>NC_058101.1:172690000-173327857 GCF_020171115.1 Neogale vison
GTGCAGACGGTTAAAGTAAATCAGATACAAAGTTAGTGACACCTGCGGGCAGGTGCACCATAAACAGACCTTATACCACCCCAGATGAAAACCATCATCTGCACAGCAAACCACGTCTTAAAACTGTGCCTTGAACATCCTTCAGAGAAGAAAAGCAAAATTAAATCCTGGGGAAGCATTCTAATATGCTCTAGTCCAGTGAAAGGGAACAGGCAAAACTGTGGAAGTATATGGATTGCCCTTATATCTTTTACAGATCTTATTGCTCTACCTTTAAAATACATCAGGAAGCCATCAAGCTGCCTGTCTTAACTAATCAGAATCCCTTGCCTCCTTGGTCTCTCACCATAAAACTGCAGGAGCCCCTCACCACAGTCCCACTTCCATTCCTGTCTCTCTTCAAGAGACTATCCTACAGCCACCAGAGTGCACCTTTCAAAACTGAAGGCAGACCGTGTTCTTGCCCTGCTCACAATTCTCCGTCTTCCTGCACACTTAGAAAAAGTCCCAAAGTCCTCACATGGCACCCAGCCAAGATCAGGCACCAAGCTCATCCTGCACCTCCCAGCCCAGCACTCTCCCCTTCTTATCTGCTCCAGCCACACTGACCTCCTTGATGTTCTGGGAACACAGCAAACGTGAGATTTCTGTTCTCTTTTTCTAGAACATTCTTCTGCAAGACATCCACGGGGCTTACTCTCTCATTTCATTGAGGTTTGCTCAAAGGTCATACCCTCCGTGAGGCTTTTCTTAACTGTCCCACCCTAAGCAGCATTCCCTGCCATCTCTATTCCCTTTCCTTACTTTATTTTTCTTCCTGCCCATTCTCAATGTCTGTCATTTTTTTTTACATAGCTTTGTTATTTGCCAGTTTCCTACTTTGGAATATAAATGCCATGAGGGAAGAACTTCCATTATTCTCCACAATATCCCCAGTATGTAGACTAGGATCTCACACCTACCAGGTTTTCAATAAACTTGTGTTGAATAAAAGAATGAATAAAGAAAATGTAGTCTCAACTCTAATAATAAATGCCTTTTTTTTTTAATATTTTATTTATTTGTCAGATAGAGTGACAGTGAGGAAGCACAAGCAAGGGAGCAGCAGGCAGAGGGAGAAGCAGACTCCCCGCCGAGCAGGGAGCCTGATGCTGTAAGTGATAATAATAGCTCAGGAGTATAACTACTAAAATATACATATATATATGTATGTACTTAACTACACAGCCCACTCCTGTGAGGTAGGAACCCAGCCCTTAGGCTGATTACTTGACTCTTCCCCTTCCACCACTCTCTCAGAAATTTGGGGGGTTTTGTTGTTGTTTGTTTTTAAAGATTTTGTTTGTTTATTTGAGAGACAATGAGCATGAGCTGGGGGAGAGGGAGAGGGAGAAGAAGAAGCAAACTCCCCACTGAGCAGGAAGCCCAAGGCAGGATTCGATCCCAGGACTCTGGGATCATGACCTGAGCTGAAGGCAGATGCTTAACCAGCTGAGCCACCCAGGCATCCCAGAAATTTGAGTTTTTTTAACTAGGGATCCAACATCCCTATAGCTAAGCAAGTTATATTATCAGGATTTCCAAGTGGTTTCTGAATACTCTTGAAAAAAAGAAATGTTAATGCAGAAAAAGGAATACATATGCTTTAGAATATTAACATCAATCAAAATTATATACTTTACATCATGTGGCTTTTACATAGATTTTATTTAACTTGCAACGCTTGCCTTTAGCTTCTAAAAATGAAAACTATTTTTAGCAAATTAACTACCCAATTATTGATTCAATTCTCAAATTATCAGTGTCATGGTTATCCAAGACAAGAAAAACTCTTTCTATACTGACACTTCATTTAGAGATTGAAATGGAATAATGAACAAATTTTAAATCTAATTATCTAAAAATTATTTTATCAAAGGATGAGGACATTACATACATGTCACCAATATTCTTAAAAGAACTCCTTTTTCCATAAAACAATTTACATAAAGGAATTTTCTCATTATTCACCAAACTAGAACATTCTGTACATGATTTGAAATTTTCCAGAAGAAATCACTTTCCAAATATTTGATATTCCTTGAACAACATGCTCGGGTAAATAGCTGTTTCATGCAATGGTGCCTTTCAGATTAAAAAAAAACTTAATTTTTATTCCTCAATGAACTTTAGAATGAAATTAAATATTTCAATGCTGTATTTTAACACTAAAGATAGTAAGAAAAAGGAAAATCACAAACTAACCTCTTCCATGAACACAGACACAAAAACCACACTCAAAATTTTAGCAAACTGAATCCAGTAATATATAAAATATCAAGTTGATTTTATCCCAGGTAATAAGTTGTTTTAACATGCTGAAATCACGAACTTAATTTCTTACATTAACAGTCTAAACAGAAAAATCCTATGATCATCTTAATAAATGAAGAAAATATATTTAATGATATTCAATATTCATGATTTCAAACCCCAAGGAAAGCAGGAATAGAAAATTACTTCTTTCCCTTTATTAGATTACTGCCCCCACCAAAAAAAATCCTTCGGGAAATGTCATACTAAATGCAGAGAATTTCCCTTTGATATTAGAAGGCAAGGATGATCACCTTCAGCACTTCTATTCAACAGAAAACTGGAGGCCTAGCCAGGATGATATGCATAAATAAATAAATGGTACAAGGACTGGAAAGGAAGAAACAAAGATATCATTATTCACAAATGACATGATTATGTTTGTAGACTATCCAAAGGTATTTATAGACAAGCTGTTAGAATAGGAGAGTTCACTGATGCAGAAAATCAGCTATGCAGAAAAAATCAAGTATATTTCTATATAGCAGCGTAAAAAGGTAATACTTGCAATAATATAAAAAATAACGGGCGCCTCACAATAAATCTAACAAAAGATATGTAAGACTTCTGAGGATCTGGGGAAACAATTATTAAAACTTTTATTAAAACATTTAGAAAGACTTAGAGAAAGACTCAGTAGTGTAAAGATACCTGCTGTCTCCAAATTAGTTCATAGAATCAATGCAGTCCCACCAAATGAAATCCCAAACTTTATTTGGGTGCTATGAAACCTTTTACATGGAAATGTAAAGGGCTTAGACAAGTCATAATTCTCTCAAAGAACAAGAGTGCCCTGTCAGATATCAGAATATTTTTTTTCCCATTAAACCAGTGTGGTATAGGCATAGAATAGACCAACAGAATATACTAGAATGCTCAGAAACTGACTCACATTCAGAAGGATAGGTGATGCCTCACAGACATGGAAACAATAGTATTTTCAATAAATGAAGCTGGGATGACTGTATATCCATACAAAAGAAATTAATTTTGATCTTCTTGTCACATCACACATAAATTAATTTCAGAGACAAATATGAAAGGCTAAGTTTAATACAGAAAATGATTTAAAACAGAAAATGCATTAAATTGATTAAATTTAATACAGAAAATACATTAAATATAGTATTTAATATCGAAAATATCCTCATTCCTTGATTTCAAACTAAATTACAAAGCTATAGTCACCAGAAAAGTATGGTATTGGCATTAAAAACAGACACAGAGATCAATGGAATCGAATGGAGAGCTCAGAAATAAACCCACACACACATGCGTTGATTTGTTTATGAAAAGAAGCCAAGAACACAGAATGGGGAAACGGCAGCCTCTTCAACAAATGGTATTGGGAAAACTGGACAGCCACATGTGAAAGAATGAAACTGGATTTCTACCTTACACCACACATAAATATTAGTCCACATAAATGGATTAAAACTTGAATGCAAGACCTAAAACCATAAAACTTCTAGGTAAGCTCCCCCCAGACATAGTTCTTGGCAATGATTTTTTAAATCTGACACTAAAAGCAAAAGCAATAAAAGCAAAAATAAATTAAGTGGGACTATATTTTACTAGAAGCTTCTGAACAGCAAAGAAAACCATAATCAAAATCAAAAGGTAACCTATAGGATGGGAGTAAATATTTGCAAATTACACACCTGATAGGGGACTAATATCCAAATTATACAGAGGACTCTAAAAACTCAGTAGCAAAAAAAAAAAAAAAAAGAAAACAATGGCCAAACAATCCAATTTTACAAAGGTCAAAAGATCTGAATACACATTTTTCCAAAGAAGACACAGATAGTTAACAAGCACATGAAAAAATGCTCAGCATCATTAACCATCAGGGAACTGAAAATCAAATCACAATGAGATATCACCTCACACCTGTCAGAATGGCAAAAATTTTAAAAATTAAAAAAAAAAAAAAACAAGAAATAACAAGTATTTGTGAGAGGTGGAGAAAGGGGAACCCTTGTGTGCTACTGATGGGAATGTAAATCGGTACAGCCAATTGTACAGCCACTATGGAGAACAGTATAGAAGTTCCTCAAAGTAGGGCGCCTGGGTGGCTCAGTGGTTTAAAGCCTCTGCCTTTGGCTCAGGTCATGATCTCAGGGTCCTGGGATCAAGCCACGCATCGCATCAGGCTCTCTGCTCAGCAGGGAGTCTGCTTCTTCCCTCTCTCTCTCTCTGCCTGCCTCTCTGCCTACTTGTGATCTCTGTCAAATAAATAAATAAAATCTTTAAAAAAAAAAAAAGAAGTTCCTCAAAGTATTAAAAATAGACTACCACATGATCCAGCAATTCTATTTGTGGGTATTTATCTGAAAAAAAAAAAAAATCTACTAACTCAAAAAGATATATGGACCCCATGTTCATTACAGCAATGTTCATAATTGCCAAAACCTAAGTGGTCGTCAATAGATTAATGGATGGAGACATTGTAATATATAAACATAAACCAAAAATACAAAAACCAAGCTCACCATGACAGAGAACAGACTGTGGCTGCCAGAGGTGGTGGGAGGGGGTGAGAGTAATGGATGAAAAGGGTCAAAAAGCAAAAAGGAAAAAGAAAGAAAATATCTTCATGACCTTGGGATAGGGAAGAGTACCTTAAACAAGGTACAAAAAGCACAAGCCATAAAGGAAATGATTTATAAAATTGACTATACTAAATGTTTAATTTTCTGTTTATCAAGAAACATCATAGGAGAGTTAGAAAAGCCACATAATGAGAGAAGAGATTAGCTCTATGTATAACTAACAGAAGACTAGGATCCAGAATGTGTAAGGAACTCAGCAATCAATTCAAAGGTGGTTGACAACACAACACAAAATGGTCCACTTCACAAAAAAGAGGAAATCCATATGGCCATAAATATATGAAAAGGTGACCAACCTCACTGGTAAACAGAGAAAAGCCATGTAAAACACAAAGAGATAAGAATACACACCCTCGTTTAGAAAAAAAAAAAATGGTATGACAATACTAAGTGTTGACAAGGATATATGTAAACTATGAAATGCAATGGAGATAAAGAGAAGCATATCCCATGAGCCAGCGCATCCCCTTCTTAGGCTGAAAGAGAAAGTCATGCTAGCATGCACCAGGATGCAGCCATAAGAATGCTCACCCCTGTGTCTTCTGTAGTCCCCAAACCGTTACCAACCTTAAGAAGTGGAAAAACACAGGGTGCCTGGGTGGCTCAGTGGGTTAAACCTCTGCCTGCGGCTCAGGTCATTATCTCAGGGTCCTGGGATCAAGCCCCACATTGGGCTCTCTGCTCAGCGGGGAGCCTGCTTGCCCCACCCCACCCCTGCCTGCCTCTCTGCCTACTTATGATCTCTCTCTGTGTCAAATAAATAAATAAAATCCTCAAAAAAAAAAAAAAAAAAGATTGATTTATTAAAAAAAAAAAAAAGGAGTGGAAAAACACAACGTCATATCACCATTCAACAAAATACTATATGGCAGCCGAACCTACTAATCTATAGTTAGGCACAACAAAATAAATGCATCTTGGAAACCGAATGTGAACAAAGAAGCAAGACAGAAGAAGAAGATGTACCGTCTGACTCCATTTACAGAGGATTCAAAACCAAGTGATAATACATACAGACTGGCGAGATTCCTTTTTAAAGCAACAAAACTGTCACAAAAAACGAGAAGAGTGGTTACCTGGGGGAGGAGGAAGAGATGTGATTCCAGAAGCGACCACAGGAGGCTTCAGGTAGGCTGGCAGTGTGCTGGCTTCCACAGGTGTCTCTTTTCTAATTATTCATTAACCTATACAACTGCAGTCTATGGGCTTCTTTTGCATTTCTGTTGTGTTTTTGCAATAAAAATGACTGAAAATAAATATGTAAATTTTAGAGCTAGGTTTCGGGATACAGTGGATAAAGGCTATCATAAACAAGCACGGTAAGACTGGAGAATGAGAAGAGTCAGACTGAAGACAGGAGTGGAGAACACTCTGTTACTCCCTCTTCTCAGCCCCACTGGGCTCCCTCCGCTGTAACACGGACCCCGGGAAAGAATTCCGGCCCAAGCACGCTGAAGCGCGCTCCACTCCGCTGTGCTGGGGTCCAGCCCTCCGGGTACGTCCGCCGCCTCCTCTTCCTTCACAACAGCAAACAGAAGAGCGGGAGGAAGGGCAAAGAGCACAAGAGAGAAGGACTCGACTCCGTTTGCCTTGTTAGTAGCAACTGTCACAAGGTCACGAGCAAAAAGGGCTCACTGCGAAGCTACTTCTGCTTCCGGTGAGCCAACTGGGTAAGGAAGGCCCGAGCTGGCGCCGGACAGCTGCCGGGAGAAGAGAAACCAGCAGGGGCCAAGGGGGTAGGGAAGGGAAGGCCCGAGCTCAGCGGGATGAGGAGAGGTCGCTCCTCCAGCACGAGGCCCCCCAGTTTCCACATTTCCCACTCCTGACCCCGAGAGTATCTTTACCCTCCCTTCCTCCTCTACTCCAAGGCCTCTGCTCTCCTGAGCCTCTTTTGCCCCTCTTGATAGAGCTGGTCCCAGGCCTACGCTGAGGTCTCACCCAGGAAACCAGAACTGTCAGAATATGGCTGTGGTCACTCCCTGAGCCCTACAGTCCTCCCACAGCCCAGTCCAACGCTGGGACCTCTATGGAACTTGGCCGCTAACACACAACAAGTTTCATGCGATCTGCAACTTTGAAAATGACATTCATGGACAGCTGAAGTACGTTCTCTAATTAGGTTTCCTTGCTCCCTTCATACCAATGATTTGGGCTCACACACACACACAAAATATTTTGAATGTCCCTTTAGAATAGAATAGTATAGTATAGTAGCATTACTATTCTATTCTATACTATATCTATCTATCTATCTATATATATCTATATATATAGATATATAGATATCTATATATATAGATATATATATAGATAGATAGATAGATATAGTATAGAATAGAATAGTAATGACCTAGAAACACAAAAACAAAATCATTTGCAGCATACAGAGGCAGCCAGTAAGTCACAGATGACCAGGTGTCACCTCTGCCCTGGCTCTCTGAAAGCCCAGTCTCCCCCATGCACCACCCCAAGTGCCCAGGCCAGTCATCACCAGACTCTCCCTTAATTCCATCTGCTCTCTGCCATTCCCCCAGCCACAGCCCTTCATCAGATCCTAATTTGTAGCTCTACAGTCACCCAGCATGGCAGCCTCCTAAGTGCTCTCCCTACCCCTCCACTCAATTCCTTTAATTCAAGCTTTAGGGTCTCTGGACCAAGCCTCCTAATCACATAAGTCTGCTTAGAACCTGTACACCTCACACATACTCACTGACTCCCAGTGACTCCTAGAGACTTGAGCCATTCTGTCCAATCTACCTTCTCAGCCTCTTCCCTAGCTGCACGGCTCCCCACGCCCAGGACTCCTACCACAGTGTCCTCCGACCCTCCTGCCTGGTGGCACACCACGGCCACTTTGGAACCCTGGGTGTGTTTCCGCAGCTCTACTCACCCTATACCTGCTCCTTCCAGGAATACGGCTTCTGCTGAGAACTTCCTGTCCTGATGGAAGCCTTCTGTTTTCCGTGCACTCACAAGCCTACACTGAAACTTTGCTTAAGGCATTTTTTAGTAGCACATCTACTGCCAAACTCTTAATTTTCCTCCCCAAGTTCGGGCTTCCCTGCCTCAGTGTATGGATCTACCCTCCACCTGGTCGCTCAGACCAAAAACGCTAGGAGTCCAGTGTGATGCTTGCCGTCTCTCCCAGCCTCATGCAATCTCTCCACAGCCCCATCGGTGCCCTCTCCAGAATGCGGCCCAGCTGAGCACTTCCCTCCAGCCCCACCCCGGGGTCAGAGCACCCTCCTGAGGACCCGCCTTGTTTTGTGCCCAGCCCCACCCCCCCACCACTGCTCTTCTAACCCCTTTGCCACAAAAGAAGCCGGGAGACCTTTTAAAAACATAAAAGCCAAACCTATGGTCACCTTTGTTAAAGGACTCCACTGATAATCCATTGATTTTAAGATAAAATTCCTTACCTTTTCAAAAGCCCGAAGTACCACGTTGGCTGCATAATAGATTATAATCCCCTTGGGAACAAAATAAAACAAAACAACAGCAACAACAAAAGAGACGACAGTTTAATTTGGCTGGGGTGAGAGCCAGGTTAAGTTTTTGAGCTCCTGCAGACATTCTGAACATGAAGCCTGGGGCTAAGAACCACAGAACTAGGTGACTAACCCTAACTCCTTCCAGCCTCCTCTCCCTCCCACAGACCCCTCACCTACTGTGCTTTGCTTTTTGTTCTTCAAAGATATGGAACCCATTCTTTCCTGGGGGCCTGTGCAAGAAGTGTTTCTACCACCCTGTGTGTTTCTGCACCTTCTCTAGCCCACCCTGTAATGTTTACTCCTTCACACCTATCCGAACTCATCGAAATATCTGAAATATCAATTCAGAGTTTCTGGAACAGAAACTCCATGAAAGTAAAAACCTTATCTGTGTTGTTTATCACAGACTCCCAAGCTCCTAGAACAGCACCTGGCACACAGCAGGCATTCAGTAAATATTTCTGGAATAAATAAGTGATAAGCAAGGGAACATACGTAGGTCACCTCCATCTATCATGCTGAGCTGCGCTGTGCATGCAGGAGGACCTCGATGAATCCATTCCATTTCAGGAACTAAAAATAACCATTACATTACAAATTTGGCTCAGCTTGAAAGGTTATGGTCATCCTTACTGTAAATATCCTTTCCTTAACCTATATAGAGAGAATAAAATTAAAGCTGTTCTAAAGACTAAAATCCAACTTTCGAACAGTTCTAAAACTGGTAAACATCATACAACAAGACGACCAGTCTAGCTGACTCTCAGAATGACGAAATTTAAAATAAAGCATCCTTTCATTCTTCTCTAACATAAACCGTCACCTGTCTAGGTAACCTAGCATTACTGCTTTCTTGCCAGACTATGACCACTACATTCTTCGACATCATGTAAAATTTTAAAATTCAATCTTTTAACCTATATTTATGGCACTCGTGCATATAATCAGGTCATTAGAGATATCTTTCAAATTCAAGTTTCTCTAATAATCAGTTTCAGTGAAAATAAACAGGAAGCCCAAAGGATAAATGAGAGATACTCAAAAATTATTTTCTCTAGCTCCACTTTTTGGATACTAAGAGTAGAGGCACCTCTATTCACACTTTAAAGAAATACAAGGCTGATCTAGTCTTTAAGCGCCCATTTCTAGTGATAGGGAGAGAATAAGCACGATCAAAAAGTAACTTCTACTTCTAATGAGCTGAATGATGATCTCCAAGACGCATCCACATCCTAATCCCCAGGATCTCTGAACTCTACCTCACATGCACGGAGAGTGAATATTACCTTCTGTGGCAAAAGATGTGATGTTAATGATCTCCCGAGGAAGAGTTTATCCTGGATTGTCTGGGTAGGTCCTAAATGCAATCCCATGTAGCCTTCAAGAGAGAGAGACAGAGCAAATGCTGACACAAAAGAAGGAAAGGCAATTTGATCAAGGAGGCAGAGCCTGGAGTGATGTGGGCAAAAGCCGATGAATGCCCAGAACTTCTAGAAGCTACAAGAGGCAAGAAATGGATTCTGCCTGGAACCTTCTCTGGGATTCTTCTTCAGAGTAAGCACAGCTCTGTTGACACCTTGATTTTAGACCTCTGGCCCCCAGAACTGTGAGACAATGAATTTCTACAGTTTTAGGTCTCCTAGTCTGCGGTCATTTGTTATAACAGCCACAGGAAACTAATATACACGTCACTGAATTAATATATGCTAGACCTTATGAGAGCATGGCATGAGAAATTTGACCTCTACCAAAAACAAATTTTTGTTTCAAGGTAAATACATTTCTTTAACATCTACATTTTAAATATGTATAATTGAAATATACTCAATCTCCATTTTGCAAGACAGATCTACATCACAGTTCTCCATTCTCATTAGGATTTAAAGCTACTCAACCTGCTGTCTCTGTAAGGTAATTTCCCATCTGGAAAGATAAGATGAAAATTCTTATAGGAATCCTTGTAGAGATAATGAGGAAAAGGATGATAATAGACTACCACTCAAAGATCTATAGTCTTTAAGCAAAAGTAGCCCTTTGAAGAATAGTTACTACGAACTCTCCTTCTAAGAAAGGGAACACAAGGGCTTGCAAGAGTGAAGCCTTCAGCATGAGAGCCATTTGGATCTCAGGTATCTCCATTCTGGCTCAGAGCCCTTTGCACAGCAATGTGTTGCCCACAGAAGGGTGAGAATGACATTTTCAACTCACCCAGAGTCTGTTCTTTTTCCAGGAACAGGGCTGAATCTTCTCTGATGACGTGCAAACATCGGGTCACCTTTAAGGCTAAAGTGCAATATGGGGTTGGACGACAGACTGCTGCAACTCAACAGTCTCAACCCTCAGCTTGATATAGGAAAAAAATTACAAACAAAACCCCAAACTTATGTACTGTGATGATAAGAAGCCAGTCCTTCTTTGCTCAGAACCAAATTTCTACCAGCACAAAAAGGAAGCCTTAGGGAACAGTAAATATCAATTCTTCAGCATCAATCAGCCAAGACAAGGAGTGAAAGATCTGCCTGGAACCCATCCCAGGTAATATCAAACAATCTAAAACATCAGGCCTTAATGAGCGTGGGTCAGTACTGCCATCTTCCCATTAAAGAGTACGACAGACAAAGAGAAAGTGTGTCCATCAGGACCAAAACTTTTAGCAACTGGAATAAGAGGCAACTTTCTTAATCTTGGAATTTATAAAATCCCACCATATGCATCATACTTCCTAATGAAATGTTAAAAGTGTTCCCTTTGGGGTCAGGAATAAGATAAGGATGGCCATGACCACTCCCTTCAACACTGTACTCAAGATCCAAGCCTGTACAGTAGCGCCCAAAAAAGGAAAAAGAAAAAGAAAAAAAAAAGAAAGAAACATTATAAGGAATTGCAAAGAAGAAATGAAATAGTCATTATTTACTGATGTGTGATTATATCTCTAAAAAGGCCAGAAGAAAACACAGATAAAATACAACAATAAATAGGGGCACTTAACGAGGTTGCTAGATACAAAACTCAATATGGAAAAATCAACTGTATTTCAATCTACCAGCACAAACAGTTAAAAAATATTAAAAAATAAGATAGCATTGACTATATTATCTAAAATACAAAAGTACCTAGAAATGGATTTAAGAAAAGATGTGTAAAACCAGTAACTAGGAAAATTACACAATAAGACAGGGTTTTCTAAAAGTAACTCAGGTGTATGGATAGGCTTTAGTTTCAACAAATGAAAGAAAAATTAACTGAATACAATTATCACCATATCTCCTATCAACTGAATACAATTATCACCACATCTTCTCATCCAACCAGTGCTTTCAGGGGTTTTTGTGGGGGTGGGGGTTTGTTTTTTGAGACAGAAGGAGAGCATGCACATGAGCAGGGTTGGGAGCAGGGAAGACAGAGGGAGAGAGAGAAAGAAAGAATCTTAAGCAGTTTCTACAGGGCTCAATCTCTTGACCCTGAGATCACAACCTGAGCTGCAATCAAGAGTAGGACACTTAACTGACTGAGCCACCCGGGTACTGCCAAACAATGCTTTTTGAAATCTAGAGCTATCTTGATATGTCATGTAAGAATTCTGATCAGAGAGTGCACTGTACGTTCTGGGGGTAGACTGAATTCTTGTCATTATCCCATGTCTTAACCAAACATTGAAGAGACATTTGAATTTCCACACTGTTACTATAATAACAGTGAAAAACAAAAAGACATTAAATCTTTTAATGTTATAATAAGGATATAGAAAAGTTGTTAGAATGTAAGATCTAAGGTGGCATTTTCTGGATATTTATAAAACTTCAGCACATCAGCACTCAGCCAATCCATTTAGAGTAAGTGGTCCAAACCAATGGATATAACCAGGGTCAATTCATCCTTGCACAGGAATTATTTAGAATTTCTGCCTTGTTTTTTTTAAGTCATTCCCTTGTTGAAGCCTCCTTTAAATGTAGATGGAATGGACAGTTTCCCTTAATGTGAAATTTATCAAGTACACTTCACAAAATTTTCCATTAGCCTGAAAACATCAAAACTCCAAGCATCAGTGATTAATTCCTTTGAGCTAAGACACTATGTCACCTGGAATCCATTTTCAAAAGGAAGACACTTCTTTTTTTTTTTTTTTAAAGATTTTATTTATTTATTTGACAGAGAGAGAGATCACAAGTAGGCAGAGAGGCAGGCAGAGAGAGAGGAGGAAGCAGGCTCCCTGCTGAGCAGAGAGTCCAATGCAGGACTCGATCCCAGGACCCGGAGATCATGACCTGAGCCGAAGGCAGTGGCTTAACCCACTGAGCCTCCCAGGCGCCCAAAAGGAAAACACTTCTTAGAGGAGGTAACATAAAGCTACCACTATCCAGTTTTAACACCAAACTTAATTTCCCTGACTCACAAGCACGATTTGGGAGAATCTTCTGATAACAGAGAGGGGGAAGGCACAGTAATTTGAGGGAGACAGATCCAGAGTACACGGCGCTACCATTAGCCAGATGGGCTGGCACGGTGAGGTATCCTGGAAAGTACAGAGCTAATGACATTGCAGTGTTACAGGAAAAGTGAGAAGATACTAGAAAAAGCAAATGAATCTGAAAATTTAGCTGAGGACACAGTTCTGCTATCAAGACGTGTTGAAGAGACTATTGATGATGGTACTTTTTCATATCCTGACTTGCACTGCTGATGACCTGTTCTCTATAGCACCCTAGTGGGCTATGGTAAACCCATAAAAGCAGGGGTTGAGTTTAATTCTCTTACAGACCCCAGAGCACAAAGAAAGCACTCTGAACCCAGCAGGCACTGAATAGTATCACTTGGTGAATTAAAAATTCATTTCAAAACAAGTAACTGAGTTCTGGGGGATATAAAAATTGCATTTTTAAACTAGAGCTAGCTTTTTTTTGTTTGTTTGTTTAAATTTTAAGTTGGTTGCTGACAATACCAAGTGTTGCCAAGGATATGAAGCAACTGGAACTAGCATCCATTGCTGGTGGGAGTCTAAACTGGCACAACCAATTTGGAAAACTGTTGATTAGTGTATTCTAGAGATAAACATAGGCTTGCTCTATGACCCAGTAATTCAAGAACTGATATCCCCCAGAAAACACATACAGGGATATTTATTCATAGGGAAGCTTTGTTTGTAATAGCCAAAAATTAGTGAACACAACATCGTCCATCAACAGAAGAATTGATAAACTGTAGTATGGTCATACAATAGAATATTCCCCAACACCAAAAAAGAACACCACTGCTATACACAGCAGCATATAATCAATCTCACAGACACAACATCTTATCTTGACATTTATGTGAAGTTTAAAACCAGGCGAAACTTGGGGTGCCTGGGTGGCTCAGTGGGTTAAAGCCTCTGCCTTCGGCTCAGGTCATGATCCCAGGATCCTGGGATCGAGCCCCGCGTTGGGCTCTCTGCTCGGCAGAGAGCCTGCTTTCTCCTCTCTCTCTCTGCCTGCCTCTCTGCCTACTGGTGATCTCTGTCTGTCAAGTAAATAAATGAAATCTTTAAAAAAAAAAAAAAAAAACCAGGCGAAACTCATCCCAGATGTTGGATTAGAGCAGAAGTCCAAATAGTGGTTATTTTGTGGGGAGGAGGTATTAACTGTGAAAGAGGGGTAGATAGGAAGCCTTTTGGAGGGCTAGATGTGTTCTAAATACTGATCTGGGAAGTGATTATACAGCTATATTCATATGTAAACTTCACTGAGCTCTACACTTAAGATTTGTGTACCTTGTATGTGTTTACATAAATTATGCCTTATTAAAAAGGTAAACAAGAAAAAAAAGTTGGCTGTTTTCCAATGCTTAGTATTTGTTTTAATCATTTTAATTAAGGGAAGCCCATTTTCTTTAAGCATATCATTGCTGTTGGCTATAATTTGAATGTCTGAACACTTGAAAAGACACCAACCAATCAAATGGGGAACAGCACTTATCTCCCCTAAACAGACACATACTGTCTATCTCACCAGTTTGTTCCTCATTAACATCTAAAAGGAGCCCTAATCAAAATCTAGACATAAACAGAGAGCAAGAGGTAATGAGGACAGGCACAGAAATGAGCAGAACTTCCAACTTCATGGCAGGATTTAAGGCTGTAGCTCACACTATCCCTGAGGGTTCCAGTAATTTAATAAGACATGTACAGAGATGTCTCTGATTCTTGATCTACATTTGATATGCATAAGACTCTCATCTGCTAAACCCTCTGTCTTACATGAGCCAGTCCCTAGCTAAATGTCTGTTATGCAGGGAATCATGGAATTCTAGCATGAGAAGCACGTGAGAATTATTACTGACATAAGTCTGGTGTCTGTCTACACGGCACAAGCACAAAAAGCTCCTGAGAGCAGTCAGAAACCATAACCAGAGGAAGTCACTGTCAGCTGCCATCTTTCTTCACGGACTCCTGTGGCTAATATGGATTTGCACTACTACGAGGACCGAACACTGAATTCTTATTTTGTAGGAGTAGTTTCATTTCTTACCAAACCGTGTTTCCAACGGATGATTAACCCCTCCCTTTCCCAGATAGTAAATATTTCCAGAGTTCTGGTAAATTTTAATACTGGCCCAGTGAGTAAAACTCAATATATATGTAAAAAAGTAATAAACATATTTTAAGTTAATGATTAAAACAGGAAGAAGTTTTTGTGTTGTTGTTGTTTTTTTTTTAAGTAACGCCAGATGAAAATTAGCACTATCTGAAAAAAATCCTATTGAAAAGCCATAGAGAAATGTATTACCTTCAGCTTTCACAGTGGAAGCCCATGGAAAATGGCTTCAGCTATTTTAGCCCCTGACTTTTTAAAGAGCTTTAAAGCAAACCTACAATCCATTAGCAAACTAGGAATAGAAACCTTTGTTCTTTTTGCTACCAAACAATGGCAGCCTGAAAAGCTAATTTACAAGATGTCTGAATATCTTGGATGAAAATACTGTAAGTTTTCTGATAAATTGGATTCATTTCAAAGTATTTAGATTAAAACTGCCTGCTTTATTTTCACCAACAAACAAGTCATTACATTATTTTTCCCTTTAGTTGACTTCCCACCTGAATGGGAATACAGTTATCGTCATATGTCACATTGTAATTTCCTATTTTAAATGGCTAGATAAATCATCTACCATCAAGTGTTTTCTTCAAAAACAGCAGCAATAAGAATAGAAATAAAAAAAAATAGAAATACTTCCCCTTAAAATAATAATATGTTCACATGCTTTTTTAATTTTAGAGTTCATCTCCCCACCATCATTGAATTGTAGAGCTGTCTCCCAGAAGACATAAATGTTTACTTATCTATAAAATTTTATCTTCCCTGATGAAAGAGATAAAAACTTTAAAATTCATGCCATTAATTTTCTCTTTTCTTGTCATTCTTCATAGAAGTGATGCAGTGAAAGAAGAGTAGCATTTTAGGCTTACCACTGACTCTAAGAGAAAAATCTTAGTAATTTTCAGAAAAGGTTAACAAAGGAAGCCAAGAAAGGAAAAGGAAAAAAAAAAAAGCAAGAAGATTCAAGAATCCCTTCTGGGAAAGAGCCTTACTGATGATTAAGACCCAAACATCAAAAGGACAAAGTCTTCTTTGGTCAGCAAAAGAATCACTTTTATATATATGTATTACTCACAAAGAACAAGTTTTAATTCAATATATTATATTATTTCAATTTATATATATAATAGAATATATAAATATAATATTATATATTATATAATATATTATAATATAATAAATATATTAACAATGTATCATAAATATATTAATATATTACTATATTATAAATTAATATATAATATATCATAAATATATTTAGTTATATATTATAAATGTATTTATAATATATATTATTACATTATTATAATATGTAATATATATTACATTATCCAATCAATATATTATATTAATTCAATACAATATATTATTTCAACAGGTCACATTAATTGTATTTATCCAACTACAAATAAACAATTTTACCCTTTAGGTGGATAATCTCAGTTGCCAAAGTTGCAAAGCACACTTCCTAAACAAAGGAAGGAAACTGGGTAGCAAATGCTAAAAACAGCATTTCTAAGGGCTCTTAATGTTTACACAACATAACGTTTTATTGTTTGAGGTCATTTATGACAAATGCCCACTAGGGTTTTTCAGGGACATGCATAACTAACAAATGACACTATGTTTCATTTTGTCCAGGTTAACATAGGCAACTTGAAATGAGATACAGTAAAGTACTTTCTCTAGAAAACTGCCATGGTCCTAAAAATCATATTTACAAAGCAAGAAGACAGGTGCATCTAGGTGGTTCTGTCGTTAAGCGTCTGCTTTCAGCTCGGGTCATGATCCCAGGGTCCTGGGATCAAGCCCAGAATTGGGCTCCCCTCTCAGCAGGGAGCCTGTTTCTCCCTCTCCCGTTCCCTCTGCTTGTGTTCCCTCTCTTGCTGTCTCTCTCTGTCAAATAAATAAATAAAATCTTTTTTTTTTTTAAATAGAAAGCAAGAAGACAATTCAAGAGATTTAAAGTCAAAATTGTATCTGTTACAGCCTGTGGAAATGACCCTAAATGAGAAATGCATAAAGGACACGGGATGAAATGAACAAAAAGCAGGTTTGCACCTCCCACCAGCAGGTCATGGAACAGGATGCACTCCTACTGCGTCAGTGTTCTGAGATTTTACTTTGATTTCAAGACATGAAAAAGATGAAGTCAGCTCGGTCCATCCTCTTTTCACCTAGCCAGACCCAGCAAATTAGCCCTTACCCACTCCATCAGTCCAACGCTGACCGCCTGGGCAGCTAGTACGTTGAACAAGCACAACTATAGAATGGGATCAAAACAAAACTCCCTCAGCCCTTTTAAAAATCGATCAAGGGGAGGTGGACTTCCCTTGCTCCTGATGAAAATCTGGACAATGGCCAGATCCTCTCTGCTCACTCCTACCTCACTGAGAGTCACAAAACCATCTTAATTCAGAGATTAGACTTCCCAATCCCTTTTTGTTTTTTTTTAAAGAAGTGGGGAAGGGGGCAGAGGGAGAGGAAGAAAGAGAGAATCTTAAGCAGGCTCCACGCTGGGCATGGAGCCTAATGTGGGGCTCAATCTCACAACCCTGAGATCATGACCTATGCTGATTTCAAGAGTCAGGTGCTCTGACAACTGAGCCACCCTAGTGCCCCTTTCCCAATCCCTTTTAATAATTCATACTCCAAATCTGACTTAGATTCTATGCCCCATTTCCAGGGCTACGCTGGATTCAGACATGTAGTCTTGAGGAGGAGGGTGGATCAGGCTTTCTTCTTTACAGCTGCTGATCCCCTCAGGGGCTGGGATACACGGAAGGAAGAAGAAAAAGCAGTAAGAAAGTCCGTACTAAACTGGTTCCGTCAGCGGTTGGCATCCATTCCTGAGCCTGCCAGTTACCTAAAGCTCATTCTTCCTGTATGGGTTGTTTAGTGGGTTCTTGGGAGATTCTCATTGCTGGAAAACTCTGTCCCTTGACCTGGGTGAACTTATCTCAGTGCCATCAACCTCCGAAACCCCATAGGGTCTGACATCTGTTTCCAGCCTCTTGCTCCTAGGGGCCCTCTTCACGACCCAATTTATCTGACAGAATCCAAGAAGACACGCTGTTCTCCCATGTGTGTGGTTTACCTCTGGCGAACAAATAATAATCATTTAACCTCTTTTGGCTCAACAAACACGGAGTACAGGGCAAAGCCCAAACCTCCAGCCAACCCTCCTCAGGCCACCTGAGGTTCAGGGCCCCACCGCGGTGCCCTCCAGCTGCCCAGCCCAGGGCTGGGGAAGACAGCTGGCTGCATCCACAACCCTCTCTCCTCTCCTTAGTTTGACCCATTTGGAGCTGGGGGCTGGTTTTCAAAACTGCCTCATCTGCCAACTCATATGTCTATTGAATTTGGATCCCTAGTGGAAAAGGCAATTTTAAAGTTCCATCACAACTCGCCTGTGTAATTGGAGTGGCCAAAGATGCTCAACTGATTGAGAATAAACACAGTGGTTTTATTTTTTCCAGGAACTGCTACCACCAGCTGCGCACTGTGTACCCTTCCTCCCCCTGGGAAGCGAGTGACTTTTATTCTCAGCCCATCCCAAAACATTTGATCACTCTGGGTTATTAAAGTAGTGCAGCATATACAACATCACCTACCAAGTACTCTTGTCTAAAAATCATTCATCTAAATCTAATCAAGTTTCTAAATCTACCTACTGGCTTCTAGACAATACCAGGGATGGGGAAACAAGTTCTTTGTCACCATTAGGAAGTAAGAAGTCAAGAGGGTGAAACTTCTTATAGGACAAATGAAACTGCTTCTCTAACAAATTAACGTCATGAGCGGGGGAGAAAGTGAAATAGGGGGAAACATAATAAAAGAGACTCACAAAACACCAGATACCCAAATGCAAAATGCAGGCCTTGCTATACACAAATCTGAAAAACTGTGAAAAGGTACCCCTGAAACAACTGGGGAAATCTGAATGTGGACTGGATGCTGTATGGTAGTAAGGAATTAATATTAATTTTGTTAGAAACCAATACTGGCATAATGGTTTTGTGGGGTGGGGTTGGGGGAGTCTCTATCTTTGAGAAATACACCCAAAAGTATTTGCATGTGAAAGGACACAAGGGCCAGGATTTGCTTTAAACCGGTCTGACAAAAAAATGTTTTTAATAAAATAAAATTCAGGGAAGGATGCATGAAACAAGACTGGCAAAATGCTGATACTCATTGGGGTTTGGTGAACTCGTGAGAGTTCATTACATTCTACTTTTGCATATATTTGAATATTTTTCATAATAAAAAGATTTAAGTCCATTGCAATATTTCAGCCTTATCCATTCTCGAATCTCCTCCTCCCTGCAGAGCAGGCCAAGCTGCTGGTTCCGGTGGCTCCGGATGAAAGAGATGGATGGGCAGAGGAAAGGAAGCGGGTTCTGTCTGCCCCCCACCACGTCCCCGCCCTCTTGCCTGGCTTCACTCCCCTGAGGACAGAGCAGATAAAAGCTTGGGGGACACTTCTCCTCTGTCATTCGTTGTTGTTTTCTTTGCTGGTAGCCTATTCTTTTAATGACTGACCCCAGTCGCAGCTGATAGATGGACAAGCGGAGACCCAAACAAGCCTTGCTGGCAGGGGTTTCCGTCCCGAGCAGGAACGCCGGGGTTTGGTGGTCTATTGTTAGATCTAATAGCATCTTCCAGCTGTCTCCCTGTCACCTGGCATTGACATGAGGGCCTTTTTAGCCCACCTGGTGACCCAAGCTAGTATTCCCTGTGTGAGCCAGGGTCAACACTGGCCTGCTCACGGGGGAGATCCTGTTTGCATATTTCTCAGAAACCATGAATTTGAGGAAACGGCCTTGTTTCCTCTACAACTGGCTACACCACCATACCCTCTCTCACCAATGCTCTTCTTTGTGCTCCATCAGCACCAGGCAGATCAACAAGTCCTACAACTTGGCAGGCATCCAATTAGGAACCCACAGTGTCTGCTTCTTGTGGACCTCAAGAATTGTATGAGCAATCCTCCTGCCCCTCTCCTTTACCTTGGCTCAGAAACATGGCAACCTCCAAACCCCGTTAGCCTCTCTGATCTCCTCTGGGAGAGAGGAGCTTCTTTTACTCATAAGGATTGTATGCAGAAGCCCACCTCCTTCTCGATCCTGGGCCTCCTCTTAGCAGCCGCTGGTAAAAGTTGGCCAAACGAGTGTCCTTCTCACACCAGGAAGTAGAATAGAGGCTGTGTGCGGAACTGGAGCACTTCGACTTCTGTTCTCCACGGGATACTAGCCCTGCTGTTGGGGCCGGGGTGAGCAGCCCACAAAGATCTCAGTGGGCACCTCCCGGCACCTGCAGCTTCTGCTGGGTATCAGGTCACCATGCCAGGCAATGAAAACACAAGATGAGTGAGACCAACTTGCCCTGACTTTGAAATCACAAGAAACAAAGCAGGGTACACATTCTGCCACTTCCTAGCTGGTTGATTTGAGTAAGAAAATGAAGCCGGAGGCACCCGGGTGGCTCAGTCAGTTGAGCGTCTGCTTTCTGCTCAGGTCGTGATCTCAAGGTCCTGGGATCAAGCCCCGCATTGGGCTCCTTGCTCAGCAGAGGGTCTGCTTCTCCCTCTCTCTGACCCTCCTCCCCACCTGTTCATTTAAAAAAAGGAAAGAAAAGGAGGAGGAGGAGAAGGAAATGCTGATGTGAACCCTTTGAGTCGGTAACTAGCAAATGAGAGTGGTGTATCAAGATGACCCCCAAATCCTGAAGCAATCTCAGCCAACGACTTAACAAACCGACTGGCATCCTCGGAGTCCAACCCTCTGCTACAGCTAACTCCAAAGTAAAACGAAGAGCTAGCTGTCGTGCACGATAAATAGATCCCATAGGTGCGGTTGCACTGAATGGAGCAGTGGAAAAAATTACGCCACAGCCCTCCTCGGCTTTCACTCAGCCTTGGGGCTGGGGCAGGTTCCAGATCAGCCACAGCCTTTTCGGATCGGGGTGGGTGGGGTGCACTGGCTGCCTTGGAGGCAGCAGGTGCATGCAGGCTGCAGATGCTACCCTAAGATCTAGCCCCGCAGCTTGTCCCTGATGTTCAGAATAAGAATTTATCGTTTCTAACGTTAACTCTCTCAAAAGCCCAGTCCTATTTAGTGAGGCAGCTGAGCATGCTGCCAGCTGAAAGGACGTTAGGATAATCATACTGGACATGTGTCATGCTTTGGGACTTTGTGTACACCCTCCCTACGCTTCGGAATCTACCACTTACGATGCTACCGCCCAAGTGTCAGGAGACATGTGTTTTCCTAGCTTCTTGTGCATTTTGGGTGAAGCATCAACATCTGCATTTAACGTGAAAAAAATTAACTTTTATTTAAGTCACTGTATTTGGGGATAGCTTTGCCTGTACTCTAAGACACAAGCAAAATGAAGAGATTCCATTCTCCAGGATGCAGACCCTACTATCTCTGTATTATCTATGGATTCACATTTGTCTCTGGGTGTGTGTGTGTGTTTATGTGAGATGCTGACTCAGAGCCAAGAGACATCACCCTCTCGCCCTGCCAGATACATTTCCCAAACAGCGTCAGCCCTGGCTGTCTTCATTTTCTCATCTCTGGGCCCCTCTGTCTGACTCCTACCTCCCTCTCCACTCAGACCGATCTTTCTTTCATGTTGCTTGCCCTCCACCTCTCACCTCTGGCAAACACCAATCTATATCTGTTTCCTGCATCTGTGAACTCAATTTTCCATTTGTTTGGGTTTTTCTTAGATTTCACATAGAAGAGATATATACAGCATCTGTCTTTCGCTGTCTGACCTTTGTCACTCAGCCTGATACCCTCAAGGTCTATCTGTGTCGCAAATGGCAAGATGTCCCTCTTTTATATGGATGGATAATATTCCACTGAGAGAGAAGAGAGTGGGAGAAAGAAAGTGAGTGTGTTTCATATTTTCTTTATCCACCCATTAGTGGAAACAAGTGAAGGGGTCAGAAGGTACAAACTTCAGTTATAAAATAAGTAAGTCATGAGGATGTCATGGACAGCATGATGAGTACAGTTCATAAATCTGAACTCTGCATTTGAACATTGCTGAGAGGAAACCTTAAAAGTTCTCATCACAAGAAAAACAATCTGTAACTCTGTGTGGTGACAGATGTTAACTAGACTTACTGGATGGTGATCAGTTCACAATACATACGAATATTGCTCATCATGATGTACGCCTAAAACTAATAGAATGTTTATGTCAACTACACCTTAGCACAAAAATAATAAAATAAACCATTCTTCCTAAGATCAACTCTGATATCCTTTCCAAAGCCTGATTGCCAAATCCCAAGAACAGTTTTGAGTCCTCTCACTTGACTTGTGAGGGGTCTATCCTGCCTATCATTCCCCCTCCTTCCTTACAGAACACTTCCTCTTGGCTTCCTCTCCCCAGCCTCTCCTGGAAACCCCCACCTCCTGGCTGCTCTTTTCCTCTCTCTGCCAATGCCAACTCATCTATCTTATGGTTCCATGAGGAAGTTCCCAAAGACTGACTTGTTTTTCCTGTCCTAGGCAAGCCTATCTACTCTCATGGTTGTTTTTATCTTCTGCCTAAACCTAAACCTGCCTAAAACTCTCTGGGTTTCAGGCACATTCATCCAACTTCCTGCGTCACCTCTGCACTCAAATGTGTTATTGGTTTAACACATCCAAAGCTGACTTCCTGGGGTGCCTGGGTGGCTCAGTGGGTTAAGCCGCTGCCTTCGGCTCAGGTCATGATCTCAGGGTCCTGGGATCGAGTCCCACATCGGGCTCTCTGCTCAGCAGGGAGCCTGCTTCCCTCTCTCTCTCAGCCTGCCTCTCCATCTACTTGTGATTTCTCTCTGTCAAATAAATAAATAAAATCTTTAAAAAAAAAAAAAAAAGCTGACTTCCTGATGCCCCTGCCAAATCCCTTGTCCCGCTATGTCCTCCATATCAGTAAATGGTGCCTACGACCATTCAGATGTTCATGCTAGAAAACAGGGTATTACCACTGAAGCCAATTCTGGCTCACTCCCTTCTGTTCATTCTTTTTTTGATAGCACGCAAGAGCCAGGGGGAGGCAGCAGGGGAGAGAGAATCTGAAGCAGGCTCCAAGCCCAGCATAGAGCCTGACATGGGGCTCAATCTCACAACCCTGAGATCATGACCTGAGAGTCAGACACTTAACTGAGGCATCCGGGAGCCCCCACCTCTGTTCATAATTCCAAAATATATCTTACACCTGTCGACTTGCTCCACCTCTGACCTAATTGTAGCCCAACCCACTACATCCTTGACTGGACCCCTCAACAGATTCCCGACTCCTGTCCCTGCTTTCACCCTCGCTACTCCTAATCCACTATCCATACAGCAGCCAGGGCGAGCATCTTATACCACGAAACCCTGCCTCCTCAAAACCCTGGAGTGGCTTCCAACTGCACTCAAGAACAATTCCAGAGTCCTTCGCATGGCCTAAAAGGCTCAGCTCCAAGGTCATCTCACGACACTGTCCCTGGCCTACCCTCCTGAAAGCCACATTTGCTCAGTTCTTCAGTTCAACAATTTGTCAGTTTTTCCAATGACCTGTAATCTTGGTTCTCATGCTGTTTCCTCTAGAAAGGTCTTCCCCTTATCTTTGTCTAGTTTATTACTTTTCAGTATGCAGGTTCCCACTGACACTTCCAAAGGGGAACATTTTCTACAAACTTTCCCCTAAATTTACCCTTTTATTCTTTTTTAATAATTATGTTTACTTTTCCTCTGTATAACTTAGAGTTTGTAATTAATATACAGCTGCAGATAGAGGTAAGAGAAACAAAAATACTATTTACAAAGGCTCTGCCACTAGACTATAAGATACCCAAGAGCAGGAATTATGCTGAATTAGTTCACAGCAATATATTCAGTTTCTAGCATATTTAATAATGAACAAAGAAAAAGCTAATGAATATAAATAGTATATATCATGACTTTAACCTAAAAACAGTTAAAATATTCTTCCAGCTTTATTGAGATATAACTGGTATAATATTGTATAAGTTTAAGGTGTCCAACATAATGATTTGATAAATGTATATACTATGAAATGATTAGCATAGTAGGTTTAGTTAACATACTTATCACCTCACGTAGCTGCAATTTTTTTGCGTGTGATGGGAATTTTTAGATCTACTATCTCAGTAACTTTAAAATACACAATACAGTGCTGTCACTACACTGTACCTCCCATCCCCAGCAGTGGACGTCTGCACATTTAGACCACCTTCACCCATTTCACCCAGCCCTCACCTCCAGCAACCACCAGTGTGTCCTCTGTTTCCTTGAGTTTTGTTCTTTCCTGTTCCACATAAAAAATGAGACTGTACAGTGTTTGTCTTTCTCTGTGTGACTTGTGTCATTTAACATAATGCCCTCAAGGCTATCCAAGTTGTCGCAAATGGTAACATTTCCTTCTTTTTTATGGTTGAATAATAATACATTACACACACACACACACACACACACACACAGAGACATGGACACACACACACATCTACTTTATCTACTCATTCATGGATGGACATTCATGTTTCTATGTCTTAACTTTTGTAAATAGTTCTGCAATAAATATGGGGGGTACAGATATCACTGCAAGATAGTGATTTCATGGGGTGCCTGGGTGGCTCAGTGGGTTAAAGCCTCTGCCTTCAGCTCGGGTCATGATCCCGGGATCCTGGGATCAAGTCCCGCATTGGGCTCTCTTCTCAGCGGGGAGTCTGCTTCCTCCTCTCTCTCTGCCTGACTCTCTGCCTACTTGTGATCTCTGTCTGTCAAATAAATAAATGACATCTTAAAAAAAAAAAAAAAGCGATTTCGTTTCCTTTGGATGTACTTCCAGAAATGGAATTACTGGATCATGTGGTAGTTCTATATTTAATTTTACAGGGAAGTTCTGTACTCTTTTCCATAGCAGTCGTACCGATTTACATTCCCACCAAGAGTCTACTAGGGCTTCCTTTTCTCCACATCCTCACCAGCACCACTGACTTCTTGATAATAGTCATTCTAATAAATGTGAGGTGATACCTATTTGTGGTTTGGGTTTGCATTTCCCTGGTGATTAGTGATATTGAACATCTTTTCACATACCTGTTGCCCATCTAAATACTTACTTTGGAAAAAATATCCATTCAAGTACTTAGCCCATTTTTAATCAGATTATTTGGGTTTTTTGATATTTAGTTGTATGAGTTCCTTATATATTTTAGATCTTTACCCCTTATCAGACATTTGGTCTGCAATATTTTCTCTCATTCCACAGGTTGACTTTTCATTTTGGTTGAGCATTTATTTTGCTGTGCAGAAGTTTTTTAGGTTAATGTAGTCCTACTTGTTTTTACTTTTGTTACTTGTTGTTTAGGAGTCACATCTTTAAAAAAAATCACTGCCTAGACTAATATCAAGCAGATTTTTTCCTCTATATTTTCTTCAAGGAGCTTTACAGTTTCAGGTCTTATATTTAAGTCTTTAATCCATTTTGGTTAATTTTTGTGAGTGGTATAATATAGGGGTCTAATTTCATTTTTTACACATTAATATCCAACTTTCCTAGTACAATTTATTAAAGAAGACCATCTTTTCTCCACTGAATGTTCTCGACTCCCTTGAGAAATATTAGTTGCCTGTGTACGTGAAGGTTTATTTCTGGGTTCTCAATTCTGTTCCATTGGTATGTGTGCTTTATACCAATCATGTTGTTTGTTTACTATAATTTGTAATATAATTTGAAATCAGACAGTGTGATGTCTCCAGCTTCGTTCTTCCTTCTCAAGATTTCTTTGTCTATTTGAGATCTTTTGTGGTTACATACAAATTTTAGGACGTTTTCTTTCTATTTCTGTAAAATATGCCATTGGAATCTTCATAAGGATTGCACTGAATCTATAGATAGTTTTGGGTAACATGGACCCATTAATTCTATCATCAATAAGCACAAAGTATCTTTCCATTTGTTTGTGTATTCTTCAATTTCTCTCATCAAAGTCTTATAGTTTTTGGTGTACAGACTTTTCACTTCCTTGGTTAAATTTATTCTGAAGTATTTTATTGTTTTGATGCTATTGTGAGTGGGACTGTTTTATTTCTTATTTTTAGGTAATTAATTGTTTTGCATTTAATGGAAACTTTGCTTAAGTGTCACAGTTGAATTTATTGAAATTTCAATTTTGTTGAAAGTTGAATTTTATTATATACGTTCCTATATCAGTTGAGATAAACATAAGGTTTTCAGATTTAATTGTGAATATGAGTAAATTACAAAAAAGATTTTCTTATGCTAAACCATCCTTAAATTCCTAGAATAAGAAATTCCAGCTAAGTTGTGATTTTTTTAAAAAACCTTAAAGGATGCAGTTTGTTAATATTTTGCTTAGCAGTTTTGTATCTATGTTCATAAGTGATTTCTTCCACTCTGTATCTACAGTTGACCCTTGAACAATGTGCAGGTTAGAGATACCAACCCTCCCTCCCCCCAACACACATGGTTACAAATCTGCCTATAACTTTTCACTCCCCCCAGAACACAATTACTAATACCCTACAGTTGACCAGAAGCCTTACCAATAATATAGTCAAATAACATCTATTTTGTATTTTATGGGTATTATGTTCTATATTCTTTCAGTAATACCGAACTTTTTCTTAATTTTTTTGGTACTTCTAGGTTACACAGTTTGTCAACAAGTTTTTTCAAATTATTTTAAATCTATAAAAAAAAAATTTCCAGTACATTTGTTAACAAAAATCCACATTTAAGTGCACCTACAGAGTTCAAACCCATGTTGCTCAAGGGTTAGTTGTATCTATTTTGCTAGCAAACTTCTCCCTTGTGATGAGAACTTTTAATGTCTACTCTCTTAGTGGCTTCCAAATATTCAATAAAGTATAGTCACCATTTTGTATATTATATTCCTATGACTCGTTTTTTTGTTTTTTTTTATTTACTATTTTATTTATTTATTTGACAGACAGAGATCAAAAGTAGGCAGAGAAGCAGGTAGAGAGAGAAGAGGAAGCAGGCTCCCTGCTGAGCAGAGAACCCCAAGCGGGGCTCAATCCCAGGACCCAGGGATCATGACCTGAGCTGAAGGCAGAGGCTTTAACCCACTGAGTCACCCAGGCGCCCACCATGACTTGTTTTATAACTGAAACTTTGCACTTTTTGACTCCCTTCACCCATTTCATTCTACCCCTAACCCCCACTTCTGGCAATCAGCAGAAATTTTTTTTTTACCTCAAAACAGTTAAAATATGTGCATACCCTCTCTTTGCTTGAAGTAAAACCTTGTTCTGAATAAACAATACTTTCAGATATATGGCATTCGTGAGAACCCTCAGATTATAAAATAATTCCAAAATGTAAGGGCAATATCACACTAAGTCCCCCACTGAGAGCAACTACAAAAGGTGGACTACAAATGAAGAAGGGCACAGGGAGAGAAGAAGGAAAAGGAGGAGGAAGTAGAGGAGAGGAAGGGCAGGAGAAGAAGAGGTAAGCAGACAGACACAGCCCATAGCCTGGAGCAGTCTCCCTGGGTTGAAGAGATGGAACATGGAGGTCAGACCACCACTACAGCCAGGACTTGAGCAGACAGTATCCCAGAGAAAAGGGAACCCCGGGAACATGAACCAAATATGCTGCTCAGACTTTGCATTCAAGGCACTTGCTGAATTTTTATATGACTTGTAAATATAGGAGTTGTAAAAGGAGAAAACAAGCAGAAAGCCACTGCCAAGAGGCTAAAAAGTTAAGAAGTTTTTGTCAATCCCACTCTGCCTGGGACTTGAAATTTAGGGTCTGACATGGACCAGGAGCCCTGGCTTTCAGGTAAGACCCTTGATGGGCTATGTCTTAGGAGTCAGGTACACAGAAACAGAAAAGCCTGAAACCCCAATCCAGTCGTCATCATTGTTGACTGAATCTAGGGGAATAGCCTTATTCAACTGTCCACCAGAGAAAATTTCAGTCTTCTCTGAAGGAAGATAACAGTATCCAGAGACACCACAATTTTTCACATATGACGTCAGGTACTTAATAGACAATTACAAAGCATGACAGAAAACAAGAATAGATGACCAAAAACTAAGAGAAAAACCAGATAATATACTGATCCACAGGTGATCTACATACTATAATTATCAAAAAGGAATTTTAATAGAATTACAATCATAATGTTTAAGAAAATAGATTAAAAATAGAGAATTTTATCAGGTACCTAGAATCTATGTATAATTGATATAATAATAATTGAGATTAATAGTTCAATACATGGGTTTAACAGCTGGTGAGATACAGAGCAAGAGGAGTAGGATAGACCCGCACAGAAGCAGAGAGGGTAAAAAAAGAACTGAAAACACAGAACAGAGCTGAGGTAGCATATTAAGCACAGATGAGAGAACTAATGCATGTGAGACTGGAATTCCAAAAGAAAAGAAGGGGAGAAAGAAGCAGCAGCCACAAAGACAGTCACCAGGAGGCCGAAATGGATTCAAGATATAGAGCTACAGATCCAAGAAGTGTACGAATCACAACTAAGGGAAACACAAAACAAACATGCCAAAGCCCCTCCTACTAAACCTGCTGAGACCCAAATATAAAGAGAAAGTCTTAGAAGCATCCAGGATTGGGGTGGAGGGAAGACTCCTAATGGCAGATATAATAGTATATATAACAGTACTTACAGGCCTGACTCAGAGCTTTGTTATTATCATATGGAAGTGTGATAACCTCTCTCACCCACTTTGCTATCAGGTGAAATGAAGGATAAAAGTTCAGAAAATGCCTTGTTAAAGTCCCAAAGTTAAATTCCTTTTTTATTAACTTGAAGCAGAATTCTGCAAGATAACAATCATGGCATTCAAATTTTTTCTATCTTCTTTTGTTTTCAGTTTTAAAAACCTGCCAGTGTATAAAAAGAAAAGCTTTTTATTGAAGTCTGATGCTTCTCTAACTGATAAAATAAATAAAGAAAATACACCAGCTACTGAGTATCAACAGTATGCTAATATATACTCATAATTTTACTTTCCAGGAACCCAAGGCCCATAAAGTAGACAATAAAAAAGAGTTATTGTCATGGCGTGATGAGACTGATCTCTTAATAGATAGAATACTGCTACGATAGATACTTAAGAATGGTGAGCTCATCATCATTTCAAAGGATTCAGAAATTCATTCTGAGTTTTTCAACAACTAAGAAAATTATTTGTCTTAGTTATTAACAGGAAAAGAAATCATATGCAAAAGCTTAAAATTAACATTGTGATAATAATCTACCAGCCCAGGCTCTGTGGGAGCTATTTGTCTTACCCAAATGAAAATTGCCCTGAAAATGTTGGGACAGAAAAACAAGATCAAAAACAAAAGTGTCCAGTCACCTAGCCCTTTCAAGAAGGCTATGGCTGTGACCAGGAATCACAGCTAGGAATCACATCCCCATTTATTGGGGGTTTAGATACTGTCCTGGTGAATGAATGCATAATAGAAAAACATGATTAAAGTTTTCACAGATGGTTTAGAGAAACCAAAAGAAGAAATGTTGGGAGAAAAAAAATCAATACTTCTATTGGAAGACTAACTCTTAGACCTTTCAAAACCTATAATGCACTTCAGCAATACCCTAGTATGCAAGTTGAGGAAAAGAGCCCCTGCTGCTCATTTCCCTTCAAGTCCGGACATTCTCTTTTAAAAATCCTGAGAGTATCTACTAAAATCAACATCTTCCCTAGCTCATGTGTGAAAGAAACCATCCATCCTCAGGAGTGATAACCATGACCAAGACCTGGCCAGCTGAGTAATTCGATCCTGTGGCCACAGTGACAGTTCAGAGATGGACATATGACCCAATCAAAGCTAATGAAAATCAGTCTTGGGGTATGCTGGAAAGACTGAGAGAGAAGGAAAAGGAACCCTCTGTACTGGTGGAATTATAAACAGGTGCAGCACTCTGGAAAACAAGATGGAGGGTCCTCAAGAAATTAAAAATAGAAATACCATACAACCCACTTGTATGGGTAATTCCACTTCTGGGTATTTATCCACTTCTGGGTATTTTTCCAAAGAAAATAAAAACACTAATTTGAAAAGATATGTGTACTGCTATGTTTACTGCAACATTATTTGTAATAACCAAGATACAGAAACAAGCTGTCCATTAACAGATGAATGCATAAAGAAGATGCGATACAGACACACTCTTATACACACACACACACACACACGCACAGTGACACACACAATGGAATATTACTCAGCCATAAAAAGGAATGAGATCTTGCCATTTACAACCACTCTGATGGATCTAGAGGGCATTATGCCAAGCGAAGTAAGTCAGACAGAGAAAGACAAATACTGTATGATTTCACTATATGTAGAATCTAAGAAACAAATGAACAACAACAAAAAAATAACAACAACAAAAAAAAACAGAAACAGACCATAAATACAGACTACAAACTGGTGATTTACAAAGGGGAGTGAAGGGACAGGTAAAATAGGTGAAGGGGATTAAGTGACCCAAACTTCCAGTTATAAAATAAGTAAGCCATGGAAACGCAAAGTACAGTATGGGGAATATAGTCAATACTATTGCAATAACTTTGTATGGTGACAGAGGGTGACTACACTTATCATGGTGAGCATTTCATTATGTATATAATTGTGAAATCACCACACTGTACACCTAAGACTTACCATATCAACTGTACTTCAATTAAGAATTACATATATTATGTAATTATAAGATATATATATCTGACAAAATACGAGATACAATGAGAAAGAAAAAAAGAAATTGAGAAGCATGCTCCCTCTTCAGCTAGACTTAAATCTAGATGCTGTAGCCTTTCTTCCCTACCTAAAAATGAAGCCAGTACAAAGAGCAGAGCCAAGTGATCTAAGGTCCTGAATCAAAGAATCCCAGAAGCCAGCCGCGCCTGTACCCTTTTTTTCTTGGGCCGATGTAAGCAGAATGTTCTATCTTTTGTAGTAGGAAGAGTCTAAACTAGTGAGCTCACTCTGGAGAAAGTCAGCCATTCAAACAGGTGCAGAGGCACCTCAAACAGGTGAGAGGCATCAAAAGACTTCTCAGCTGGAAGTGCTAGTGACCAGGGGGACCAACAGCCAGATCAGACCACAGTTGGCAGACTTGGACAAAAACACATGTCCTTCGGAGAAAACACTCTGCACTGCACAGAACCCAGTGTAAAACCAGGGAGTATATACAGTATCAGACCAGCCTCTGCATTAAAATGAAAAGTAAGATGATTTCATTCCATTCTAAGAGACTTTTCCCAAAACTAATCGGGCTACCAAATGTCTCGGTGCTTTCTGATAATAATAAGCAAGTGTAATTCCAAACAACGTAATAGCAGAGACCTACATTCAAATTTTCACTAAAATTATCAATCACTATCCATCCAACTACTTTGATTAGAAGCCTTGCTCAGGATTAGGCTCACCTGCAGGCGTTCCGTTTCAGCTTATTTAAACTCTGCCGTCACCTTCCTGCTACCTTGTAGAAGACGAGCCACACACCCTCCAAACTGGGTTGAAACTGCCAACAAAGAACCGATGATCACTCTGGAGTAACTGAGCAACTGGCATAACATTCCAAAGGCTTCCAAATTCTGTTGGCCACCTGCTCCTCCTCTGGATTTGAGAAAGCTCAAAGCAACGGGGCTGAACGCTGACAACTGTCACTCTGCTCAGCCCACAGCTTCTGGGGTATGTTTACGTTGCTTAGTTATGATTCAGTGACGCAGGAGAAGCACAGACTGGGCCAAGCCTAATAGTCTACAGCACTAATGGGCTTGGCTAAAGTGTTTCTTAAAAACATTCCAGTTAAAGGCGCCACTACCTATGGTAAGAGAATAAGAAGCCTTGTCTGCCACCCACCAGCCTTAGGAGTTTTAAGATCTCTCACTTCTGTACTTGGCTCTTTGGCAGAATGTGAGATTCGAATTAAATGATCACCGTCCAGAGCTAACAGTTGAAAAATGTGTGATCTCTAAACCTGGAAGCTTATGGACATGTGCCTCCTGGGCAGCAGTGTCTGGTACTCCGTCATTAAGTTACGGAGACAGTTAATATCATTCATGCTGCGATTCTGCAAGGCTATGGTGATTTTCACGTTAGACTTTCAAACTGAGCTAAAATAAAGTGGGTTTTTTGTTTTTTGTTTTTTTTTATCAAGTAAGGCTTCACTCAGATTTTGAATTAAGAAAAGGTTTAGGCTAACAGTTAACCTTGGATTAGTATTTATTTTACTAATGTTAGCAATCTACCCCACGGTTGATTTTCTATTTCCTCCAGGAAATTTTTATGCCATGATAAAGTTCTAGACATTTTTACACATAAAACACACTGCTAGTGAACACTATTAACTGCTTATTTGAAAACCAACTATTTATAAAATCAAACGAAATATAACCTAAATATACTCAGAAAAAAAAAATGAATCTGCCACCATATTCCTTTCTGTCACAGAGTCCTTTCCAGAAGGACTGGTAATAGGAAGCATGCCAGGTTTCATGGCTATAGCAATATAGAATAAGCAAGAAAGTGTTCGAAGGCTTCTCTTCATTTTCTTTTTCAAGAGCTTGTTATCGAGCTCATTGCACAGAAGATATCCAGGAGCAAGTGTGAAGGCACCACTGCCAAGGGTATCAGGAACAGACGGCAAGAAGAGCCCGGGGGGCATCAAAGAGGACTACGGGATCAATCAGATCTGCATTCTGGCCCCCTCGTTCCCGAGTTGTGAACCCTTGGAAAACTTATTTCATTTCTCTGAACCTCTGTGTCTCATCTTTATTTTAAAGAACTAAGAAGTACTTCCAAGGGCTGTTGAGGGGAATAACGGAGGGAATTATGTATATGAAATGGACTACAGTGTGCTGACAACACTCTGCAGACTTCGCTTCCCTTTCCTTCTGACCTATCCATAGGCGACTCATTTCAGACCACTACAAAGAGAGAAGGCAGACCAGTAAGAGGTCTCTCTCCCCTGCCACTGATGAACGGGAAGGGGGCTGCTTTCCATCCGAGTTGACAATCTCCAGTAACTATGAGCATAATTTCTGGGGCCAGGCCAGGGGGCCACGTATGACTGAAGAAAGTAAAAGACAAAAGGACCTCAGCAATGCAACTCATCCACCATGGGCAAAGCTTGATTCTCTTGCTTCTGACTCAACATTTGGTTCTGGGGCTTTTCCCACATCACTTTCACAGTGTGGGGACATCCAGTAGACTCTGCCTTGGTTTCAGGGTCCTATGTTCTCACCTGGGCCCTTTCAGTTATTTTTAGTGGAAAAATCCACAGCCGATGGATTCATCACATCCCTTCACTACCCCTGTGTTAATTCCCTGACTGGTTACCATAAAAACCCACTCACTTTCCTCAGCTCTTTCCTGCCTCACTTCTCATGATATCATGAGGAGGAACAGAGATTCTAGAGAATGTCAGGCCATGAGATGTAAGACCAGAAGACTCATAACAGAGAATATTTCTCCAAGAGAACACAAAGTCAAGTTCGCCATGACCCAGTTATCAGCTTACGGACAAAGCAGAGTTCCAGGTCTGAGCGGCACCCCACTTGAGGAGCTCAGGAACAGGCTCCTCGGTGGGGCTCGTCCTCTCTATCCCCTAACCCCGAGCAGCCTTCCCGCGACCTCAGGAGCACACCTGCACTGGAGCAGCACCGGGGTCCAGGCACCCCGCAACAGGGAGAGGCCCACAGGTTGAGACACTGCGAGACACAGCGTCGCAGCAGTCTGTTTTCAACGTGAAATCAGCTCCCTTCAGGAAACGTGCCCAACATCAAAAAGACTTGTGGAGGTACCTACTGCAACCTTAGGGAAAAGAAATGGAAACTTGAAAGTTCTTCCCAGCAAAGCAACTCTCAATCTTGGAACCTCTAAGACCCCTTGCAAGAGCTTCTCGAAAATGCAGGCAACCGGCAACACCCCTGGTACCCAGAAACTCTGGGGACAGGCTGGGGCATCTGTACATGCTTGTAAATGCCAAGTCAAATGTTGAGAAATGCTGGCTTAATGTACGACAGCTAGGGAGATGGAAATCTAACTCAGAATCAGATTCTTTCCATCATGGGCAGTGGGCAGCACCTCTCAAAGGCTGGATGGTGGGACAGCGTTCTTAAAAAGGCAGGGAAAGGGAAAGGGAAAGGGCTGGAAAAGGTTCTGTGGAGAAGAAACCTGGGAATGAGGAAGTTGAATTAAACTTCTGTCTTTACTTTAATAGGCCAGAATCTTTAATAGGCCAAGGTGCAACGTACCCTACAAAAAAGGAGTACATTTTCTAAGCTTATCTGATCATCAAAACAAAAACAAAAAAACCTCCTTTTGAAAAGAATTCTAGGGGCGCCTGGGTGGCTCAGTGGGTTAAGCCGCTGCCTTCGGCTCAGGTCACGATCTCAGGGTCCTGGGATCGAGTCCCATGTCGGGCTCTCTGCTCAGCGGGGAGCCTGCTTCCTCCTCTCTCTCTCTGCCTGCCTCTCTGCCTACTTGTGATCTCTGTCAAATAAATAAATAAAATATTTAAAAAAAAATAAAAAATAAAAATAAAAATAAATTTTAAAAAAAGCATTCTATGGTATTAGAAATCTGGAAACCACTTGGGTTAGTGATGGTCTAATGTAACTGTCCCCCATTAACTGTTTCTAGAAGTTTCCTAAAGGACAGCCTGACAAACATACTCATTTCAAAAGCTGTTTGCGTTCCTGCACTCCTGCCCCAGGGCTGAGTCCACTGGAGATTTCTTCAGAACCAGGCAATGAAGATCCTATTTCCCATTTTTCCCCACCTAGGATGTTACTCCAAACAACTCAACACTTGGTTCTAATTTTCATCCCTTGTGTTTTGATACCTATCAGTCAGTTTCTTCCCCATAAAAAAAGTAACATTCTTCGATTTTTTATAATCAAGATGTTTGGCTCCTGTGGAGGCTCCCATCTGATCTTTATTTTAGGGCAAACCTCAGTTGGATGAAGACTGATGGATTTAAGGCCTGAAAGGGAACTGTAGTAACTGGTGCTGGTTTTTTACAGAATGTTTGTATTCTGTAGCACTGTGAATTATTCCAAGAGTTTACACTCCCAAGTTTCTAGTAAAAAAACTAAACAAAACAAAACAAACAAACAAACAAAAAAAAAAACGCAGACTATATGAAAATATATCTTTAGCTCTAGCCCATGTTCATTATACATATCCAGTCATTCCTCCCTCCGTATCTGAACAACCCCCCCAGGAACAAAGATGGCGACAGGCATCTTTGGTGGGGCACAGGCCCTCTAGCGGTCCTGACCCTTCTCCAGAGACCCCTGCCACTGTTGCTGCCTCTGTGACAGCTCAAGGAGGTGGCCTAGGACCCGAGCCCTTTTTCAAATACCTGCTCTATGAAAACAAAACTTTGCTCTCTGCTGTACAATTTGGAGACTGACCAATAGTTAGGCCCAAGGTCTCACTTTCTCAGCGCAGGGTGCCATTCGGGTCTCATTAATTTTTCTAACACTCCTTGACTAAAAGAAATGGTTAATGGTGGGTTGTTGTTTTTTTTTCCACTAAGCAGTTAGGTCCACAAGCTTATGAGTATTTATGTCCTAACAACTTAGTAGCTGTTCGAGAGAAGAATCCAATGAACTGAAAGAAACAGAACAGCTTTTGCCTCATCCCCCACCACCATCACTGACCAAAGGCATGTGTGCCTCTCGCAGGCACTGCAGTGCTTCTCAGATCTTAGGACCAGATTAGATACCACACCTAATTTTGTGTAGCAGTTACTTTTCATCACAGTAACTGCTGAAAATGTGGTTTCCCAAAGATGTGATATCATCAAAAGGAGCGGGGATCAATCTAATGCTGAAAGTATGAACTACCTAGTGGTTTGCACAATGGCTAACAGAGATCTAGCATACTTTGCTTGAAAATTTACAATATTCCAAAGCACAGCTACGGATTCCCTTGGTACCCCAGTGTGGAAACCACTGACAGGTAAAAGACTCTTTCTGGAATGTTTTGTAATCCTTCTTGAGCCTTTCAGTCACCCAAATACATGTCAGGAGGGCAGGTTGGGGGTTAAATGACCATGAGGAAAAAGATGATACTTTCACCATATACAGACAGGAGGCGGAGATGATGTTTCAGCCGAACTGGCAAAAGATGAATGTTGCTTCTTTCATTTATGATGCCTCTCAGGTAGGGAGGCCTGATTTTTACCTCTTGGAGACTTATTGCATTATACCCTCCTTACCAATGAATAAAAGAATTATTATTCAGTACACTGTTTATTTGATAAGATTTCCTTATGTAACCTTTCTGGTTTGGTTCGCATATTATTCTCCCCATAAGCTGCTTATTTTCTATGGATTAATGATTTGCTTGTAAAATATTTTGGCATTATTCACTTTGGGCTTTGGATGCTATAAATCTCCTCCAAACCAATGTTGTAATAAGGTTTGTAACTTTGAATAATCAGAAAAATAGCTATGCAAATTAACTAGATCCTAGTAGAAATTAGATCTAGTTGACATAATAATTTCAATTTTATGTATTTGAGCTTCAGCTATGAAAAGACTTTCTTAATAAAAATCAGGGGATATTGTGCAAATCAAGGTAGCTTTAGAATGATAACAAGAAGCTCCCTGCTCTGGCCAGTGTGCAGATTTTGGTGGACAGCTTTCCCATCAAACACACCTAGCCTATTCCAAATGAATCAGAGAGCATGTTACAATCCTGAAAAGGATGGAATGGCATGGAATCCACAAAAAGCCCCAAACTGAATACAGATCTCTGATCCTGTTCCCAGCCCAGCTCTCAGAACCTCTGTGACCTGGACTAAGCTTGTCCATGACATGAAGTTACTCAGCATTCCTGGGCCCACTCAGTCATGGTGTCAGCCAGAACTCCCAAACACCCTTTAACTACCATGCTTGAATCAGATTTGAAAACAGTACTTGTTTAACAGGCGAGAAAACTGAGGCTCAGGGACATGAAAAAGTCATCGCAGGTCATGGGTAGCTAGGCTCGAGGTTCCCTGCCTACCTGCCCGAAATTCACGCCATGCACAGAGCAGCTGGATCCATTTCTTTCTGCTCTACCAATCCACAATTCTTGTGATCAGAGAAAGCAAGGATTTATAGTAGTCTGTAAACCTCGGAAGAAAATAGAAATGTCAAAAATCCAGTTATCTTGCTAAATATCTGGCCTCCTAGATCCTGAATAAGAGCTTCATGAGGGCAAGGACTTTCACCTCGTGTTCACTTCTGTATTTCCAACTCCTAGAACACTGCCGAGTGCCTAGGAGACACTCAGCAAATTTGTTGACTGAGTGCACTGGCATACTGTGAGAAAGGGTAACGATTGTGGGTAGTATTTATATTAGGTAATCAACATTCTGGAAGGAAATGAGTTACTGGATTTTTTAAAGTCTGCTTGGAGGAACTTTATTTCATGTTCCTCAGAATCAAATAATAATTTAGAGAAATAGTGTCTGTGCTAAGTTCTCACTGGCTAGGATCTATTGAGGGTGGTATTATAATGTCCTTGTTATCCAATGGAGTTCTCCTGCTTATGACTTTTTGTCATTGTTGCCTATTTGAAATGCTAGTCTCATAGGGCATACAAGTATGAAATAAATCAGAGCCAGAAGTCTACCGTTTGTGTTGAGGGCTTCAAATTTGGACTCCCAAGGTGGGAGACACAGAGAAGAAAGCCATACCCCTGAATAACTGTGGCATTCTTCGAACCGAGGTTGGACAGGATCTCCCCCCTTCGAAGGATCTCTCCTGCAGTGTGGGGGATTCACGCCCCTGCCACTGACTCCTAGAACACCAGCATGTGGGGCTTCAACAGCATCATCTTTTCAGAACAGTCTGAAGTATTGCTGAGAACATGACTCCACTTGGCAACTTTATTCTAAGAAATTCACTCATGTGTGCACTCATTTTCATCCACAACTTGGTAGTTAGTTATCACTTACGTTTGTTCATCCTGGGTCCAAGTTAGACAAGTGCTGGGTTGTTGAGAGTAGCATGCTAGTTGGGGAGAAGGAGGAAACAGGATCCCCTCACCTGGTTCTAACCTAATCAGCTCAGCTGGGGACACTGAGTAGAGGGCACTGGTGGGGTATGCTGTAGAGATGGCCAGGAGTCTGCAGCCCCAAAGAGTCGTGTGAGCTGGGGGAGACAAGTTAGAAAGAAGCAGGAAGTGGATGAAAGTTCACCATTTGGACCAGAAGAAATAATACAGAGGTATAGAGTGAAAAGACAGAGAGTACAGAACGCTAGGGAACACCAATATGTAAGTGATGGGAAGGGGACTGTGCAGGATCAGCCAGACAAGTAGGGAAAAACTATAAGAGCTTATTGTCATTTTATGTAAGCCAAGGGAAGTTCGAGTTTAAAAGACAGTAGTCGGGGAACCTGGGTGGCTCAGTGGGTTAAGCCTCTGCCTTCGGCTCAGGTCATGATCTCAGGGTCCTGGGATCAAGCCCCACATCATCGGGCTCTCTGCTCAGCAGGGAGCCTGCTTCCCCCTCTCTCTCTGCCTGTGGCTCTGCCTACTTGTGATCTCTGTCGAACACATAAATAAAATGTTTAAAAATAAATAAATAAAAATTTTAAAAATTAAAAAAATAAATAAAAGACACTGGTCAATGCATCAAATGATGGAGAGAAGGCAGGCAATGGTGATATCCATAATCTGGCTTCCAAGTACTAAAGATAATAATTAAGATGCCATGAGTCAAATTGCAGTGAGATGAGCAATAATACGAACTCGAAACCCACCACACGACTTCAGGGCAAGAAGAGCTAGATGATGAAAACAACACAACCTTCACCCAGTCACCTAATCCACATTCCAATTTTAGGTCAGGATTCCAATTAGGACAATGGTCCAAGGCTACAGGTAAGTGCTTTATTTCACTTGGCTATAAAAAAATTATCATAAAAGTCAAATGCTATTAATTTAATCCTTTTCTCCCTCTCTGTCAAGACCTCTATTCCTTGGCATGGATCCCACATGCTTGGGACTAAGTTGGTTATTCACATGTTTTATAAATGTAGAAAAACACATTTAGTGATAGAAACAAGTAGCCCTGGCTGCAAGTCTTAATTATATATGAGATTTTGGTTCTTCTATCAATTCTGGGACATTCTTCCAAAATATACCTTTCCTGTTTCTTACAAGCAAAAATCCTAAATAATATCCAACATTTTAATTTGTCAAGAAATAGAATTTTAAATATTAATTATCATTATAGTCTAAAAGAATAGATATTTTAAATATTAAAACATAAGAAAAAAGACCAGAGCCTCAAAGTGAAGATTATTCCTTCAGAGTGAGTATTAACTCTTTGAAAGACATCACTTTACTGTTCTCATTTTTCTGCAGATGACTGGCACATTCACCAGAAACTGAATTCCAATCCAAGAACTGACACTTCATAACCCCAAAGTGTATTTAAATTCTAACTTGTAGTAAAGCCTCATTTGTTTGAGTTGAAAATATGCAACTCCTTATTAAAAGATTTAAGTGTAAATATTAATATTTCTAATTGCCACATATTTTTAAGGAGCCTTAGGAAAAAAATGTTAATGTAACAATTTGAATTAGATGGTTTCCTAATAGTAAAGAAGAATTTAGTGTTTTCTGGTGGCCCTAACCATGCAATCCTGTCTATAATGTTAAAAGATCTAAGTAACAGGGCACCTGGGTGGCTCAGTTGGTTAAATATCCAACTCAATTTAGGATCAGGTCTTGATCCCAGAGTCAGTGAGAATGAGCCCCACATAGGACAAGATTCTCTCTCCCTCTGACCTTTCCTTCTACCCCCACCACCCACCTCCCCAAACCTCCCCTCATGTGGGCTCTCAAAAAAAAAAAAAAAAAAGAAAGAAAGAAAGAAAAATCTAAGTAACAACTGAGCTAGAAGTTTCCACACAGTTATAATTCTTTCCAGTGCCCACCTCCACCTCTAATTTTCATCCCCACTTTTCCCTCAAACCTTTACACACAGCTCCTGAATTAAATCCCTGCCTTCCCTCCTCCACAAACATGTCCCTAGGCTGACAGGATTCGAGTTTCATTTTAAATTCTTCAGGAAAGATATTACACACTGGGTCAGAACCTTTGAGTAAAAAGAGAGCTGCTTCCTGGGTGTCAGGTGAACATTTGAAATTGTGCTCTTTCAAGCACCAGAATGTTATTTAGTTTTAGAGTCATGATTTTCCACATAAAACATCCATTAGTGTGATGGGGGAAAAAAAAGACTGACTCCTTATGAGCTGGCTCCTTATGAGCAATCAGATGAAAGCCTGGAGTCTTGTGACAGAACAAACATTTCTGCCCTTAATCATATAAGTAATTTTTTAAGTGTCATACAAGTATTTCTAGATGAGCAGTAAGATCCTATTATCTTTATTGAAGAAAAACAGGTGAGAAAGTGGATAATTTTGAATCAGATTTTAACTGCAAATGTAGGCAAAGATAAGAAAAGGAATAACAAGGTCTGGAAGTAAAGCCCAAAGATCTTATCAATGTAAATCTGGTCTGTTTTGGTTACATAATACATGTTAAATAAAAAGTGATTTAAAGATCTGAGCAAATGAAAAATAAAACGTAAGGAAGGAAAAGTCCCCAAATCAAAGAAATTCAATCTTTTTTAAAGGATTAATTATCTTTTTTAAAACCAAGGTCTTTGACTTTTTGTTATTTTTAACTTGGTAAGACACATATAACATAAAAGTCACCATCTTGATGATTTTTAAGATTTGTCATATATCTATTTGAGAGAGAGAGAAACAAAGAGAGAGAGAGAGAGAGAGAGCATGAAGAGGAGCAAAGGGAGAGGGACAAGCAGGCTCTGTGCTGACCACAGATCCCGCCCCAGGGGCCCCAGTCCCAGGACCCCAAGACCATGCATGACCTGAGCTGAAACCAAGAGTCTGACACTCAACCGACAGGAGCCACCCAGATGCTCCTGCCATCTCAATGATTTTTAAGTATATAGTTTAAAAGTATTCAGTACATTCACAGTGTTGTTCAACAAACCCCAGAAGTTTTCGTCTCGCAAAATGGAAACTCTACCAATTAGACAACACTGCGTTCTCCCCTCCCCCGCCCCTTGCTGTCACCAGCCCACTTTCTGTCCTTATTAACCTGAAGACTTAAGCTGAGACCTACAATATTTTTTCTTGTAACTGGCTTATTTCACATCCTGTCCTCACGGTTCATTCATGTTGTAGCGTGTGGCAGAACTTCCTTCCTTTTTAAGGTAGAATGCTATTCTACGATGTGTATAGTCCACATTTTGCTTATCTGCTTATCTGTGGATGGCCAGGTGGGTTGAAGCCAACCTTCTTGGACTTATGTTTCTAACACATGAAACTAAGTGGGCACTGATGCTGGAGTCAGAACACTTGGGTTCAAATCCCTCCCCTCCCGCCTCCATAGTAGCTCTGAAAATACGCAAGTTAAGACAGAAGAAGGTAAAGGAAAGGTAGGTATACCACGAACCACTCAGCAAATTAAAATACTGACACTGCAAGTCACCTGGGTGGCTCAATCATTAAGCATCTGCCTTCAGATCAGGTCATGATCCCAGGGTCCTGAGATCGAGCCACACATCGGGCTCCCTGCTTGGCAGAGAGCCTGCTTCTCCCTCTACCACTCACCCTGCTTGTGGTCCCTCTCTCGCTATATCTCTCTCTCTGTCAAATAAATAAATTAATAAAATCTTAAAAATAAACTAAAATACTGACATTACTAGGTTCTGACGAGGGTTTTCGATACCGCAAAGTCATCCAAACACTTGTTTGTGGCTACAAATAAGGACAAACACAGGCGACGTGCTGAAACTGCAGAGACCGAGCCTCCTCTGAGGATAGTGCTGGCCTCGGGACAGCTGTCTAACTGGTAAACAGCAGTAAACGGTGGAGGAAATAAGGTGATGGGGGGCACAGTGGCCCAGCCCTTCAGTTGCTGGGGCTCAGGAAAGGTCTTCCAGGGCCAAGTCCTAGACAGGAAGGGAGTCTGGGACAGCAGAACCAGCCGCAGATGTGAGAGGCTGAAGCACAAGCTTGGGAGAGAGAAACTAAGTCGATGGAAAGGGAATCTCAATAAGCAGAGCCCCAAAAGAGAACAGAAAAGACAAAACACAAGGCCTAATTAAGTGTCAATCAAGAGAAAGAAAGGAAAACCCACTAGAAGGCATGCATCACTCCGTACCCATTCTGGTGCCAGTGTGAGTCTCCCGGCCCAGGCTTGCCTGGAGTAGCTTCGACTGCTGAAAACAAATTGTGGCTCAGGAGTATAAATTAAAATTGCAGCAGCGAAAGCTGACACTCATTAAAAGCTTACAGACTTTGTGTCACACTTCGTGCCATTAAATGGAAATGTTTTAAAAGTTGAAAACATATCCAAAAATTCATAAAACACAAACTACTCACGTCTCTGTTTTTTCAAATATGAGCAACGTGCCAAGTTCCTATATGATAGCTTCATATTAGTATTTACTTATCATGCCCACTTCACCCCAAAAAGGACTGAACCAACCACCATCTTATGTTACCTGGTGGTCAAGTTTCAAGAGCTCCCGGAACTGTAAAGGACCTACAAGGTTATCTGTCTACAGAGAGAGTTTCTATGCCCTCAGACACTCCCCAAGGAACAGACTAGACCACCAACATGAGAACGGAAAGGCCTGTGCCCAGCTCAGAGGAGACTCCGAGAGACCCTGGGATGAAGAGCTGTGACCAAGCAGAAGCATTGGGCAGGGACCAGGAGACATCCTTTCTTCACTTTTCCACCTACTGACTGGCCCTTCCACTCCTGTCATCAGGGCCTCCTAGGAGCTGTTTCTGAATGCTGGTGATGCTCATTGTAGGAATTGGTGGTGACGGGTGAGAAAAGTTCCCCAGGAGAGCAGCAAGGAAGAAAATAGGGCAAGGAGAAAGAGAAGTGTGAAGACCACCAGAGCTTCCACATGCACAGTGAGTGGGGGAGGGGCAGAAAGTAGAAACGGAGCAGGTGTGATCTGGAGCACACCTTCCCCTCGTCAGAAGGAGAGGAATTAGCATGTGTGGAAATGCCACACACTTCTGGGTAGGGAGAGACAGGAAACATATCAACAGGGCACGGAGTAGGGGTGACAACATGGCGGGCAGCAGGGGATGGGGAAGAAACGGTGTGGGGCCATAGGCTCTGCAAAGGATGTGTCTGCGACACCAGAACATCCTTATTGCCAACATTTTATGGTCCATATTTGAATCAACAAGTGAACTGTCCTTGCTTGAACTCCATGCTCACTAGGTGTTGGTGTGGTGTGTCTGCCACCAGAGGAAGAACACAACCCATCACTCTTCTCCTAAGTCCCTTTTTTTTTTCTTGCAAGTCTGGGAAAGGACCACTGCTGAGGGACAGTCAAGTCCCTCAGTCTAAAAAGGCCTCAATCTGTAAAGGTACATGCCTGGAAGGGTGGCTTTCCCAAGTTGGTACTGACCAGGTAAAGCCTTGGCTCCTTAGCAGCTTCCCCTCTCTCTGCCCAGGGGTCCACAGCACTGTGAGCACCACTAAAACCCCACTTGGGCTGCAGCTCCACCCGTTGGCCTCCCAAGCCTTACACGTCTTGCTACTCTAACAGCTTTGGACTAGAGCACAAACATCCTATAACTTTGCCTTTACCCAGCTCGACCTTAGTCAGCTTTCTACCGCTTCTCTATCTTGTAAAATTGACTTGGCTCTTTTCTACTCTTACCTCAAGATTTTAATAATTAGGGTCTACATGATGTTCTACTGACACTGTTTTCTACATCATCCAAGCCATCCCCAAAAACATGAAACATCCTGAGACCAAAGATCAGAATAATTTCGTATGTCCCTCAAGTTGGCCCTGAATTGCTTAGGCCTGATAGCCACATGACTTTCTACTCAGAAAAGAATTGGTGAAGAATTATTCTTTTATTTTTGTTTGTATTATCAATTTTTGGCCAAGATCATTTTTATTTTTCTATTAATAGTAAGTCAGTTACAATCCCTTTTATACTCCTGCACACTCCATTGTTTTAATGCAAAGCAGTTCATTTATGTAAAATCAAATCAGATGCTTTGAGTTCCATTCTTTCATTTTAATCAGGGTGACAAAAGTAAAAACAAAACAAAGCAAATCCTGAACAAAACCTCTACAGAAATTTGTTAAATGAAGAGGAAAGGTGAGAGGGGCTTCTTGAAAATGCACATATGCTGAGCACAGCTTACCTATTTTTACTGTTATGTCTGTTGAGCCATTTCTAAAGAAAACTAGAAAAGGTTTGCTCTGTTGAAGACAGAAGTCGTGTATACAACTTCAGATTTCATACTGTTGCATTCCAACATTAATGATGTCCCTAAGGTTCTTTCTTTTTTAAGTTTTAGTCTTGCCAAATGTAATGAAATATCTTATCGCAGTGAAACTCAAAATTACTGGTTATAAGAGAAGACCTACAACAATGTTCCATAGCTTTATATTTGTCCCTAGATGAAAACCAACCATATAATCCATTGGGCTACTATTCTCCAAGATTCTAGAAAGTATACCCTTATGATGTAAGTTAGAAATGAAGATCGTTCTTCAATTTCCTAAACTATTTTACTTAAAGAACTATTTTGTGGCACAGTCAGAATGATGATGCCCATTTGATTATGGGCTAACTATTTGAGAAAGCTGAATAGTCTGTCACAACTTCCAAAAAGAGAACAACTCTTCCTACTCAAGCGAATATTTTTTAAGAAGAATTAAGTCATTCTTCTAACTACATTACTGGTTTAAGTCACTTGCCACAGTGAGAAGAAAATTCTAAAGAAGTTGGTAACATTCAATGCACATTACAAGCTTTCCAAAGTGAATAAAAAGATTCCAGGCAGCCAAATAATTTAACTACTTTGAAAAAAGTATTCCTATCTTAAAATAATAATTTGTTGTTAGCCAAGCTATTGAGAGTAAAATGAAGTTGGACACATTTCCAACACAACCAGAATACAGAATACAACGCAGACCGGACCAAAGTCTGTTTCTTCAGCCATCTCTGATGACCAGACTCGCTTACCTGCAAGTATGAGGAGAGAAGCTGAGCCTGGAGCTACATCGTCCCTCCTCTGCGTGAAAATACCTGGGCTTCTTCCCGTGAAACGGAAAGGAATCTAAAACATAAGAAAATAAAATAAAGTAAAATAAAAATAAGAAGTAGGAGCCCCCTGTGAATTCCCATGTCTCCGCTCTAGGTGATATTACAAAATGGTAGAAATTTAAATCGTTTAGGATATAAAATACGATTCACCCCCCACACCCAGGACGGTGTTTCCCCCTCCCTATTGTAATGGATAAAATACAAAATATTTGTACACACGCGCGCACACGCGCGGTTTAAAACAAACGGCTGAAGCCCCGCAGGAGTGCGCGTGAGGGCCGCCCCCAGCCTGAGAAGAACCCCCTCCACACACACCGGAAAGCCGACCTAGCCTGAGAGAAACGCGCTCGCTGCCCGCGCGCTGCTCCTGAACCCGCGGCTCGGCTCGCGCTGCGTCCTCGCTGAAGTCCCTGGGCGTCCAGCGTGGGTCAGGAGCGAAAGTGCCGCCCCCTCGGCAAGGACCGCATGCGGCGCCACCGCTTTTTTCTTTTCTTTCCTTTTTTTTCCTTTTCCTTTTTCTTTTTCTTTTTTTAATGTTTTCATGGAACCCAATGTTACAAAAGAGCAAATCCTCCTTCAAGTTCCGCCCGAGGGGCGGAAAGGGCGCGCGCGCTTCGGAATGGTCCCGGGCCGCCTAGAACGCCCCGCTCCGGGCGCATCCCCCGCCCCGCCCCGCCCCCAGCCCGGGTCCTGCGCGCGGCTGGCGCTGTCCCGGGGGCGGACGCGGCGGGGAGGGGCGCACACGCGTCCGCGAGCTTCCCCGGCCCCCGCGCGGCCCGCCCCCCCGGCGCCCCCCCAGGTCCCGGCAGAGAGCGGCAAGGCGGGGACGGCGACCGCCCCGCGCCACCCCTGCCTGGAAGGAACGACACTGGAGGCCACAGATGTGTCAACGCAGGTGAAAGCAGAGGGAAACGAGGGACAAGAGCACGTTCAGGAAGCAGAGGCCGGAGAACGTTCTGGAAAGGGGCTGGGCCTCCCGTCAGAGAAGCGTTCATGACCATACAGCGCTGTCCTCGATGGGTGAGCGGTCCCAGTCCCCCAGAGTGCTCGCGGTCTGGTCTCACGCCGTCTTTATAGTTCAAGGGACAGCGAAAAGCAAGCGACACTCTTGTTCCCGTGTCACATGCAGGAGTGAAGAGGGGCCAGAAAGCCAAGACAGGACCGAGAAGCCCGCGGGCCGCCGCCGCTTGTCCTTTCTCATGGGGACAGCGGCCGTGTCCACAGCGGATCTGACACATTTCTGCTCCTCCCGGCGCCTAACTTTGAAGGTTTTCTCCGAAGCATCCCTGTGAACAGAACAACGCCACGTCCCTTGGGATCCGCTCCCGCCTCCCACTTTACGGTGGGTTTGAGGTTAAAGTGCGCTGGGCCTGCTCTGGGCCGTCCTCTGGGGGACAGGGACGGTGCCCTCCGCGGCGACCAGGGGGACTCAGGGCTGCAGCTCCACCTCCCCTGGCCTTGCTCTCACCACCGATACTTCCGTCCCTGCTTGGCTAATTAATCTCTGTCCAAGGACATAGTTGCTGTTGGCAGGAAGGCGGCCATGCCAAAGTGGAATAATCACTTGGACCCGAATCGGAGTTGTTTTCCATCCTTGACAGCAAATAATGTTATTCCAGCGCCTGCAGGCCAAGAGTTGAAATGAGTTTATAATTTGGCTTCCAATCTCACATTCTCATTCTCCACCACTTAAATTTTCTTTTCTGTCTTTTAGCATGCAGAGGGCCGCTTCGGAGGCTGAATCACTGACTCGGTCTTTACTGATATCCTTAATGAATATCCTTTGCCATCTACATAAAAAGGGGAAACATCTGCATCGTCCAAAACCACACTTGTTTTAATAATGAAACTAAATAGACTGTTGGCTCATACCTCCGTATGATCATTAATAATCTAATTTGTACTTCTCTCTCCAGCAACTTGAAGAGAAACATTCACAGTTTTTTCATCCACACACAGTAGTGCACATTCATCCGGCTTCTAAGCGCCTGGCCCTCGCACGGGCAAACCGCAGGGTGAGAGCCCCAGGACTGCCCAGCACCGCCCTCTTTCCCTAGTGAAAGAACTCATTAAAACTCCGATCCTTGGCTCTAGGAAGTACATTGTCTCCTTAGCAGTTCCAAACATCATGTTCCCCCAGAAAGCAGTCATCCCAAGTTAGTGATGGAGAAGGAGAGAGACAGGAAGGCAGAAACACTGACAAGACTCCCTCGGGCATGGGGGTGGACAGCGAGTTGGCATCATGGAAAATTATTGAAGGTAAATGGAAGGTCCATTAGGGAGAAGTGGGTGTGTTCAACCAGACACATCATCTATTAGAAGAAAGGCAAGGGGCACCAATGGCACAGCTACCATGTGCCATACCCTGTCTAGCTGCATTACATACAAACTCATTCAACCCCCACAACAAGGCTACACCTATATGTATTAATATTCCCATTCCACAGATGGAGAAAGTGAGGCTCAAAGGGGTTAAGAAACCTCCCTACGAGTACATGCTAAAGCCAGGATTTTCCTGACTTTAGAACCAAAGCTCTAGAGAGAAAAAGGAAAAGCAAACCCTTACTTTTTCTATTATGCAACACTGTCTTGGCTGCAAGATCTGGTCCTCCTGTGTGGTTCTCTAAGACCGTATGGGACCAACTGGGGCTTCAACTGCATTAAAGAGGGGCCTGGCAGATAGCCAAAGGTGGCCATCAAGGCCTTGAGAACACAGTCCCTCCCTGATCCCCTGAATCCCTCATCCTTATAAGAAATCACAATGACAAAAACACACTCTTGGATGAGTCTTCCTGAGTATCAAAGAAACAATTAGAATTGTTCAAAATAAAATCTAAATCCAAGAAAACAACTGCAGGTGTGCAGATATAGTGCCCTGCTTTGTTCCCTTGAGAAAATAGTTCTCAACAACATCCCTCAGTCTGAACATCTGTAGCCAGATCTGAGGTCCCCTCTCCTATCTCCAATGCCCTGTGTGTTCTCAGTTGTTTGGCACACAGAGTGAGACAATTATGTGGATTCACAAGTTTTAATTATGGTAAAAAAGTAGGCAAGAGAAGGCCGATGTGCAGAGAGTGGCTGGGAGAACGTCCATGGAACAATCACATACTTGGATGTGGAAGTTTCCCAGCAGGATTCTAAAGGTTAGGAAGTCCGTCCTACCACAGTCCCACAGTAATAGAATCTGACATACATTAATTAACAGGACTCCATAAATAAGTCATCTTTTTTTTTAAGATTTTATTTATTTGATAGAGAGCGAGAGATCACAAGTAGGCAGAGAAGCAGGCAAAGAGAGAGGGAAGCAGGCTCCCTGCGGAGCAGAGAGCCCAATGCGGGGCTCAATTCCAGGACCCTGGGATCACGACCTGAGCTGAAGGCAGAAGCTTTAACCCACTGAACCACTCAGGCACCCCCAATAAGTCATCTTTTAACCATATTAAAAGGAGGCTACCAAAACTCAACTAGTGAAAACAGCAATCAAAAATGTTGAAAGTGAGTACACTGAGATCAATAATATTTAAACAATCTAGCAACCCATTCTATAAAATGTACAATTCCTAAGTGAAAGTTCAAAGCAATTTAATTTCTAAAGAGCTTCAAAAACACAATTGATCCAATGGCACAATAATACCTATTCATGGGCCATAAGCTCCAAGGCTTCCTCACCTTCATAAATGCCAATCTTTAACTCGTTAGTCCATCTAAACCCCATATGTATCAGATACATGGATTCCTGAAATGTGAGAAATAAGCAAGGAAGACGAACAAGCCCTTTCCTCATCAATGTGCCGAAAGCAACAAAAGAAAGTCATCAAAATAGGCAGAGACTAGATATGTGCCTGCCAACTCAAGCTACCTGTGATATTTTTCTTTGTGTGTATGTGGATAATAATATGTTTTTAAATCTTAATGGTAATGTTTTTTATTTGTATAAATATATTACGGTACTAGAAGACAGAGCAGAGATAGAGTCAGGAACTATGCAGACAACTTCTAAAATTTGTTTCAAGGACGCCTGGGTGGCTCAGTTGGTTAAGCAGCTGCCTTCGGCTCAGGTCATGATCACAGCATCCTGGGATCGAGTCCCACATCAGGCTCCTTGCTCAACAGGGAGCCTGCTTCTCCCTCTGCCTCTGCCTGCCATTCTGTCTGCCTGTGCTCGCTCTCTCCCTCTCTCTCTCTCTGATAAATAAATAAAATCTTTAAAAAAAAAAAAAAAGAATTTGTTTCAGAGGGGTGGCTCAGTCAGTTGAGCTTCTGACTCTTGGTTTCAGCTTAGGTCATGATCCCAGGGTTGTGGGATCGAGCCCTGTGTTGGGCTCAGCACAGAGTCTGCTCTTCCCTCTCCCTCTTTCATTCCCTCTCTGCTTCTGCCCCTGTCTCCCTCACTCCCATGCCCTTTCTCTCAAATAAAATCTTAAAAACAAAGAATATGTTTCAGAAAAGAAAGTGCCCTTGCATGCTACCCATTATAAATCACATGTAACTATATTCTTGACCACATTCTTTCCACATTAAATAATTATGCTGAAAATAGTATGTTTTAGAGCACAACTGACTTTAAAAGTCATGAGTTTCTCCAAAAATGCTGCTCTTCTGTTATCCAGTGAAATGAAAAACAGGATCACTGTGTCCTGGTCTAGCATGTACAGAAGCAGACTAAATAAGAAGATATTTCTTTACCTCTTTCTTATTCCTAATCCTTCCAGTGAAGTAGGTCACTCTTATTTTCTTTAATTTTTCATTCTGATAAATGGGGATAATCTCAGATACTCTTTGCAGAACTATTGAGACTATCAACAAAATTATATTGCTAAATTATTTGAAGTCTCTTTTTAAATGTACAGGTCTAGAGCAATTGAATTATTGGATATTGACCCCAAAGATACAAATGTAGTGATCCTAAAGGGCACATGCACCCCAATGTTCACAGTAGCAATGTCCATAATAGCCAAACTGTGGAAAGAGCCCAGATGTCCATCAACAGATGAATGGATAAAGAAGAGGTAGTATATATATACAATGGACTATTACTCAGCCATCAGAAAGGATGAAATCTTACCATTTACATTGATGTGGATGGAGCTAAAGGGGACTATGCTGAGCGAAAGAAGTCAATCAGAGAAATACAATTATCATATGGTTTCATTCATATATGGAATATAAGAAAAAGCCCAGAGGACCATAAGGGAAGGAAGGGAAAACTAAATGAGAAGTCATCAGAGAAGGAGACAAACCATGAGAGACTCTTACCTTAGGAAACAGACTGAGGGTTGCTGGAGGGGAGGTGGGTGGGGGAATGAAGTAACTGGGTGATGGGCATTAAGGAGGGCACGTGATGTGATGAGCACTGGGTGTTTACACAACTGATGCATTACTAAACCCTACATCTGAAACCAAGGATGTACTATAGGTTGGTTAATTGAATTTAAATAAAAAAAATAAAATGTGTGGGTCTATTAATACCTTAAAGGGTAACAAATCATATGTTATTTATAAAGATTTACCCAATGCCTCCCAAGCTAGGCAGTGGGGTCCCTGTGGGATCCTTGTTTGAGCCATCCTCACATTATCAACCCGTGAACCAGAAGCACGTTCAAGAATGAAATGGCTCACATCCGACACAGAAATCCAGATAATATACTGTTAAAACAGAAAAGAAGACAGACTAATTTGAACTTGGGAGGACAGAGTTAGCTGTAGCCTCCTGGAAAGAAACTACATTGCTCTGTTTGCCATTAGTTGTGAGCCCGCTAACATCATCTCTCTCCTAAATCCATTAAGAGGCACACAGTTGCTGTTCCTCCGTAAAGCAGAGCTCCTTTCCAGCACACGGCCCGCAGTGCTGCAACCAGACCCATGGGCTGTTGTTCGTCTGATGAGATGTGCTCTCCGAATATGTTCTTCTGGGCCAGTTCCTCCCCATTTGATCCCGCAGCTGTTTGACAGGTGCTGAGGACTGTCGCCGACGCTAATGAGGCACGAACAGTGTTTCGGGGAGATCTGCTGCACTTCATCCCAAGTAGAACAATAGATTTGAATTCTCATCAGTTAGGGACTGAATGTGTCCCTCCTAAAATTCGTACTGAAATTCTAATCCCAGTGTAATGGTATTTGGAGGTAGGGCCGTTCCAAGGTCATTGGGTCATGAGGGTGGAGTCAGCCCTCATGAGTGGGACCAGTGCCCTGAGAGGAAGAGGCCAGAGAGCGAGCTAGCTCTTTACTCGCCATGTGAGGACACAGTGAGAAATCAGCTGTCTGCAACCCAAAGGAGGTTTTTCACCAGAATCTGACCATGGTGACACCATGACCTTGGACTTCCAGCTTCTAGGGCTGGGAGAAATAAATGCCTGCTGTTGATAAGCCACCCCTTCATGGCATTCTGTTACAGCAGCCCCGGCTGACTAAGACATCATCTTAAATGCATTCCTGTGAGACTTTAGATTAAGTCCACTACTGCTTCACCTGTGTTTCCAGGCTGTAAAATAGAGGGTTTGGCCTAAGTCCGTGATTCTCAGTGAAGAGGGGTGATCTTGCTCTGTTGCTGGCCACCCACCCTAAGAATCCCTGTGGACAAGAAGATATGTTACAGCTGGGAACAAGCTGCCCAAACAAATGATGAAGATACAGGACAGCATTCAGGCTGAGATGCTAAGAGTAGGGAAGGGAGCTTTAAAACGGACAAGCCCAAAGAAGACACAATGCTCAATAAGTATAGTTCATCAAGGTGCAATGTCCCAGACAACAGACCCCTACGCGAGGCAGCTCAGAGAAAATCAGTCATACAGTGCAACTCCTCACACCCCCACACACCAGTCCCTGTACAACAGGAACACTGAGAGGGCGTGGGTTTGTAGTTTGGAGAGCAGAGCCCGGGTCCCAGTTCTGCTATTAAGTTCCTTAGGACCTTGGGTTAGCCATCTGCAAAATGAACATTGGGACCAGGTAATGTCCAAGTTACCTTCAGGTAGAGAAACCACACCTTTTCATTGTTCATTAGAAAGCTCTACCTACCACTAGAATGCCTGTAGCTTCTTTAAGGTTGGTACAGACATCTTTACTACGGGCTCAGTTTTTAAATGACTGTATTCCCAGACTTACCAGGCAGTAAGAGCACTCAGGACAATGGCTCAGAACACAAGTTCAAAATGCAGAGTGGGCAAAGTTTGTTTTCTCTGGCATTAGGATTCCCACTGGCTAAATGCTACCTTCCACACTGCCAAGTCTCCAGACTTCTGGCGCTGAGGCTTGATCAATAGTATTCACAGGGCTCATGACACCATGATAGATGAAGAAATTAAACCTTTCACCAAACGTCTATGGGCGTTTTGAATGGTAATTTTTATCTTCTTCCTTCCCAGATGCAGGAATGTCAATAGTTGAGAGATACTGTGGTGTTGGTAAAAAGTCATTATAAAATTGGACTTGCCTTCTAAATGATCTGTCATTATTTTGCAAATGTATTACTTCTGCTGTATCAATTTTTTAGTTTATTTTACGTTATGCTCCAGTTGCAAGGGAATTGAGAACATACTGTCCACATTTTCAAAAAAAGGACTATAACATTAACAGGGTAAATATTTCACTATAAAAATAAAAACTGTAAATATTTATATAATTGAATCTATTCAATCAATTCATTGGGTAGGCCAATGGAAGTATGCTCTTTCTAATATTGATAGCAAAGAGACAGGAGAAAATTTTGATCTCAACCTTTAAGTAGATAAATAGTAATACTGCTTATGGACACCATTCTTGAAAACATGCATTCAGAATGCAAATGGGTATTACACTCAGGGAGCCTAAATTGCTACGTACTATTTACTCTGTATACTGGACAGTAATGAAATTGAAAATAAGAACAGGAAACACAGATATTTAATCAACAAATATTTTAAAATCATCAAAATATGTTGTCACCCCCTATCATGGCCAGTTAAGCAAGACAGAGGTAAAGAGTGAACAAGGGAAAAATTGTTGAGTACTCAGCAATAGAAACAAATAAGCAGTTGATATACATATCAACATGGATGATTATTATGCAGACTTGAAAGAATTCAGACAAATAAAAAACATACTATATGATTCCATTTATATAAAATTCTAGCAGATCAGGGTTTGGCTGAGAATGGGGTTGGGGTTGGGAGGGACCAGGAGGGACCAGGATGGTGGGATTACCTAAGGGCACCCAGAAATTCTGCTGGTGATGAATATGTTCATTGTCTTGATTTTGGTGATGGCTTCATGTGTATATCAAAACCAATCAAATTACATATTTTAAATATGTGGGTTTATTACATATCAATTATACCTCAATAAAGCTATAAAAATTACTGAAAGACAAAAATAGGAAAAAAATTTAAAGATAAGGAGTAGCTAAATTTGGGGTAGTTAAGATAGCTGTTGGATGAAAAGCTTCAGAATAAATAAACTACTCTAGATCCATAAAGGACTACCAGAGAAAGATTTCTCGTTGTTGAAATTTCAGGAAGTTTTACAATCCCAGAAAAGCCTTTCTGAGCACCTAAGGACCATGCCTAGATAATACCCATTCCTCCCTCAAAAAATAAGAAAAAAGTTCTTTCCTTAAGACATTTGACAGAAAGAGTTCTAACCATCCCCAGAACAATAATAATAATAGGCAGCATTTAGTGAGAACTTACTACAACCCAGGCCCCCATCTAATGGGGTATCTCATTTAATCCTCACCTAAGGGCCCTAAAACATAAGTACTATTACAATACTCCATTTTACAGATGATACCAAAATTCAGAGAGGCTAAATAATTTCCTTCGTGTCAGTCACCATCCCAGTGGTAAAGCTGGGATATGAACCATGGTATGGATATGAACTCTGATTCCAGAATCAAGCTCTTGAAATTAAACTTCTCCTTCTCTGCTAGACAAACAGGATCCTGGAACAGTGCTATAGATCATGATTTGCTGACTCACACCTGATGGCTTAAAGGAACTCTTTGTGAATTAAAGGGCTACATTTCTAAGTCTGAAGGCTAATCTTTTGCATGATAGATGCAGAAAAGGTCAGTAATGAAGTGATGGTGGAAGGTAAGGGTAATTCAGCAAGGTAGAGCAGGAAAAGTAAGGGCTAGAAATCAAAAGACTTGGTTTTGGCCATCTCCTCACTGGTGATTATAACCTTGGGCAAGCCGTTTCTGCCCCTTGGGTCTATTTCCTCTTTGGCAAAATTAAGAGTTTGGACTAATCGATTTCTAAAACTCCTTCCAGCTCTGTGATTCTTGCCAGCCCTCTTTGGGGGAATATTCCTTGCATTTTGTAACTTGTGTCAAAAATTTTCCATGCCACCAAACACATTTCAGATACAAAGCTTCCTCAGTATCCTAAAACACCCAGAGTCCTCTCACACCTAGCAAAGTCCTTCATTATTTCCCAAAGATGTTCTACACCCAGGGGAGTATCCTTCCACCCGGGTCTGCCATGTTTTCTTGTGCACGCCAACAGTCTTTCACTTCACAACCACTAACAAGTTGATTTAGACATCCCAGTGATGAAAAGGAAGTACCCCACCACCCAGCACCTCACTCCATTTTCCCTGTGAAGCTTCTGACATCTGAAATGATTCAAAGTACTTAGTATGTTATGACTGTAGGTGCCCAATTCCATTTATTTCCATTCCTATTGGTTCTCTAAAGTGGCTATTCTCTCTTTGCACTAAAAACACATCATTTTCTCTTTTTAAATGATGGATTTTGTGACCCTTTGGGGAGACATTAAAAAAAAAAAAAGAGCAACTAAATAAGGCAGTTGTAAGCCATTTCAGCATCTACAAAACCTTCTCCTTTATCACAAAAGAAAAGAAAGAAGAAAAAGCAGCTGGAAAAAAATGTAGCTGCTAGGGAACTTGATATCTTTAAGAACAACTCTCATGAATTTTCATCTCCATATTTTGGCATTTTAGCTGACTTGGAAATTATTTCTAGGAAAAGCATTTCTTGAGAGTGATAACTCCTTTCACAATGCATTGGTGAGGCAACAGCTTCAATATCATCAGGAACACGTCTATTTTTCTATAACTCTAGGTATTTATCAGCTGTACATTTTTATTCTGTATTTTATACACTATTTTCATAGATGCCCTGTTCTATCTCAAAACATATAATGTTTTTATTTTTATAGACTCACGTGGCAATCATTTTACTATAATAAACCAAAAATTAAAATATAGATCACCCCTTTTCCACATAGAACTGGAAATTTACAAAATTCATTTCTAACCTTTATCATTGCACAGCTATAGGTTTTATGTGGTTGTATTCACTGAGTGCATCCTACTTTCTAATTTTTTTGCTTGAATTCTCCATATATCTACTTAGTCCATGTATCTGTCATTTTAAATGGAACAGTATTCCACTGCATTGCTAAAAGGGTTTAATTAGCCATCTTTCACCTAGTTGCTTTCACACATTATTATAACCCAGTCAAGCATTTTGAAATAAATAAATTTTGTTTTTCCTTTTAGAGTTATTTCCTCAAGCCATAATCTGAAAAGTGGATTAACAGTTTAAAGATCATAATTATAAACTGGGTGATTTTTATTATAAATTGTCAGGTAGCTCTCCAAAAGAGGTATTTCCAGTTTGCACATCACCAGAAAAATATGAACCTAGCTTTTTCTTCGTTGTTCCTTTAACACTGGGTGTTCTGGGATTTTTTGTTGTTGTTGTTCTGGGATTTATTAATTTTGGGGTGATATCAAAAGAGTGATGTAAAATCTTTTAGTTCTTCAAATCCGTCATATACGTTCATTTATAGTCTTACTGCCTCCTTTTAAAAAATGTGTATTGATCACCTACTACATGCCAGGTCCTTTATGTTCTTTTTCAGTCATTCAATACCCCTGACTATAAAGTAGAAACCACAAATTTTATTTTCACTAAGAAAATTGAGTCTCAAAGGTTAGAGTAATGTGCACAAGATTTCAAGGCTGGGGCGCCTGGGTGGCTCAGTAGGGTCCTGGGATCAAGCCCCACATCGGGCTCTCTGCTCAGCAGGGAGCCTGCTTCCCCCTCTCTCTGCCTCTCTGCCTACTTGTGATCTCTCTCTCTCTCTCTGTCAAATAAATAAATAAAATCTTTTTAAAAAAAAAAGATTTCAAGGCTAATATTTGATGTTGTCAGGATTTAAACTCACTATCTAATTTCTGTGAACTCCCCATTACACTGTCCGGCCTCATAAGTTCAACCTTTAAACATCTGGCCAGTCTTTCTTTTCTCTCTTTTTCTTTTCTTTTTTCTTTTTTCAGTTTAGTTTTCCAGTTTCTTGAAGTATAAAATATACAAGTGATTAAAGTACTCTCATCCTAAAGGTATAACCCAGTGAATTTCTGACATACTACACACTGTGTAACCAGCACACAGACCAAGATAAAGAATCCCATCAACTTAGTAACTTTTCTTTTTCTTACGTGATAAACATAGATTGTTTTTGTGTTTGTCATTTTATATAGGGCCTGCTATTAAAACTATGCAAATAGGCACTTAATAAGTTTTGTTCAGTTATTTAAGATTGAAGCTATAAGTAGTGCCTCAGAGATTATGTCCTCCAATCTCATAAACTTCCAGATATAGAAACCGAAGCCCAGAATTAAAGTGACTTATCCAAGATCTAACCATTCAGAGCTCTGTTACGCCACACCTGTCACTGGCTGGTTGCTCTCCACTCCTTACATTAAAAACATAGTGAGGGGTAACAAAGAAGGCAGGGTGCATAACAGAGAAAGAGTATCTGGGTAAGATTTTTTTAATTGTTTATCTTTATTTTAAATTAATCCAGAAGTAACCAAAGGGTCAAATTGGTGGAGAAATGCTCATTAAGGTGACCTTAATATAAAACATGATTTTTTTTTTACATGAAGTATCAACACTTGAAATCAAATGACTTTTGTCCCTCAGACTAGTCTACTTGAAAGGATAAACACTGATTCTAATAATGTTCAATTTCTCATGACTTCTTTTGAATACCCCTTTTAGATGAGCTTTCAGAACTAATTTGAGTCAAATAAGTAAACCAAATTTATTTTTAAAACTACAGAATTAGCAGCAAAAGAATAAAAGCTGGATGTGTGTCTTTTAAATCACTAGAAAAGAAACAAAAATAGAATCCATATAACATATTCTCTTTAGAATAACAAGAAGCATATAAAGTATGAATTTTTTAATTGATCAGAGATCAAACTTATCAAATATGACAATAAATGTAAATGGGTTAAACATCCCCAACAAAAACAAAGATGCTCAACATTCAATTATATGCTATTTATAAGACAAGTCTAAAACCAAATGACCCAGAAATCTAAAATAAAAGGAAGAGCTAAGTGTATCTAGAGAACACAAATGCAAAGAAAGTTTGGATGGCAATATTTAGATCAGAGCAGAATTTGAGGCAAAATAACATTTAACAAGACAGAGAAATAGTTTAACAAGATGTGAAATAGTTCAACCTCATTAGTAATAAAAATTCCACTTTTAAGAAACAGTTTATATCAAACTAACAAATATATTTTAATTTGTAATATTTTTTATCATTGTGGGTACAGCCAAATAGACATCAATATGCTACTACTATGAAGACAATAGGAAAAAAGAGAGTACAATATGAATATATATGATAGAATAAAATATACCCACTAAACATCGTGTTTTTAAAAATTTAATGAATGGCAATCATACAATACTAAGAAGAGGAGGCAAGATACAAGGGCATAGACAGCAGGATCTCAGTTTTTCTTAAATAAAACACAAACGACATATTGTTAAAATTGGGAAAAAATGCACCAAAATAATACTCTGGTTAAGTTAAGGGAGATAATAGTTTTTGTTTGTTTGTTTGATTGTTTTGGTTTTTTGTTACTTTTCCCTATGGGGGGGTGGAAAGAGGGTCTAAAGTCCAGGATAAATGAAAAGATAGAATGGGGGGATTTTACTTCTTTATATGAATCATGCATCTAAAACTCCAGATGCAAATTCCAACCCAGGGCATTGACAAGGGAGACAGAAAAAATTTGTTGTGTTGGATGAGAATTCTGAACCTCAGTCACCTTCAGGCTCTAAACCCCATAATCTCTGGTGTTTTCTCCCAAGGACTGATTAATGTTTAAGTTAATTTTTCTTTTTATTCTATGCTCTCCAAATGAACATACATTACTTTACTAAGCACAGCAAGTAAACTCATAAGTAAACAAAATGATAATACAGTTTGATCACCTACTTTGTTCACAGATCTGTCCTACAAAGACAGATTTGCCAACATTAGAAAAAAGATTGTGCAAGTGCTCAAGGATAATTCTGAACAAGAAGTTCCAAAAATATTTTAAGCAACGACAATCTTATGGGAATAGCTTCCCAAAGTATCTTCATTGAATTATTTTGCATTCATTTTGATGTATATGTTTTGACATGTTAGGATATCTTAAAATAAAATTGTACTGATTTATGTTAACATGTCATTTATTTAACAACTAACTTGAAGAAAGAATAGGTAAGCTTTTAAAAGAGGAACTCAAAAGAAGTCTTATTATTCCTATATGCTTAAAATGAAAATTGTACTCACTAACATGATTAGGAAATAATCAGATTCCAGATCTTTTGAGAAGTTCTAAATACCAAAAAATTTATAATACAAATGGTTGCAATACGAAGTGTGACTTTAAGGCTGGTATTCACCAATGTAAAGAACCTTAGGAATCATGATACGCAACCTTCATTCTCCTAGAAATCAAAGTCCAGAGAGGTGAAATAACCCACCGAAGTTCTTAGCTTGTACTTTTTCTTAGCACAGCAGCATCTATAACCTCTTCTGAATTTTTCCTTCCCATTGGATTTATAGCCATCATCCATTCTCTTCCACAATGAATAGGAGAAATTTTTAATGGAGGACAGGTGATTGAAAAAGCAAATCTCTCACCTTTCATTCATCTAACACAAATGTACCAAGTGCCTTCAAACTGTCAAGTTCTAGGGTAAGGTTACGATTCCTGCCCTCAGGGAGCTCACAGATTATCTATTCCTGGACGATCCACAATTTGGAAGGCTGAGGCATAAGAGGAAGCACAGGCTGCCAAGGGAGCATAGGGAAAGAGCAGCTAATCCCATTAGGCTAATCATCCTTACATCCGAGTTGTGAAAGGCCGCTGGGAGGGCAGATAATGGGAGAAATGGGAGACAGGAAAATAGCATTCTAGTCCGGGAGACCCAAAGAAAAAGCAGACATGAGAAAGTATGCCAGAGTTCGGGACCTGTAAGTTGAATGTGGCTGGAATTTGATCTACTCATGGGAACTGGACACAGATGAAGCAACAGAGAAGGCTGGGAACCTCCACTAAGTGAAGGAATCATGTCTTAAAGGCAATGGAGTCACTAAAGGTATTTAAGCAAAAAACTGAAATGGTCATTGATGAGGGAGCAGGAGGCTGGCTGAGGACAGAGCAGGAGCTGGCGCCTTGCACCCCCCTCTCCACCCGCTCCCCTCTGTAATATGTGTGGCATTCCTCAGGCACCCCTGATTGCCATAAAACGATAAATAGTTAACTTGCAGAGATCACAATCCTGCAGAACAGGAATCTCCCTTGCTCTACAGATGTCCTAGAGATCTACAAACAGGGAGGTTACCTTATCAATAGCACAAATTTCCAGAGGCAAATAACTCTCAGTTCCTCAAGCCCTAATGTCTCCCTCCCCATCATAAATGAAACTGGAGAAGGCTGAGGTAGAACGGAGTGTAAATGATAGCAGGATCGTAACACCCCACCAAGAATTTCCCAAGAATGACCTAAGACGACATTGATCAAGCCACAAGGGCAAGGCCTCCTCCCAGCACCTTATAGGCCCTCTTTAACATATGAAAACTCCGTTGAAACCTCCCATCCCTTCACACCCCCCCAACGGCAAGGTATATAACCTGCCATCCCTCACAACCCGGGGCAGCAGGTCTTTCTGCCCACGGGTTCTGTCCCTGTGCTTTAATAAACCACCATTTTGCACCAAAGATGTCTCAAGAATTCTTTCTTGGTCATCAGCTCCAGACCTCAGCCCACCGAACCTCACCTAGGTTCTAGAACTTCATCAGTCATGCTTGTGTTTTAAAATGTTCTTTGTAGGGCCATGATGAGGTTGGGCTGGAGAGGTGAGGACCCAAGGTGTGGAACCAATGAGCGGCTCCAGCAGTCCCCTGACAACCGTGCAGGACTGGAGGCCGCACCAAGGAGAGCTGGTGCCGGACAAGGGACAGGTTTAGAAAGACACAGAGTGGGGACTTGGTGATCGTCTTCACACGGAGTGAGGGAAAGGGTGGAGACTATTCAAAGTTTTAACTTTCTCCTTTCCAAAAAACATTTTTGAATAGTTTACACTTCCATGTCACAATAACAAAATGTTCCTGTCCTCAGATTTACATTTCAAGGATACTCACTAATTCTGACAAGAAAATGGGAAGCAGGGGCACCTGGGTGGCTCAGTTGGTTGGGCAACTGCCTTCAGCTCAGGTTCTGATCCTGGAGTGCCAGGATGGAGCCCTGTGTCAGGATCCCCACTCAGCGGGGAGTCTGCTTCTCCCTCTAACCTTCACCTCTCTCATGCTCCCTCTCTCAAATAAATAAATAAAATCTTTTAGTATATGTGCTGCTGAAGCGAGCACAATTAATAAAGTCTTTAAAACAAAAAGAAACAAAGAAACAAGGAAAGAAAATGGGAAGCAGAAACGAATGAGGTTACTTGAGAGAGACAAAAGAGAAACACGACACACTCTTGACAAATCACAGAATAATGCAGTGCTTGTAGTACCCGAAGAACTTGGGTTCAAGTCACCTGATCTGGCCACTTGAAACGCTAGGCAAGCTGTCATTTTTAAATCTCTGTTTTCTTCTTTCTTTCTTTCTTTTTTTTAAGGCTGTTATTTATTTGAGAGAGAGGCAGAGAGAGTGAGAGCACAAATGGCAGGAGCGGGGGGTGGGGAGGGTGGGCAGGGGGAGAGGGAGAAGCAGACTCCCCTCCAAACAGGGAGCCCATGCAGGGCTCGATCCCAGGACCTTGATATCATGACCTGAGCCAAAGGCAGATGCTTAACCATGACTGAGCCACTCAGGTGCCCCTCTATTTTTTTATCTCTAAAATGAGGATAATGATGAAATTTACCTGAGGACGTTAAGCAGGAGACTGATGTAAGGAAAAAGTACAAAACACAATAACCGGGTGCCTGGGTGGCTCAGTGGGTTAAGCCGCTACCTTCGGCTCAGTTCATGATCGCAGGGTCCTGGGATCGAGCCCCGCATCAGGCTCTCTGCTCAGCCGGGAGCCTGCTTCCTTCTCTTTCTCTCTGCCTGCCTCTCTGCCTGCTTGTGATCTCTCTCTGTCAAATAAATAAATAAAATCTTAAAAAAAAAAAACCCACAATAACTGATCCACAGTGAGCACTCATTAAATAATCACTATATTATATAGCACAGAGGATTTCCCCAGGCCTAGAAAATAAAAAATTTATTCAGAATATTATCTTTTATTGTTAAGATATCCTGAGTTCTGGATGTTGGGCAAGAAAGGGGGCATCATCAAATCCCTGTCAGTAGTGCCTGACCCAAAGCTTTTGTCAGATGCTCCTTCTCATCAAGCAGGGCCCTCAGAAGGAGCAAAGGTGCTCACACGGGGATTGTGAGACACAAAATCTGTCAGAAAAACTCTGGGAAGTAAAAGCTTAAGAGGTGATAACACAATGGCAGAAAAATCTTTTAGGTAAAAAGAGTAGAATCTTCTACTTTGTATTCTAAATACACAAGCAGAGAAACTCAAAGCTTTAAAAAAAAGTAAAAAACTGTAAAAATACTGTGAAGACCTTGAGGCTTTGGGAGTTTTCACAGAGGTGATAAGAAGAGAACTAGTCCAAGTTCTAGGAAAATTCCAGTATTATAAATGTAGAAAGATGCAATTGTTGTATTGAAGTCAGTAACATCTGTTAACTTTTCACCCTAGGATTCTTAAGAAGGTCAGTAGATTCAATAACAAGGCTTCTAACAGCAGTTTTGGGGGAGCAAGGTCAGCAGTATGCTGGCAAATTATGCTGGTTTTAGAACCAGATGTCCAGGAAGAAAACTGCACATTTATCTATACCTGTAGACATAAATTAGTTATAAATTTTACTAATATAGAGTATTAGTACATAATTTACAAATAATAATAAAATATCCAGTGTTCCTTATCATAAATTCCATAAAGTCAATTCATTCATTCAACTTTTGCTCAACTCTTGGGTCTACAGAAACACCTGTGGGTGCAATTGACAAACGAGTATGTTTCCAGTGTGAAGGCTTGATGATATTTTATTTCATATTAAGGGTAACATAAGATATCACTTGCTTGTCAATGGTAAGTTATTTTTTTGCTGAGTCAGATAGGGTTTTTTTTTTTTTAATATTAGAAGACTATTTCCACGATTTCTTTGTGCTGTAATGCTACAGATGGGAGACACTGTTAGTTGAATCTGTAATATTCTTCATCATTTTCTTAAGTCCAGAACACAAAACAATAAATCACATCCTAATGAAAATGTCAATAATGCCGTGAAGTAAATAGTCCAACGTGGCCAATTTCAAGCTGTAACAAGACCACCTCTGAACACAGCATTTGGAAGAAATGCACAGTAGTGACCTGTATATTGCATTTCTACCATACAGGTGGAATTGCTGCACATTTACAAACTCTTTTTTTTTTTTTAAGATTTTATTAATTTATTTGACACAAACAGAGAGATCACAAGTAGGCAGAGAGGCAGGCAGAGAGAGGGGGGGAAGCAGGCTCCTCGCTGAGAAGAGAGCCCGATGCGGAGCTCCATCCCAGGACCCTGAGACCATGACCTGAGCTGAAGTCAGAGGCTTAACCCTCTGAGCCACCCAGGTGCCCCTACAAACTCTTTTTCTATTCCTTCATCCAGGTCATCAGCAAAATGTGCCCCTCTTTGTTGAACTTGACAAAACATGATTGTTGTTTTATTGTGCAGGGATCATAAATATTGATGTTTGGATGTTGAAATGCTTGTAATTCCAAGGATTATCTTTTTTTTTTTTTAAAGATTTTATTCATTTATTTGACAGACAGAGATCACAAGTAGGCAGAGATGCAGGCAGAGAGAGGAGGAAGCAGGTTCCCGGCTGAGCAGAGAGCCCGATGTGGGGCTCGATCCCAGGACCCTGGGATCATGACCTGAGCTGAAGGCAGAGGCTTTAACCCACTGAGCCACCCAGGCGCCCCGCAAGGATTATCTTTATTAAACTTGGTTCCCACACCATGAAATGACAGTGGTAAAAGTGAATCAGTCAGCGGTGTAAGTGAGCCAACTCATATAGGCTCACAAGAGATAATTATTACACCTTCAAGTATTTTGCAAGCTGATTGTCAAATATAATCATTATTAAAAATAAATTATCTGAACTTATAATTATATAAATTATATTTAACATTTAAAAAAAGATATTAAACAGTCAAGATTCATCACTTTCCATTAATTTTATTACATTTTACTACTATCTATGCTCTTCGAGTTATTCAAAATACAAGAAAAGAATAGCACATAGTCTGGGAGGAATATAAATGGAAAAAAGGCATTCTAAGGTTCCTGTATTGTCCAAGAAGTGGTAAAAGTACTAATCTGTATTAGCCTTAAGAGTCAAATATGAAGGGGCGCCTGGGTGGCTCAGTGGGTTAAGCCACTGCCTTCGGCTCAGGTCATGATCTCAGGGTCCTGGGATCGAGTCCCGCATCGGGCTCTCTGCTCGGCAGGGAGCCTGCTTCCTCCTCTCTCTCTCTGCCTGCCTCTCTGCCTACTTGTAATCTCTCTCTGTCAAATAAATAAATAAAATCTTTAAAAAAGAAAAAAAAAAGAGTCAAATATGAATGGTGTACCCTCTCCAAAGAACATAAAAGGATGGATAATTAACAAGCCAATTGAAAAGAGAGGGGAAGACAGAAAAGTAAAAATGCTTAGTTGAAAATGAGGCAGGAAAGGAGAGAAATACAAAAAGGAACATGTGGGGAAAACAGAAACCAAAGAGTAAGATGAAAAATTGAAACCCAAATAGTTTATTAAAGGTAAACAGACTAAATCACCTAATTAAAAGACAAAGATTAACAAACCAGATACACAATGAAATTTAACTACGCTGCTTTTAAGAGACATACTTTAAACAAAGATAGTGTTTAACAGTAATAGTAATAGTAAAAAGTCAGCATGCAAACACAACCACAAACAAAGGTGGAAGGGCTATATTAAAGTAGACTTTAAGGGACAAACCACTGTCATCAGACTAATACAACAATTCTGTAGTTTGTATGCATGTACTAATATGGCCTTAAAACACAGAAAGCACAACGTGAAGGAACTAATGGGAGAAATAATCATAAGCAGCAACCCATAACCAGAGTGAGACATTTTAACATACCTCTCTTAGGAGCTAATACAATAAACAGGAGAAAATCAATTTTTCTATCCTTGACTTTTAACTTTTCCATATCCTTAATTTAAGACGTGTCTATTATAAGCAGCAGAAATTTGATCTGACACATTTTTCTAATTAAACAATACTATTAACACTCTTGAACACAATACCTAACATCTGCAGAATATGCATTATTTCCAGGAGTAAACAGAATGTTTGCAATTGACTTCATGCTGAGAGAGAATACATGTCTCAACAAATTGCTCAAAAGACTGAAATTACATAGAGTGGGTTCACAGATTAGAGTAAGATTAAGGCAGAAATCAATAACAAAAAGAATTGAAAATCCCTAGGTATTTGGATATTAACCAATAAACTCTTAAATAATTCATGAAATGAAAGCTACTTAGAACTGAAAGACAATAAAAATACACATATAAATCCTTCTAGAGGGAAAAACCTCAAAGTCAAGAAGGGTCTTTTGATCCATTTACTAAAAGTGGTGAAGAATTAGTTCCCTTCAGTGATGGGCTGACCTGAGAGACCTGTCATTTTTATTAAAAAATATATATTGAGGCTGTGCCTTAAAGGAGACCTCTACCTGATCCTAGGTTTAGCAGGTTCTTGGAGGCAAATGGTCAAATACTTTGAATCTGGACCCGGGACAGCTATCCTCTGGAACACAAGAATCTTCTACTTTATGGTGAGAGATGGTGTGGTCAGTAATGGGCTAAAGACTCTTTGTCTTTCCTTCTGGTGCCCAGCATTACTCTCTCAGTGGTAAAATGCCCACTCCCACCTAGGCTATTTGGACCACCTCCTCAACAGTGTACATACTCTGAGATTCTATACCTTCTGCCCCTCTGGCTTCTGATGGCCCTTATCCCTAAAGGACTATTATCTCAACTTTCACCTGGATAAGGACCTGCCTGCTGATGCTTGAGAATTACATCTACACATCAAACTTACATAAGACCACAAATACCTGAAACCTACAAAAATATCCTGGTCTGAAAAAAAAAAGTTTATTTACCACAAATGCTTTTTGTGTCAGATGCTCTTTGTGTCAGGCTGACACAAAGCATATATGACACAAAGCATATATGACACAAAACATATATTTGACAAAAATATGCAAGTATTGCTTGCATACTCACATACTTTACAACATATTTCCTATAGCTTACATAGATCATATTTAGAATGTCATAAGAAATATAATATTCAAAAAATCATTTGAAGTTTTTAAATGGCCAATGGTATATTAACTTAAGTAGGTAACACTAAGTGCTGTACCCCTTCCCCCAAAATCTCAACAAAAGTTGAGCTCTCTTTTGAATCACCAACTAATGTAGCTAATGGAGGTGCATTCTTCCAAACAATAACTCAGGGGAATCAGGCTGATATCATTTTCTGGCTTCAGTGTCATTCAGGGATCTTGCAGCCAGCAGAAGGAGGGCACACAGGGAGGTCAAGTCACACCAATTGTATGAAATTTCCATAGGCCAAACTAGTCACAGGACCCTACCTCACCGACAAGGACAGTTTATTGAACACATAACACAGTCTGCCTCAAATACATAACAAACTTCACAATCCATTAAAGAGGAAAGAAAGAAAGGAAGTAGCATCCATTGATTTGGGGTACCAAGTTAAATGGTAAGAACTTTGCACATACTGTGTTTAAACAAAAACACCGGGAGCCAGACACCATTATCCCCACTTCATACCTGAAGAAACTGAAACATACAGTTAAACATGAAGTAAGCAGTTAAACCCTGACCTAGGACTCCAAGGCCCCTGTTTGCTGATGGCGTCTGGTGCCTCTTAGCACGGGCCATAGCCCACCTGCCTCACAGTCACTACAGGTGCCTCTGCAGAGCCCTACACCACACTCGCTGAATAAGAATCTCCAGAGTAACAGGAACCTGCACTTTTTAAAAAGTTTCCAAGGCTGGGGCACCTGGGTGGCTCATTGGGTTAAAGCCTCTGCCTTCAGCTCAGGTCATGGTCTCAGGGTCCTGGGATCGAGCCCTGCATTGGGCTCTCTGCTCACTGGGGAGCCTGCTTCCTCCTCTCTCTCTCTCTGCCTGCCTCTCTGCCTACTTGTGATCTCTGTCTGTCAAATAAATAAATAAAATCTTTTAAAAATAAACAAATAAATAATAAAAATTTAAAAATTAAAAAAAAAATAAAAAGTTTCCAAGAGGATTTTATACTATTGATCATTTTATCTCTAAAACACAACAATGACATTCTAGATAATCCTTTCAAGAAAGTAGAAAATGTATGGAAAAGAGATAAAATTCAGTAGGTGTAAGAGAAGAGCCCTGTGGCAAATTGAGAATCCTACAGACCCAGAAGTCAGAGGTGTGGACACTGGTCCTAGACCAATTAGCCTCCTGAGTGACCTTAGGAAGTCACTAAGACTCACTGAATCTATTCCAAAAAAGATTACATTTTCTACACTGAAAAATGTTGAAACTGGGCTAAATAATCTCTTAAAGATCCTTTTGGCTATACAAGAAAGTAAGAAGTATAAAGTAAGAGAATGAAACAAATACAGAATAAGAAAGTAATAATAATGGGGGTGTCTGGTGGCTCAGTTGGTTAAGCGTCTGCCTTTGGCTCGGGTCATGATTCCAGGGTCCTGGGATTGAGACCCACATTGGGGCTCCTTGCTCAGCAGGATGCCTGCTTCTTCCTCTCCCACTCCTCCTGCTTCTATTCCCTCTCTCACTGTCTTTCCGTCAAATAAATAAATAAAATCTTAAAAAAATCTTAAGAAAGAAGGAATAACATTTAAAATAATAGATAATCCCAGCAACATTTTTGTAGATATAGAAAAACTTCTCTAAAATTTACATGGAAAGGCAACAAAATTAAAATAGCTAAAAAAACAATTCTGAGAGAGAAGAAGAAAGTTAGAGGAATCACAATACCCGATTGTAAGACTTACTATATAACTACAATAATTAAGACAGTGTGATGTTGGCTGAGGAACAGACACATAGATCAATAGAACAGATTTAAGAAGCCAGAAATAGCTCTACATAAGTATCCAACACAAAAGCAACTGAATGGAGAAATGATAAGTGTTTTCAACAAATGGTATTGGGACAATTAGCTATCCATATGCAAAAAAGAAAAGAAAAAGATGAGGAAGAATTTTAATCTAAACTGAACACCTTAAACAAAAATCAAATCAAAATGGATCCTAGATCTAAATGTAAAAATATAATTGGGAAAACAAATAGGTGAAAATCTTCATAATTTAGGGATAGGCAAAGAAACATCAGACATAACACCAAAACCATGAAAAAGAAAAGAAAAAAAAAATCAATGAATTAAAACCTTTTGCTCTGTAAAAGATCCTATGAAGAGGATGAAAAGACAGGCCACAAAAAGGGAGAAAGTATCAACAAGCTGCATAGCTGACAAAGGACTTATATTCTGAATATATGAAGAACTTTCCAAAATGAACAGTTAAAAAGAATTTTAAAAGGGGGCAGAAGACTTGAACAGACTTTCAAAATAGAATATATGGATGACAATTGACTACATGAGGAGAGGCTCAATGTCATTACCATTGGAGAAATACAAATTAAAGCCACAGGGAGATGCCATTTCACATCTATTGGAACAGCAAAAATAGCTGGATAAATTCCAGCGAGGATGCAGAAGAAAGTGGACCTCGCATGCGTTGCTGGTAGGAATGTAAAATGGCACAGCCATCAGAGAAAATAGTTTGACAGTCTTATAAAAAGTTAAACATATACTTAATGTAATGACTTAGCAATCACACCTTCAGGTACTTATCCTTTGAGAAAAGAAAACATGCCCACCGAAAATGTGCGTGAATTTTGGGGGCAGCTTTAGTTCTAACAGCCAAAAGTTTGACAACAACCCAAACGTATTTCAAGGCATAAACTGGTAAACAAACTGTGGTACACCCAAGCACTGTAATACCAAACCGGTGATTAAAACAGGAACAGACTGCTGACACATGAACATCTTGGATGGATCTCAAGGTCATTCATTATACTGAGTGAAAAAGATCATTCTCAAAAGGTATAATTCCACTTGTATGACACTCTCAAAAAAGTGATGGAGAACAGATCAGTGGTTGCCAGGGGTATAGGGGTGACCGTAAAGAGATGGCCTTTGTGGAAATGGAACCATGCTCTATCCAAACCATGGTGGCAGTTCCATGATCTAGACAAGCAATAAAGTGTCACGGAGCTATATACACATACACACAAACATATAAAAGAAAGCGCGACAAAACTGGTGAATCTGAATAAGGTCTGTCATTCTGTTAAATTTTACACCAATGGCAATTGTCCTGTTGGGATAAAGTATTTTAATTATGGATACAAGGAAACTTTCTGTACTATTTTTTCAACTTCTTGTGAGCCTAAAGCATTTCAAAATAGGTTTAAAATAGCTGATATTTGGGGCACCTGGGTAGCTTAGTTGATTAAGCATGGGCCTTCAGCTCAGGTCATGATCCCAGGGTCCTGGGATGGAACCCCACATTGGGCTCCCTTCTCAGGGGGGAATCTGCTTCTCCCTTTCCTCCCTGCTCGTGCTCTCTCTCTCATATCTTTTTCTCTCTCTCTCAAATAAACGAAATCTTAAAAAATAAAAACAGGGGCACCTGGGTGGCTCAGTGGGTTAAAGCCTCTGCCTTCAGCTCAGGTCATGATCTCAGGGTCCTGGGATCAAGCCCCGCATCGGGCTCTCTGCTCAGCGGGGAGCCTGCTTCATCCTCTCTCTCTGCCTGCCTCTCTGCCTACTTCGGATCTCTCTGTCAAATAAATAAATAAAATCTTAAAAAAATAAAAATAAAATAGCTGATATTCGTTGAGTACTGTGTAGCCATACTGTTCTGAGAACTTTATATGTATATATATACAAACATTTTATACTTAAGTCTTTACAGTAGATACTCCATTCATCCCATTTTGCAGAGGAGAAAACGGAGTTTCAGAAAAGTGAGGGGCAAGGTGAGTAACAGAAGTGGGGCTCAAACCCAGGAAGTCCTCTTCCAGGGCTGTTAGTCTTAACCAATAGACAATGTTTTTTAAGAAAAAGGAAAGCGGACAAAGAAAATGTCAGAATGGGAGTCAATGATACAGACGAAGAGAAAAAGGACATCGAAAGACAAAATGAGCAAGGCATGTGGGGGCTTCAGTGAGGGGGTCTTCCTGGCACCCTCTCTGGACATCAGTCCCCCAAGAACACACACCTCAAAGACTGAGAAGAAGCTGGAACAAGATAAGAAATATGTTCAAAGAAATGTTAAAAAATAAAAAATCTATTAGAATAGGTCAGAGAAATTGAAGTTATTTAATCCAGAGGAAGTCAGGAAGGTGGTTTAATCACCACCTTTATGAGGTCTTTTGAGAGAATGTCCAGAAGATATAGGACAAAGAAAAGGAGACTTAAACTGAAAACCAGAAGATTTAGTTTGACATTAAAAAATGTTTTCCTGACCGGATAAAACTAGGACAGATTGGAGGGCGGTTGACTTTCTTTTGAGACCTTCAAGAAGGATAGAATAAAACTGGCAGTTCATTCCACTAAATATTAGACCTGGCAGACAGAGCAGCCTGCCCTGTGCCAGGCCCCATAAAGGGCACTTTATACATGGTATGGTTTTAATCAGCTAATTAGAAGGCAGGTGTCGTCATTCCCTTTTTATAGAAACACACACTGAGCATCAGAGAGGCTGAGTCCCACGTAGGACCCCTCAGCTGCCCAGAGAGGGACAAACACGGGTATCTCTGCCTTCATCATCCAGATCTTTCCACTCGATCACACACACTAACTGAGCTTGCTGGCCTAAAACTAGATCAAGCAATCGATTACAGGACCTTCCAGCTGTAAAAATATCTATCCCTCAAAACGCTACTCACGTGGTTTTACCTCAGCCACATCTCCACTCATCTCTACCATGATCTTCTTTTAGGAACTTGTTGGGTTCCCCCAAAATTGGGTACCCCAATAATGGGTCCGTGATTAAAGGAGCCAAGACTGATACAAAGCGAAGGTCAAGCAAAGCTTTATTTCGCGCCAAGCATCAAGAATCAGACCGACTGCCAAACAGAAAAGTAGGGGATGCCCCTTACAGAGGACGACCCCTCCCTGCTTTCCAGACTAACTTTTATAGAGCAAAGGCCATGTGGTTGGGCCTGGCCACACACAGGTGGCCAATGAAATTGTAACACACACAGGAAACTCCACAGTGATGCTAGGCGACCAAATGAATTACAGTTTACCCTAGTAGACATTTGAACCAGCTTATCACCTTGTTCAGAATTGGCGCCCAAAAGGTGCCCAAACGGTGGGGCCCATACTCCTTGGTAGCTAGGAAACAGTATGCGCCCCCACTGATTGAATACCTCCACCTGGCCTGACCCATCCTTGTATTTGGACTTTGTTAACTGGGACTGGTTTCCAGGACTTGCTTTTAAATAAGTTCCCCTGGCAGGGGGCAAGGTCAACACAAGTTTTACAACAAAATGGCAGTTCAACCGGGGTGGGGCTGCTCTGGCTGAATAGGCCCTTACAAACTCAATTTTCTCTAGGAAGTGAAGCTACGTTTCTCATTATCATTCTCCTTATAACATCCCTGTGGGATGGCAAGCTGACTTAGCAGAGACTAAAGAGAGAATAAGTGTGATGACTCCCATTTTCCAGATGAGAAGTCGAGCTGCCCCACAAGTCAGGCGTGGAATCAAAACCGTGTATGAGTGGAGAGAGACTCAGGGAGCTGAGGAGGGCAACGTCCCGGAGATTTCAAAATGGAACCGGAACAGCCCAATGTAATCCAAACAGAGCAATGCCCCTGGAGGGCTCTTCCCATCTGGCCAATAGTGGCCTGATGGCGGTCACTGTCACTAGCTCTCTGGCCAGTTTGTTTATCCTCTCGCTATATTTTGGGTTCTTCCAATTTTTGGTACTTAGGAATAAAAGTGCTACAAATATTTACATGCAGATTTTCTTGTGGACGTAGTTTTTAATTCATTTGGGAGCATGATTGCTTGATCATGTGGTGAGAATGCAAATGTTTAGCTTTGTCAGACACTACAAATTGTCTTCTGAGGTGGCTATCCCATTTTGCATTTCCAGCAGTAATGAATGGCAGGTCTTTTTTTTTTTTTTAAGATTTTATTTATTTGACAGAGAGAGACAGCAAGAGAGGGAATACAAGCGGGGAAGTGGGAGAGGGAGAAGCAGGCCTCCTGCTGAGCAGGGAGCCCAATGCAGGCTTGATCCCAGGACCTGGGATCATGACCTGAGCTGAAGGCAGATGCTTAACAACTGAGCCACACAGGCACCCCTGACAGGTCTTTTTTTTTTTTTTTTAAAGATTTTATTTATTTATTTGACAGAGATAGAGAGAGTGCAGCATGGGGAGGAGCAGAGGGAGGGGGAGAAGCAGGCTCCCTGCTGAGCAAGGAGCCAGATGTGGAGCTCGACCCAGGACCCTGGGATCATGACCTGAGCCAAAGGCAGATGCTTAACCCACGGAGCAACCCAGACATCCCATGAATGAGAGTTCTTGTTGTTCCATGTCCTCACCAACATTAGTGTTGTCACAGTTTTAAATTTCGTCCATTCTGTGTGTAGTGATGTCTCACTGTTGTTATAAGCCAACATGTATATTTTTTAAATCATGTTGCTCAGCTCGCTAAAGTGAAAACCAAGTCCTAACAAACTGCATAATAAACTGCCATAATTCAGACCATAATTGCCATTCTCAGAAATTCCAATCTAACAAGAAGTACCTGTTAATAGGGGAAAAAAAAATTCTTTATCACGATTAATCCCTATTGCTGAAGGCAGGGCTCCTATTACTTAGTAACTGAGCTTGAAAAAGCCAAAGCAAAATTTGTCCCCTCATCACTAATATACTAAAATGAGCCTTCAAAGGCATGAGGATACCTGAAGCATAAGGATAAAAATGGTCTTTTATTGATGTCTAGCCACATAAAGGCATTTTCTCTGACAAAACTGAATTTGGCTTTGTTTCACAAAGTTCTTCTCAGATTTAAATAAACATTGTACAGTCCTAAATTGCTTTGGACTATTTCTAAGTCACTAAAAAGTTATGGATCGAGGAGGGAAGGGAGGTCTGGATTTCTTCTTCTTCTATAGCTTATCCAGATGTTCCAACACTTTTATGGAAACTAGAGCAGCAGAATAATGAGCAGAAAGTCTCCGCTGTCTACTATTACACCTGCTATGGCTTGAACTTTGAAAAAGTGATACTTTCTTACTGTATTTATTTCAAAGCAGCATTTCGCACGTGCATGTTTATATAACGGTTCTGATGGTCATCAACTCTACAAAGATTTGGGCAATAATGTGCAAAAAGAAAAATTCTCAATTTCATAATTTTTACAAACATGTGAATTTTATCTTGTGCATTTTTGTTGATGAAACATTACAGAATCAAAAGTCACATAACACATCGACCTTGAAAAAATATTTGCAAGCAACTGAAATTTTTAAATGGCCCATTTTATGTTCCCATCCCTAACAAATAAGATATAACCATATGAAACAATTGCTTTCTCCTCAGCTCTGGATCTGCTGTTTAGAGAAGCTCCTCAAAGCCTTGGAAACAGTCCATAATTGGGTGGCAAGGATGTCTGAAAGTTTTTCCAAACCAAATGGCAAAGCATTTAAGAAAAGTATCAAAAAAGCATTTGTCAGGAATAAGCGTAACATTTAGACTACCTTTTCTGTGTGTTTTTATCACTGCATTTTGGAGGGTACAATCAAATACTTCTGTTATTAACCACTGGCTACACACCAGAATCGATGCTACGTGTCCTCATATTTTATATGGAAAAATTCTCTAGTATCACTTCAAGCAAAAAACTGAAACACCCACAACTCAGTAGCGCTAAGAAAATTTTCCCCATTATTTTGCTGTCAACCTAAGCAAAGTGACTGGGCATTCTGCTGAGAAATTTTTAAAGAGGAGTTTGGGGGCTAGTCAGAGTGAAATATTGCATAACTTTTAAAAAATTTCCAGTGAGGGACATCTGGCCCAGAGGATACTTTGTTATCATTGAGGAATTGAAGGTGTTTTCTCCAGGTGAGTCATATATCCTTACTAATCATGTCATGGATTCTCCAGGACAAGCAAGTTGCAGATGTTTAATATACTACAAGTAACTGGAAGATTTTCTGTAACCCATTCCTTTCCTTTCTCACCCTACAGCTTGATAAACATACTCTTCCCATCCACACCAAAGATGGAATATTTTCTAGCACAGTGTTATGGGTTGAACTGTGTCCCCCTCCAAAAAAAAAGATATGCTGAAGTCCTAAGCATTAAGCCTCAGAATGTGGCCTTGTTTAGAAATACGGTCTTTGCAGATGCAATGAGGACATACTGGAGTAGGGTGGGTCCAAAATCCAATATGGCTGGACTTCTTATAAGAAAACAGTGTGAAGACACAGGGAAAGAATGTGATGACAGAGACAAAGATGGGAGACATGCAGCCACCACTAGAAGCTAGGAAGAGGGAAGGAATAACATACATTTACAGGTTGGAGGAAGTATAGTACTCTTGATACCTTTCAGACTTACAAATTTCAGACTTCTAATGTGAGGATTTGTGAGACAATCTATTTCTGCTGTTTTAAAACACAAACTGTGGTAATTTGTTATGGTAGCCTTAGAAAACTAACACACACCATGGGCATATCCCTGGGATGCAAGGGTGGTTCAATACACACAAATCAATGTGATACACCATAGAAACAGAACAAAAGATAAAAACCATATGATCATCCCAATTGATGCAGTAAAAGCATTAACAAAGTACAACACCGTTTTATGATAAAAAAAAAAAAAACTTAAAAATTGGGTATAGAAAGAATATACCTCAATACAATAAAGGCCATATATGACAAGCCCACAGTCAACATCACACTCAAGAGGAAAGGTTGAAAGCTTTTCCTCCAAGATCAGGAAAAAGAAAAGGGTCCCCACTCCTATTCAACATATTACTGGAAGTCATAGCCAGAACAATCAGGCAAGAAAAAGAAATAAAAGACATCCAAATAGGAAATGAAGAAGTAAAACTGTCTTTGTTCACAGATGACACAATCTTAATACAGAAAATCCTTTAACTCAATCAGAAAATTGCTAGAACTAACCAATAAATTCAATAAAGTTGCAGAATACAAAATCAACATCCAGAAAATAGTTTCATTTTTATACACTAACAAGAAAATTCTGAAAAATAAAGAAAGAAAACAATCCAATTGAAAATAGTATCAAAAACAATGCAATATATAGGAATAAATTTAACCAAGGAAGTGAAGTGAAAGATCTGTACACTGAACACTCCAAGACTTTGCTTAAAGAAACTGAAGGAGACACAAATTAAAAGATATCCCATGATTATGGATAAAAAGAATTAGTATTGTTAATATGTCCCCTGTTACCCAAAGCCATCTATAGATTTCAATTCAATCTCTATCAAAATTCCAATGGCGTTTTTCAAAGAAATAGAAAAAAATAGCCTAAAATTTGTATGGAGACAAAAACCCCAAATGATCAAAGCAATCCTGTGAGAAAGGAACTAAGCTAGAGGCATCATACTTCCTGACTTCAAACTATATTCAAACTATATATATTTTTTCGAACTATATTTTCATGACTATCATCATCAAACAGTGTGGTACTAACATAAAAATAGAGACATAGACCAATAGAACAGAATAGAGAGCCCAGAAATAAGCCTACACATAAACAGTCAATTAATATTAAATAATCAATGAAAGAAAAGATAGTCTCTTCATAGATGGCTTGGGAAAACTAAATAACTACATGCAGAAGAACGAAATTAGATCCCTATCTTACACCAGTCACAAAAATAACTTGAAATGAACTAAGGACTTAAATTTAAGACCTGAAACCATAAAACTCCTAGAAGAAAACATAGAAGAAAAAGCTCCTTGACATATGTCATGGCAGCAGTTTCCTAGATATGACACCAAAAGTACAAGCAACAAAAGCAAAAATAAATAAGTGAGATTACATCAAACTAAAAAGCTTCTGCATAGCAAAGGAATCATCAACAAAATGAGGCACCCTACCACATGGGAGAAAATATTGGCAAATCGTACATCTGATACAGGCTTAATATCCAGAACTCATACAACTCAATAACAAAAAAACGCCCAATTTTTAAACGGGCAGAGGAGCTCAACAGACAGTTTTCCAAAGAAGACATCGAAATGGCCAACAGAAGTCATGGGAGATTTTATATATATATATATATATATATATATCCATCCCATTGAAGTATGTTAATTATACTTCAATTAAAAAATAAAATAAAATTTTAAAATTAAACTATGAAATGTTACACTTCAATTATATCTCAATAAGGCTGAGGAAAAAGAAAAAGAAAATTAACCATCAAAAAAAGAAAACTAATTAGGGATGCCTGGGTGGCTCAGTTGTCAAGCATCTGCTTTCAGCTCAGGTCATGATCCCAGGGTCCTGGGATTGAGTCCCACATCGGGCTCCCTGCTAGGGGAGGGCGGGGGAAGCCTGCTTTTCCCTCTCCCACTCCCCCTGCTTGTGTTCCCTCTCTCACTGTGTGTCTCTCTCCCTCTGTCAAATAAATAAATAAGAAAAAAAAAACTAAATTAATACAGTGTTTGAAAATAGGTCTGGAGCCAGATGGGAGTTCAAACCCTGCTATCTGGACAAAGCGTCATGGCAGTCAGAGCTTCTCTAGGACTGGGGCCCAGGCTTGATGCAGTAACTCCCTCCCCAGGAGCCATAGTCCTGTCCAAACTCAGAGTTGGTGCTTTGCTACTGGTCTCCACACTTCCCTTGGCAGGGACACAGCCTCCACCAAAGACACCACCTTGTGGTCTATGGGCAGAGCCCACAGAGAACCTCCAAGACTTAGAGGAGGTTTTTATTTTGTGGGCTTGATATTTAATAAACACAAAAGTTAGGAAATTGATAATTTCCCCTTAAAACTAAAGTGTGTCATATTTATTATGTCATATTTATTAATCCTGAAATATATTTTGTTATGTTTATACATATAATATCGCTTTGGCTGAAAAGTTGTTGGTATGGGTTGAATTATATTCACTCAAAATTCCTATCCTGAAGCCCCAACCCCAGTGTAACGATGAAGACAGAGCCTTTGAGAAGTAATTCAGGTCAGATGAAGTCATGAGATGGGGCCTTCATGATGGGATTAGTGCCCTTATGAGAAGAGACCCCAGAACACACTCCTACTATCTTCCTCTCCACCATGTGAGGACACAGCTAGAAGGTGGTCACGTGCAAACCAGGAAGAAAGTCCTCACCACATACCAAACTTTGAGAAATAAAATGCTGTTGATTAAGCCTCCCAGCCTGTGATCTTTTGCTGTGGTAGCCAGAGTTGACTAAGATAGGTGTTATATATAAAGGAGAACACGATTTAATGAAGTGATGAAAACACCTCACACTCAGTAGTGGTAATCAGATATCAACAGGGTCCGAATTCCCTCACTGGAAATTTTAGGTGTTTTAAGTCGTAAAAATGTCTAAATAATTGTGTTTAAATTAAGTTGCTGTGCTCCTTTGCTCTCGATAATAAATAAGATGTTTGGTTCATGTTTCACAGCACTGCCTGGTGCCCCGAGTTTGGCCCATCAGGGGCACGTTGTGGAACAGGAGCAGGAGGGAGAAAAGGGCTGTCCTTGTCTTCTCCCAAGGACAAAAAAAGCTCTGGGCTGCAGCTGGGTCCCTGCCTGAACCTCCCAGCCAGGGACACCTGTGAAAGTCATGGCATGTTGGAGTCCCAGACATGGGGTGAATGGAGGCTGCTTCTCCATCCAGCTTCCCTGACGCGTGCTCCTCATCGACGGAAGCACCAGATCTCTCCTGCACCTCCCTGTGGAGGTCACCTCTGCAGCAGCTCCACTCCCGGAGCGCTCCGCCGTCACCTCATGAAAGGACGCAGCAGGGAACAGCAGAGGCATTCGGAGTGGGCCAGTTAGGAGGTCTTTCCACCCACCTCTTCATCTTTTCACAAGCCTGTTCCTTTCCAGGTTTTTAGAAGGCTTCTCACACAGTGTCTCAAATTTCATGGTAGAATTCCCAGAAATGATAGAGAAGCGATGCCAGAACCCCAGAAAATATCAGCCCCACTTTGGCATAGTTGGGTTCACTTCAAAAGGAGGGCTCAGCTTTTTTTTTTCTTCTTAATTTTCTACTTGCCTTTGTCTTGGAAAAGTATTGACAGGTCCCACAAAAATACAACTGGTTTATTCTCTTTTTGTGCATCTGAACAACACCATCTGGTCAAAACCAGCCCTCACAGCAGTTGAGGTTCACTGGTGCCCCATATGCACAGTCAACAGTGACTTCTCCAACTTTAGAAAGATCTTTGTAACATCCCTCTAGAACGGTCTACTCAACATGAATAGCTTGAGGGTCCTCTCAGAAGTTTTATGAAGTTTTTTACCTTGATTCTGTAATGCTTGAATGCTTGAATAGAGATGCTTTCCTAGGATAATCAGAACCCTTTAGACAATGCTTTCAGATGTATCACTTCTGACATAAAGCAATGACTTTCTAGAGTCATCTATTCTCATTACAATGTCTTAAGGAAATTGCTCTGCCTTAAAAGGCTCTCTTTTCTATTTGATATGCAACCAATCCCCCTCCCTTCTTTTCCATGGAAAAGCCTAATTTTCTCAAGTTAGAGTTGTTGATTTTAGTATTTAGTAATAACTGCCATCATTCTTTTTTATTTACCCTCTTCAGTTGGGAAGATTTTTATTTTACTTTTTTTCTTTCCACTTTATGATAATGTTCTCCTTTTTTGTATGATAATGTCATAAACCTAATTTTCCCTTCTGTTAGGTCTTGATTATTCCCCCCAAAGGCTGATATTTAGAATGAAAGCATTTAAAACTTAATGTTAGCACGATGGTTATGTGGTCACATGCATATATGGGAAACTAAACCTACAGAAACTGTTAATATTATTCCATGCAAATTAACTCTAATGCAGCATATGTAGTAGGCAGCTTCTCTTCAGGGCTAGTCTAACTGTAAAACTGAAGCTAAGGTTTTTAAAAGGTAATAAGTAGGAAGGAGGGCAAATAAGTAGGAATCGGTTTGTCACTGCTGTTGCAAGACGTCTGAGTATCATTTACATCTGAGACAGATAATTACAGCTTAAGAATTATATCTACTGAAAGTGGGGGAGGGGATATTTTTCCCTTCTTGCCTTCTAGGTACTTTGGCTGGTTGAATAATTAAATTGACATAAAACAGATTAACAGGAGAAAAATAAATTTAATTTCGTACATATAAGAACCCCCAAAGATATGATGCATAAAGAAGTGACCAAAGCAGGCGCTTTTATACCTTTCTGACAAGGAAGCAATAAATTTGACCAAAGGGTTTTGAGTTTGGGGTGGTAAATTAGTGAGGAAGTAACAAGGTTTCTTTATACAACCCTCCCAGCCCTAAATCCCTGTCTCTGGTGATAAGGATGCTCTCCTGGTACAGGGAGGGTACCTTTCACAGGATGTAAGGGCCTATTCAGCCAGAGCGGCCCCACCCTGGTTGAACTGCCATTTTGCTGTAAAACTTAAATTGACCCTACCCCACTCCCTTCTCCCCACCCCGCCAGGGGAAGTTACTTAAAAACAAATCCTGGAAAAGAGTCCCAGTTAACAAAGTCCAAATACAAGGATGGGTCAGGCCAGGTGGAGGTATTCAATCAGTGGGGGCGCATACTGTCTCCTAGCTACCAAGGAGTATGGGCCCCACCGTTTGGGCACCTTTTGGGCGCCAATTCTGAACAAGGTGATAAGCTGGTTCAAATGTCTACTAGGGTAAACTGTAATTCATTTGGTCGCCTAGCATCACTGTGGAGTTTCCTGTGTGTGTTACAATTTCATTGGCCACCTGTGTGTGGCCAGGTCCAACCACATGGCCTTTGCTCTATAAAAGTTAGTCTGGAAAGCAGGGAGGGGTTGTCCTCTGTAAGGGGCGTCCCCTACTTTTCTGTTTGGCAGTCGGTCTGATTCTTAATGCTTGGTGCGAAATAAAGCTTTGCTTGACCTTCGCTTTGTATCAGTCTTGGCTCCTTTAATCACGGACCCATTATTGGGGTACCCAATTTTGGGGGGACCCAACAAAGAGATTTTCTGCCTGCAGGGGCGTGAATAAGGGTTAGTGTGTCCTTCCTGCAATGGTTGTTTCTGAAGTAACTTTAATTCAAAATAATCAATATGCCAAAAATTATACTCTGGGGTGGCATATTCTGCTACCCATCACCACTCTAGGAGAGTCTAGTCTAAATTAACCTGACCAGTTTTCCGTTGTTATTTTTTTTAAGATTTTATTTATTTATTTGACACAGAGAGACACAATGAGAGAGGGAACACAAGCAGGGGGAGTGGGAGAGAGAAAAGCCAGCCTCCTGCCAAGCAGGGAGCCTGATAGAGGGCTCCATCCCAGGACTCTGGGATCATGACCTGAGCCTAAGGCAGACGCTAACGACTGAGCCTCCCAGGCGCCCCCCCAACCCCATTGTTATTTTTTCACTTATATACCAGAACATGTACCTCTTGCAGACATTAAACTGACGTTGGCTGGAGGGAATCAGTTAAACAGTTTCCTTCAAGGCTATCCAGAGCCAAATCGCAGGTTGAAAAAGATACTGGTATGACTAAAGCCAAAGGGCGGGTTACAGGAAGTGTCCATTTCAAGGAGTCAGGAAGTGGCGGTAGATCAAGTTCAGTGGCTTGACAACCAGCCTGAACTGTCAGGCACTGAGCGGCATTTATCTCTAGCTTCCCTGCTCCCAGAAGGTGCCAAAACCCCCTCCCTGCCCGATAAGGCCCTTCTTGCTTCCCAGCATAGCTGGGTCCGCCTTACCCTTAGGGTCTCCGCTGGGAAGTCAGCTCCTAAGAGAGGCCTACCTTCACTGGCCCCTCCCCCACCCGTGTCAGCTGCTACAGAAGGCACAGCCCAGAACGAGAGTCCAGGACATGCTAAAGAGAAGAAACAGTCCAGAGGCTGCCGGCAGTAGCAGCCACAGCCCAGCCCTGCCTACAGGTCTCTGGGCTCAACCTAACCCTGGACCGGCCCTTCTTGTTTCTAACCTGTAGGCTCTTTAATCCCACTTGGCTCCTTGTTCTAATTAACCGTGGCTCTCAGAAGCCTTAAGAATGTATTCCAAAGTAAAGTTAAAGAAACTGGAAGAACTGAAAAGAGAGCAATAGAGAAAAGAAAAATAGAGGGGAAAGGGGTCCTTGAAATGTACTACCAGTGAGTGGAATCTAAAGGCACACGAGACTGACCCACCTGGGATTTAAACAGTTTTAGGCGAGCTCTGCAAGAAGCATTTATGTAAATAAACTGAAAAGAACAGGACTAGAAAGGAGGTGCCACCAAAGTGGTTCCTTCCCCAAAATAAGCCGCAGTGCCGAGTCACTGCTCCCCACTATGAAAGAAAGAGCCAAGCCAGGCGTCTGGGAAGCTATTTTGTAAATTCAGTAGATCACAATCATTTTTACAGGCCACATTCGGATACAAAAGTACATACAAAGACTTACGTAACTTCCAAGGTCAGTTAAAGCCACCACATACATAACTTGCTGAAGGCTTTTAATACCATAAATGCCCACCTTCTGTGTTCTTTCTCAGAACTTTTATGGCTCACCAATAAAGAGATGTGTCATCATGATCTATTTTCTAATGAGTCCTCCCTGTCCACCTAGGACTCTGGAAAGACAAAATCAGGAGTAAATGTTAATGTTTTTCTAGCCACTCTAAAAGTACAAAATTAAAGAGGCCTGTTATCCTGCAATGAAAATGTTCTACTTAAATGAAATCTCATTTTCCAGTGACCCCACTGCAGAACAATCAACAATAACAGGCTTTATGTCCAAACGGGAGGGGAGGAGAAAGGCCTAGTGCACTCGCCCTTGCTGAAGAAGGGTCATATTTAAACAATGAGGGATAAACATGTCTATGAGATGGGGTCTGAGAAAAATATGCTGGGTATTTTTTTTCTTTTTTAATTAATGGGAATTTGGCTCCCAAATTTCCACAGAAAACTTTTTCTTTTCTAGTCTGATTACTCATTGCGCTATTAACCACAGCCAAGAAGAAGTTCAAGTATGGTAAAAGTCTATATTATATGTTATCAGAAGCAACATGAGGCTCCGGCTAATCCCGGTGGGCCTGACTGAGATCTGCCCGTGGGCCTGGTGGGGAAAGAGGCATTCTAGAACATCAAGCCTGGGAGATACTTGAAGTAGAAGATGAATATTGAGAACAACAACAATACCACACCAAGTTTTGGGGGATGGGCAAGCTGGTGCCAGTGATTTAACACTTTTTTTTTTTAAATTTAAGATTATTTATTTATTTATTTGACAGAGAGAGATGACAAGCAGGCAGAGAGGCAGGCAGAGAGAGAGAGGAAGCAGGCTCCCTGCCGAGAAGAGAGCCCGATGCGGGGCTCGATCCCAGGACCCTGGGATCATGACCTGAGCCGAAGGCAGCAGCTTAACCCACTGAGCCACCCAGGCGCCCCGATTTAACACTTTTGACAGAAGTTTCCCTCTCCTTCCACAGCTACAAAGGACAAGGGCTGCTCTTTTTACTTAGAGCACAAGCAACGTACACCTGTCCTGAGTCGAGCCCCTCCAGATCACCATAAACAGATGGCAAAACACGGAAGAGTTTGCAGAATGTACAGTGACATATCCATCTAGAGATCCTCTTTGGGATACTTCCTTTTAAAAGAACAGTTTTTGAAAATTCATGTAATAAAAAGATGGTGGTAGAGGGTTAAAGGTGAGAGCTAAGAAATTTAGTGGAACCTTGACATCATTCTACTGTCATGAAATGTCTGAAAAGATTATCCCAATGAAGTTTAGCTTTGTATTGGGACACAGAACATATTCACCTAAATGTACGGAGATTATTTAAAGGGTTTACTGGTTTTCCTGCAAGAATCTTGAGACTTGTCACATGTGGAAAAACCTGCACAAGACCAATACAGAAATTTGGTGTTGGTGGCTCTATCATCACATCTTTATACAGCAATGTATGCCTCTGCAGGTGTTACTATGTGTGTTACTATGTGCATTACTATGTGTATTATATCACTCTCACAGTAATTATTATTCCCACGTGAGGAAATCAGCCCAGAGAAGGGGCTTAGCTACATGTAAAAGAAAGTTAGTGATGGAATCAGTACTATAAACCAGGTACCCAAACCCCAAATCCAGTACTTTTATTATTCTCCCTCTCATTAAGGGCAAGTTTTCTTTAGAAGGAAATTAATTTCCTTAAGAAAGGAAGGAAGAATTGCATGATGGTTGAGGGTATGGCTTCAACAGATGTTCAGCATCACTCATCATCAGGGAAATTCAAATCAAAACTACAATGAGCCATTGCCTCATGCCTGTCAGTATGGCTAAAATACAAAACACAAGAAACAAGTGTTGTCAAGGATGTGGAGAAAACAGAACCCTCGTGCACTGTTGGTGGGAATGCAAACTGGTGCAGCCACTGTGGGAAACAGTATGGAAGTTCTTCAGAAAGTTAAAAATAGAGCTATCCAACAATCCAGGAATTGCACTACTGGGTATTTACCCAAAGAATACAAAGACATTAATTCAAAAGGATACATGCACCCTTGTGTTTATTGCAGCATTATTTACAATAGTGAAATTATGGAAGCAACCCCAGTATCCATCAAGAGATGAATGGATAAGGAAGATGTGGACCATTATTTAGCCATAAAAAAGAGGGAAATCTTGCCAATGGCTACAACATAGATGAAACCAGAGAGTATAATGCTAAGCAAAATAAGTCCGTCAGAGAAAGACAAATACCATATGAAATCATACAATTTCACTCATATGTGGAATTTAAGAAACAAAACAAACAAGCATAGGAAAAAGAGACAAACCAAGAAACAGACTCTTAACTCTAGAGAAGGAACTAATAGTTAACCAGAGGGGTGGTGGGTGGGGGGGAATGGGTGAAAACAGGTGATGGGGATTAAAGAGTACACCTATCATGATGAGCACTGAGTAATGTGTAGAATTGTTGGATCAGTATATTGTACACCTGGGAGGCACCTGGGGGGCTCAGTCATTAAGCATCTGCTTTCAGCTCCGGTCATGATCCCAGGGTCCTAGGATCGAGCCCCACATCTAGCTTCCTGCTCAGTAGGAAGCCTGCCTCTCCCTCTCCCACTCCCCCTGCTTGTGTTCTCTCTCTCACTGTGTCTCTCTCTGTCAAAAAATAAACAAAATCTTAAAAAAAAAATATATATATATATATATATATCTCATACACCTGAAATTAATATAACAACATTAACCATACTGGAGTGAAAATAAAAAAGTTTTAAAAAGGGACATGGGCTTTGAAAACAAACATACCACTGAGGAGTCTTGGGAAAATTGACAGAAGTAGCAGGCCTTGCTCTGCCACATACCAGCTGTGTAACTTTGGACAAGTAACCTATCTTCTCTGGGCCTCAGTTTTATCATCTGTAAAATGGGAAAATTTTATAATAGACCATTGGATGGTCTATTGGATAGACCAATAGCATTGGATAGACCAATAGCTATCATTGGATAGCTATTATCATTGTCTATCATCTTCTGGTTTTCCTTTCCTTCCCTACATATAGAAGATGAAACTCCTCAATCCCCCTTGCAGTTGGATGGTGTCATGTGACCAGTTCTGACCAGTGAAATGTGAACAGACTATGGCACGTCACTTCCGGATCTGGACAATGGAGAGCTCATGCTGGAGGCTGCAGCCCCGCTCGTATCCTTGGGTTCAGAGCTGTGCTGCTGTGGAAACAGCCTGTGTCACCACCACAGCGGACTTTGCTCTGTTGAGTGAAGCCACTGAACATGCCGGCTTGTGACCACAGCATATTCCAGCCTAGGGAGCTCTCAATACAATCAGCGATCAATAAATTTGGCTTCCATTATCGTCACTGTAGAGTGCTTAAATATGAGAACCTAAATATGCCATCTCAAAACACCTAATTTATAGTCCATCTATTCCCTCAACAAGTGTTTACTGAGTATCTACAATGTACAAGGCCCCATGCTGGGAGCTGGATATAAAGCGATGAACAAGACAGACACAGTAGTGCCTATAGCCCCCAAGAAATAAATGAGTCTTTACAAATCTCCTAGAAACCCTCTCTGAGGGAGTTCAGTCACAATTTGTCAGGAATGCATATGGATGTGTTCCAGTGACTCGGAAAGGAACAAAGTCCGGTGCTGGGAAAGATCTAAACTATTATAGTGCCCAGCCAGAAAGCTCCCAAAGGCTTCAGTTCTGCCCACACACGGGACTCAGCGAACCATCCTGCTTGCTCACAAGAGCTCCAAGTGTTCAAGACACCTCCTGGAAATGACAGACACAAAGGAAAGATCCCTGATTTCCGTCAAGGATAGTCTAGGGAACACACAGCTTATTAGCACTAAAATCTCACATTGCACTCTACAGCGATTTCCAGTTATCTAACTTCATGAAATATGTGAGCTAGAGATAGAAAGATAGATAGATCTTCTAATATTTTTAATTTTATTGTTTTCTCCTTCAAACTATACTTTTCATGAGCAGGAAATTTTCCCCAGTCTCCTCAGAGCCCAGTTGCTAGAATATTCTTGACTGGACACAAAACTGCTGCTAGACACACTCTCAACATAATGGTTTTGAGTCCCTGATACGGCCATATTTCCATTTACCTTGGCAAAATGATTATGTAGGGAAAATGTATAAACTTGGATTCAAAACTCAAAATCAGTACCCACTACTTCAGGAAAACAACACTATTAATTCTGGGAAGATTCCTATAGAATTTAACAGGGAGGCACTATACCATTTCTCAGCAGTCAATATGTCGAACTCAAAACTAATTTAAATTTCCAACAACTTTGCTTTAGAAGCTTTTCCATGAAATCTGGTCTTTGCCTGACTTGCCTGCTGTAAATTCTATTAACCAAACTCTGCAAGGCCTTACACTACTCTTGAATAATTCTACACTTGGAAAAAAAAAAAAGAGAGAGATTATGAAACCGCCAGCAAACACCTTCTATATTTCAGAAGGTGAATGTGTGCATGGAAGACTTAAACTTTGGTTGTTTTCCTTTCAGAATATCTAAAAGCCGAAATTCAAACTCTGAACAATCAGATTTCCCAAGACACAGGAGAAAAGCCCTAATGAAACCCTATTTGAGTTGGGACCCACGGGTGAGACTCAGGCTGCTTGAACTTGACAAGAGGCCTCCCTTGGTCCTCCCCTGCCCTTCCTTCAGCAACAAAGAAACATCTGGCACAGAGGCAGATTCAGGGTCATTTTTCTGGCTCATCTCTCTGAAGTTCCTCAATCCGTGGGATTTTCAGGTCTCCGGGGACATGGAACCTATCCTCGTTACCAGTAAGAGTGACCTGTAGACCCTGTCTGTCTTGTGGAATCATCTCTCTTCCCCGTGTCTCCTCCCCCGATCTTAGGATACCCAAGCCTCTGCTGGGCTCCTCGTCACTGGTGCTCACCTGAGCCTGTCAGACCCACACTCGGAGCCTAGGCCTGAGGGAGCCGGCTCTCTCCTGCGATAACAGAGGGAAGTTAATGGGTTAATAAAGCAGATCCTATCAGGTTAACAAAAGGCCTTCGTCTAGTGAAGTAGTTCATGAAACAGCACTGCTGGTGGGCTTGGAGCGTGGGGCTGATGCGGGGACTCTGCTGGACCCCCTCCAGGGTTCCTGCGTAGGCAGCTGCTGACCTCACCAGCCCCACTTTGAGGACAGGTCATTATAACAAGACGCTGCCTTGTCTCGAGACTACGTGATCCTTCAAAAAGAAGTACTTATTTTTAAGTTTCATAACACACACTGAGGCACTTTCTAAAAAATGTATAAGCACATTCTGAAATGCAGGAAGAAACCGAACCTGTAGATGTTCACTGACAGCCTCACATCAGATGACCTTAAATACATTAAACAAACACAGACCTTCCCACCAACGTGATGAAGAAGAAGCCAGTAAAGGGAAACCAGGACTCATAATTAACATGTGAACTCTGAACGCCTTCAGCTTGCTTGCCAGCCTTCTGCTGCGCGATGCCCCCAGCCAACCTTATCTGTAAAGAGCCAGACAGTAAACATTTCCAGCTTTGTGAGCCACATAAGGTTTCTCTCGCTTATTCTTCTTTGGTTCATTTTACAACCCTTTAAAAGTGTAAAAGCCACGCCAGCTTGAGGGCATTCGCTGGCAGCCTTTTGCCATGTTTGGCCATTTGCAGGCTGTAGGTCACACAGTTCTGCCATGGAACATCTTTGGAGTTCAAACAGGGACACCTGATGACCATCTCTGACCCCACAAACACTAAGAAGCATTTGTTTAAAAGGAAAGTGACTTTCTAGGTAGGTTCAGTTCTCTCTGCATCATTTTATTAGTTGAACACAGTTCCAGCCAAAATCCCAGAGCTATTTATGTTTCCTTCTAGTTATTATTTTATTGGTTTTTGCTTTAGGGTGGGAGGGGAGAGGTCAAGGGGAATAGAAGTCAAATAAAGAATCTGGCAAAATGAGGCCACAATTTATACTAAAAAATAGAAAGCTTAAAATGAGATGTTCTAGATAATTACAAGAAGGAGAAATACAACTTTTCAAATAGTAAAACATGTTATAAAGCCAAGGTAATTAAGAACATAATTCTAGGATAAATCAGAAACAGATCAATAAAACAAAACTTTGGGTCCTAGAAACCGACCCTAAGTTATATAAAACATAAACACATGATTAAGTAATGATAAAACTCTGCAGTGATACAATGGCTTAGCTAACAGAAATATTGCTGGGTCAACTGATTATCTATAGGGAGAAATCAAGTTAGTTTTTTTATCTCAAAATATTCTCCAAAATACATGCCAAGTAAATCACAGAGCTGAAGTTGTAAAATTCCATTAGAAGAGCCAGAAAACAAACATTCGGTTAAATATATTTATCTTCTTTCTGTGTGAGAAAAGACTTTCTTCTTCTTCTTCTTTTTTTTAATCTAAGGGGAAAAGACTTTTTTAGAAAGACGGGAGAGAGTGCCTGGGTGACTCAGTTGGTTAAGCAGCTGCCTTCAGTTCAGATTATGATCCCAGGGTCCTGGGATCAAGTCCTGCATCGAGTTCCCTGCTCAGCGGGAGCCTGCTTCTCCCTCTCCCTCTGCTATACACTTTTTCTCTCTCTATCAAATAAATAAAACCTTAAAAAAAATAAAATGATGGAAGAAATCACACACACGGACAAAAAAATCAAAATTAGTAAATTAAATTAGTATATCTTTACCTCATAAAAGGTATATCATAAATTCATAGTAAATTAAAATGCTGAATAAAGATTAGTAAATTAAACACATGCAAACATCAAAAAAAAAAACTACAGAGCTATAAAAGCCAACAATGACTTGGGAAAATGTTTCAATAAATAAAATGGATAAAGGGTCAGTAGCCTCAGTATATAAGGATCTCTCATAAGCTGTATATGAAATATATCAGAAATACACCAGGCTTCAAAAGATAAAAAGTAGAGAATTCTTTAAAAAGGAATATAAAAATTAACATATAGGTTTAAAAAATGTTTAACTTCATTGATAATCAAAGAAATGAAAATCAAAACAGCATCTTTAGTTTTTGCACAAATTAAGTGCACCAGCACACACTGCTTGTTAGAGGTAATGAATGAGTCCTGGGATCCTGCCCACTGCTGGCTGGAGTGGAAATGTACTCTGGTAAATAATCTGGCAAGCATTGTTTATCAAGTAACTTTAAAGTGGTCACAGTTTTTGGCCTTTTAATGTCACTCCAAAGAATCAATAGAAATGAAACGATCATAAATATGGACAACGATGGATGCATTAAAGCATACCAGAGAACGTTATTCTTAAAATGGGAAAGGATTTAAATGCCTACCTCAGGGAATGGTTATAAATGCCTACCCCAGGGAATGGTTAGGAACTTAGGGCATATACATACCATGAAATATTATACAGTCATTAAAATTGTGCTCATGGAGAGTTTTAATGATGGGGATTTTATCATCTACATAAATTGGGAAAGAATACAAAATTGTGTATATATGTATTAAAATCTCAGCTGTGATAAAATGAACACACATGCACACACACATGAAAAAGAAATACACCCACATGTTTAATAGTGGTTATCACTAGAAAGTAGGATTACAGTGGAATTTCCCACAATTAATATATATTAATTTCCTAATCAGAAAAAACACACTTTAAAAATTGACCTTGAATTCAAAAAAGAGACAAGGAAAAGAGAGTAAATAAGAAAGGAAATGTTGATGCTCATCAAGCCAAAACTTCCCTAAACCAGAATTACAGAACTGACAATGATTTTGTATATCTAAGACTTTGTATTGCAGATTAAAAATCATTGGAAGTACTTCATGAAACTGAGACATATCCTACATGCATCAAGTCAGCCCAACATCAATCATGACTCTGTGAACATCAGCAGGACACTCTGTGTGGGCAAGACACAGGTTTAAGAGTAAGAGAACCAGCAACAATAAAAGCTAAGGGTCCATGTAAACATCCTAGAAGCAGCAAAGTTTGATTCATTAAATGGAAAGTAATCAATAACCTTGATTTTTACATTATTAGATTGTCAGAGCAACACATTGTAATTAATTTAGGCCTGCTTTCACTGTGGCAGGAAGCTGAGAAACAGGATTCACCCGTTACGGGATTCTAATTCAATGAACAAAGGAAACAACGTACTGGGATTATTCATGAATTAAATAGGGAGAAATGAACAACTCTTGGGAGCATGATGCAATGGTATTAAGATGCAACAGTAGGGAATACCTAAAACACCCTCTAATTAGGACAAGAAGGATCTAATCCAAATGCAGATAACAATAGGGGTAGAAAGTTCTCAAGTAACAAGTTCCTTCTGGCAGAGAAGGATGTGCTGGGGTGGAAACAAGGTAGATTGCAGAGTCACACAGACGGGCAGGAATCCTAGTGCATCTGTTTGCAGACTGCACTCTCTGGCAAGATTCTTGGCCTCTCAGAGCACCAGCTTCCTCATCTGTCAAACACACATAGTAATCAACCTTGCAGGGTCGGTGTAAGGTTTGACACAGCAGATAGGAGACACCTGGTTCAAAGCCCAGCATGCCTAATGATGAATGGAACCAGTATTCTCTCACTGAAAGCCTGGGGACCACAGAGACAGCCACGTGTCCCTGATGCTGTGGGCACTGCTTTCCCTTTCTTGGCCAACTTGCAGGTAGAGGGGAGGGGAGGCAGAACTTTGCTTGTGCTAGCAGGGGGCCAGAACAAGTAGGAAAAGAATGATCTGACAGTAACTGTCAGTGATTATATGGGTCCCAGACCCTGACAGTTCCTGAAGGTTCCCCCAGGCAGTACTGACCTGGGCTCTTCTCCACCACACCCCAACCCAGATCCCAAAGAGCCTGGTACAGCAAAAATACAACAAAAAATAATCCCCACAGAACAAAATAACTACAGAAGAGGACAAAAATGCATGGTATAGAAAATACAATAAGCCTTATAATTGAAAGAAAAATAACATGGAATAAATGAAGAATGAGAAATCAACAAATCTAGAATAAGTCAATTGAGTAACACTTTAAAAGAGATGTCAAGCATAAAGGGAGAAGAAAATTGGCAATGAAGGGAAGAATTAATGAAGACAAAAATCAATATAACTCAGAAGACAAGAGAAAAATACTAGAAACACAAGGTAAGTATGTGTAAAATAAGAATGCTGCCTGGTGTGCATCAGGATCCTAAGAGAATTAGACAATGACCTTGCTGATTGAGAGGAAGAGAGCAAGACAGTGTGTGCCTGAAAAGCTCCAGTCATCACCAGAAGGTGATGACAGATCCTGGGGTGTATTGCTGATCACTGAAAAATTAAAGGGCAAGTCTGACAACTTGTCAATATTTTAAGCCTCAGTTTTCAGAGAAGTAATAAAGATAATTTGAGGAGATAATTCAAAATCATTAGCAACATCAAAATTGATCGTAATTACATTAGGGGGAGTAGAACGAGCAGTAATAATGAGTCCTTATTTAGGAAAAAACAACTGTGTCCAGACAAATGTGAAGACTCCTTGAATTGGTATAGGCACTTCTATTTTTAGCTGGCAGAACAGTGCTGTGGCTAGGGAAGCCCCCATCTTCAGTGTGAGAAAGACCCAGGGGTCCATCTCAATGGTGTCCCCTTACCAAAGTTGGCACCTGTTAGTTAATCCCACTAAGCCTTAACTTCTCATCTACCTCATTGATGTTCATGACAATTAACAATTAATTGACAAAAAGACGGAGTACAAAGTAAGAGCCACATAATTGGTACCTATTTTGAAGCTTAACAGCATCTATTGTGTTGAGCTAGATTTTTAAAAGAGCGTAGAGAAAGCTATAGTTCCTCAATGTCAAGATCTTGTCAAGTGGCTAAGAAAGAATGACAGCGGAGTTGATAAACTCCTCAGAGAATATGTGCATTATCTCCTTTGTCCTAGCAACAAGGTTAGCGCTAGATGGCTGAATGATTCAGCTTACCACACACCATCTGTGAACCCTACCCGTCTACTGATCCCCTAACCAAGAGCAAATCTTCTGTGGCCCCATGCCGTGCCCCACAGAGAACCTCACAAACCGACAGCAGCCCAACTGAGGCGTCCCAGGCTGCCCTGAAAAGCATTTCCTGGAGACAGACATATGCCATCCAGGCTGGGCGAGGTCAACTGAGAGCCTGCCGCATGTCACTGTGACCAGGGGCCACATTCAATACACTCGCTTTCCAACCAAAAAGTATTTCCTGACTGATGCCAGTAACTAAAAATGGCAGTGTACTTACATGCCTCTTGGAATGTAGAGTTATCTTTGTTTCTCCTTCAGTTCCTCAACTCATCTAAATATGCAAAAAGAACCAAGCGATCATCTGCTAAATGGATTAAAAATGCATATTTCAGTGCTAATCTTAATTCTCACCACAGACTAGAGCTGTGTTTCCTAAGAACTGCCTATTATAAATTCCATGAAATTCAATGTCTGAACGATTTACCGAATATAAAATAGATGAGAAGGGGCCTGCAAATATTTTGGGCCATTCAAAAATTACTAAGCGAAGGTCACATGTTCCAGGATACTAGACTCTGGTCTTATTTACTTTGGGGATAATATTAATTTTTTTAAATATTTAGGAGAAACTGTTTGCCTGCATCCTAAGTAAAAGCTGAATGGTCAGCTCCGTTGGCGGCAAGAATTTGTACCATGAGATGTCTGAGTAGAAGAAAGAAGGCTCTACGTTGTGCCAATCTCAGAATAGTGCAGCTAAGGCAAGACCATTCGGGGAGCACGCAGAGGCCAGCCACTGTTGTTAGAGGAGTTTTGCGAACTCTTTGTTTTGTTTCAGTATCTCAAAGTACTTTAGAAGTAGTAATGACAGTTTCTTGCATATCATACAGTTCCTCTTTAAAAACAGCTCACTGTCCCACTTTGTTGCTCCTTCAAACCCTTAAGAGCAAAGTATTATCTTTCTACTCCTACCCACCAAACTCTTCCAAAGAATCTAGCAATCTTTATAAAACTTCCAAATGTGTATGAACATTTTTATTATATATTCATGAACAAAAAAATTACACTTAAAATCTGACTATCAAAACAAGTATAAGAATGCTTTTGCTGGCAGATGTCTATCATTCCATGGAGGGCAATGAGTCAACATCTAGCAAAACTAAATCCTACACTTTGACCATTTCTAGATTCCATTTCTAGAAATTTGCCCTACAGATACACTATAACATGTACACTTACCATTTTGTGAAAGCTCATATCACAGGAATATGATATCATATCTAGTATCACAAGAATGGAAACAACTTAGGAGCACCTGGGTGGCCCAGACCATTAAGCATCCAACTCTTGATTTTGGCTCAGGTCATGATCTCAGGGTCATAAGATCAAGTTCCACATGGGACTCTGTGCTGGGCTTGGAGCCTGCTTAAGATTTTCTCTCTCTCTCTCTCTCCCTCTGCTCTTCCCCAGCTCCCTCTCTTAAAAAAAAAAAAAAATAAAAGAATTGAAACAAATGTCCACCAACAGGGGGCTGAAAAAAATAAATTATATCCGTAAAACAGAATATTGTAGAGCTGCTTGGCATGCCTGCGTAGGTCAGTAAGTTAAGCAACCAACTCTTGATTTCAGCTCAGGTCATGATCTCAAGGTGGTGAGATCTGAGCCCCACATCAGGCTCTATGCTGGGTGTGGAGCCTGCTTCAGATTCTCCCTCTACCCCTCCCCCACCCCGGGACACACACACACACATGCAGACTCTCTCTCTAAAAAAATTGTAGAGCCACCAAAAAGATGAAGCCGTTCTATACGTAATAAAATAAATCAATCTCCATACTGTTGAGTGAAAATACCACAATATTAGGTTAAAAAAAAGAAAAAGAATGGATGCCTGGGTGACTACACCCATTGAGCAACCAACTCTTGATCTCAACTCAGGGTCATGAAAAAAACAAAAAGAAAAAGAAAAAATAATCACAAATAAAAGAAGGGGCAAGATGTAGAAGTGTTTAGGGTATATTACTGCTATGTAATGACAAAAACATAAAGAAATGCTCACATATAATATTAATAGTTAATATTTGTTGAGTATATTCTGCATGCCAAGGATAGTTCTTAGCCCTTTACGTGAATTATCTCATTAGTTCTTCTCAGCAATTCTGAGAGAGATATGATTAGTATACCCATTTCACAGATGAGAAAATTGAGGTATAGTGAGATTGAGAAACTTGCCCAAGATCACAAAGCCGGTAGCTAAGGTTCAACCTCTGGCCTCAAAGCTTACCCTCAGCCACAACTACACCGAACTTCCTACACCATATACTATCTTTGAAAGTTTCCTTAAGAAGCTGGGATGAAGACCTGCTCCCAAGGAGGGAACTATCAGCTACGAGGTGAGGATGAGAAAGAGATTCACTTTTCACTGAATCTTTTGAGTTCTATACATAAGAACAGTCCAAAAATAAATGAACGAGTGTTTTGTTTTGTTTTGTTTTTTACTCTACCTGCTTGGATTAATTGGCAAGAAGGATAATATGAATTAGTGTTTTGATGAATTATATATTTTTAAAGAAATGCAGTTTTATTATTTCCTTGTTCCTCTACTTAATTAGTCCCTTAATTTTCTCAAGGACTTGAAAAAATGGGAAATACAACTTAATCCAGTATAGAATTCAAATTGTGCACAAGCACTTTCCAAGGAAACTGGAGGGAGATGATAAAGTATACATACCAAAAGAAATAGCATTGAGCCCAATGCTACAAGTGAGGGAGGGTTAAGGTTGTTCACTTACTACAGATTATTAGCCCAGACTCCTGTCAAAGACAGAAGTTTTAGATTTTGTTATCTCTGTAAAAGGAAAGAAAATAAGGACATTCCAGATGGCAGAAAGAACAAAAGCATACCTGATCTGTCTCTTAATCATGATCTACCACTTCCAACAATAACAGAGAAAAACAGCAAAATTTTTCTGATAGGGAAAACTTGCATCATAAAATGTAAAACACACCATCATAACATATGAAAGTTATAAAAGGTCTCTGAGGTAGGACCCTCTGTTTTGTGTGCTTGTCTAAAACCCAAGTTCAACAGCCCAAAGCAGAGCTTCTCAAATTTCAATGTGTATATGCATCTTGGGGATATTGTTAAAACGTAAATTCTGATTCAGTAATTCTGGGTGGGACCAGATGATGTATTTCTTTTTTTGTTAGTTTATTTTAAACGTTTTATTTATTTGAGAGAAAGAGAGAGAGCTAGAGCAGGGGGTGGGGCACGGAGAGAGGGAGAAGCAGACTCCCTCCTGAGTGGGGAGCCCAACATGGAGCTCCAATCCCAGGACCCTAAGATCATGATCCAAGCCAAAGGCAGCCATTAAACCGAATGAGCCACCCAGGTGTCCAAGACTATGCATTTCTTTCTTTCTTTCTTTCTTTCTTTCTTTCTAATTTATTTATCTGACAGATAGATAACAAGTAGGCAGAGAGGCAGGAAGAGAGAGAGAAGGAAGCAGGCTCCCCACCGAGCAGAAAGCCCTATGAGGGGCTCCATCCCAGGACCCCGGGATCATGACCTAAGCCGAAGGCAGAGGCTTTAACCCACTGAGCCACCCAGGCGCCCCCCAAGACTATGCATTTCTAACAAGCTCCCAAGTGATGCCTAAGTAGCTGGTAGGCAGACCACATTTTAAGTAGCAAGGTGCTAAACAGTATGTGTAAGTAAATATAACTATAATCTAGTAAATTATAGAAGTAAATTGCAACTATTGAAATCTTAGTCCCTACGGAAGCATTTGAAAATTTAGTGAAGAAATATATGTATATTTCTGGAAAACTGAACAGTGTGACATAAAGGGGGGAAATGAACCTGTAAATGCATTACTTTCAAATTTTGTCAATAATTCAAAGTAGATTTCAAAAGATTCAGGAAGGGATTTGGTTTCAAGAGCAGTTGAGAGGGGCTAGTAATTACCACACCATTTTATGCACAAATGAGCAATTCTGAAGCACCTAATTTTTTTCAACATAATCAAAATTCATCTGATAAGCCCAATAACATGCTCAGCAACTGTGGAACTCAAGGGGCTAATAACAGGGTCAATATGGTCCCTGTCGTCTGGGAGATTAGCTGCAGAGACAGTACCTCTGGGGGTCCCAGTTGGGGACCAGTTGGGGGTCCCCTCTCAAGGACATAAACTAGAGTCAGAGGTGGAAGTATAGAAGGGAAACAATGAAACAAACCACGCGGATAAGGAACACATGGGGGTTTCAGTACTGATCTCGGAGAAGACAACAATCAGCTTCCGGGTAAAGGTGAAGAAAAGCAATCCAAGTAAAGTAGGATGAAGCAGCGCAACCTAGGTCATGGAAAGAGCAGGGCTGTCTCTAGAACATGCCTCCTTAGGAAGCACTGAGACACAGCTGAATTTCTAGGGTAGAGCCAGGATGGGTTTAAATTTGATCAGTTTATAATTGCAACTATTGAAAGTTCCTGAGAAAGAGAGGTTACCAGCAAATATTAGAAGAATGCCAAGTAACACAGAGAAAGACGGGTCTCAGACTTGGATGAAGAACAGAGGATCCTCTAAAGTCAACATTCTTTCTGCGCCTCAGTTTTATCAACTGTGTAGAGGTCAGCAAACTTCTCTGAAAAGGGCCAGACAACGACATTTTAGGCTTGGCTGTTATTGTGCAAAAGCTTAGGCAATATGCAGATGAATGAATGGGATCATGGCCATGTTTCAATAAAACTGTATTTGACAGAACAAGCAGCAGGCAGGCTGGTCTGCCAATGCCTTTGAATTGTAAAATGGGAGTGGTAATAACTTTCCTAATGTTAAATATTTTTGGATCGAGATCAAGAAGGGGGAGTTGATCTAACTTATAAGTGACACTGCCTATTCATTGTTCACTGACTGTATTCATTGACTATAAGCATTGCCTCCCACTCATACCTCCATCCCTCCTAACTCACCAGTTGAAGTACCTCCTCCATCCACCTGCTCTGGGACCTCACTCCTTAGATATTCTCCTCTCCAGGATCTTCCAACTCCCTCTCCCTAGCTCCTCTTTCCATTAGCATACAAACAGCACAAATCTATCCTGTCCCCCACCCCAAATAATAACCACCACTTCCTTGACCATATCCCTGTGTATCTACCACTCCATTCACAGTCAATTTCAGGAAACAGTAATCTGTTCCAGTTCTCCCCACTTCTCATCTCTTCCATTTAAGATCCCTCTGCTAATTGGATTTTGACCCCACTACACTTCTGTAATAGTCTTTGCCAAAATCAATAGGCTCTTCTCAGTCATTAACTTACTTGACCCCTCTCTAATAATGGAAACTGCTGACAGCCATCCCTTCCTTCAAACGCTCTCCCCATTGACCCAGCAGACAATACCAGCTTCGATTGCCTGTGGCCTCTTTGCCTTCTAGACTTCTTCACAGGCTACTCTTCTCTCAAATGTTTCCATTCATCAAGCTTCTGCTTTGGACCTTTTCTTTCTATATGTAATAACTTGTGAAATATAGGTTTGAAAGTCAAAAACTTCTCATTTTAATGAAAGCTATGGAGGTGAATCATGAAGTGATGAAGACAGAATCCATCTCCTCCTCTTCAGACCTATTTCACCTTTCCCAGACTTGCTGTCCTTCTCCATGGAATAAACATCCACCTCGTAGCCCAAACCAGACACTTCTGCTCTCTACTTCTCTTCTGCTTCCACCCACATTTCCAGTTGATGGTCATCTCCTATCAGTTCTGATTTTCTCAGAGTGCTCACATCTTGCCTAATGAATCAATGGATACTTCTCAATTTTACTATGACCTGCGCTCTCAGCAGTATTGAGTATACCCTCAGACGGCAACTCTCTCTCCTCTGATCTTAGAGGTCCTGCACGCCTGCCTCTTTGGGCACTTGCTCCCACTATCCCCTGGAAACTTCTTCTTAATGGCCTACTGTGTGCCTCAAGGTCCTGCTCTTGGTTCTGGTCCAACCCCATGGCTTTAAATCCCACCCACCTATATTCCCCCAGGACCAAATTAGAATCTTCAGCCCTCCATTTATCTGGAGCACCAGAACCTTCTATTCAACTACCCACTCACATCTCTATTTGGTTATCAAGAAGTGCACAACAGTAGCTATAGTTTTTGACTACCTGACATGCCTCCACGCTCCCTTCCTCTGTAACGGGACTACTCTTTCTAGTGAGAAAGCCATGCCAGGTGGCTGAAACCCCAGCATCCCACCACAGTCAGGGTCCAGCCCAGCCAGTCAGGGCCCTGCACCTCTCCCAGAGTGCCCACTGCACAGAAAGTGCTTTGTTCAGTAACCACTGCAAACACACCTACTGGCTACTTTAGAGTGCTTTAGGACCTCCACATGAGGACATAAACATTAGTCATTAAGTCAATAATAGTTATTGAACATAATATTTTCCAAATGTTTCTCCAAATACAAAATAAACAACAGGAACTAGAAAGCTCAATTGCTTTCTTATAAGGTCATATCCTGTTAATATCATAATGAGCTTTAAATTTTAAATGGGAGGGAAAGGAGTTTAAACATGTTTAATGCTTAACATTTAAAATCTGACCAAATCATACTAGGAAGCTAACTTTGTGGATATGTGGTATACTGGAAAGAAAGGTGAACCTATAGCCAAATCACAGCCATCGCACCCCTTAATGATTGAGTGACGAGGACAAGTTATTTTGTGCCAGTTCCCTCAATTTTGTGGGATCTTTACAGATTTAGATCAGATAATTTGTAAAAAGTCCCCAGTACAAACTAAATTTTCCAAGAGTATCAGCTAAAGAAAACTCAAGATTATAGAAAGTATTTTTTCCTGTTCCAATAAAAAATAATTTTTTTAAAAGTTCTAAAAAATCACCTGGTAATGGAAAGGAATTTGGAAGGGAGAAAATCTGTGACATGCATTCACTTAACTTAACAAAATGAGTAAAATATATTGAGTAATAATCAAATAAATGTTAGGGCAACAATTTCTGTAGAACAATATGGCCTAATCTCCATTTAAAAAACAAAAACAGAGATTGGTAGAAAGCACTTTCCTGGAGTTATACAAAGATTTTCTTCCTTTAACAGGTATCTCTGACTCTATTATGAGCAGACATAAATTTTGCCAAACCACTCTAAACTGAGACACTGATGCCATGCAAAAAAATCTCAGCTCTTTATAGCATAGCATGCCATCACCCAGAGAAGACTTCTACCCACTTTGACAGCCTTTCTAATCTGTACACATGGATTTACAGAATCTTTATGAGCCATCCAGATTGCTAACCTTTTGCAATCCTTTCTTTAGTAGGTTCACCTCCTGTTATTCAATTAAATTCTTCCCTTTAATTAATTATTGAGCAAAAATATTCCACCTACCTGCCCAAGACCTTCCCCTGAGTGCTATGGAACCCAGAATTTGAATAAAACATACAACTCTCATTCTGGTACTAGGGAATGAGATTTAAAGAGAATAACAAAAAGTAGCAGATTTGTGGTAAATGCACCACGGCCACTATGGTCATTCAGAAGTGGGGCTTCCTTTTGGCATTAGAATGGGGAAAGGAGGGATGTAGTCTCAGAGGAGAGACGATTTGAGGGAGGCTCTGAGAGCAGGACTGGATTGCCCAGAATGGGACAGAGGGTACATTTCACAAAGTGAGAGCCACTGATGCTTCAAATAATCCCTGGGATACCATTCACTTCATAGTTATCCTTTTAGTTATTATGGATTTTAGTTATTATGAAAATGTTTTGACTGACAGCAATAAAGTATCTTGGGAAAAGATTGCTTTTTTCAAATTTCCACATATAACAAGCAGTGTGACCACCTCCCAGGGATTTCAAGAAAATATGACTGTCTCAAATGACATGTCCCTTGTGGATATGGAAAGGGGGAAAAAAAATCTCCCCTAAAATGTTGTCATCAAATTCTAGCCATCACACAGGATCTCCCATCTAAACTCATGGTGCCTGGGTGGCCTGGAAAACCTCAAGCCAAGAATTTGTTGTAAGGTGGTCCCAGGTTTGTAGTATCCCCAAGAAATCTGGCAGCACCAAACATAAATTCTCTAGAGAAACTCACCTTCCATCTAGACCTCCAAAAATCCCCATGGAGGGGCGCCTGGGTGGCTCAGTGGGTTAAAGCCTCTGCCTTCAGCTCAGGTCATGATCCCAGGGTCCTGGAATCGAGCCCCGCATCGGGCTCTCTGCTCAGCAGGGAGCCTGCTTCCTCCTCTCTCTCTCTGCCTGCCTCTCTGCCTACTTGTGATCTCTGTCTGTCAAATAAATAAATAAAATCTTTAAAAAAAAATCCCCATGGATAAATATTCAAAAAACTAAATTCACACTTAAAAGTCACAAATATGGGAGGAGTCAAGATGGCGGAGAAGTAGCAGGCTGAGACTACCTCAACTAGCAGGAGATCAGCTAGAGAGCTTATCTAAAGATTGCAAACACCTGCAAATCCATCGGCAGATCGAAGAGAAGAAGAACAGCAATTCTAGAAACAGAAAAACAACCACTTTCTGAAAGGTAGGACTGGCGGAGAAGTGAATCCAAAGCGACGGGAAGATAGACCCCGGGGGGAGGGGCCGGCTCCCAGCAAGCGGCGGAGCAATGGAGCACAAAATCAGGACTTTTAAAAGTCTGTTCCGCTGAGGGACATCGCTCCGGAGGCTAAACCGGGGCAAAGCCCACGCGGGGTCGGCGCGACCTCAGGTCCCGCGGGGTCACAGAAGGATCGGGGATGTCTGAGTGTCGCAGAGCTTGCGGATATTGGAGCGGGAAAGCCGGCTGCAGAGACAGAGCCGACAGTAAGCTCGCAGCTCGGAGTTGCCTTGAACCGGTCGCAAGCTCGGTGAGCTCGGAGCGCGGCCGGAGGTTAGGCAGACGCGAGTTATTAGGAGCTGTTCGCTGAGGGCGCACTGGGGAATGGGGCCCCGGGCTCTCGGCTCCGCCAGGCCGGAGACCAGGAGGCCGCCATTTGTATTCCCGTCCTCCGGAACTCTACGGAAAGCGCGCAGGGAACAAAAGCTCCTGAAAGCAAAGCCGAGCAGATCACTCAGCCCGGCCCCTGGTAAGGGCGGTGTAATTCCGCCTGGGGCAAAGACACTTGAGAATCACTACAACAGGCCCCTCCCCCAGAAGATCAACAAGAAATCCAGGCAAGACCACGTTCACCTACCAAGGAGTGCAGTTTCAATACCAAGGAGAGAGCAGCAGAATTCCAGAGGAGGAGAAAACAAACCACGGAACTCATGGCTTTCTGCCTGTGATTTTTTAGTCTTGCAGTTAATTTAATTTTTTTCTTTTTCATTTTTTTTTCTCTTCTTCTGCTAAAATTTTTTATAACTTTTACCCTTTTCTTTTTTAACATTTTTAACTAGATTATCTAATATATATATATTTTTCTTTTTTATACTTTTCTTTATTCATTTACTTTTTTTTTAATTCTTTTTTTTTCTTTTTTTTCTTTATTTTTGAACCTCTTTTTATCCCCAAATCAGAAGAGATCCTAATCTCTTCAATCTTTTTTTTTCTTAATTCTTTTTTAAATTCTTGATTGAATTTTTAATTCAATCTCTTTTTTTTAATTCTTTTTTTCTTTTTTATCTTTCTTTCTTTTTGAACCTCTTTTTATCCCCAAATCAGAAGAGATCCCAATCAGAAGAGATTGGGAGATCCCAATCAGAAGAGATTGGGAGATCCCAATCAAAGGAGATCCCAATCAGAGGAGATCCCTCACCCAATCGTGAGGGGGGAGCAATCCCCCCTCGCGATTTGGGATCTCATCTGATTTGGTTAAAGCATATTTTCCTGGGATTGTTGCCACCCTTTTAGTATTTTACTTGCTCCTTCATATACTCTTAGCTGGACAAAATGACAAGGCGGAAAAATTCACAACAAAAAAAAGAACAAGAGGCAGTACCGAAGGCTAGGGACCTAATCAATACAGACATTGGTAATATGTCAGATCTAGAGTTCAAAATGACAATTCTCAAGGTTATAGCCGGGCTTGAAAAAGGCATGGAAGATATTAGAGAAACCCTCTCCAGAGATATAAAAGCCCTTTCTGGAGAAATAAAAGAACTAAAATCTAACCAAGTTGAAATCAAAAAAGCTATTAATGAAGTTCAATCAAAAATGGAGGCTCTCACTGCTAGGATAAATGAGGCAGAAGAAAGAATTAGCGATATAGAAGACCAAATGACAGAGAATAAAGAAGCTGAGCAAAAGAGGGACAAACAGCTACTGGATCATGAGGGTAGAATTCGAGAGATAAGTGACACCATAAGACGAAACAACATTAGAATAATTGGGATTCCAGAAGAAGAAGAAAGAGAGAGGGGAGCAGAAGGTATACTAGAGAGAATTATTGGGGAGAATTTCCCCAATATGGCAAAGGGAACGAGCATCAAAATGCAGGAGGTTCAGAGAACGCCCCTCAAAATCAATAAGAATAGGCCCACACCCCATCACCTAATAGTAAAATTTACAAGCCTTAGTGACAAAGAGAAAATCCTGAAAGCAGACCGGGAAAAGAAGTCTGTAACATACAATGGTAAAAGTATTAGATTGGCAGCTGACTTATCCACAAAGACCTGGCAGGCCAGAAAGAGCTGGCATGATATTTTCAGAGCACTAAACGAGAAAAACATGCAGCCAAGAATACTATATCCAGCTAGGCTATCATTGAAAATAGAAGGAGAGATTAAAAGCTTCCAGGACAAACAAAAACTGAAAGAATTTGCAAACACCAAACCAGCTCTACAGGAAATACTGAAAGGGGTCCTCTAAGCAAAGAGAGAGCCTACAAGTGGTAGATCAGAAAGGAACAGAGACAATATACAGTAACAGTCACCTTACAGGCAATACAATGGCACTAAAATCATATCTCTCAATAGTTACCCAGAATGTTAATGGGCTATATGCCCCAATCAAAAGACACAGGGTATCAGAATGGATAAAAAAACAAAACCCATCTATATGTTGCCTCCAAGAAACTCATTTTAAACCCGAAGACACCTCCAGACTTAAAGTGAGGGGGTGGAAAAGAATTTACCATGCTAATGGACATCAGAAAAAAGCAGGAGTGGCAATCCTTATATCAGATCAATTAGATTTTAAGCCAAAGACTATAATAAGAGATGAGGAAGGACACTATATCATACTCAAAGGGTCTGTCCAACAAGAAGAACTAACAATTTTAAATATCTATGCCCCCAACGTGGGCGCAGCAAACTAGATAAACCAATTAATAACAAAATCAAAGAAACACATCAACAATAATACAATAATAGTAGGGGACTTTAACACTCCCCTCACTGAAATGGACAGATCATCCAAGCAAAAGATCAACAGGGAAATAAAGGCCTTAAATGATACACTGAATGAGATGGACATCACAGATATATTCAGAACATTTCATCCCAAAGCAACAGAATACACATTCTTCTCTAGTGCACATGGAACATTCTCCAGAATAGATCACATCCTCGGTCCTAAATCAGGACTCAACCAGTATCAAAAGATTGGGATCATTCCCTGCATATTTTCAGACCACAATGCTCTGAAGCTAGAACTCAACCACAAGAGGAAGTTTGGAAGGAACCCAAATACATGGAGACTAAACAGCATCCTTCTAAAGAATGAATGGGTCAACTGGGAAATTAAAGAAGAATTGAAAAAATCATGGAAACAAATGATAATGAAAATACAACGGTTCAAAATCTGTGGGACACAACAAAGGCAGTCCTGAGAGGAAAATATATAGAGGTACAAGCTTTTCTCAAGAAACAAGAAAGGTCTCAGGTACACAACCTAACCCTACACCTAAAGGAGCTGGAGAAAGAACAAGAAAGAAACCCTAAGCCCAGCAGGAGAAGAGAAATCATAAAGATCAGAGCAGAAATCAATGAAATAGAAACCAAAAAAACAATAGAACAAATCAACGAAACTAGGAGCTGGTTCTTTGAAAGAATTAATAAAATTGATAAACCCTTGGCCAGACTTATCAAAAAGAAAAGAGAAAGGACCCAAATAAATAGAATCATGAATGAAAGAGGAGAGATCACAACTAACACCAAAGAAATACAAACTATTATAAGAACATACTATGAGCAACTCTACGCCAACAAATTTGACAATCTGGAAGAAATGGATGCATTCCTAGAAACATATAAACTACCACAACTGAACCAGGAAGAAATAGAAAGCCTGAGCAGACCCATAACCAGTAAGGAGATTGAAACAGTCATTAAAAATCTCCAAACAAACAAAAGCCCAGGGCCAGATGGCTTCCCGGGGGAATTCTACCAAACATTTAAAGAAGAACTAATTCCTATTCTCCTGAAACTGTTCCAAAAAATAGAAATGGAAGGAAAACTCCCAAACTCATTTTATGAGGCCAACATCACCTTGATCCCAAAACCAGACAAGGATTCCATCAAAAAAGAGAGCTATAGACCAATATCCTTGATGAACGCAGATGCGAAAATTCTCACCAAAATACTAGCCAATAGGATTCAACAGCACATTAAAAGGATTATTCACCACGACCAAGTGGGATTTATCCCAGGGCTGCAAGGTTGGTTCAACATCCGCAAATCAGTTAATGTGATACAACACATCAATAAAAGAAAGAACAAGAACCATATGATACTCTCAATAGATGCTGAAAAAGCATTTGACAAAGTACAGCATCCCTTCCTGATCAAAACCCTTCAAAGTGTAGGGATAGAGGGCACATACCTCAATATCATCAAAGCCATCTATGAAAAACCCACTGCAAATATCATTCTCAATGGAGAAAAACTGAAAGCTTTTCCACTAAGGTCAGGAACACAGCAGGGATGTCCATTATCACCACTGCTATTCAACATAGTACTAGAAGTCCTAGCCTCAGCAATCAGACAACAAAAGGAAATTAAAGGCATCCAAATCGGCAAAGAAGAAGTCAAATTATCACTCTTCGCAGATGATATGATACTCTATGTGGAAAACCCAAAAGACTCCACTCCAAACTGCTAGAACTTATACAGGAATTCAGTAAAGTGTCAGGATATAAGATCAATGCACAGAAATCAGTTGCATTTCTCTATACCAACAACAAGACAGAAGAAAGAGAAATTAAGGAGTCAATCCCATTTACAATTGCACCCCAAACCATAAGATACTTAGGAATAAACCTAACCAAAGAGGCTAAGAATCTATACTCAGAAAACTATAAAGTACTCATGAAAGAAATTGAGGAAGACACAAAGAAATGGAAAAATGTTCCATGCTCCTGGATTGGAAGAATAAATATTGTGAAAATGTCTATGCTGCCTAAAGCAATCTACACATTTAATGCAATTCCTATCAAAGTACCATCCATCTTTTTCAAAGAAATGGAACAAATAATTTTAAAATTTATATGGAACCAGAAAAGACCTCGAATAGCCAAAGGGATATTGAAAAACAAAGCCAAAGTTGGTGGCATCACAATTCCGGACTTCAAGCTTTATTACAAAGCTGTCATCATCAAGACAGCATGGTACTGGCACAAAAACAGACACATAGACCAATGGAACAGAATAGAGAGCCCAGAAATAGACCCTCAACTCTATGGTCAACTAATCTTCGACAAAGCAGGAAAGAATGTCCAATGGAAAAAAGACAGCCTCTTCAATAAATGGTGTTGGGAAAATTGGACAGCCACGTGCAGAAAAATGAAATTGGACCGTTTCCTTACACCACACACAAAAATAGATTCAAAATGGATGAAGGACCTCAATGTGAGAAAGGAATCCATCAAAATCCTTGAGGAGAACACAGGCAGCAACCTCTTCGACCTCAGCTGCAGCAACATCTTCCTAGGAACATCGCCAAAGGCAAGGGAAGCAAAGGCAAAAATGAACTTTTGGGATTTCATCAAAATCAAAAGCTTTTGCACAGCAAAAGAAACAGTTAACAAAACCAAAAGACAACTGACAGAATGGGAGAAGATATTTGCAAACGACATATCAGATAAAGGACTAGTGTCCAAAATCTATAAAGAACTTAACAAACTCAACACCCAAAGAACAAATAATCCAATCAAGAAATGGGCAGAGGACATGAACAGATGTTTCTGCAAAGAAGACATCCAGATGGCCAACAGACACATGAAAAAGTGCTCCATATCACTCGGCATCAGGGAAATACAAATCAAAACCACAATGAGATATCACCTCACACCAGTCAGAATGGCTAAAATCAACAAGTCAGGAAATGACAGATGCTGGCGAGGATGCGGAGAAAGGGGAACCCTCCTACACTGTTGGTGGGAATGCAAGCTGGTGCAACCACTCTGGAAAACAGCATGGAGGTTCCTCAAAATGTTGAAAATAGAACTGCCCTTGACCCAGCAATTGCACTACTGGGAATTTACCCTAAAGATACAAACGTAGTGATCCAAAGGGGCACGTGCACCCGAATGTTTATAGCAGCAATGTCCACAATAGCCAAACTATGGAAAGAACCTAGATGTCCATCAACAGATGAATGGATAAAGAAGATGAGGTATATATACACAATGGAATACTATGCAGCCATCAAAAGAAACGAAATCTTGCCATTTGCGACAACATGGATGGAACTAGAGTGTATCATGCTTAGCGAAATAAGTCAAGCGGAGAAAGACAAATATCATATGATCTCCCTGATATGAGGAAGTGGTGATGCAACATGGGGGCTTAAGTGGGTAGGAGAAGAATCCATGAAACAAGATGGGATAGGGAGGGAGACAAACCATAAGTGACTCTTAATCTCACGAAACACACTGTGGGTTGCTGGGGGGAGGGGGGTTGGGAGAAGGGGGGTAGGGTTATGGACATTGGGGAGGGTATGTGCTTTTGGGTAAATTGGAAGGGGAGATGAACCATGAGAGACTATGGACTCTGAAAAACAATCTGAGGGGTTTGAAGTGGCGGGGGGGTGGGAGGTTGGGGTACCAGGTGGTGGGTATTATAGAGGGCACAGCTTGCATGGAGCACTGGGTGTGGTGAAAAAATAATGAATACTGTTTTTCTGAAAATAAATAAATTGGGAAAAAAAAAAGTCACAAATATGCAGGAGCAAGACCCAGCAGAAACCACAAAAAGTGGGTCAGCAAAGATTTCAGTATTAAATTATCAAAAACAAAACATTAAACAATCATGTTTAAAGAAATAGAAGTAGCAATTGATAAAATTAATATGAAACAAGAAACTATTAGAATAAGTGGATTTTTAAACTACATGAACAGAACTTTTATAAATAAAAGCATCTAAGATACATGACATTCATAACACAAAGGATATGTTAGAGACTAGACTAGTTACAGATTAGAAACTGAAGAAGGCTTGTAAACTTGGAGATAAAGCTAAAGAAATTGAGAATAAAGAATAGAAAAACAGATGAAAAATTTAATGAGAGGTTAAAAAGACATGAGGATGTTAAAGATATGTAACAGATCCAGTTGGATTTCCATGAGAGAAGAAGAGAATGTATCAGAGGCAACATATAAAGAGATAATGTCTGAGCATTTTCTAGAATTGATGAAAGACTCTAATCCAAAGACAAAGAAGATCCAACAAAACCAGAACAGATTCATTAAAAGACCTCCACACTGAATACATCCTAGAGATACTACAGAACACCAAAGACAAGGAGATCTTAAAAACAGCCAGAAAGAAAAGACAGACTACCTTCAAAGGAAAAAGTAACTGATTTCTCAGGAGCTACAACACATGCCAAAAATCAGGGGAAAAATACTTTCAGTGTGATAAGAGAAAATAAATATCAACCTGGCACTAGTATAGGCTGAAGATACATCTTAAGAACTAGGGTGAAATAAATATATCATGGAAGAACATTTTAGGAAAGAGCAAGTATGAAGTACAAAGGTCTGGAGATGGGCATATGTTAGGAAGTTTGGGAAAGAAGGCCAGTGTGACGAGGAAAATGTAAATGAAGAGAGGGCCAGGAAATGAGGATAGAAGGGTGCCCTGTGGCAGACCATTAGAGCCTTGAAAGGTGATTTTAATGATGAACTTAATGATGAATTGCTCCACTGGTGATTTTCAGTGCAGGGTCCAATAAGCCACATTGGCTGAACATTGTTGAGCATCCAGATACCAGTTAGATGGCCTGATGCACAGAAGAGTCAGGCATCAACTTTACGATCTAATTAGCTGATCTTTAAGACTCCTTTCAAATTTGAAATCTTGTTCAGGCAGAATAATAAGAGATAATAATAGAGATATGGTTAATTATTGTTCAACCAACCACATTTTATTAAGATAGGATTTAGGATCATCACTATTAAAAAAAAAAGTCAAGGAGAGGAATTCCTAAACCCAAGCAAGATCTAGGCTCCACTGGATTTTCACCAGTGGTGGCACTTAGCAAGCTTTAACTCCTTTAAGGAGATTTAGAGGCTAAAAAGTAATACATAGTATTCACCTTCTAATCTTTGCAATGAATAAGTCTTTGGAGTAGTTACCTGATTGCCAGTTACATTTGTCAAAGTTGTGAATAACTAGCTTCATACATGATTTTTCTATTGACCTAAGTAGTGAAATCACTTGTTCAATTCCCACTGAAAAGGCAAGGGTATTCTTTAAAAATCACCTTCCATGTCTTTGTCATGTACAATTTCTGCAGGATGGCTTTCACATTTTAATGTCCAGTGTACCTTTAGTGAAATATCTATTTTCTGGGCAAATTTAACAAGGTATCTCCCAGAAGAAGAGTATGCAGTGGTATTTCTTTGCCCATCATCTTAAATTCATACTAAGAAACAGAACTCTGTAACTTAGTCTCACTTAGTCCATATCTTTCATTGTTTCCCATATGTAACTCTCAACTCTAAGCAACTCCTTTATCCCAACTATGTCATAATCCTTTACTAGGGCTCTTCCCCCATCCTAAATGTTCTTCACAGCCTCCTTGCACCAACCTAAAACATTAATTCTCATCACCAATTCAAAACTTCCACAGAGCCTTCTGCAAGTACGGCATTTCCAACAAAACTGAATGTTCCTCAGGAGGAGATAATTAGGCATATGAATCCACCAGAACTTGTACCTCTGTACTGACTCTAAAAATATTTTCATTGAATCTGCTCAGACCTTATAAACTACCATGAAAGTTTTTCATCAAAATCAGATATCAGCATAAATTCTCATTTTCTTTTTCACATAAGAATACGGAACGCACACCCTGTTAATCTCTGCCAAGATTGTTGGCTCAAGACTGGGTGATCATTAAATCTCGCTTAATATGTTGCCTAGAACATTATCTGCCCAGACCTGGACCATCAAAGAGCATAACCCCCCAGCAAGTCACCTGCACAGGGGACAAAGCTGTGCTCACTGCCAACCACAAAGTGGCCAGAAGACATGGCAATAAATCATGGCAGGAATAATCATGGCTTGCATGTGTGGAGTGCTTATCATATGCTGGACTTGTTCTAGGTGCTTTCCAGGTAGTAACTCATTTAATACTCTCACAACCATAAAGCAGGTACTATTACCATCCCTAGCTGACAGATGGAGAAGCTGAGATACAGAAAAAGTAAGTGATTTTCCCAGTTTCAAGCTGAGATGTGGCCCGGCCTTGATTTAAACTTGGTCCATCGGTTGGGCTCTGGAGTTCACATTCTTAACCACAGTTTCACATACACATCTATAAAGGGCAACTGGACCAGCCATACATTCTACCATGAGATCAGAGAAAATGAAAATGTCTGCTCAAAAAGAGAGAGGGCAAGAGAGAGAGATGAGAGGATGCAGTCTTGGGGCCAGACTCTTAGCTATGCGACCTCAGGCAAATTATTTAATCTCTCTAAGCCTCAATTTCCTCATCTGTAAATTGGGGATAATTATACCTTCTATCTCAGCTAATGAGTGCCAGAAGTAGGAATCAACCCCATAATCTTTCCATAACACTATGGTGCCACATCCCCCAGAAGATTATGATCTTTTGAAATTGTGGGGTTCACCAGTGCATCCCTGTGGCTGGCTGGTTTGGAGGCAACTGTACCTCCAATTAGAATCTCCTGGTCCCATTATATCTACAAAGACTGGGGTTCCTCGTTAATCAGTGTGCCATCACACAAGGCATACTAGATAGCAAAGAAAGGCCATCCTCTTTCTCACCAAAGGGCTCCATTTAGCTAAAGGACACTCAGAGCCTACCTACAGGTAACTCCCTATGACGAAGGAAAGCATTACCATCCTCTGGAACACCACTGTCTCCTCTGCCCCAAACAGCCCACTCCCTTCTACACACAACAAAATAAGATTCGTTTTTTTTTTCTTTTTTTCTTTTTTTTTTTTCAAAATAAGATTCTTAAATAGGGTGCATCCCCCAAACCTCCTAGAGCGAATTTTTTCTACTGGGTTAGAACCTTTCGGTTCTTCCACCCAGGAGCTGCTGTGCTCAGAGCTTCATTCCATCAGCCCTGCAATGGCCCTGGAATCCAGGCAAAAGCTCTGCTCAGAGCACGTGAAGATGAGTCACCAACTGGGAAGTGCCTCATGCTATCATCACCCAGCTCGGCTCCTCGGGGGAATGCTACAAAACCTTACATACTCACTAGGCAGCCCTGAGCAAAGCTATTTGTAAAATCTGAAGGTAAAAAATAAAAATGAAAGGCCGTCTAGAATCTAAGGAATGCACCAAACCAACAGTGTTTGTGTGAGGGTTCTGGTATCATGGCTTATACTTTTTGTTGAGACTTCCAATGTTCTGGAATATAGAACTATTATTACTACACAGATTTTTTTTAGGTAACACAGGAAACATGTAGCCTGGCTTGGAAGAGACGTAAAGAACTTCATCCCTGATCTATTTCATGATCCTCTGCATTCTGCCTCTAGAAAAATAATGGAACAAACAGTGAGAATATTGCTATTACGGGAGGAAATGGTCCTCTCTTTTCATGAAGCCTACAGGTCATGTGTATCTCAATGTCTAATACAAGTCCTCAAGGATCTACCGCTGAGACAATAAAGTCATGGCCTGTCCTGCCTTTCTCCCTCCTCAGTTATTAAATTCCATGGGTGTACAGTGTCTCCTCTAATGAAACTTACACTTACCTTAACTAGAGTACTCTTTCATCCTAACACTTCAAGATTTGGTGAAAAAGCCTACATTCCAGATCAAACATTCTCTTTCCCAGTCTTCACTATTCCAGGATTAAGAGGTTAGACATTTTTAGCATCTCCCTTCCAGCTGCAACTCCTTTTGTATCCTTTAAAGTTGTCCCTCTCTGAATTTCCACCAGCTCTTGCTCTTTATTAAAATTCAGTAAGTAAGAAAACTACAACATAAATTTATGTTCTCAACACTCTCAGTGATTTTAAAAAAATCAAAGTTCAGGGCGCCTGGGTGGCTCAGTCGGTTAAGCATCTGCCTTCCGCACAGGTCATGATCTCGGGGTCCTGGGATTGAGTCCCACGTCAGGCTCCCTGCTGAGCGGGGAGTGTGGTTCTCCCTCTCCTTCTGCCTGTTGCTCTCCCTGCTTGTGCTCTGTCTCTCTCAAATAAATGAATAAAATCTTCTTAAAAATTAAATTTTTAAAAAATAAATAATCAAAGTTCAATGTTAAGGTGATGTTTTGGTTAAGAAGGTTTGCGTCAAAAAAAAAAAAAGAAGAAGAAGAAGAAGGTTTGCGTCATCCAATAATCGCATGCAATCTAAATAGTTAACAACTGTTTATTACTCGTCAACAGCATTTCCTCTTCCTGAGTAAGCCTCTATTATTCTATCATTTCCTCTTTCCTGATGGGAAATCTTCGAGTCCTGAGGAGAAACATAGCAGCTGGCCGCAGCTCAGAAAAATAGGCTACCGGGTGGGCACTGAGATATGTGCAGTAAACATCAGGAGAGGATATTTGTTCTTTTCCACTCCTTCAGTAACCGCGGCCAACGCTGGTTCATGCTGTCATTTGGCTTGGTCACTGCCAGCCACCGTGAGGGATGGGAGAAGGCAAGACCATCTGCTGTGGCATTAACGGCATCTGCTGAGCGGCCATCCTCTCCCCCATCCAGGAGGTCACATGTGCATCCAGCCCCTCTGAGCCTCTGGCCAGTCCCCAGAAAGAGACGACACCTCTCACCTCCAGCTCTCTACCCCCACGACACCCCCAAAGGCAGAAACCCGTGCAACACGTGCCTGCCAGAGAGCACGAAGAATGGTGTGTGACCGCTCTGCCCATGTAGCTGCTGTGCTTCCCATCGATCATGGTCACTCTCTCTCTGCGATGCCACCAATTCCCCAGACAGCTGGGGAAACATTTCCCTGGAACAACACCAACGTATTTAAAGATAACCACAGTCCTGAAGATGGATTTGTCCATCTTCCATGATTTAGGGTCAGGTCGGCACTTATTCTATGTTTGTTTGTTTGTTTTTATCTCCTACGGTGGTTTAAGGCCAAAATACTATGAAAACCTTGTATTTTCTTCAGGTGATTATTTTTCTTTTAAACTTCTCCTCCAACCGCAGAAAATCTAAACACAAAACATATTGAGAATCACTCAGAACTAAATACTTCCAGAGTGAATCTTCAGTTTAAAACAAACAATGAGGGGCACCTGGGTGGCTCAGTGGGTTAAAGCCTCTGCCTTCCGCTCAGGTCATGATCCCAGGGTCCTGGGATCGAGCCCCGCATCAGGCTGTCTGCTCCGCGGAGAGCCTGCTTCCTCCTCTCTCTCTTTCTGCCTGCCTCTCTGCCTACTTGTGATCTCTGTCTGTCAAATAAATAAATAAAATCTTTAAAAAATAAAAAATAAAACAAACAATGACCGGGGTGCCTGGGTGGCTCATTGGGTTAAGCCTCTGCCTTCAGTTCAGGACACCAAATGTGCCTTTCCTCCTAGGATGGGGGGCTCTGACAGTGGGCTCTCTTCCAAGTGGCACGGCATTCATGTGCTCAGGAGCTGGGGACAGACAATCCTGGAGGCTGCAAGGACGGCCTTATTGACATGCCAGGCATGTGTGCCCAGGGATGGCAACATTTCCATAAGCTTCGACAACTAGAACCTTGGACCAAGTTATGAAGAATGATTACCAGCTGGGGAGGGAGGAGAGGAGACGAGGCTAAAGTGCATATAGGATACTTAAAGAGACAGATTTATGACCTGAAACAACTTGGACAAAATACAATACTACGTTTCTGTTGAGCAAAAATTTCAATTCATCAAGATGGAATCTTAAGTATGAGAACAGATAAGAGCCAGGGAGATAATCCAGCCCTCCTCCTCCCCCAAACTACAATTCTCTTCTCGTAATGTTTCATATGACCCTGAAATTGCCTTCAGATCTGGGTTTGAGCAGACACTGGCATTTTTAAAACAATAGACAAATGTTACTTTCCATACCAGATTAAGAATGGCACTCTTCTCATAGCAAAGGCTTTTCTAATATCCAGCCAAGCGACTCCCAGCTAGAGAGAACGTGGCCATGGCCAAGACACTCTCCCATGTCCTTGGAGGGACCCATGCAATGGCTCCAGCCAGGCCCTTAGAAATACAGCAGCTTTGTTCCCATTACCTCTTGTTATTGATACACTCTCCCCAAATGTCCTCAGACTCGCATTTTATGCTGAAAACAATTTTCAAAGCTGTAAATCTAGGAAAAATGAAGACATTACTGGTTTCACAGGGTTGCTGAATAAAGAACTGGCATTTTTACTCCACTCCAAACTGTCCTGATCTTTTAAAAATAAAAGACAAATTTGTTTGTAAAAGTACTCACTACTGAATTGTGTTAAATACCCTGTGGTTCCTTCAGCCTTTTAACATACTGTTTTAAATAGCAACAAAATGTCTATTTATGCCCAGCTTGCCTCCTAAGATAATACATAGGAGCCAGAACTCAGAAGGAAAAAAATCAAGAAAAGGCAACTGTCTCAAAGGCACTCAGGCGATGAGTGGACCTTTGATGATTCTAATAAATGCTCGTATTCACAGCCCACGTGGAAATCTCCCTGCTTGGCTATGACTCACCACACCTCTTTCAAACATCTGGGACCTCACCACCTTCCTGGTCGACGTGCAACCCCAGGGCAGAACCACGGTCCACCCAGCACAGAATCTGGTTCTGTTGTCAGAACCAGGGCAGACCTGTAACCAGATTAGGCATGATCCTCTCCCCTGTTAAAGGACAAAGGTCATGCATTTTCCCTATACTTAACACATTAGGTATGGCTGTGGGGTACATCTGGGATAATGGATACCTAAAAATGTATTATCCACTAGACAAAGGAGCATATTCCCTATTCTTTTAAACTTAACATTTCAACTCCCAAGAGGTAACCTCAAGGTCTCCCCTCTGGGTCAAGGTCAAGGGCCCACATTCTCCTACCCACATTCTGGACGGTTTTCCAGACTTTTTACCTGCAGCTTCCTCTTTTCTAGTCAGTTTCCTCATCTTTTCAAATCCTATTCATGACACCTTCGCATGGCAGTCCAGACATGGGCTGTTTTCACGCCTTGGGGAGTCATTTCCAATTGTTCGTCTAGCGGCTTAAACCCAGGCAGCCCACATGATACTTCCCTTTATTTGTGTGAAACACGAAGGAGAAGGAGGCTGTTCTGTGCTCTCCTACATGGAACCTAGAGCAGCAACATGCTGGAAGAAGAGCAACAGGATATTCCAAACATGTTCTTCCCAAAGGCCCAAAGTCCAAGTTATTGGCCTTTTGGGGTCAGACCATAAACGTAGTGCTGTAGGGGAATTAAAAGTTTCCAACCCACCCTTGTCCTCACTCTACAACTCAGGGAATGAAGGCCCAGACGAAGGCAGGTCCCATGAAGAAAACCCATCGCTTTTACTTCTTTCACCCAAGTCACCTATTTCAGCATCTTCTCCTCAAAAGACATTATTTGTCTTCTTCCTCAGTACCTAAAGTGTGAAATGATTTGAATGTTACTTCACACAACAGTCAGAGAAACAAATCAGGACTGTTCCACTCCCTCTGAACAAAGCAGAACTGGAAGAAGGACTGGTCAAGACCCTAAATTCAACATGACCACAAAATGACAGTAAGGAAACGCATTTGCAACTGAAAAAGTAGTGTCTCTCCGTCAAGGGAGGAGCACTTTCAAAAAGCTGAGAAGATCATTTGCTGTTCCGTGAGAAAGAATGTGAAAATCATTGGCCATAAATCGCTAAATGTTACACCACAGATGTAAAATTATACTATACACATATCTGTGTTATGAGAGTATTAAATATTGGTAAGAATTCAAAAACTTGATAAAGTAAATGAAAAAAGTATTAAACTCCATGAATGATCATGAAATTTCCTTCAACTAAATATTTTAGGAGCTACAATTAGAGTACAGATTATAACTTCTCTGAAAATGAAGATAGTAAAGTTGAAAGGAAGGAACTATAAAACTTCAAATATTAGAAGCAGCAGCTAGAAATGCATTAAGAAAGTAAAAACCTGAGCAGCATATATATTGCATCCTTTAATGTCCAACGGGAGGGGGGAGACTTGCTCCAAAATGTACCACATAGTAATCTACATAACGAAAAATAGTTTTCACAAATATCTGCTTTTTAATTCAAAAACGTAAAAAAGGAAAGGCAAAAATTACACATAATGTCACCATTTGTTTTAAAAGAATGTAAAGTGAGAAAAGACTTCATATTTTCCTCCGTTCATTCCATCCCTCCCTCACCCGTCCAGTCGCCTCCAGGATGTGGTGTGAGGACCGACGCTCCTCAGCCTGCTTCTCCTCAGCTCAGACACACACACGTGCACACTTTACAAACACAGGCAAACATTCCACATCTGAGTCTGCAATTTGCTTCCTTCCCAAATATATTTTCAAATTTAAAAGCTAAAGAAACTACGGAGTTGAATCTTTTTTTTTAATAAAAAGAAAGAATTCTTTTTTTTATTAGTCTCAGAGGTAGAATTTAGTGATTCTTCGGTTGCATAAAACACCCAACCAGTGCTCATCACATCATGTGCCCTTCTTAATGCCCAGCACCCAGTTACCCCATCCCCCCACCACCTCCCCTCCAGCAACCCTCAGTTAAAAAGTAAAAGAGTTCTTAAGTAACTGATCAGTTACTTTGTAAATTAAACTGGAAGATTCCTAGCTGTATATTTCTAAGCTGTTAATCTATTTCAAGTGAGAAAGTGACAAAAATCACATAGGGTTAGGAATACACGCTTTACTAAACTTTTGAAATAGTATGAAAAATAATTTATGAATTTCCAGTGATTGTGGTTTGGATTCTTCCCCCAAAATGTTTTTTTAAGTCTGTTGTAGAGAACTACGGACTCTGAAATACCTTCTGCACAAAGCAATGGACAGAAATAGCAGTAAGATCAAAACGCTCACGGCACATACGTGGTATCAACCATATAGATGATATTCTGAAAATCGTCATGAATTTTCTGATATTGTAACTTCTTTGAGCCAAGACATGTGGATTATATTCAAAAGCATTTTAATAATTTGCTAAATGGCTTTGAGAAAATCACGGAACCATTTAAGATTTACTTCCATTTCCCCAACAGTAGTTTAGGTCAATCAGCAAACTGAAGCACTCGCCCAATCCACTTGTTCTGCAACCGCAGTGGTAGAAACAAAACCAACCAAACAAACAAAAACCACCAGTGTTCCTGGAAACGATTTTTTTTTTAATTTTATGTATCCACACTTAATAATTGCATGATGAGAGGAAAGTCCCCATCGTAAATACCACAAAATACCAAATATCAAAGGCATATGGTTACACTTCTACTTATCAAACCAAAGAAAAAGTAGAAATCTTTTCCTTCAAAACCTGTATCTAGGGGCGCCTGGGTGGCTCAGTGGGTTAAGCCGCTGCCTTCGGCTCAGGTCATGATCTCAGGGTCCTGGGATCGAGTCCCGCATCGGGCTCTCTGCTCAGCAGGGAGCCTGCTTCCTCCTCTCTCTCTCTGCCTGCCTCTCTGCCTACTTGTAATCTCTCTCTGTCAAATAAATAAATAAAATCTTTAAAAAAAAAAAACCTGTATCTAATGTTAAAGAATATCCAAACGTCCCTTGGCAGACTGAGAACAGAGCTTCTTATTCAAGCATGAAGGCCTCCCCACATAACCTAAGTCTACCTTTTAGCTTCCTCTCTGACCTCCTCACCTGCGTGTTCTCCACAGTCCTACCCACCAACAATCCACTATTCTCCCAAACGCTGTCTCCCCATCCCTCTTCGATTGTGCTCCCTCCACCTGGCAAACTCTCTTTTCCCATGTCCACAATCTCCCAGCTAACAAAATTCAGAATTCTGGGCTCACCCAATGTCCTCTACTTCATGCACGTTCCCCTGGCCCCAGGTCACATGGACTCTCTCCCTCCTTGAAGTCCCCAGGACTATGCTGCTTCTCTTTTCTTGGCATTGTTTACTCACTTCCTCAAAATCCCACCTCCACTAGCCTGCAGACTGTTTCCAGGGGACCTCTACAATTCCCTTCAGGGCCGGTAGCATCTTATAAATAGTAAAATCTCAATAAATATTTACTGAATTGAATAATCTGTTACATAATATCCCGCTTCCTAAAAATCCATCTGAATTCCCTGAATAAAAACGGTACAATTTTAACAGCAAAAGCTCACCGCAGCCAAGTTCTAGCCTGAACAGTTCACTTCAGTTTATTCACTTTTTAAATATTAATAACAAAATGTCATCAAATATATATGTGCATACATAGATAATGCTCTCAATGGCACTCAAATCACTGCCCCAGAGTCATTCTCATGCCATCTCTGAAGGGTCACGAACAACATTTATTTTATATATGGGAAACCAAGGGCCAGCCAAGGAGTATATGACGTCAGCTGGGAGACCAGAACTGTTTATGTGCTATGGAAGAAGAGGAGAAAATAGAAGCCTTTTTCTCAAGCAGCTTGTCATTTACTTGCAGAAAGAAGATAACACATGAGATGAGTGAAGCATGTGTGTGTTTAAAGTATTTCTATGGTTCTTGTCCTAAAATAGAGTCCCCTTGGCTCCCAACTGTGGTGGCTCTGGCCTCCTTGGTTAATGTCCATGGCAAACATGGCTTCTCCAAAGGCCAGCTGCGAAAGTGTGAGTGAATCACCTTAGGACAGTCTTTCTGGAGCACCGCACTTGGCCCACCCTGGAAGCGCCGTGGGAATTCAAGGGAGGACAAGGCCAGAGTCGTCACAGAAGGCCAGAAAAAGACAGCAGGTGTCTGAAGAAAATGGGGACCAAGAAAAATACAGACCAGGAAGGAAAAAAGAGCAAGGCATGAAGGCGGTTATGAGTGTGGGGAAACACAGAGGAAGGGTGATCAGGGAAGGCTCTAAAATCCAGCCCGCAGCCCAGCACAAACCCAGACCATCACCCACAGGCATTTTAACGTGTTCTCTACAACCAACAGCCTGATTCTGCCCACTCCCATCACCCATTCAGCCCTCTTCCCCAGATAAACAGGCAAGGTCCACATGGGGAATTCAGACTCAACAGTATCCTTTTTAAGCTTTTCCCCCCTCTAACAATAGAGGTAATCCATGTTTAATACAGAAAATATGGAAACATTTCCTTCAACATTGATTCAATAATTTCAGTATTTTTATTTATTTATTTATTTTTAGGACCTGTCATGTGCCAGATACTGTTCTGGACTTAACTGGACACATCGGTGAAAAAATGGACAAAGAATCCCTGCATTTCTCCAACTTATATTCTAGGAGGACAGAAAAACAGCAGCAGGATTACAAACACGTAAACTGTAGAGTATGTTAGCAGGTGGTCAGGAAAGGTGAAGAGCCAAGCAGGGTCAGGGCACCGGGCATGCACACAGGAAGGGGATGGCTGCAATTTCAACATGGTAATCTAGGTGGACCAGATTGAGAATGCAGCATCACCAAATTGAGATCATCCTGTTTTATAGGTTTTTCCTCCCCTTATTAAGTGGTATTTCACCATGCCATTAAGTATTCTTTTGCAATATGATTTTTAATAACTGCAGAAAACTCTACCTCATGAACGCACCAAATTAATTTCATCAGTCTGCTCTATGGGGCAATTAGATTTTCTGCCTTTAAAAAAAAAGTATTATAAATAATGCTTCTATTTCCTCAAGAGAAACGTAAAGAAATAGAATTACATAGCTTGAACACAAACAATGTTAAGGCTCATGGTATATACGCTAATTGCACAGACACCCATATCTTGGAAGCCATGTGCTCAGACTTCTCCCTCTCTTTCTGGCTAGATTCCCACCACCCACACCTGACGACCTTTTCATCAAACTCATAGAAGTGCTCTGGCTTCCCCATCTCTCCGCTCTCAGCTACTCTGTGTATTAGAAAGGAACTCTTCTCTAGACGCCCACCTACCACAGTGACTGGTAAAGAGCAGAACATGTGATAAATATCCATTGGATTAATAAATGAACAAAAAGAAAATGAATGAGTCCTGAAAAAACACTCAGGCTTTCATACAGCCAAGAAGATGCTAGAAGTTTTTCCTCCCACTAAAGCTCCCTTCCACCGAGAGGAGTGAGTCATATCTCAGACATATTCAGCATCCTCCTAACAGCAGTGCAAAGCATCTCCCTTCATGCCTTTAGGATGCTGGAAACTGCCATAGGACCTGGACAACTAGAGAATACTATTAAATATCTAAATTAAATGACAGGCAATTAAGAGACTATGCAGAACACATTTCCATTATTTCCCCCTTTCTAGTTACTTAAAGATAATAATTATATAATACCTAACCCTTGAAACAGGAACAAGAAGTATATCTTTTATAGTTTATAAACCACTATTCATCCTAAATTCTAACCATAGCATTATAAGCAGCAGCTCTCATCAAAACAAAACAAAACACTTATACTATCACATACAGAAGGAAGAAAAAGCCTTCAAACAATGTGCATAAAACTTGACAAGCAAGAAAATACTGCACTTGAGAAAAGCAAAAACAGAAGAACAAGACACATCGTTACTGACCACTAAGCTGGCTCATTATGGGACCATCTACTGAGAAACAACAGTTTCATTGTTAAGGTAATGGAAAACTCTTAGTTGTAAGCAGTATGTATGACTGTTAGAATGGACATCCTCAAAATCCTCTTTTCTAACCCCCACTTTCAGAAGTCAGAAGTAAATCCAGAAAGCCATCTCAAAAGATGTCCTAATTTATAAAGTAGCCTTAGAAAGAACAAAAGGCAAATGCCCTCATACTTACCTGCAGTGAGAAAACACACCCTAGGGTGACAACTGTCCGTCCTGGTAACCCACATGGCCACTGCCTTAAAAATGGACTTGGGGGGCACTTGTGTGGCTCAGTGGGTTAAAGCCTCTGCCTTCAGCTCAGGTCATGGTCCCAGGGTCTTGGGATCCAGCCCCACATCAGGCTCTCTGCTCAGCAGGGAGTCTGCTTCTTCCTCTCTCTCTCTGCCTGCCTCTCTGCCTACTTGTGATCTCTGTCTGTCAAATAAACAAATAAAATCTCAAAAGAAAAATGGACTCGGATGCAAAGAACAGAGGTGATATGGATTTCAGGGTGTTCACTGGGTTTCTGGGTTCCATATTTGCGCTACGTAACTACGGCATATTCACAGCCAACCGCCTGTGCCTTGGAGGTGCTGAAAATAGAGGAGGTAAGGATTCTAGCCACAGAAAAATGACTTTGAGGTTGCTCACACTCAGGACTAAACATCTGCATAACAGCTCTTCACTCCGTCACTCGTGATAATGGGGCCTGGTCTCAGCAGAACGAGAGCAGAGATAATGCAGCCAAAGCGGCTGTGTACAATGTGGTCCAGCTGGTTTCCATACAGCTATGTTCCCCTCTTGTCGGCCTTCAAGATGCACTGTGTGATACAAGACTGAAAGTTCAGCATTTCCATCTTTGATTATAGCAGCTATCCTTAGGAAAAATAGCCCAGTGAGGACCAAGATGTCAACCCAAGTATGTAAGAGTTCGAAGTGAATTCATCTGCTTCTACCAGGACACTATCTGTCAAATAAATAAATAAAATCTTAAAAAAAAAAAAAATCATAGAACTGTCACGGTGGTGAATACCCACAACAGTCATCCTCCCTCTGATCGCAAATAGAAACTCAGGACAAAAGACAAAAAGCAGCTACTTGGAACTATGAAAAGGAAACAAAGCAGGCAGACTGTGGCTTTATTAGTGGAAACATACAGGCATAAAGACAGACATACGGACCAAGAGAAGAGAGTAAAGAGCCCTGAAATAAACCCTCAAATATATGGTCAAATGATTCCTGCCAAGGGTGCCAATGCTAATTCAATGGGGAAAGGACAGTCTTTTCAACAAATTGTGTGGGGGAAACGATATTCACAGGCAAAAGAATGAAGTTGGACCCTTACCTATCACCATGAACAAAAATAAGCTCAAAATGGATCAAAGACCTAAATGTAAGATTTAAACTATAAAACCCTTAGAAGAAAACATAAAACAAATGCTTCATAATATTGGATTTGGCAATGATTTCTTGAATAGGACAACAAAGCACAATCAACAAACGAAAAAATAAGACAAATTGGACCTCATGAAAATTTTGTGTATTGGAATACAATAAAAACAGAGTTAAAAGGCAACCCACAAAATGGAAAAAAAAATTTCAAATCATATATCGGATAAAGAATTAATACCCAGATTATAAAGAAAACTTCTAAAACTCAACAACAAAAATAGCCAAACCAATTCAAAAATGGGCAAAGTATTTGAATAGATATTTCTCCAAAGAAGATGCACAAATAAAAAATGGAAATGATAAGATGTTCAACATCACTGATCATTAGGGAAATGCAAACCCAAACTACAATGAGATAACAATGTCACACCAATTAGGATGGCTGCTATCAAAAAAACAAAAACAAAACAGAAAATGACAAGTGTGGTAAGAATGTGGAGAAACTGGAACTCTGGTACACTGTTGGCAAGAATATAAAATGGTATGGACGCTATGGAAAACAGAGTGTCAGTTCCTCAAAAAATTAAAAATAGAATTACCATATGACCCAGCCATTCTACCTCTAAGTATATAACCAAAAGAATTGTAATCGGGGTCTCAATGAGGTATTTGTAGACTTGTACTCACAGCAACAGACTGTGAGTAACACAATCACTAAAATGTTGAAGCAACCCAAGCATCTGTCGACAGATAAATGGATAAGCAAAATGTGGGGTGTATATACAATGAAATATTACTCAGCCTTAAGAAGGAGGAAATTCTGATCCATGCTACAACATGGACACACCTTGAAGACTTTCTGGTAAATGAAATAAGTCAGTCACAAAAAAGACAATTACTGTGTGATTCCATTTATATGACATGTTTGAGTAGTCAAAATCACAGGAGGCAGAGAAGAGAATGGTGATTTCCAGGAACTGACAGGAGAGGAGGATAGAGAGTCATTGTCTATTGGATACAGAGTTCTGGTTTTATAAGAAGAGTGAGCTGTAAAGACGGATGGTGATGAGGGCAATATTATAGTATGAATGTAATTAATACATTGAAATATACACTTAAGATGGCGAGTTTTATGTTATGTGTCTCTTACCACAATAAAATAAATTTTGGGGTGGGGAAAGGCAAGCAGATTGTAGAAAGGAATCAAAAGTTGGAAAAGTGACCTTCAAAGAGTTCATTTCCCTGCCCAACCTCACCTTTCCTTCACCTTCTCCCCCAACCCTCATTCATCTGTCTCCCTCTCTCTTTTCTCTTGAGGCCTTGCCCAAAGGATGGACTCCAGTCACAGAGGTCCATGATTGCAAAAATCTCAGATAGAAATCCCCTCTGTCTGGCTCCTGTGAGCCAAGAAGTGTGAGTGGTGGAACCACAGAGAGAAGACAGCTAGAGAAGGGGATCCTCCAGTTCTGTGTGTGAGCCCACTCAAGTCTCAGGGTCAGCCCCCGAGATGCCCGTGGGCAGGACAGACCCAAAACAGAAAGCAGAGGCTTTGGAAAACTAAACTGCATGAGAACCACTATTCAGAGAGGGTGAGCTAGAACTAGCAGCCTAAACTTAATGATGCTGATTGCCTGCATAAAAATATAAATAAACTTCTCCAGGATTCCAAAAGGATCCAGAGTTTACACAACGCAATATTTGCAGTGTTCAGGACCATGCAAAATGACTCAATGTACAAAGAACAAGGGAAATGTGACCAATTCCCAAGGGAAAGGACATCAACAGATGCTGACCCCAATATGACCCAGATGTTAGAATTACCAGGTAAAGGCTTTAAAGTAGCCATTATAGTTTGGCTGGGTGGCTCAGTGGGTTAAAGCCTCTGCCTTGGGCTCAGGTCGTGACAGGGTCCTGGAATCGGGCCCTGCATCAGGCTCTCTGCTTGGCAGGGAGCCTACTTCCTCCTCTCTCTGCCTGCTTCTCTGCCTACTTGTGATCTCTGTCTGTCAAATAAATAAATAAAATCCTTTTTTTTTTCCAATTTATTTATTTTCAGAAAAACAGTATTCATTATTTTTTCACCACACCCAGTGCTCCATGCAAGCTGTGCCCTCTATAATACCCACCACCTGGTACCCCAACCTCCCACGCCCCCGCCACTTCAAACCCCTCAGATTGTTTTTCAGAGTCCATAGTAAATAAATAAAATCTTAAAAAAAAAAAAAAAAGTAGCCATTATAGCCATGCTCCGTGAGGCAAGCTATCTTAAAATTAGCGGAAAGCTGGGTGTTCCCAGCAGAGGAACAGAAACTATAAAAAAGAACACAATGGGATAGAACTGAAAACTAGAAAGGGGTTCAAGAGTGCATTTTTTAAGATAGAAGATATTTCTGTGTGTTGATGGGGCTGATCCAGGAAAGAGGGAAAATTAAGGACGCAGGGAGCAAAGATCAACCTTATAGCAATATCCTTGAGTAAGTGGGAAGGGACAGAGGCCATTGCAAGAAGAAGGGCAGGCCTTGGATAGATACAGATGAGAGTCCGGATAGGAAGGAGATCAGAGCCTATAAGCACAGATGTGGTGGGTGTGTGTAGTTTCATCACCAAGAGGATATACTGTCTTCAGAATGTCTTTACTTTGTCAGCGAATTGAGAAGCAGGGCCACCAGCCGGTATTCAGGAAGGGTGAGAAGATGCTGGAGGCTTGAGGAGAAAAGAAAAGGCGTGGAGAAGTCGTTTTGGAGCGTGAGTATCTGGATTAAGGGGAAAGCGCCCCAATTCAGCAAGGCTATAAGGATTCCTTTGTAGACAATGTTAAAAGGCAACTGGCATTTTCAAATTGTCTGAGAAACATTACATCCTACTAAATGCTACTCAGCCACCTTGTAAACACTCCCAAGTCATTTCCTCAGGAACCAGTCCCAAATGTTGGATACCACTTAAATCTGAACACCCAGCACCGGGGGCAAAGGGCTGGACAGGAAGTGTAAAGAGGTCTCTAGATTTGCTTTGGGGTAGACACCACCACATCGGGTCAAGATGATGGGAATGAGTGTGGAATACCGAAACCTGGCAGACAGGCAAAGGTCAGCAGAGGGAGAGGGAAATTCCAAACTGGGAATTCTTCAAATAACCAATGACAGAGCATAACAACTATTCCAGGAGAAGCCACAAAAGAAGATTGCTCAACTGTAGAAAGAGCTCTCTCATTTTGTCCTCATAGCTGAGCACTTACTGATGATGTTTGACGTCAATGCAAATCAGGCACCCAACTGAGAAGGTAAATAGGCTTAAGGAATATTCCCTATGGCCCCAGCTTATTAAGAAAAGAAGCCCCAAGACAAATAGGGCACAGAGAAGGGTCAAGAGAAAAGCCATAACTGAGAGAACTTAGAGGCAGCTGAGAGGAATCAAAAGTGGTTCCTGGTGGGGCGCCTGGGTGGCTCAGTGGGTTGAGCCGCTGCCTTCGGCTCAGGTCATGATCTCAGGGTCCTGGGATCGAGTCCCGCATCAGGCTCTCTGCTCGGCAGGGAGCCTGCTTCCCTCTCTCTCTCTCTGCCTGCCTCTCCATCTACTTGTGATTTCTCTCTGTCAAATTAATAAATAAAATCTTTAAAAAAAAAAAAAAAAGTGGTTCCTGGAACGTAACAAACCAAAAATCTTAAACACATAAAAAGAAAGAAGGAAATTCTGTAACTCCTGACCCATTAAGGAGGGCTCTTCAGAATATGAAATCGCGGGACGCCTGGGTGGTTCAGTGGGTTAAGCCGCTGCCTTCGGCTCGGGTCATGATCTCGGGGTCCTGGGATTGAGTCCCGCATCGGGCTCTCTGCTTGGCGGGGAGCCTGCTTCCCTCTCTCTCTCTGCCTGCCTCTCTGTGTACTTGTGATCTCTCTCTGTCAAATAAATAAATAAAATCTTTAAAAAAAAAAAAAAGAATATGAAATCGCTTTTTCTGAATAGGCAACATTTGCAAACTAAGGGAGAGGTACCAGAAAGCGCAAAGAAACCCGTTCAGGACTGGATAGAAGAGCCTCCCACCCGTGACAGGGCGTCCCTGGTGACAGTGACAACGATGACAAGAACAGAAAACACACCACTGATGAGCGCCACATGACCCCAGGCAGGCGCGGGGCTGGTACTTGATGTATGTCTCGTCGTGTCATCCTGATGCATCACGATCATGGTTTTATAGGTGAGGAAACAGCCTCACAGATGTTGTGCCAGTGATACCAGAGAAAACACATTTCAAAGTTCTGTGAAACAGGAGCTATTACTCTCTGTACTGGAATCCTTAAAGGTGAGGAAATCCAAGACGGCAGCGAAGCCATGACCCAGATGCTAGAACTATCATGGAAAGGCTTTCAAGCAGCTATCACAGCTCTGTTATAAAAACCTTACAGCACGTTTTTAAAAATGCCAACGATTTAACTCCGTGTGCAGGTCACTCTCATTCTGAGGTACGGGCAAACAGACACACCTGGAGAATGTTGATCAAATGACCCCTACAGCTGCCTCTAGATGCTAAAAAGCTGTGATCCCTGCTGCTTCTCTCCAAACATCCTCTCACTGGAACACGCTCGTGTGCATGAAATCGAACCACAGCCCTCCGTCTCTTCCCAAGGCTCCTGTGCACACAGTGGAGTCCGCAGTGCCCACCGTGGTTCCAGTCTGCGGGCTCCGCAGCATAGCGCATGAGCTATCCAGCCCCAAAAGGAGGCAGGTGCTCCAATCCTCTGCTTATCCAAACGGCACTCGCATATCCTGATGGTATAAAAAAAAAAAAAAAAAGAGGGAGCAGCAAGTGGGGACCAGAGGCCCGGTTCCAGACAAGGCTTTGTGTTTGGCTTTCTCCAAATCACTTCACGGTCTCTGATGGCAGTTTTCTCATCTGTGAAAACGAGGGAGGTGAGCTAACATCATTGAACTTCAGAGCCGCAAGGGGCCCCAACACATCAGGTTACATTTGATTCAATTCATTTACCGGTGTACACAGAGCACTTTTCAGACCCAAAATTCTAAAAATAACAGCCACCATGATAAACAGGTTTTGTTCTGAAAGTTCACTTGTAAATCAGTTCTTTGAAACCGGGAACATATTTCTCCAAAGAAATAATGTTATTAGAGACTGTTGGGTTTCCATGTCAACCCACAAAAGCCCATTAAATTGTAAAGTACCTGCATATAGTACTACTATAATAACACCTCTCCTTGCTGGGACACAAGGGGAGTAACTCCTGCCTCCCTGTCAAGCCCCCAGGGACTCGGCCAAGCCACTGCCACCAAGCATGGGGATAAAGAAAAATCTCGGGAAAAAAAATGTAACAGAAAATGAGAGTGGAAAGGAAGCGGAGAAACAGGTGTTGGGGCAGCACCCTTGAGGCAAGGGCATGAAGACCAGAGGAGCAGCTCCGCAAGAGCAGGGAGAGGAGGTAGCAGCAAAAGAGAAGCCATTGCCCTCTGCCCCTCTCTAGCCCCGCTCTGGCTCCTTCCATTACAGCGGACCCTTGTCAGCACCAACACCAAAGCCACCTATGAGGAGGACCCGGGGAAGGAGAGGGGTCTGAGAAAGAGGCAGGGCATGTCCACTTGGTCTCTATCAGCTGAGCGGTGAATCTCAATACATGCTGCCCACAAGCCAGAAATAACAAAAGGGCATTTCTCTCATCAGAGCTTGGCACACCCCAGGGCCCTCATGCTTGGGGAACCTGATCTCCCTCCTTAGAGCACCTCACCCACGCGGGGGTTGCAGGTTCCCACCTCCTGCTCCATCCACTCTCCCCACACCCTCCCCCTGCCCTGTGAATCTCAGGTTGGGTGCAAGGCTGGGCCCATACCCATACCACCATGCTTAGGGGACCCCACTCACACCTCCACCAGTCATGCCACCTCCATGGGGTCCAGGGTTCACAGGGCCCCTAGACTCAATACCATCACAGGTCCTGGGACCGGCTTCCGTACTTGCCTGGGTCCACTCTCTCCAGGGAGCCCTACTCCACCGCTTGCACAAGGGAGGCTGTTCATAGGAGGTGCAGACAGACTGGCGGCCTGAGACCAGGAGTGCCTACATAGGGACATACCAGGGAGAACCTTGAGATCCTGAGAATTCTACATTCAAATCTGGCTGTCCAGGTTGTTATGAAGGTCTACTTATCAAGACAGTGGGTTAGAACCTGATTCATAGCCAGGCTGCCATGTAACTTTGAAATATTTATTTAGACACACGGTCCCTGAGCTGCCATTTATATTCCTGCCCCAGGCCCGACAAATGTCAGGGGTGGGGCCGGCCCTCCTATCCCTGCTTCTAGTCACCAGGCAATGTGCCAAGAAGGTCTAATCAGAATGTCTACTAATGACTTGGCAAGCTAACTTATTTCCCTTCCCAGGGTCTCTTCGTAATAAGAAATGAAATTATTCCCAACACTCCCCAAACAGGTTCCCTAAATCTCACTCCCACTGGGGGTACTTCGCTCTGACCCACACCCACACACACGAGATCACAAAGATGACCCCTGTCATCACCACACTCCCGGGACTTGTGGTCTTTCTGATTCTGTTGCTCCCACAATAGAACCCTCACTAACTCACACCAGGGTGTGAGCCCACAAACGATGTTGCTTCAGTGTGAAACAACGTTCGAGTAAAATCGGCCTAAACCACAGGTAAGTCGCAGATACAGTCTCAGGTTACTCACGTCCAGAGCCACGCCACAACACATTCTGGGCCAGGCTGCTAATTGTGGAAGGAGACCGTCTGCCCACACTTGAAGTCTGGTTATAAGTGGTCTTTCCAGTAAGCACAGATAAAAGGTAACACAGTCCCGTTCTGCGTTCAGAAGCAGGGTGCTACGGCCAGGGGCCCCCACAAATCCAACAACAGATCACCATCAGCAAACGCCCAAACATTTAGGAAATCCCTATTAGCTGAGTTTATCTACAGGTAGTTCAGTTTGGTGTCCTTTATACAGTGAAGAGCAGGTAAAACACATTCACCCTGAACACAGCATCCCTTCGAACAACCCTGGGGAACCTAATTCGTCATCACCAGCAGCACAGACCAGGTAACAGATACACAGCTGTGAATGACTGACGGGCCATGATCAAGTTAAATGTCTGATCGACACGTGATTTGATCTGTGCTGTGTGATTTTCATGTTGTCAGATTCGTAGTGATTTATAATAAATTCCACAAGTTCTGTGTGTGTCCTAACCTTGACCCCAATTTGCTCAGTCATGGTTATTAAAATCAGTAATCCTGCCTGATCAGGTCACCATGCCCTGGATACCACCACAGCCTAGGGCCAGTCATTACAGCATCTGATGTCTCAGACATCACTCCAAATATGGTTTTCAAACACTGGAAACAAGATCAAAAGGACTGGCAATTCAAAAATTATTAGAATTACTAAATTTGGTAAGCGGTCATGTTCCTTTTTGAAAAGGCTTTCGACATACCAACAACAGCCAGTTAGAAAAGCTAAAGAAGAGGCATATAAGATCCCTTTCATAACAAAAATTAACTAGTTAGACCGGAACATTCAAAATTTGCCAAAAAGACAAAAAGAAAAAGGGAAAATAGAACAAATAGATATACCACATTTCTAGAAAAATAATTTAATGGTATGTAGATTTCAAGTCTTTAGAAATTAATCTAAAATTTATACTAATTCAATCAAATCCTCCCCAAATTTTTTTTTCAGAGCTTAGCAAAATGGTTCTAACCATTACCTAAAATAATAACTATATGAGAAAAGAAATTGTTTTAAAAGAAAAGCTATTGAGGGGACAGGGCAAGACCCTACCCTCACAAATATGAAAATATAGACTAAATTCCAATGATTAAGTGAGTAATGGCCCAGCAATAAAGAGACCTATTAATGCAACAGAATAGAAAATCCAGACATGGATCCAAGTATAAATAATAACTTAATAGATCATAAAGGTGGCATTTCAAATCAACGGGACAAGGTGAATTAGTTAACAAGTAATATGGAAACCACTGGTTAAAATTTAGGGAGGGGGGGAAATTAGTAGATCCTTACTCTAAAACACTCATCAAATTAAACTATAGATCCAACAAAGACAAAACATGAAACCATAAAATTATGAGAATGCCAGCAAATACTTACATTCTCCTAGAGGGGGACAGGAATTTTGTCTCAATCTTGCTGGGATGACTCCAGGACCACACCCGCTCTCAGCTCAGAAAGGGGACTCCTCCCCTCCCCACACCCCGAGATCCAGAGTCTTCCTATGTACACCGTCTCCAACTTGGCCTGGGAAGCCAAGGAAGTGAAAGGGCCCTGGAGGGTAGAGTGTTCTGGGAGGCAGGAAACACCAGGTTCCAGGGGAGCCCGACGCGGGACTCGATCTGGGGACTCCGGGATCATGACCTGAGCCGAAGGCAGTTGCTTAACCAACTCAGCCCCTATTCTTTTTCTTTTTCTTAAAGAAAAACCCGAATGGCATAGGTGTGGGGCCCCACAAAACCCTAATTTGTCCTTGCATCACACTCCCCTCGGTGGCATAACACTGACACGTTCCACATGCTCCTGGAGGCCCTGAGGACAGATTAGGAGGGCCTTGATACGTACACACTAAATGACTGTGTGTGTGACACATACATGTAGGGATACAGGGAAGAGCACAACCTTTGAAATGAGGCAGACCCCCTGGAGCTTCAGTTCCCTTTTCTGTAAGATGAAGGTCATGATACCTTGCATGTCAGGAAGACCCAGTGAAATCAGGTGTACAAACACACCAAGGACAGAGTACCTAACACATGGTGATAAAAATTTAAAAGAAAGAATGTCTGGAAAAATGTACGTTAAGATAAGGTTATTTCTGGGTGGCAAGAGAGTGAGAGTTTTTTCTTTATGTCTTCTTTTTGTCTGTATTTGCTATTTTTTCTTTACTTTTTTATTTGTGTATTCTAATCTATCAGGAATAAGCAAGTAAGACTTGAGGGGGAAGAAAAAAGAAAAAGAAAAGCTATTTGGTGATGATCCTAGTTTATATCACCTAGTTCTTAAACTCATGTTATAAGGCTCTCTGTAAAGAGAGAAGTTTCAAAGTAAGCTACGTGATCCCAGGAGCTGACCTGTCGTGCTGTCTGTCCCGTGAGTGAGCTACTGATGGACTCAAGCCAGAGGACAGGACCGTCCCAGGGATCCCGCTCCCTGGCCATCCGCATTGCAGGGCCTGCCGTGGTCTCAGATGGAGAAGTGAGACAGCGGTTCTTGCAGTCTAGCTGCCCTTGATCTTTCCCGTTCTAGGACTGAGCATGAGCCACGTGTCCAGGCGAGCTCCGAAGGGGACCGTTCGCGGCACCCCACGCCAGCCGGAAACGGTTCCTGCTCAAATGCTCTTCGCTGCAACTCTCGGTTGCAGAGATTTTCTGGATCTGGCGGGCGTGGCATCTCAGGGGAAGAGGTTCCATCACCAGGCTAACTCGGACATATCCAAGTGGCAGGAATAAGAGGCTTGGGAGTCAGGAGTCCTGGGTTCAAATTCTGTTTCTGCTCATTAACGGACACACAACCAGCCCTGGGCAAATCACTTCACTTCACTGAGGCTGTCTGATCACCCATCCAACTTGGATAACAGTATCTACCTACACTCAGACATCAAAATAATCAGGTGCCTACGTGCTTCAGTGAACTGCGAAGTGTCCCACAAAGGTAGATAGCACAGCAATGACTATCTTCAGCCGTCCGCAACACAGGCAAGCAGACTACTTCCTTTCCTCTGGAAAACCAACCTTGGCTAATGGAGGACAGGAAACGTTGGTGCTCCGTCTCACACTCCACCCGAGAGTGTGCCAAACTAGAAGGCCAAAAAGAACATGTGAAACATACAGCAACACGGAGGCCACCCAGAGTGTCTCCATATCAGCCAGGCCTCTGGGATAGAGGGATGAAACCAACACCTTTCAGTTTAGGAAGGCCTTAGAAAACCAGCAAAAGCTTAGTCCCACTTTACCCACAGGAGACATGCTCAGGAGGGTGGAGGGAGCTGAGCCTCTGGCACAAGCAGATCTAACCCTCCTTTCACTTCCCACTACTCGCTCAAGATTCAAAAGCTCCAGGGAGGACCTTCTAGCTGGCTGTTCAAGGAGGCATGCCTGTGCCTGGCCACAGCCAATGCTTGCCCCCCACCAAGATGACACACAGAAGGGGAGTCCCCAAAAGGGAAATGACAGCAAGAACCAAAACGAATGTGCTCTCTGGAATTTCCTAAATGTGGAAATATGGGCCACGTAAGACTCAGTCTTCTCCCACAGATGAGTTTCTCACCAGCTCTCCCACACCCCTCGTTTGGGACAAAAGAAGACATTGGCCAGGGCAAGAGCAGTGGGAAAGGGGACAACCCCAGAGAGAGACGGCATCGACCAGCACCCTCCCCCGGGGAAATGACAGGAAATGGAGTCATCGTGGTGGTTGCGGGACTGGAGACGGAGCCTGTGGCCTGTCACGTCTCCACCTTCTCTGACTCCCTGTCCAGCTGGGTCACATATGTCTACCTCTCACACGGGGCATAGAAATTTCCATCAGGGACAAAATCAAATAGAGCACAGAAGCACACGCCCTAAGAAAGGCAAACACCAAAGACAGGTCATTCCAATGCTGTCTCTGTTATTTAATGTGGTTTATTATTGTGGTCCGGATATATTCATGGTCTTGGGGCCTCTGTTTTCACTAAGAACTACAAAATGTGCAGTGTGATATCTGTGACTTTTGCTCTACCAGAATGAAGCAGACATCAGTGAGACTTCAAATCCACCAATGAGTATTTCTCCAGCTGGCATCCCAAACAACAAATTCCTCAGCCACACATTCACGCATCCAGTAAAACCCACACGTTTCTTCTCCTGAGCAGAAAAACTTAGGAAATAAACACACTTGCATCTCATCCCTTGTCTCATTGGAAACTTTAGTTCAGAAAAGAGTGAAGTCACAGTGAAAGAGACACCGTCCTAAAGAAATGGTACATACGCGCCCGTCACAATAATCAAACATACGGGGCTGTACAGATGCGCCAGTTATTAAAAATGAAGTTAAAGCTGAAATTCTTTTCATAGAGCTGTTAATTAGCATGAATTATAAGTTGAATTGTACTATTCTCTCCATGTTGTAGGCCTTGGATCATCAGCACACTAATATGAATGATTCCTGCAATGTCTTCAACCATTTCTCATGTGTCAGAGAAAAAGGAGCCTCTAAAGTCACACTGGTCCAGAGGCGAAATGCCACCATCCATTATTTACAGTAGTCAGTGGTCTGCGCTCCCTAGAAAGAAAGACAAAGACTACAGACAGAGAGTACTATTATTACTGGGTCTATTACAACTGTAGATCATGAAGCAAAAAATCATTGCAATTTTTCAATTGCTGACACTTCCAGGCCAGTTTCTTCCATAAGTGAAAAAAATGGAAAAGTGACTGAAACAGACACCATACAACCCTTCAAGAAAAAAAAAATCAAGATTCTAATAAAATATAAATACCCATACTGGCCTCCCGGCCTACCGGCCTACAGATAACTAGTTTCTTACATTTGTATAGTGCTCTGCAGTTAATTTTTACAGTTTAAGAAGCACTTTTACAAATGTGATCCATCTCAAGACCCTCCTTACAACATCCCCCCAAAGTAGGTGTTCATACCCCATAGCATAAATGACTAGGTGATGCTCTGAGAGAAAATGACTCTGTGACTCAGGTCCATATTTGGTCCCTGGGGCCCTCAGTGGGGGCTTCTTGAAGCCTAGGTCTTCCTATGGGCTCTTTTGCTTCAGTGGGTGATTCGGGAAAATAAGCAGAGTTTGTTTGAGGTGGGGCTGAGGAGAAGACATAGTTAAGATTTCTCATGGAGGCCACAGTACCCAGCAATGTGGGATACTGACGTTCATTTCAAATCTCCATGGTCTGTTGTGAAACAAAATGGCGGCCAAGGGCCACTCCCTGAAGGGGAAGAAAAGAGGTCACCACAGGTCACCACAGGCAGTGAGCAATCCCATAAACAATGCTTTTCTACAGGTGAAATTCCTTTGTTCTATGGGAAATGTTCTACATCAAGTGTCTATTATATATGGCAGTGTGCCAGGATCTCTGCACTTAAGAAAATCTGGAAGAGAAATCAGGTCACATAGGTGAGTGGGAACAATACCCCCATATACTTGTATTGGCTCCTTCCCGTCACCCTACAAATTCTCCCATCCCTGATAAAAGCAAAATAGAAAAACAGAAAGGAAAAACTCTCTTGGCCCTTACACCTTCACGTTATTGCCCCTTTCTCTTCTTTTCGTCTCAGCTAAGAATTTCCAAAAGCACCATCCACACCTGCTGTCTCCACTCCATCACCTACCCCCCAATTGTTCCAAGGACACCACACTCTGATTTCCATCCCTACTGCTCCAACAGAACCTGGGTCCACCACAGTGCAAGCCTGAGACAGCACTGCTGGGCTTGTACCTAATGGGCCCAGATGGACTCCAATGCAGCCATGTAATTACGGGTAGCAGTGCACCCCCACCCTGTCAATAAGGGATCAAGATCACTCACTGACAAGTCACAGTTAAATGTTTATCAGAGTCTCCTAACAGGGTGTGACAGTTCTGAAACACACTGCCAAACTTCTGCCACTCTCACCACCCAACAAGCACAGCCTAAGGGCCCTGCCCTTCAACCTGGCCTGACCCATAGCACATAGCAGAAGTAAGGCCATGAGCCTTCCAAGGCTGTCACGAAGATGACATCATAGCTTTCAACATGGTTCTCTGGGGAGGATTGTTTTTAGAATCCAACTACGTGGTTCTACCGTGGTTCCATGAAGACAAACCAAGGCCCCAGGCCCTCTGCCCCAGCTCAGCTCCGGGTCATCAGCCGGCATCAACCTGCCATCCAGGGTGAGTGGTGGTCTTGGAAGAGGATCTGTGGCCTCTTCCCACTCCAGCCCACATTCCCCAACTGCCCCTGCCCTTGAGCCGTCCCAGCTGACATGCATGACGTGCAGGCTTTCCATGACCTACCCTGCCCCGAGTGCCTATCTGTGGACTCAATAAATGGCTGCTGCTGTTTTGAACCACCATGTTTCAGAATGGGTTTGCTATGTAGCAATAAATAACTGATACCAAGGACTACAGAAGACTCTGGCTTCTCCTTAAAAATTCTGCAAGAAAGATAGTGAGAATTTTCTATGTATTAAATTATATAAAACATAATGCTGCTTGAGAAACCACCAGAAAACTGCATATACAAATTTACCAGAATCTGAATTAAACTGTGTTTCAGGGGGAAAAAAAAATAGGTTACAAGTAGTTATTGTCTAGTAGATGGCTATGTTGATGGGCAATTAATACAGGAATCTTTTTGAAATCGGTTTCTAAAGTAACAGAAAATATAATTCTACATCCTTTCTTTCCAGGAGGCAGCATTAACAGCATTTATAGCCAACTGAAGCTGTTTTTAAATCTTTATTTCCCAGATTAGTTATCTATATTGCTATAAATTCATCAAGTCCTCTAATCTTGTCCAGGTCCCAGGGCGTAGATTTCTCTACTGTGGGTCTTAACTCACTATTTCTGCAAAGGAAACAAGATGGAAGCCACTGCAAGGATGATATATAGAACTATTAAATAGAAAATAGCCCGCATTTCTCCTAACTCAGAATTTGGCTACAGTTTGCCAAAATGTAAAAAATAGAAACCATATATAAAACAGCTTTTTCCTTATAAGCAAAGCCCACTTGCAGTAAACTGCATGAGATATTCAAATTTGTTTGATCGTAATAGAACTGTTTAAAAATACATGGCTGGAATTCACATTTGCAGTTTGCAGATGGAACAATAAAGATACGCTGAGTTAATAATTAATATGTTATTCAAATCCAGTAGGAAAGGAGGTGGTAGTGTGACGCTCACTAACTCACCGTTTTTATCCTTCGAACGCCGGGCCTTCCTGTGTCCTATTTTGTGCAATGGTGACTCGAGAAGTTAGGGCACATTTGCCGGTGAAGCGTCTGAGCTAGTCACCCAGTGCAAGTCACTGGGAACAACCGCAGGACACATCAGTACAGGAGACTGAGTTTATTAAAAAGATCTTGGGTTTATTGTGCAACAAAGTACCAAGCAACAGGCCATACCCTGAGGTAAAGGAAAGAGGTCTGAGGCTGGTGGCTAACGTCCCACTCTGCAGGTGATGAGGGCCAGGTGTCCCTCCCAGCAGAGAGGGCAGCTGGTCACGCAGAGGATCCCTCCTGAAGGCCACCGAGTGGGGCTTCCAGGCCTTGCCGCCTCAATGACCCAGCCAGCCTCAGCTAGCAGGGGCATTTTGTACCTAAAGGTAAAATCCACTAACCAACCCAAACTGGGCTCAATTCTTTAAAGAACATAACCCACCGATTCACTTCCACCACAGAATAAAATTTAAGAAAGAAGTCCACTAGGGCTGTGAGACCAAATGACAAATTTCACAGGGGGTCAATGGCCTGGACCACTGGGGGTGGCAGCCGTCCAGGCTTGCTGCCCCAAAGCCAAATGCAACTAACTCCCCTCTCTTTGTTCCACCAGCACAGGGAAAGCTCTAATAATGGGCCAGGCCTGCTTTGGTGGGCCTAGTGGGGACACCACGAGCTAACCCAAATGATGAGCTCCCTACACTGCCTGCCAGCCCAGTGGCTTTGCACTAATGATGTGGCCTCTTTAATGTCAGTTCCTCAGCTATAGGAGGGAGAAGGCAAGACCTGCCCATAACTTCGTGAAGAGCCAAGGCACGAAAGTAGTGGTTCTCAAAGCATGTCCCAGGATAAGCAGCATCAGCACCATCTGGAAACTAGTGAGAAATGCGGATCCTCAGGGACCACAGTAGACTTGCCACATCAGGAACGAATGAGAGGCCATATAAGGGGGAACTACCCCGCCTCTTTACAAGCCCTGTTGGGGATCTGACTCACACGGAAGTTTGAGCACCACCATGCAACTGTTCTTAAAGCACTTTGCCCAGTGCCTGGTTTATGTTCATAGTTCAATAAAGGACACTTCACCATGGTTACAAATAGCTGACCTCATCCCTTCTCTGCAATGCAGATAACATGATATCCTACCTGCAGTGAGCTCCCTGTCTGTGATGAAGACACTGGAGATGGTGATCATTGAGAAGTAGGACTACCTGGAAGGGGGACAGAGACCAGAAGATGTCCAAAGTCATGGCTGAGAATTTATATGACTACCTCAAAAAGTGGTACCTCTCAGGCCATCTGGGATGTGAAGGCCTGAAAGGATCCTTCCATATAGAACTTTCCTTTCTTTTAGTACTTACCGCCATGACTCCTCATCACTCTGGATGCAGAGAGCTCTGGCCATTTAAAGAGAGGTTTGGGGATCCTTGGTCAAAGGCCAGCTGCTAAGCCTTCAACGTGGCCATGGGAATCAAACAAAGCAAGCCCGCATCCTGAAAAGGCACCACTTCCCCCAAATCTGGCCAAGCTTGCAGTGGGCCAGAGAGGGAGCACGGTCACCTCATGCAAAAAGACTCTCAGACTTGAGCGTGGGAAAAATCAGATGAGTCTGGTACTCTGGGCCCTCTGAGCCTTCATGGAAGGATTGTTCTGCTGCTCCAATAGCATCTATGAGCCCGCAGTCTCTTTTCCGCTCAAAACTTGCCAGCACTGAGTCTCCCTGCAACGCTGCCCCAGGCTCTTGTCCATAAGCTGGTCATGTGCCTGTTTGTAATTCGATCCATTCTCTGCCCTTCCCCGGCAAACAATCTTTTCCACACTCACTTGCCAACTGGCTCCAGCAAGGTTTAAATAGAAGACTGGAGGATGGGAGAGAGGAAGAAGCCAGAGTGTTTCTTCCCCTTCCTCTCTGCTTTGGATGGTATCTCCAGCAGTGGCTTTGTCTTCTCCAAGCCTCCAGCTCTCACCAGATAGGCCTTCCCTCCATGGTCCTGGCCGCTTCTAGGAGCCTCCAGGGAGACCCAGCTCTTGGCCTCTGATGAAAACAACCCCCTTCTCTTTGTTCTACCAGCCTCAGGGATGATAGTGATTTCCTGCTATTGCTAATCTCTGGGTGACCTCATCATCCCCTACTTGGCTTTCAGATCTTTCAAAGACTTTTTTAACTAAGTCTTGGCATTAAATGGCTTCTGGTTCACTGAGTGGGCCATGACGAATGCAGCCTGCTCTCACAGTTTCAGTCTGGATCATGCTTTACCTGATGTCTCCCCAACTGACTCAAGTCCTGACCCGAGACTTTCTTTGAGACCGTCTTTTCCCATGGGGAGTCCCTGTACACTCACATCGAGGTCTTTCGTTCTTACCTGTGTGTAATCAACCATGTTTGATACCAGCCCACACAACAGCCCTGGTGGCAGCCCCAGCCCCAATCACCTAGACTTCACCCCCCATCGGACCCTAGCTCTCATGGGGGTCAGCCAATCGCCACAGGCATTTGCTACCTGTCCCCCTTGCACTCAGTAACAAGGTTAACATACACACTGATGTTCTCAATAAATATTTACATTTAAAATTTTTCCCAGAGGCAACCCTATACTATTAACAGAGCAGGTTAATCAGGTGAAAGTAAACTTGTAACTTGAAGTAGCTATGTAACTGGCCCCCAACTTGCCTGATATTTTCACAACTCTCCACTTCCTTTTGGCTAGAAAGATACAACAGATGTACAAACTGGAGTCAGAACACAGTGTTCCAGAAAATGATTATGCTTTTGGCAACTACCCACATACATGCAGTAAGTACAGTATTAGTGCCTCTACTCACTTGACGCTTCTTGTTTTGTAGTTATCTGCCCCCATTTCAGGTCTTACATTCCAAATGAAATCACTGGATTACCCTTACTGGCAAATCTTAGCAAGTACAACTCTCATAACTAATTTTTCAGAAAGTGAAAATGTTAAAAAAAAAAAAAGATAACCATATGAAAGGAAGATCACGATGGTGTTGACCTGGGATTAGAGCCAGAACTGGAAAACGCGATGACTTTCCCAGGGGGCAGCCACTGGATTTCCACATATTGCATACTGTACTTTGGAAATAGTCGTTTAGAGTCCATGACGTCTTCTAGAAAGGGAAGGGTAGGCATTTCCTTAAATGGTAAGTAAACGGCTGGAAGTGAGGGCTACCCTAATGTATGCTTCTGAGCCCTTGTAGAGTTACTCAGCTCCTTCCCACTCTGCCCATAAGCAAACGCAGGCAGCAGTCTTAAGAAAAAACCCGTTAATAAAACAGCAGACACAAGGCACAGAATTACAGGTAATTTTCTAAAATGATCCACTGCACAAAGGCAAAGATGGCACGGCGTCTGCCAGATAGCCCAGGCCCCTCCCACCTGACAGGCCTGGGGACCAAGCCTGAGGAGCCTGCTAGCTGACACAGAGTCCCATCTTGCTTTGAATTTAGATGCCAAGGGTCTAGTATTTCGGCATCACCTACCACCGTGAACAAGGGTGTCAAGTCCCGAGAAAATCTGTCTACAGTAACATTGATGGGAAAGTCAGTACATTTTAAAAGTACCTTATTATTATTTTCCTGAAACCAGGGACTCAACTTGAAATGTCTAACAGCATCAAAAATCATTTAAATCGTAACAACTTAATTTTTAAAATAAGAATTTGGACTTTTGTTATTTCTTCCCACACAAGTTTCTAGATGATTTCATCCCTGAAAAATTACAAAAGGGAAAAAATTCAGCTAGGAAGTTTCAGCAAGTGGGTCTTGTCTGGGTGCTTGTCTCTGCTCTGCCACCATCTAGTCGTATGACCATGAGTGTATTTGCTAATCTCTCTTCTGGCTTCACTTTCTTCCCTGTAAACAATGTGGTTGGACCCATACAGACCTAAAATGTTCCTATTAAAATAACCAGACTCTTAATCTCACGAAACAAACTGTGGGTTGCTGGGGGGAGGGGGGTTGGGAGAAGGGGGGTAGGGTTATGGACATTGGGGAGGGTATGTGCTTTGGGGTAAATTGGAAGGGGAGGTGAACCATGAGAGACTATGGACTCTGAAAAACAGTCTGAGGGGTTTGAAGTGGCGGGGGGGGTGGGAGGTTGGGGTACCAGGTGGTGGGTATAATAGAGGGCACAGCTTGCATGGAGCACTGGGTGTGGTGAAAAAATAATGAATACTGTTTTTCTGAAAATAAATAAATGGGAAAAAAAAGAAAGAAAGAACAACAACAAAAAAAAAACACAGACAATCGGCTCCAGAATTATAACCTAAGAAATCCAGATTTTAATTGAAAGTAAATTTGAAGTATAAGAAAATAAGAACGCAGGCTCTCAGATTTCTAAAATTACTTTGGAGGCTACCTTGCAGCAGAGGGCAGAGATTATAAATACAAGAAACACAATGATGTGAAGACAAAGGAGTATGTGTGATTTAGAAGAGCTGCCAGAAGTTACAAATGTCTCACATGATGTAATGCACATGTCTTGTTTTGTTGTTGTTGTTTTAATTTGGAGTCAAAAGCTTTCTCCTTCAGCACAGAAGGTTTTATAATATTTCTAAATGATCTAGCCTGACAGCATCTGAGGAAGAAAAAAAAAAGATCAAATATGACACTACGTGAGCTTTCATCCTGTCACAAAGCCATTAGAGCTAATGAAAAATGATGGCATTGTTAAGTTTTATTTATAGTTTCTTCTTAATAAAATGAAAAATGAAGAGAAAAACACTCTGAATATAAATTTTTAAAGACTTTAAAGATCTAAGACCAGTAGCAAAAATATATATGTAGACATAAGCTTATAAATAGTCTTTAAAAAAAAAAAAAGTGCGGAAAAGTTTCCTTTTGGCTCCTGCTGAGTTTTGCCTTTCTCCAAGGCCTCATAAATAATTAGATGTCCTGCAGTCCAGGTCACTATCATCAGGAATGTGGGGTCCTAACAATGTAAAAAAGAGTCTGTCTCCAACTTACATTGTATACAATCTGTCCTGGAAACCACTGACTAACCACTGGGATCACCCAGTGAAGCAAGATACTCTGTGTCATATTTTTTAAGTCACCTACCCTCAAACCAACCAACCACGTGTTACCCTAAATCAGGCCTAGGAATATAAAAGAAAAAGAACATCTGTGTAGCCCTTACTGCCCAAGGTTTTGCAAGCTTTGACTCAACTAATTGAACATTTATGCCAGAACATTTTACATTTCTTAATTCCCCCCATCATACTGTAACAGTAACAGTAACGCTAATACATAAATAGCACTTTGAGCAAGGGGCACACTTTTCTAGGACAAGAGTCAATATTTCAGGGTGTGTGAGCCCAGAGGCACAATTGAGGATGTCCTATAAGTACTTACATATAAAAGAATACACACATATCCTCAGATTTGTTGTTACTGACAAATTTGTTATTGACAAAACTCAAAAGACAGTAACAACAATTGAATATAACATAGATCTAATGAGGAAGAACAGAATTCCTTTGGGAGGGATAACATTTCATTTAATTGAGGTTTAGAATTAGTGTTTCCCATCATCAGATCGATTGTAAATAGGCATCTCTAAAAACCATTCTTAGCTTGTGGGCAGTGCAAAAACAGGCAGCAGGCCAGATCTGCCCATAGTTGGCCAACCCCTGTTTTACACCTTATAAAAGGTTCTCTCTAATCATTTGCTCAACTAATAATCATTATATTCCTTCAGTTCCTCTTCAAAAGAATTTTGATGAATATGTACCACAGGGTGATGGGGATATATAATGGGCAAGTCAGGGTCCCCTGCACCAAGAATCTGAGCAAGACTCAAAGGCAGGTCTGCCCCCAGGGGACTCACTTGAAAGACAGTATACTAAGTGCTGCAATAGAGATGTATTTGAGGCAGGTGAGGTCAGGGCAGCACAAGGAGGAAGCGGCCACCTCTGCCTAACATAGCCAGGGCTGCTCCGGGGAAAGAAACCCAAAGTCCAGATTGAGACTGCCTGCCTTCAGTTTGCTAGCTGTGTGATCCTGCATGCGACACTTAACCTCTCTGTGCTTCCATCTCCCAAATGTAAAACAAGGATGATCATAATGGTGCCTACCCTACAGGTACCACAAGAGGGCTGTTGGGAGGACCCCCATAATCCATGTTGTGTTTAAACCAGTGACTAGTGCACAGCAAGCACATGCAAACGTTAGCTGCTCTCATCATGACAGAGAGGACAATGATGGAGTGAGTTTCAAATGATGAGTGGGAATTTCCTAGGAAGACAAGGTGGAGAGAGAGGCAGAAGACAGTGCATGCAATTGAATACAAACATAAAAAGCAACCCCGAGTGGCCTGGTGTAGCTCAAAGGTGAAGGGAGTTGAGAGGTAGGAGATGAAGATGGCGAGAAAAGACCACAGAGTTCACGTGTGCCATTCATAGGAATCGGTCCTGGATCCCACAGCAAGGGGATACACAAGTTTTTTTATTTGTGTTTTAAAGATTTTTATTTTATTTATTTATGTGACTCAGGGAGAGACAGAGTACAATCAGGGGGAGCAGCAGGCAGAGGGAGAGGGAAAGCAGACTCCCCACGAAGCAGGGAGCCCGATGGGGGACTTGATCCCAGGACCCTGAGATCATGACTTGAGCTGAAGGCAGCCACCTAACTGAATGAGCCACCCAGGTGCCCAAGGGATGCTCAGATTTTAAGCAGCTTGGAGCACCAGCTTGTTGGATCTAGCAGCAGAGTAGAGGATGGCCAGTGGAAAAGGCGACAGTGGAGACAAAGCAACAAAATATGAGGGAAAGACAACAGCAGCAAAGACAGATGACCATAGTTTGAACACAGAAGCTGGTGGCAAAGGCGTGGAGGAGAGGAGGGCTTGGGAGCCATGCAGAAGCAGCTTCAGTCTTATTGCCCCTTAGCTGTGGGTCCCAAGTGAAAGGAATGAGGAGGAATCCGGAACGACACCCAGATCTCTGGCCTTGGTATACGGTGAATCGTGGCACCAATCCCCAGTGCAGAATTCAGGTGGAGGAAGAGTAATGACAGGGAGGGGGTCCCGAGAGACCAGATCGGTATGGGAGATGGCCGGGCGGGGGGCGGGGGTGCTCTGGCCGTATTCTTGCAAGGCAACTAGGCATGAAGTACCAGGCAGGGCAGAAGTGGGACAGAAGGAAGAGCAAGAGAGATGGTCAGGAAAATCTGGAAACTGAGCCAAATGCAGCAGGGGTGGGGGTGGGGCAACAGAGAACGAGTTGGCACCGGCACTCCTGGGAATGGGACACCAACAAGCACCACGCTGTGGGCCCAGCTGCTTCGAGGGGCTTGCTGGGACTGAGTGGAGTGGAAGGCAAGGAGCTCACTTTGGGATGTGCTGACTTTAAGGAGCTCAAGAGGGAGGTGTATCCAGGAGTCTGGGGTTCAGAAAAGAAGGTCTGGAAATAGATTCGAGGGTCATCAGAAAATATGTGGAGGCTGATGCCCTATCCTGCAGAGAGTAGAGAATTAGAAGGATACTGAGAGAGAACTATCTAAAGGGAAAGGAAAAGTCAAAGAAAAGTGGTACCCCAGGACCCAACGAGGAAGGCCAAGAATGAAGTGCTCCAGCACAGATGGCCAAATGCAGCAAAAGAGTCAGGGAAAATGGAGGCCCAGAGCATCTCCTGACTTGGCAGGAGATGGGTCAGAGCAGTTCGCAGGAAAGCTTGAATTTCAGGGAGCAAACGGCGAGTGGAAAGTTATAAGGTGAAAGCACAATGTAAGGCTAGTAGGATCCCACTTTGGGGTATATCCAGAGGAAAGGAGAACACTACCTCAAAGACATTTCTGCACCCCATGTTCACTGCAGCATTACTTACAGTAGCCAAGACACAGAAACAACCCGAGAGACCATCAACAGATGAATGGATAAAGAAAACGTGGTGCATAATTACAATACAGTATCAGTCGGCAATTAAAAAAGGAAATTCTTCCATTTGTGACAACATGGATGGACTACGAGGACACTGTGCTAAGCGAGATCGACCAGACAGAGAAAGAAGAATCCCGTTATGTTCTCACCTGTATGGGGAATCTAAAAGAGCTGAACTCACAGAACCAGAGAGCAGCATGGTGGTTGCTAGGGCCAGAGGCTGTGTGAAACGGAGAAGCTTTGCTCCAAGGGTACAAACTCCCAGCTACACAATAACTTCCAGCGATCTAATGTGTAGCGCAGTGAATATAATTAACAATACCGTCTTACAGACTTGAAAGTGGTTATGAAAGTAGACCTTAAATGTTATAACCACATGCGTAAAAAAAAAGGTAATTATCTGAGGGGTCGGAAGTGTTAGCTAACATTATTGTCGTGATCATCTTGCAATAGATACGTGTGTCTGAGCACATTGTACACCTTAAACTTACATGCGTTACATGTCAATGAAATCTCAATAAAGCTAGGGGAGAAAACCTCTAGGTTTTGGATGGGAATAGTTGTAAAAGAGAGGTCCCACGAGGTGCCCACGGTCATGCCACTTTTTTTTTTCTTTTCAGATAAGAAAATAAGACCCAGATATTTGTCCAAGGTCCTTCAACTAAAAAGTGGGAAAACGGAATTCAGTTCCATGTCTGCTGGCTCTAAGACCAAGTTTTTACCATAACACTTTAGAAACACCATGTTTCTGATTAGGATGTAGGAGAAAACCTACAGCCAGGAATAATAAGAATATTAACAATAATGTACTCTGTTAATGCCCTCACAGGCTCAGTAACTTGCCCAAGGGGAATCCTTTCCAAGGATTGAGCGAAGGAGTAGTGATTCCAGAAGAGGTCAACCTGGAGGCACGGTTGTGACTCCGTTAAAACTTATGTGAGGGGGCACTTGGGTGGTTCAGTCACTTAAGTGTCTGCCTTCCACTCAGGTCATGATCTCGGGGTCCTGGGATCTACTCCCCCATAGCGTCGGGCTCCTTGCTCAGCGGGGAGCCTGCTTCTCCCTCTCCTACTCCCCTGCTTGTACTCTCTCTCTGTCCCTCTGTCAAATAAATAAGTAAAAATAAAATCTTTTAAAAATAATAAAATAAAACTAAGTACATACCTCACACCCATCGGGATGGCTACCGTCCAAAAAACAAACAAACAAACAAAAGTAAATAAGCAAAAAACAAAAACAAAACCCCAGGAAACAATACGTGTAGGGGAGGATATAGAGAAACAGGAACCTCTGTGCTTGGCTGGTGGGAAAGTAAAATGGTATAGCTGTTACGGAAAATAATATGGCTGTTTTAAAAAAAAAAAAAATGTTTTAATTGCCATATGCTCCAGCAATTCCACTTCTGGATCTCTACCCTAAAGGACTGAAAGCAAGGTCTCCAAGTAATGTCTGTATACTCAGATTCCCAGTAGCATTATTGGTAACAGCCAAAAGGGGGAAGCAACTCAACCGTCCATCACAATGAAGAGATAAACATGTGGCAGATACACTAGAATGGGATATTACTCAGCCTTTAAAGGAAATTCTTTTAATCCTTTTAAAAAAAGTTAATATGCTACCATACAGATGAAGCTTGAAGACATTATGCTAAGTGAAATGAAAAAATACTGTCTGATTCTACTTATATAGGATATCTAAAGTAGTCAAATTCATAGAAACAAAGTAGAATGGTGGTTGCCAAAGGCTGCCAGAGAAGGGAAATGAGAAGTTATTGTTTAACCAGTACAGGGTTTCAGTTTTGCAAGATGAAAAAGGATTCTGGAAACGGATTACAGTGATGTTTTCACAACGTGAATGTACTTTTATTGAACTGTATACTTAAAACTGGGAAAGATGGCAAATTTGATGTTATGTGTGTTTTGCTACAATTAAAACAAAAACTTAGGTAGGTATTATTTTGTATTTTGAATTTTTTTATTTTATTTTAAAATTATTTTAAAATTCATTACCTCTTGTTTTAAAATAAGGAATAAGGCACAGAAAAGTTAAGTCATATTTTTTAATTATATGAATCACTTACCACAAATCTGGACCTAGATCCTAAACCTCTTACTTGTGAGATCTTAATAGATAGTCCTCATGGGTTTGCTTTCAACTTTGACTCTGACCTGAGGTTAAGCAAATCATTATAACTTGTTGCCATGGTCCTTCCCTAGGTAAATACCTTGCCTGGAATTTTTTTTCCTACATAATCTGGCTAATTACCTTCCTTCTCCGCACCTCTTGATGATTGATATCTATAGTATTTTTATATTACTGTCAGCCTATCTACAGACAACAATACGACAGACAGGATATGGATGTATAACAAAGGCTTTGCCACCATCTCACCTCCGGGAGCAGCATTTATGCGACCCACAAAATGTATCTTTAGGTGTCAACTAAGACTTCCCCCCCACCTATACTGACAACTAATTGAGCTTAAAACATGGTACAGTTCCATATCTTTCTATAATCATCTTTTCTTTCTTAAACAAAATAGCTAGTGGCAAAAACTGAACACATGCTAAAAACTTAAATGACTAGATTACCAGAAGCTATTGATCTGCGAGAAGGCAATCCAATTGCTAATTAAAAATAGACAAAATTCTTTGAAACCCTTGAGGTAGCTTTCTTACAGTGAGCTCCTACTGTGGCAGACACTGCTAGCCACCCATACAATATCCATCCTTCTCTTTTTTTCTTTGTAATAGAACATCTGTATTTTTGAGGGAGGCAAAATGCCTGGAGAAAATTATCTTTTCCACACCCCTGGAAGATAGAGATGGCCAATAAGATATTAATGGAAGTCCTTAGGTTGGATTTCTAGAATGGAATTTAAGAGAGAGCTTATTCAACTGACAGGTACTCTTTTGACCTTCTACCCTTTATCCTTTTTCCTTCCATCTGACAGACATGATGGTTGGAGCTACAGCAGCCATCTTGAGCCCATGAAGGAAGGAACCAAGAGGATCTCAATTACTCAACATCCTTAACACAGTAAGGCAATGTCAGCACCTCTACCTCCAGTCTTCAGGTTAAAAAAATTAGCCCTTCAGAGTTTAAAATCATGCAGTGGTGGTGGAGGGGTCTGCAGTCTCAGCCAGAGGTAATTCCTGAGGAGGTAGACTTAGGATCCTGAAAAGAACTTCCAGATCTAGAATATTTCTATTCTAATAAATAAGACAATTTATTAGAAATAAATGATGCTGATGACAATAATGATGATGGCATTAACCCTTAAGAAACACACTGTAGGTGGCAGGCACAGAGGCCCAGAGAGGTTAGCTAATTTACCTAAGGTCTCACAGCTAATCAATGATGAAGCTGGGCTTTAAATCCAGGCCATCTGGCTCCAGGGTACATGCATTTAACTACAAGACAACAATACCAAACATAATAAACTAACAGTGCACAAACCAATCCGCACATACATGCTAATCTTAAAGAAGCTTTGTCAATTCATTAATGAAAATTCTTACTGTATGTATCCCTAAATTGCTTCTCTATTTGAGAAATTATTCCCTGTAGGAATGGAGATTCTTGTAGCTCTGACAAAACATCTGACTGGTTTCATAGTTGCTTTATATGTCACCATAAATACCACTTAGATCGTTACCATAGTGTCCTAATAGAAATCCCTCTTTACCACCACCCACTACTACCAGATTAGTCTCCCAAAAGTGGAGATTTGATCACATCACACCCTTCAACTAAGCCTTCAGTGGATCTCTTGTTACCTGAATAATGTCTAAACTCTTTAATCCTTACCGGCTTCTGGCTCCTTTCCAACCTTCCCACCTCTCCCCTTCAAACTCCAAACCCTCCAGACAAACGGAGTCACCTAGGATCTCCCAGCCTGCACCTCAGCATATACTGTCTGGTCCGCCTGGATGCACATCCTCTGTCACCCTCCCCCCAGCCCCACATGTCCCCGCCAGACCAAATCCTCAAGATCCAAGTCAAAGCCTTGCATGCCACACTAATGGCTCCTTCTGGATAGGGACTGAGCTGTCATAGTTCTGGTCAAGAAGGAAAAGCAATGGGTTCCAGGATCTCCTGTAAAGATAGTAAATGTTGCCCAGCGCTGCAACAGCCCCCACTTAGATCAGAGCCAAGGACTGGAGTCCCTCTCCCGCAACGCTCACCCTCCGCAGCCCTCTTCCTAGTGGGTTCTCCCTTCCCTCCATATTTTATCTGATCAAAATCATGAACAGGCTTCATGCTAAAAATAGTTCCCAAAAGGAAACTTACAACCCTAAAGATGTGTAGAAAGGGGCAGGAGAAAGTGGCGGAAGAGCTCTGACCAGTGCCAAGGGGTCCGGCCAACACAATGCTGCCACCCTTCTGATCTACTGACCAAAATCATCCAAGTCAGGGACATCCAGAAGTGGCTTGTTACATCATAAGAAGGGGCTAACTTCTCCTAAGTCCCTCAGGTAACGAGGATTGATTACTACTGGCTGCATAGTATCTTGCCCAGGAAAACAAAGTTCAGCCAAATACAAGGAATCCTCTCACGGCTGGCAAGGCTCACTGGCTGACACAAAGTTGCCAGATTCATTTACTCAAAAACATACGCTAAACCAAGCCATGCACCATACCCAGACCTAAAGCTACTCAGTATGGCTAATGCTCGTGCTCCTCAAGGAAAGCCATACCTCATAGTGTTCTCTAGGCAACTGCTCATTCCCAGGACGATGCTGGTGATACTGGCTTTTCTCCCCTCACCTCACAGGCAGCTGTCAGAGGCCTCAGGGGCCGTGTGTGTCATCCGGCTCTTTCCCCACAGCCATCCGCTCCCACGGGCAGCACCGATGTCTAACTTGCTCTTCCAGCCTCCAGTACAGCTAACACACCACACTGCCTATAGGAGATTTCTTTTTATGAGTTTTTTTTTAATTTTTTTATTTTTTATAAAACATATAATATATTTTTATCCCCAGGGGTACAGGTCTGTGAATCGCCAGGTTTACAAACTTCACAGCACTCACCATAGCACATACTCTCCCCAATGTCCATAACCCCACCCCCCTTTTCCCAACCCCCCCCCCAGCAACCCTCAGTTTCTTTTGTGAGATTAAGAGTCACTTATGGTTTGTCTCCCTCCCAATCCCATCTTGTTTCATTTATTCAGGAAGGAAAGGATAAGAATCCCCCAAATTAGCCACATTTAGTGGTTAATTGACAAATGGTTTGGTCATTCTCACACTCTTGCCCCCTCTGCTCCTCTGCCTCCACCTCCCTGACCCCTGGAAAAACAAGGCAATGAAGGAATGTGCTGCCAAAGAAAAGATGAGAAAAGCAACAGGGCATTTGAGTCACACAGCCTTCTGGACCCTGTTACACTGGGGGTTAGACGAATTCTTCCAAAACAGCACCAAAACTCTCGTTTTAATTTAAAAATAGATTTCTAATCTCTCCCCCAGTCACACGGGGCCCTTGCAAAGGCAGCCACAGCATGGAAGAGAGTTGTTTATACCCTTTTCTTTGTCTGTCAGTGACCCACCAACCCCTCCCCAATTTAACACTTCATTCCTTTAAATTAGGGAAAATTCTATTTACAGCTCTAAAAGGATTTCACAAAAGGGCAGAGTCATTGTCTGTGTGCCTCATGCATCCGAGCCTGGCTCAGTCCGTTATCTGTTATCTACGTTTCAGGCAACAGAATTTCCTCAACATCCTCAAAGGAAGCGTTACTTCCTAAAAGGAAAATCACCACAGTGGAGACGGAGGGTCACCTCCGGGAGCACTCAGGCCACCACACGGGCAATCAAGAATATGACAAACATGAGCTCTAAAACCAGACACTGGAGGACACTGAATCAGGTTGAAAGGAGAGGTGCTTCCTAGACTGAAGTCCACGAAACATCCAGAAGAGCCTCTTTCCTGTCTCAGGCCACAAAGGAAGAGAAGAATCATTTTAACAGGGAAAGAGTAAATAGCAGTAATAAAGGTCTACGTGGCACACCCTGGGTGCCTCCGGAGATCAGGGTCCCCCCAGGACGGGACTCCAAGCTCCGGCCTTGTGCTCGGGCCCTTACTTCCCTTATTAGAGCAAAATCAACATAACAGAAGAGTCCTGGAGCTACGAATATTTCACAAAGGGGGAACTGTAACCCTAAGGCTGTGTAGAAGGGCAGGAGGGAGGCCCAGGGGCCCAGCAGTCCTGCCAAGCTGGGGCTACTGCCCTTCTGCTCTAGTGACCAAAACCATCGAAGTCGGAGAGATCCCCAGGGGAGCCCAAGAACAAAGTGAACTTAAACAGGATTTGAGAACACCAGCCCAGCCGATGGAAATACTGGCCCTAAAGCCAGGAAACTCTTGGTTGGCTGACAAATGGAGCAGATCCCTGTCCGAGAGCACTGTACAATTAGGCATGACCAATTACATCGTTTAAATCCCCATTAATAGCTGCTCCGTGAACTAAGGGCCTGGATAACACCTCCGTCGCCAGCCTGTTTACCAATTACTTCCTTTACAGCTGCACGATTTGCGATAAGGACACTCATGTGGGATCGGTCAGCCGCGGGAGAAATGATACCTCTGGCAGCACCACATCGAAGTAGCGCGGGATCAGAGACTGTTTGCATTTAAAGAGTCATTGAGGTGAGATGGGCCGCGGAGGGGCACTTTAGCTTGGTTCTGAGGTCAAGGTAACTGATCCCATTACCCTGTTTTATTTCTTATGTTTTAATGGCAGAACAGTGCAGTGTTTCCTCCGTGCCAAGGAACACATACAGCGCATGCATCGAAGTTATGAAGCATCCTGGTAATTCAGCCCTCATCCCCACGAGGGTAGGGAGTGCAGCCACCACAAGGGAATCCCATCAAGGGGGCATATTTTCATCTCCAGTCGTCAGGCTCTTTGAATCTGATCTGCTGATGAATAACTAGTGCAGATTTTAGGGGCTCCTCCTGAAGATCGTGGCCTACCATGGTTAAAGCATTCCCAGGAATGAGGATGGGTTTCCTTTACAAGTCAACCGAGTGAGACAAACCCAACTCCCTCCTAGTCATCACCTACAAAACACAATACCCAGTGTCAGTGGCGAGTTAGGAAGGTCACATCCACAAGGGGTGCACGAACCGTTATGTTAAAGGTACTCAGCTTCATTCGAGCCAAAGACTTGCACGGCACCCAGAGAAAGGTGGCCATATGAAAGCCAAAAGGTGAGAAAGACTTCTTCCTCTTTACCTCTCCAGCCTTTTTCCAGCTCTACTCACTATCCCGTTCACTCCCTATGAGTTTTTTTTTTTTTTAAAGATTTTATTTATTTACCTGACAGAGAGAGATCACAAGTAGGCAGAGAGGCAGGCAGAGAGAGAGGAGGAAGCAGGCTCCCCGCTGAGCAGAGAGCCCGATGCGGGACTCGATCCCAGGACCCTGAGATCATGACCCGAGCCGAAGGCAGCGGCTCAACCCACTGAGCCACCCAGGCGCCCCTCCCTATGAGTTTTAAACCAAGAAAGCACAGAAGTTCGGGAGGAAAGGGCATAGCCCTCAGCATTGCATGGATGGATGGGAAGTGCCCCCTAATCCTGGAGAGGTCTCATGCCCACAGATCCCTTTGGTGATGTCCCAAAACAGGACACCCCCTATCCGTTCCAGTTCTGTCTCAGACGTATGTGGACTGGGCCATGGTACTTTATCATTCATTGAATGAACATTTCCCACATGTATTAGGCCAGGCACCATGCTGGACACCAGGAATAGAGGGACAAACAAGAAAGCAAGGTCCTGGGCACCTGGGTGGCTCCGTGGGTTAAAGCCTCTGCCTTCAGCTCAGGTCATGGTCTCAGGGTCCTGGGATCGAGTCCCGCATCGGGCTCTCTGCTCAGCGGGGAGCCTGCTTCCCTGTCTCTCTCTCTGCCTGCCTCTCTGTCTACTTGTGATTTCTCTATCAAATAAATAAAAAGGAAAAAATTAAAAAAAAAGAAAGCAAGGTCCTGCCCTTAAGGCTTTACGTCCTAGTTGGGGGGAGGGGAGACAACAAGCAAGTGAACAAATTAACAGACACTTTCAATGACTATAGCGCTAAGAAGGAAATAAATAGGGCACAATGTTTCCGTCTAGCTGGTGGCAGGTGAGGGGGGCTGTTTTGGAGGGTCTGGTCGAGGAAGGTCCGCCTGAAGAGGTTCAATTTAAACTAATGAGAATAAAGTGGTTCCGGTAGAGGGAACAGCAAGTGCTCCTGGGGGTTAGAAGCACTTGTTAAGTTCAAGAGCCTAGAAGATAGCCAGGATGGCTGGAAGCTTTAACGCTCTGCTTCTCAGCTTGGCAAGCGGTGGAAGCCCGGGAGAAGCTGAGGAGACACAGATGTTTGCGTCTGCTGCCAGACCCTAGGAGGACTGTCCCCGTGCAGCCCGGGCATGCAGAGGTCGCCAGGCTCCCCAGATGTTTCTGAAGCACAGCCCAATTGAGACCCACACAAGATAAGGCTGCAGAAAAGGCTCAGGACAGAGTCCCGGGCACGTGGGGATTAGGGTCTCCCTCTTGTAAAGGTCACTTCAGAACCTCTGTTCCAGCCAGCGACGACACATACACAAGTGGAGGCCAGGTTGGAGGGCATGTCCACGGTAGGTGCAAACGACTAATTACTTTTTATTTTCACTTCACAGCCTGGAAGGAGGCAAGATGGTGTGTGTGAACTACTACTCCCTGGAGGCTTGGCCATTCCTCCTGAAGGAATACTTCTAGGAAAACATGGCAACTAAATTGGCTTCAGGCATATCCCTTTCCACACTGTCTGCAACTTCTGAAATAAAGTGTCAAAAAATACCAAAAACGAAGGCATAAATTAATTATCTTTGCCCTCCCATAAAATGCAAAATTAAAAATTAACACAGCATGTATGGGAAGTGAACAGGGTCTGGGGTCCATATGTCGAGAAACAATGAGCAGCCGAGAGTCAGCTGGACAAGCTTGCTGCTGTCGTCTGGCTTATTTTATGACACGTTTCATAAGGTGGTAAAATCATCTCTAAAAGGATGGTTCCTGTAGAAGATGTAGATCATCGTTAGGATTGTGTGCTTGGTGACAGGAAGCACACCAAAGTCACAATAGTGGTTTCCTCCAGGGAGGGCAGAAGGAGAACAAAGAACACCTTTATCAGAAGTATTTTATGGCTTTCATTTCAAAAAAATCCGAGGCACACACAGCACAACGTTATAAATATTCATTAATTCCAGGGAGTGGTCTGTGAGTGCTTGCGGTATTACTGTCTACTTTTCTGTACGAAAAAGAAAAGAGAGCATGTTGAAACAGTAAAACTTCTTCGTTTAACACTTCTTGTATAATGTGTTAAATTGGGCTGAAACCCTGTAATTATTCCTCACTTACTGTTTGCCAGTTTTGGAGACGATGCTCCTGAATTCATCACCCACATTTGTGCTCCAGTCGAGAGCTGTGAAACACGAGGTAGAATGTCTACTTCACACTCTCTCCTTCCTTTCAACTGAATCGCCCCTTAAAGCTCCTGACATTTCTCCCCAAAGTCCTGCAGCAAGAAGGATTAATTAGATGCCCCCCCCATTCTCCAAGGGGGAATGACTTTGTGGTTCACCATGCCACCAGAACCCTGCTGCTATCTTACAGGTTTTTGGTCAATCTTTACACAATCTTTTTTTTTTTCTTAATTTATACTTTTAATATAAATATATTTCAGAGGGCAATTTACCTTGAGGCTCTTATGTGTCTTTAAAGGATAATTCATAGTCCTTGTGCCAAGTCAGGCCCAATAAAAAGTAAGTAATCATCAAAAGTGATAGTTGAGCAGTGCTGGGGGGAGAAAAGACAGAAGCTGAAAAGTTTTAAAACTGCTATTTTCATCCTGAAATGTTTATCAATCAATTTTACAGCAGCAGCAAACATTTCCCTCCTGCAGGAAGGTGGGGCGGGGAGGAAGCAGCAAAAGACACAAAGGAAGAGATTCTAACAAGTTCAATAATAAATTTTAAGAGGACTCTGCTCAGTGATGAAATATAGTAGATCAAGTCTTGTGTGCCGAATGGCAGGAAATAACGTATTCCAACACTGTGGTGTCTATTTAAAGGGACAGCACAAATAAATCTATATGGAAGTTTTTATGGTACAAACTCCCAATCAACGTTACTACACTTAAAAATTAGCATTTTTCAGAAGCTTAAGTGCCAGTGTATCTCTGGCAATTAAGAAGGAAGAACACAGAGATGACTGGGGGCTCAGTGGATTAAGCATCTGCCTTTGGCTCAGGTCATGATCCCAGGGTCCTGGGATCCAGCCCCGCATCGGGCTCCCCGCTCGGAGAGGAGTCTGCTTCTCCCTCTTCCTCTGTACCTCCTCTCTGCTTGTTTTCTCTCTCCAATAAATAAATAAGTAATCTTTTTTAAAAAAGAAGAAAAAGGGGCGCCTGGGTGGCTCAGTGGGTTAAGCCACTGCCTTCGGCTCGGGTCATGATCTCAGGGTCCTGGGATCGAGTCCTGCATCGGGCTCTCTGCTCAGAAGGGAGCCTGCTTCCTCTCTCTCTCTCTGCCTGCCTCTCCATCTACTTGTGATTTCTCTCTGTCAAATAAATAAATAAAATCTTTTAAAAAATAAATAATAAAAAAATAAAAAAAGAAGAAAAATACTGAGTGTCCCCTAATTTACTTCCCCTCAGAGCTGACATGTGCCCTGTTCCAGGCGGCCTCTTCCTGTCTCTTTGCTGTGATGTCCCACACTCTGCACTACTATGAAAGGATAAACGGACAGCATGTGGCATCTTTGATGTGCCCCACACTGGTGGGCCGGCCACTTTCAAATATTACTTCATTGACTCTTCCCAAGAGCCCCGAAGATGGTATCAGCTCTACTTTACCAGTGGGGAAGCTATGTGCCCAGATCACAGAGATGATACAGTGGTGAAGCCAGGTTAGAATCAGAGCGATTCAACTTCAAAACTCTCGCTCCTTCCTTTATACTCCAGCCGGCTTCACAGGATGGGAAAGAGGACGGATGTGCCGAGAAGATTTCAGCTGCCAGTGCCAGGGGACCAAGGAAAGGGTGTGATGGCACTTTGTCAATTCATACGGCCTACCTCTATCACTCAACAAGCTGTTCCTGAAAATTCTTTCCTCCTGTTCTCCGAGGGCCCAAATGGCCCTGGAGTGCTTCTACCAAACTACCAAACTGAGCATATTCTCGAGACATGCCCACAAAGCCCTTCCTCAGGCTTGCCTTGAGGGCAAGGTCAGAAAACAGGGCCAGGGCTGGATTAAAGGATATGTTGCCCTACATTCTGATTAAATGCCAATGAGACAGGGATATCTCTTCAGGAAAGACGTTACCCCTTCTTTAGATCTTGGAAGAGAACTTAAACCTTTAGATCTTAGGAAGAAAACTTAAACCAAGTCTCTGCACTCCAACCACTGCCATCAAAACACAGAAGCACCACCCACTGCATTTTTTAAAATTACCTTCCTGGCCAAAATGGTACCAAGAAAGAAACAAATGGACAATTTCCATTACCTCACTAAAGATGGGTGACCATCTCACTGAGATCCCGAAATGCACAAGTAGAAGCACAGGTGGGATATTCAAAATGGTGCAGAGGGCAGAGCTCGACAGGGAGCACTCCAGCTGTGGCTGTGAACAATGAACCCAATAACCATAACTGCCTTCCACACAAGCTACAGAGGTGGACTCTGTCTGTGCAGAACATTCAAACACATCATCATGAAGAATCACCATCATGATCTTCCCCTGCCAACAAAAACTATGTTCAAGAAACAGCCTAGAATGTTCTCTCTTCCTCCTGTCTCCCAATGCCCTATCCCACCACTCTCAGGAGAGCTCACCTGGTTGGTCCCCATCAACTCAGGATTCAGCTCCCTGATCCTGAATTCTCCGATTCTCCTTTATCGCTAATAAGTTCCCGCAAACAGTGCTGGTTTGTGAGATCCTAAGCCATTCCACAAGGAAGTGCCTCTGGACTCTGTCGAAAGTACACAGAGCCATTGGACGATTCCTGCTTTCAAGAAGGGGAACCATGCTGAATAGAAAGGGAGAATGAGCCACATAATGAGCCCAAAGAGATTTGGGGAGCACAAAACAGAGAGTGGCAGGAAGGGAAATTCATGAAAGGCCGCAGGTAAGAGGTAGCGGCATTTCGATGGGCTTTAGATCCTGAGTTGGATTTCCCTCGAAGAAAATTTTGTGAAGAGAGATGAAGATTTAGTAGATATATAAGTTGAATTGCCACCCCCACAAAAAAGATATGCGGAAGCCCTAACCACCAGTACCTCAGAATGTGACCTTATTTGGAGAGAGTGTTGTCGCAGTTGTAATGAAATAAGAAGAGGTCAACCTGGAGCAGGGTGGGCCCTTAGTTCAACAGAACTGGCCTTCAAAGAAGACAACCCTGTGAAGATAGGGACACACGGGAGAACGCCTGGTGACAATCGTCTGAGAGTGGAGAGACACAACCACAAGCCAAGGAGCACCAAGGGGCACGGCAAAACACCAGACTCTCTGAAGAGGTGAGGAAGGACGCTCCCCTCCAGGTTCCAGAGGGAGCATGGTCTGGCCCACACCTCGATTTTGACCTTCAGCCTTCCAACCAAGACAAAACAGTTCTGTTTTTAAGCCACCCAGTGTGTGGGACTCTGTTGTGACACCCCTAAGAAACTAATACAGTAGGCGCCTGGAAGAAAGAGGAAAAAACAAGATGTGGTGAAAGGCAACCACTGAAGATATTTTTAAAAAATCTTCCTGTAACTTGCAGAAGACCTACGCCCTACTTTCCTCTAATGAGAATGACTCCACCTCGACATCCTCCCCTCTACCTCCACAGGGCTCTGTCTTCACCTCCTTTCCTTTTAGCTTGTCTTTAAATAAAGGAGCTGTTTCTCCTTTCGAAGGCTAGATCTGCTACCTTACTTTAATTACTTTAATCCAAGGACTTCCCATTCGTTGTTTCTATATTTTACTCCAATTTTTTCCCACTTTGACCACCCGCTGGGTAAACCACAGATCTCCTGCAATCCCACCTCCCCGCTTCCCGCTCCCCACTCCCCTGCAGACCTCTCATCTGTTCTACTTAAAAGAAGCCTAGGGTAGGGGCACCTGGGTGGCTCCGTTGGTCGTCTGACTTTTGATTTCAGCTCAGGTCAAGACCTTAGTGTCCTGAGATCAAACCCTACTTTGGGCTCTGTACTCAGTGGGGAGCCTGCTTCTCTCTCCCTCTCCCTCTGCCCTTCCTTCTCCCTTGGTGCTTTCTCTCCAATAAATAAATCTTTTAAAAAATAAAAATAAAAGCAGCATAGGGTAGACTCCTCTGCTTTCTCATCACCCATTCACAACTCTTCATTCAGATGACCTCTCTGAACCTGCCTATGGAAACTATTATGGAAGGGTGCTAATTAGTCTGCCTGGTCACGGAGTCCTACAGATACTATCATGGTCACTCTCTACAAATTCTTTGCATTGCTTCACACTAGTGCCCACTTTCTCCCTGCATGAAATGCCCTCTTCTTCTGGCTCCAGGAAGAACACATTCCTCTAGTTCTCCACTCGCCTCCCTGACTCTCCTTTTCTGTTTCCGGCCTGGGTCAAGACCCTCTCAGAGCTCCTTTCATACCTAGGAAAGTAGTACCGTACTTCGTACTGACCCCTATTACAGCAGTTCTTAGTATTTGCCATAGGGTTATCTTCAATCAATCACAACTTACCTCTGAATACCATTATTCTGCTCCACATGTAGGGTAAGGGCCTTACTGTGGTATATTCCTAATTCCTCACTCCCTTTACTTGTGCTATTGTTTTCATACATATGAAAAAGTAGGTTATGGACTCCAGGGTGGCTCAGTCGGTTAAGCGTCTGACTCTGGATTTCAGCTCAGGTCATGATATCAGCGGTGTGGGATCGAGCCCCACATTGGGCTCTGCGCTCAGTGGGAAATCTGCTTCATACTCTGTATTTCCCTCTCCTCCTGCCCCTAGCCCTCCCTTATGCTTTTGCATGCTCTCCCTCTCAAATAAATAGATAAATCTTTTAAAAAAATTAAAACTCGGTCAGAAATATACAACACAGTATGGCTATTTTGCTTTGGACAATATTCTTTTAGAGTCAAAAATAAGAAAAATTGAATTTTACTTTACCTTTATTTCATATAAAGTGTTCTTCATTTCTCTGTATAGATCCAAAAATTCTATCTGGTATCAGAATCCCACTGCCTAAAGACCTTTCTTTCTTTCTTTTTTTTTTTAAGATTATTTATTTATTTATTTGACAGACAAATACCACAAGTAGGCAGAGAGGCAGGCAGAGAGAGGGGAGAAAGCAGGCTCCCTGCTGAGCAGAGTCCGATGCGGGGCTCGATCCCAGGACCCTGAGATCATGACCTGAGCTGAAGGCAGAGGCTTTAACCACTGAGCCACCCAGGTGCCCTTTCTTTAACATTTCTTGCAGAGTTGGTATGCTAGCAATGAATTTCCAGTTTTTGTTTGAGGAAATCTCTCATTCTCTTTCATTTCCGAAATAGATTTTCGCCAGGCATGGAATTCTGGGTTGACAGCTCTTTGCTTTTAGCACTTTAAAAATGTCACTTCATTATATTCTAATTTGCATAGTTTCTGAACAGGGGTCTGCTATAATTTTTATTTTTATTCCTCTGTAATGTGTCATTTTTCCTCTGGCTGCCTTTAAGATCTTCTCCTTTTATTGTTTTTGGTTTTGTTTATAACTGTATGAATATTATTTGCCTCCATGTTTTTGTTTTGGAGTATTTATCCTGCCTGGTATAATCTGAGCTTCTTGGGTCTATGATTTGGTGTCACTAACTTTGTGAACTTCTCAGCCATTATTTTTTCAAATATTTTTTGCCCTCCCCACTCTGGCTCTTTACCTCTCCTTCTGGCATTCCAATAAAGTATTTGTAAGACTGTCCAATACCATCCCACAGCTCTCAGATGTTCTGTTCTCTGTTTTCTTCTCTTGTTGGTTTTACTTTTATCTTTTACTTTTTCTTTTCTCCCTCTGTGTTTCAGTTTGGTTAATTTCTATGGCCCTATCTGATCTTGCCCATTTTCCAGCTCTCCTATTAGAGCACTTAGCCTATTTAATCACAGTCATCCTAAACTCCCTGCCGGGGAGCCTGAGCGGCTCAGTTGGTTGAGTGTCCAACTCTTGGTTTAGGGTCAACTCATGATCTCATGGGTCGGGAGATCAAGCCCCACGTTTGGCTTAGCACTGGGGTGGGAGGAGGGGACAGAATCTAGTTGAAGAGTCCTTCTCTCTGCCCCTTCCCACCCTGGCACATGCTTTCCCTCTCTCTCTCTCTCTCAAATAAATAAATCTAGAAATAAACAAACTAAATAAATAAACACCCTGCCAGATAGTTCCAACATCTATAACATATCCAGTCTGGTTCTAATGATTGCTTTGTCTCCTGGTTTTTGCATTTATAGGTTTTTGTTTTCTTGCTCTTCAGATGCTTCGTAATTTTTTATTGAAAGTTGGACATCTTAGATAAGAGTAGAGACTGAGGTAAATATTTTCTTCACGCCTGGAAATGAATTACGCCTTTCTTTCTGCCAGGAATTTAGTGTAAGGGTTTGAACTAATCTAATCGGGAGCTGGGCTAGCTTTGAAGTCTGTTGTTGCTATGGCAATCCTCAGTGACCCACAGACTAGTGACACCCTGAGTTCGGGGTAAGGGTGAATGCCAGAGTCTATTTGTTTTCCAATGACTGCTGCACCCTTGGCCTTAAGTCTTTTCTTTTCACCATGTCTCAGGGAAAGCCTGTCTCTTGCCAATCAGTTGCTACTGTGTGCTTGCTGGCCTGGTGGTAAAGCGTGTGAGGGAGAGGGTAACCTCTGTTGTTCTGATTAACCCACAGCGTTAGGCAGGTACTCTATCCCTGGATCTTAGGGAGGATGGCCTCCCTGGTGATCCTGCCCATCCTTAGGTAATCCTGCCCTCTCCCAAATTCATAGTCCTGGATCCAGTTTGTCATTTTGCACCTCCCCTCACAGTTCAAATTTTTTTTTCCCCGTTTTCTTCCCCAGCTACAGAAAGATTTCACCAGTGCCCAAAAGATGATGGTGTTTATTGCCTCCGTCACAAAGCAAAGCTTCTGTTCTATGGGGAAGGTACAAAAGAATATCAGAGCAAAGTTTCTTGACCTTCCCAGAGGAGCTGCTTTTTCTCCCCCTGGCTCTGCCCTACAGAGAACACTTTTTCAGCCTTTCCTGTGAGGGACTGGTCTCACTCATGGAGAAAACCCTGAAAGCAGGTACAGATACCACCTCGAATTTGCAACACCAAGGGCTTCACTCCCTTTCTCCAGGACACACGCAGCCAGCCTTCATCATTCTCCAGGCACCCTGGACGAACTCTCCTAGCCAGTCTCCAGCAGCGGCTCACGCAGTGCCTTAGTGCCTCTGTCCCACGCCTCCCTGCTGACGCCTGCGTCTCACTACGTTCTGGGCTTGAGCCTTCAGCACTCTCTTTGGTTCAAGAACAGCTGTTAACTTGCTCTTTGTCCAGCACTGTGAAGTCGAGAACAAAGTGCTTTCTGGCTTTTTCCATCCTTCTGCATCTTCAGCTGGAAAATCCAACACCTCTTTGCATTTTCAACCTATTCCCTCCACCAAGAATGACCCTCCCACCCCTCGCTGTATGTATCTGCACCACGCCGATACTGGGATTTTTGTATAATTATCGTCTTAAGAAAGAACTGCTTTTGACCGAGAAGAGGAACAGCAGGAGCTTTTACTGAGTCCCAAACACAGTGTTTGGTGCTTTTGCATTCTCTAATTTAAGCTGCATAACGTAAACAACACATATGCTATGAACCCAGTCTGCGACATGAAGGAACGGAAGCTCAGTAACCTGCAGGTCACATGACTGATGAGTGGCAAAGCTGAGATTCCCAAGTCCAGCCGCCCAAAGGCTGTTCCCACCTGACAGCACTGCCCCGCTGTCTTGGGGCCCCGGGGGCAGGGGCGGGGGTTGACAGCCTGTGTGGAGATTGCACAGTGATTCTGTTCACAGCAGACACTGAGTCCTTGTAGAATCACACAGCACAGACCACTTGACATAAACTCTTGTGACCATAAAGAGGGAGTGTCATAAGGCTTGGATGGGGGCTGGGAGCCGCCTGCTGAAATGTCCGCCTTCTTTCTGGAAAGACTGTCACAGAAACACAGCCTGTCGTCCACACCCTCGGGGTCCATTGTTGCTGCCAGGCCTCCAAACTTGTGCCTCGCAGGCAGCAAGGAGGGAGAGGACACCTGCTGAGTGGCCAGTGAAGGCCGGCGTACCACCAACCAGAGAGGAAGTCTGTGCAGGACTGAGCTTTCCTTCCCCCCTCCAGACAGGGCGCAACCAGGCTCATGAAGTAGCTAATGAGCAACTTCCGTTTCCTCGGAGGAAGCCACAGCCTTATCTCATTTGGGACAGGTTCAAGGGAAAGTTACCTGGTGTGACAGAAGCGAGGGAGTGCAAATTTACTATGTCACTGCTTCCATGGCCTGTGTAACAATGGATTGTGACTTTCCTTCTCAAAAGTGCAGAAAACCTCTTCTAGGGGGTCACAGAGACATAGAACAATAGATTACTGACAATGTGGCAGCGCAATGACCTTTCAAGCCTCAAGGCTATGAGTTCACTGCCAGATCCCCAGACTCTGTGTGTACAGTGTATGGGTTTTGACAAACGCAGTAAGTCATCTAATCAGCACAGATTACAGGACCACAGTAAAAAAAACAGCTCCACTATTCCAAAAAGTCTCTCATGCCTCTTCTTTGTGCCATTTTGGGATTAGGGTAACATCAAACAGCTAGCATGCTCCGGGTCCCAGAACCCCATTCCCTACATTCCTGATCGGGACCAAGTTAGCACCAATCCCAGCTTGGTCATCCAAGAACCGTGAGCCCATATTATATTCCTATAGGCTCTTTTTGTCAAGGCAAGAGACCACTTCTCATTTCTCACACTTTAACTCCAAAAGCATTCCCTGATCTAGCCTTGAGTGTTGCTACGTGGCAGGCACCAAGTATCCCTGTGGCCAAGGAGCATATAACAGGCCCTGCCCCGTTCACCCCCGCCACAGCCTGGAGTGTGATGGGCTAGGGCTCCGCAAACTCTCTCCCCGGAGATGGAGAGTTCAGTGCCGACGGTCCCCATTTTGGATGCCTGAAAGGTTCAAAACATAAAAGGCTTTCATTTCTCATCCATTTTCCTGTTTACGAAGTGGAAGCCAAAGACTGAAGCAGCAGCAAATTGGTAGGACCCCCATGCTGGGTGCACAGTTCCTGTGCTTCGGTCACTGGAAATGCATCTGTGTTTTTAAAATCATCTAATTGAACACATTCTCTTTTCTTGTTGCTTGCCATCAGTGCACTGTTTTTATTTTATATGAGCTGATAATTATCATATGCCATGTTTTCCCATCATGAACACTTAGTAATTTTCAGAAACACTGCTTTGATCATGTCACTTCCCTGCCCCCAAACACTTGACAGTTTGCCATTATTTACCTGATAGAGTCCAAGCCATTTAGCCATTCCTAAATTTGCCCACATTGCCTTCCATGATGCACCCACACAGAGCTCTGCTCTGATTAAACAGGACTTATTTTTTCCAAACTACCCCTGCCTCTTCTGCAAGTGTCACCACCCCCACAAAACTCTCAGGCCAAGAATAGGCAGGAACTGCCTCCCTCACTAGGCTTTCTAAAACCCAAACTCTTCATCAGCCTACGCCACCTTGAGCTGTTATGGCTGTTGTCAGGTTTCCTCTCACCCTGCAAGATCTCCCAGGATCAGGAGTCGAGCTTCTCCGGAGGAACTGTCTTTGCCTTATGGACACTGTGAACTGTGTAAGGAATTCCTGGCCTCTTACCTGCTGACTGCTAAAAAGTGGAAAGCTAAATTCGTCTCCTACTTCTAGCAAAATATACAGGACCTTATGGCATGTATTTTGTATAGTAACTGAAACTTCAGCCCTCGCTCAAATCATAGGTCCCTACCTTTAATTTTTTCTTTGACTCATTTGTCTTTCTGACTCGTATTTATTTTATCTTTCTCCGTGCATATTTGGTTTTGGAGGGAGGATGAGAACGTGTGAGAGTGAGTGGAATTCATTCCTGACCGTGCCTGGCACAGACATCCTGCATTCTCCATGATACAAAGTTGGCAAGAGGTAGTTAACACGCTGGTATTAGTCATCATATGAAGAAACATCTGGAAGGGAGCACAATTTCCTCAGGCTGCTGCTGCTGTTACAACCAACAAGGAATCCTAAGGCACTTTAATCCTGTTGCAGTAAACACCACCAAAGTCCTGATCTGGCCAGAAGTCAAAATTTCTCCCTCCTTTACGGTATTTTCAGGAAAACTGCAAGAATATCTATACTTGCTAAAAATAGAACTACCCCACAACTGAGCAATTACACTACTAGGTATTTATCCAAAGGATACAACCATAATGGTCTGCAGAGGCAGTTTATTGTTCATAGCAGCAATGTCTGCAATAGCCAAACCGTGGAAATATCTGAGATGTCCATCAACAGATGAATGGATAAAGAAGATGTGGTATATATCTACAATGGAATACTACTCAGCCATCAAAAAGAATGAAATCTTGCCATTTGCAACAACATGCATGGGATAGTGGGTATTATGCTAAGCGAAATAAGTCAATTAGAGGAAGACAAATACCATATCACTTCACTCATATGTGAAATTTAAGAAACACAGATGCACACGAGGGAAGGGAAGGAAAAATAAAATTAGATGTGATGTAATGAGCACTGGGTATTATATAAGATTGATGAATCATTAACCTCTACCTTGGAAACTAATACATTATATGTTAATCAATTGAATTTAAGTTTTTAAAAATAAAGAAAACATAAGTAAATAAATAAACAAACAAATAAATAAAAGAGAGAAGGAGACAAATGATAACAGACTCTAAACTACAGGGAACAAACTGAGGATTGCTGGAGGGGAGATGGGTGGGGGCATGGGGTCACTGGGTGATGGGCATTAAGGAGGGCACTTGCTGTAATGAGCACTGGGTGTTATATGCAACTGATGAATCACTAAATTCTACTCCTCAAGACTAATACTATACTATGTTAACTAAATTGAATTTAAATAAAAAGTTTTAAAGCAAAAAGAATATCCACACTTGCCAAAGCCGTCTACAGGTTCAGTGCAACCCCTATCAAAGTTCCAAGGGCATTTTTCCCTGAAACAGAAAAAATATTCCTAAAAATTCATCTAGATCCTGGAAAGACACCAAATAGCTAAAGCAATCATAAGTAAGAAAAGCGAAGGCATCATACTTCCTCATTTCAAACTATGTTACAAAGCTACAGTAATAATAGTAATAAAAGTACAGTATTGGCATAAAAATAAAGGCACAGATCAATGGAACAGAACAGAGAGCTCAGAAATAAACCCAAGCATAACAGTTAATGAATTTTTGTCAAGGGTGTCAAGAATACACAATGGGGAAAGGCCCATCTCTTTAATAAATAGAGTGCTGGGGAAACTGGATATCCATAAACAAAAGAATGAAATTAGACCCTTATCTAAACATAAAGATTAACTCAAAATAGGTTAGAGAATAAAACTTAATATCTAAACTATAAAACTCCTGAAATAAAGAAAACAATCCTATTCACAACAGTATCAAAAACGATAAAATACTTAAGAATAAATTTAACCAAGGAGGCAAAAGATCTGTGCTCTGAAAACTACAAGACTTTGACAAAAGAAATTGAAGAAGGCACAAATGGAAAGACAGCTCGTGTTCATAGATATGAAGAATTAATTCCATCTGTAGATTCAATGCAATCCCTACCCAAATTCCAATAGCACTTTTCACAGAAATGGAAAAAGTGTCTTAAAGTTTATGTGGAGCCAAAAAAGACCCAATCCTGAGAAAGAAAAACTAAGCCAGAAGCATCATACTTCCCGGCTTCAAACTATATTACAAAACTATGGTGATCAAAACAGTTTTGGCATAAAATGGACCAATGGAAGAGTATAGAGAGCCTAGAATAAAAGCCACATACATACAGACAATTAATATTTATCAAAGGAGCCATGAATATTCAGTAGAGAAAGGATAACCACATGAATGAGATTAGACTCCTATCTTACACCACTCACAAAAATTAATTTGAAATGGACAAAAGACTTAAATTTAAGACCTAAAACCAAAAAACTCCTAGAAGAAAAAGGTGGGGTTTTTTAAAGATTTTATTTATTTATCAGAGAGAGAGAGCATGCACAAAGCAGGGGGAGCAGCAGGCAGAGGGAGAAGGAGAGGCAGGCTCCCTACTGAGCAAGGAGCTGGATGCCGGGCTCAATCCCAGGACCTTGGGATCATGACCTCAGCTGAAGGCAGATGCTTAACTGACTGAGCCACCCAGGAATCCCAGAAGAAAAAAGCTTCTTGACTTTAGTCCTGGCAGAAATTCCCCAATATGACACCAAAAGCAAAGGCAACAAAAGCAAAAATAAACAAGTAGAATTATATCAAATTAAAGTTTCTGCACAACAAAGAAAACAATCAACAAAATGAAAAGGTTTGCAGAATGGGAGAAAATACCTGCAAACCATATATCTGATAAAGAGTTAATATCCAAAAAAAAAAAAAAGAGTTAATATCCAAAATATATAAGCAATTCTTATAATAGCAAAAACATAAATAACCTGATTTTAAAATGGGTTTTATTCAGGTTTATTCAGAATAAACATTTTTCCAAACAACACACAAATGGTCAACAGGTACATGAAAAGATGCTCAGTATCACTCATCATCAGGGAAATGCAAATAAAAACCAACAAGATATCACCTTATATCTGTTAAGATGTCCACTATGAAAAAACCAGAGAGAACAAATTTTGGTGAGGATGTAAAGAAAAGAAAACCTTTGTATGCTATTGGTGCAATGTACACTGGTACAGCCATTATGAAAAGTAGAATGGAGGTTCCTCAAAAAATTAAAAAACCATATGATCCAGCAATCCCACATCTAGGTATAGATGAGATCACCATCTCCAAAAGGTGTCTGCATTGCAGACTTATTCACAATGGATGAGTGGACCAAAAAAATGTGGTATGTATTTTATATATTTATATATATACATAATATTATATGTAAAAATATATTTATACATTACATATAAAAATACGTAAAATACACAGACACTGGAATATTATTCAGCCATAAAAAAGCAGAAATCCCACCATTTGCAGCAGCATGGATGAACCTGGAGGTCATTTTACTAAGTGAAATAAGCCAAACAGAGAAAGACAAATATTATCTGGTATCACCTGTATGTAGAATCAAAAACAAAATAAAACAAAAACCACTGGAATTCATATCACAGATACAGAGTAGAAGAGTGGTTTCTAGGAGCTGGAATGGGGAGAAACAGGGAAGGGTTGGCCAAACAGAACACACTTCCAGTTATCAGAGGAATAAGTTCTGAGGACAGAGCACGATGACTATAGTTCTTAATACCGTACTATAACTCTGAAATCTGCCACAGGAATAGATCTCAGGCATTCTCACATGCACAAAAAGGTAATTATGTGAGGTGATAGATGTGAGTTAACCTGACTGTAGCAAGCTTTTCATAATATAGAGCTATATCAAATCAGCACACTGTACACTTTAAACGTATGACAATTGGGGGCACCTGGGTGGCTCAGTGGGTTAAGCCTCTGCCTTCGGCTCAGGTCATGGTCTCAGGGTCCTGGGATCAAGCCCCGCATCGGGCTCTCTGCTCAGTCCCTCCTCTCTCTCTCTCTGCCTGCCTCTCTGCCTACTTGTGCTCTCTCTCTGTCAAATAAACAAATAAAATCTTTAAAAAAATTAAAAAATAAATGTATGGCAATTTTATTTATCAACTATACCTCAGTAAAGCTGAGGTCAGTAAAAGAAAAACTACAAGACAATGAATGCCAAAGTTAAACACTCAAAATACCCACTGAAGATGGTAATAGCAGGCTTCAGCAAAAATCTCTGTCTTGTTACCAAGTCTAGACCCTTTTCTTGCCTCTGGCTACACAGCTTCTTGTCTACAGTTAAAGCTGCTCATTCCACAAATGTTTATTTGAGTCGTTTCTCTATGGGAGTGTGCCTGGCACTGCTAGCTGCCTACATTGTCTTCTTTCCTCTACCAGCAGAACCCCAGCTCAGCTCCACGCAGCCACATAGCCTCCTTAGGAAACAAACAACTTCAATTCGCACACACTCTTGCAGCTAAGGGCATCCTGTTGCTGGCTAGGGAGATGTGAGCCGAAGCCTACTGGTTGAGGCCTTCCAGGAAAGTGCTCCTCTTCCTAAGAATGAGAAGCACACTCAGCTGGCCTATGTCTCTTGACCTCCCCATTCCCCTTTCTACTACCCAGAAGATGTAATGTAATGACAGGGGTCCAAGGGCCATTCTGGAAGCCTGCGAGGGACAGAATAGGAGAACCGAAAGCCAGAGGACCAGGGACACAGAGGAGCCACCACACCAAGTCCTGGGCCATTGCTTCTGAATGAGGAAAAGGAACCCCCACATTTCAATCCAGACTTTTAGGTCTTCGGTTACACGGAGCCAAACTCAGTTTCCCAAGTGACGCAGGGAGGTGGTATGCTTGATGACAGAAAGAGAGATAAATAAGACCTGATCCCAGCCCTCAGATGGTGATAATCTATCAAGGGGAGATAAGAAGCTCAGAGGAACCATCATTATACCAGACAGAATGTGACAAGCACAGGAGCCATAGCTGGGGTGCTAAAGAGCGTTCAGAGTAGGGAGAAATGGCTTCTAGCTAAAAGCATTGAAATTGGGCCACACCACACTGAAATATCACATTTATCTCATCTGCTGAGACACCGTTCAATCCAAGAAAATAAATCTCTGCCGATGGATCTGGACGCCTCTGAGCATCTGAGGAGTATTTCCAAGTGGTGGCTCCCCTTCCACAGACAGGGCTGAGGACTGTGGCTGTGCCCAGCGTGGGCACGGGAATGTGTCGCTCTGATGCTCCCTCTCCGCTCCCTCCCCTTCTCCCGTCCATCCACTCACTTTTTCTGAGACTCCTAAATGCGTGTTTTCAGAGCCTAGAGGGGAAAACTTTCCTCCGTCCCTCTCTGGCTGACTCTGGTGCTGCTGGCTCACGCCCAGGAACACCCCAGCGGAGCAGCTCCTGAGGGAAGGATCTGGGTTGAGGTTTTATAAGACCAGCGCAACAACGGTTGGATAAAGCAATCTGAGCCTAAGGCCTGCACCGTGCAGAGGCCTGAGGCTCTCGGAGCTCATCTCTTCAGGAGCTAGACAGCCAGGACTTCCCCAAAAACACACCGAGGGGTTGGCCACACTGTTTTCCAGATACCACATGGCCTGGGCCACAAAATAGGGGTCCTGAGGCACAGCAACCAAAATCTGCAGCCGGCCCTCTGACTCCCTGCTGGAACACGACCAATGGAAATGCCCCCCCCCCGTGGGTTCTAGATTCAAGGCTGGCGGCCATGAACCACACGGGAGATGCCAGGGAGATGTCCCCCTGGCAGTAGCATCCGTGAGTCCTCCATCTCCACGACCTACACCCCCCACCAGAGCATGCTGGCCCATCTCTCTCTCTTCTGCTCCAAGTCCCTGACTTACCTGTAATTCCAAAGGGGAATTACAACCCCACCTTTCATCCCAACACAGTGCTCCAGTCAGACCAGAAGCGGCTCTGTACTTCCTGCACACCCCCACGACTCTACCACTTTGTGTTCACACACTATTTTTTTAAGGGTTTTTATTTATTTATTTATTTATTTGACAGAGAGAGAGATCATAAGTAGGCAGAGAGGCAGGCAGAGAGAGAGAAAGAGAGAGGAGGAAGCAGGCTCCCCGCCAAGCAGAGAGCCCAGTGTGGGACTCAATCCCAGGACCCTGAGATCATGACCCAAGCCAAAGGCAGAGGCTTTAACCCACTGAGCCCCATTCACACACTATTTTTAAAAGCACGACAGCCCGTTGGGAATGGGCCACAAGTTCACCAGGCCAGGCCTGACAGAGGGCAATGTGAGAGGCATAAATCCCACCTCGAAGCTGACGACTGTCGCTGGCTCTCACAGCCATCTCCCTCAGTCTGCACCTTTCTCTGGAGGCCCCTGGGGCTTCCTTGTAAACAACACCCTGGAGACCACAACCCTGGTCCTCCAGATGCTCCGAGTTCACCAGCCCTCTGCTTCTGCCTCCCCAACGCCACACGCACCATTTTCACTCTGCAATCAGTAACCACGAAAATATTTTACCTTAAACACACAGGCCGTAACAAGTCAACAAAATTCTGTTTATCACCCAATAGGTTAAATTTGAAAAGAGCAATGTCTTCTTACTGCATCACATAGTCAAAAAATATCATGCGTTACATTGAAAACACATTTATATCTAATGAGCTGGACTACATATGCAAATTAAGATATGCTAATTGGCTTTAGTTGTTTCTTTTACATAAAGTCAGTATTTTTATGGATCATTAAGTGTATCCCTTAGCATATTAATTTCAAAAGAAAAATTAATAGCTATAAAAATAAATTCCCTGGCACAACCAGGGAATAGAGATTTAAAACTAAAACTGTTGCTGTGATAGAGTATCTCTTCATGCTGGCTCCCAACACACAGTAAGTCTTCAAGAAAAAATAAAGTTTGTACCAAATTCTTCTCTGTGTATGATTTAAAGCTAGTAACCAAGTCTGGTGTAAGTGCTTACCTTGGAATCCTTACATTTCAAATGGTTTTGGGTAAGTATCTATTTATCTCTTTTTTTATAATCAGATGAGGAAAAAGAACACAAAAGCCAAGAAGGCAGCAAAACGAACCAGGCCTCAAAGCCCGTTGGCTGCTCTCTCCCAGGAACGGACACAGCAGTGTGTGGGGCACAGAGAGGGGCTCAGCAAGCGTTCTTAGAGAAAGGGATGAATGAATGAGCTATTTGCCGTGACTCATGAGGCTTTTAGCTAATTAAATTTCTTAAACACTATTATGTACCAAGGACCCTAAAATGGAGGTGGTCTCCTCAATTCACAGAAAAGAAAACTGAGGCCCAGCAAGCTCAAGTGATATGCCCAAGGTCGAGCTATAAGGGAGGGAGCCAAGATGCAAAAGTGGATGTGGGGATGCCTGGGTGGCTCAGTTGGTTAAGCAGCTGCCTTCGGCTCAGGTCATGATCCCAGCGTCCTGGGATCGAGTCCCACATCGGGCTCCTTGCTCTGCAGGGAGCCTGCTTCTCCCTCTGCCTCTGCCTCTGCCTCTGCCTGCCTCTCTGTCTGCCTGTGCTCGCTCTCTCTCCCTCTCTTCTCTGACAAATAAATAAAGAAAATCTTAAAAAAAAAAAAAAAAAAGTGGATGTGGCCACAAAACACCATCCGCAGGTCATTGCCCTCTCCCCGTCACTCCCAGGGGCAGTTACTGGGGCAATGTGCAGGCATGGGTGTGGGGCCACCGGGTACAGCCTGGCCAGTGGGAGGCTGCTCGGCTCTTAGAATTCAGCGCAGTCCAGAGACGTGGTGGGACACCGCCTTGCACACCCAGAAGTCTGATTAAAGCAGCAAGGGCAGAGCCCTCGAATCCACAGAGCTGGCCGTGATTGGAGCCCCAGTTCTTCTGCAGTGGGAAATGTGATCCCAGGGACCAGCATATTTTCCCAAATAGCAAGATCTGTGACACGGGGAGCCAAGTAATCCTCAGAATGCTGCTGGGGAAACCAGGACAAGAGTGGGTGCGTTCATTGCAACCCATCTTTCCAGAGCAATTAGACTATAGATTTCACTGGCTGTCACCACCTGCCACAAATCTGTGCTCTGGGGACAAAGGATAGAGAGGCAGTTCCAATGTCTGTCTCAAGAGTCTCCCTTTTCAAGGTCTCCATCTGGGACCAAGCCTCTTCTATGCCCATGGGCTACATGTTAGCTGAAGTCCTGGGATCTCTTCACCTCTTTAAAGACACAGTTTTCTGGACTCTGACCTGAAGGCCCAACAGGTGGCTATCAAAATTTAAGACCAATTCTTATTTCCCTTATTTTCATGTTCTTACATCTGGGAGGACTTTAGCATAAGCCTATAAAACTGAAAACAACATCATACGTGTATGTGTTTTATATTTTCAACACACTAATGAAAGACAAGTTTGCCAATGACAAAAAACCCCAACTGTTAGCGCTCTGTATTAGCTATATGATATGTCACAGCATTTTCATGCTAACCAACTACCAGCTAAAATTCTGGGAAAGAATACATGCTTATCTCAAACCTCAAAGGCAGGTGACTTTGTTGGTTCTCAGGTTAGCAAGAGTAAAAAAATATAATAAAATGGAATTTATAAAAACTAACCACCAACAAGTAGATGCTGCTCGGATACATGAGAGAATGAACATAGGGCAGGAAGTCAGTCATGCTTCAAGGGTACAGAGGTTAGGACTATTAGCTCCTCCCATACCGTGTGACATTCTTTTTGGAAAAAGTGCCTCTTTTGAGCAGCTCATAATTAAGCTTAATGATGCGCCTTTAATGATACTCCACATGAGAAAATTCTATAAACACTTTAGGAAATTCAAGTGGCCATATTATGATCTGTAAACAGTCTTGGTCCCAAATTCTAATGAAAATAAAGACAGTTGGTTTGAAATAGAGCTCTGACCTATATAATTCCACTCTTAACCAAAGTGTCTCTCTTTAAAGGGTAGGAGGCTTTTTTCTATCCATAGTAGAAGTACTAACATACTAACATTTATTTTAGGGAACGGGCTTTAAATATCCCATTTCTAAAACCCTACGATGTTCTGGCTTTGGGGTGTATTTGTGCCTAAATTCCCCCTGCAACGTGGACATTCTGCGTGAAGCCTCTGGAAATGAGGTTTCCCCATTTCCAGTGACCTGAGCAAGTCTCACTCAGGGAGCCAAGACCGTCCAGCAGCAGGCTTGTACTCATTTCCTGTAGCTGCTGTGACAAATCACCACCACCTTTGTGGCTTGAAACAACACAAATTGACTCTCTTACAGTTCTGTTGATCAGAAGTCCAACATGTCTCACGGGGCTGAATCAATGTGTCAGCCGGGCTGCATTCCTTCTCGAACACAGGGAAGAATTCATTTTTCTCCCTTTTCCATTTCCAGAAGCCACCTTCTTTCTTTGGCCAGTGGCTCCTTCTTCTATCTTCAAAGCCAGCAAAAGCTGCTTGAGTGTTTTCTCCCGCGGCACCAGTCGGTTCTGTTTTCCTCATCACATCTCCTTCTCTGACTCTTTAAGTCCAGTGATTACACGGGCCCAGCCCAGATAATCCAGAGCAATCTCCCGATCTCAAGGTCCTTAATCCTGATCACATCTGCAAAACTCTTTTTGCAGGAACGTACTCACAGATTCCAGAATGTGGCCACCTTTTAGAAGCTGTTTTTCTGCCTACCGCGACAGCCTCAAACAATAAATATGACTGAGAATAGGCAATGAAGGTGTAGGGAGTTCAAAACAAGGCACAGATATAAACTATCCTGTTCAGGTGTCCTAGGTTCCACAGCCTTGTGGGCTACTGTATGTGTGTCGTGCCTGTGTCACGACCTTTCAGGGAGGTCCGAAGGCTGGCATGGGCCAGGGGTGAACGAAGTGGGGAGGGTGCCCCACATATACCCTTTTTCAGATCTCCAGGCTTACCCTCTGTAAGCTGGGAGCATTACCCACAGCCTGTCTCCGACCTCTGGGGCTTCCTTATGGTCGTCTGACACATAAACTCCAACCTTGCTTTTGCCCATCCCTCCATCAACTCAAGACTGCCGCTGTTTAATTTGACCCTGATTTCATTCTTACCCAATAAGCACCTCAGATCCAGATCAAGCAGAGTTTTCCTTGGGCAGTCTGAGTTACTGTCCATTTTCAAAAGGGTGGAGAACTCCGAGGTGCTAATGCTTCCGGCCCGCATCTCGCCAGGGCAGCAAACCCTCCACACCAGTTAGAACTCCGGGTGAGTTCTCCCAAGCACAGCTATCATAATCCTTGCCTGTCGGCTGCCCAAAAAGCAAGAGAGTCTCCAGCATGGCTTCAGAAGGCAGCTCAATAAATAAGACAGACCCCAAGACAAGCCACTAATAGACCTGGATTTTTTTCAAAGACTCTGTGGCCATTAGGGAAAGTCACAGGGCCTCAAGTTTCTCAACAAAAATGTTAGTAATCCTGCCTGAATTGCCTATGAGTTAGAAAGCATATGGGGGCGCATGGGTGGCTCCGTCGGTTAAGCATCCAACTCTCGATTTCAGCTCAGGACAAGATCTCAGGGTGATGAGATTGAGCCTCACATCAGGCTTCATTCTGGGCATGGAGCCTGCTTAAGATTTGCTCCCTCCCTGGGGCGCCTGGGTGGCTCAGTGGGTTAAAGCCTCTGCCTTCGGCTCAGGTCATGATCCCAGGGTCCTGGGATCGAGCCCTGCATCGGGCTCTCTGCTCAGCAGGGAGCCTGCTTCCTCCTTCTCTCTCTCTGCCTGCCTCTCAGCCTACTTGTAATCTCTGCCTGTCAAATAAATAAATAAAATCTTAAAAAAAAAAAAAAGAAGCATATGAATGAGACATATTTGGATTCTTAAAAGTATTATAAATAGGGGGCGCCTGGATGGCTCAGTGGGTTGAGCCGCTGCCTTCGGCTCAGGTCATGATCTCAGGGTCCTGGGATCGAGTCCCGCATCGGGCTCTCTGCTCGGCAGGGAGCCTGCTTCCTCCTCTCTCTCTCTCTGCCTGCCTGACTACTTGTGATCTCTGTCTGTCAAATAAATAAATAAAATCTTTTAAAAAAAGGTATTATAAATAGTTACAAACTTTAAGATAAATGAAAAGTAAATTTTAACGCAACAGTATTCCGGACCTTTAATAAATGAAATAGCCCTCTGGTCCAAAAATGATGCATAATTTTCAAAAAAGTTTTTAAGACACAAAAAATTATTAACTACCTTAATAAATATGGAGCATCCATGCAATCTAATATTATCCAGCTACTTTTGTAAAATGGAAAAAATACTTGTATTTCAAATGGGTATAAAATGATATAAACAATATGTAAAATGTATTATGAGACAAACATTGGGAGAAACTTCCTCTAGACAGCAAGCGTGTCAGTCAGAGATCTTTAAACTTTTTTTTTTTTTTAGATTTTTATTTCTGTATTTGACAGACAGATCACAACTAGGCAGAGAGGCAGGCAGAGAGAGAGGAGAAAGCAGGCTCCCCGCTGAACAGAGAGCCCGATGCGGGGCTCGACCCCAGGACCCTGGGATCATGACCTGAGCCAAAGGCAGAGGCTTTAACCCATTGAGCCACCCAGGTGCCCCAGTCAGAGATCTTTAATTGCAAACAACAGGGACCAATTCTGACTAACTAGAACAAAGTGGGTTTTATTACAATTCTGGGAGCTCAGGAGATTGAAAGCTTGAACGCCAAGCTTGTACGTGAAGACTAAGGCCACTGGTAGACCTGCAGGTACTGGTCCAGGTGCTACCACCAGGAATAAATGTACTCCAGCATTTTTTTTTTCCAGCATTTTTTTTTAAAAGATTTTATTTATTTATTTGACAGACAGAGATCACAAGTAGACAGAGAGGCAGGCAGAGAGAAAGGAAGGGACGCAGGCTCCCGGCTGAGCAGAGAGCCTGATGCGTGGCTCGACCCCAAGACCCTGGGATCACGACCAGAGCCGAAGGCAGAGGCTTTAACCCACTGAGCCACCCAGGTGCCCCTACTCCAGCATTTTTAATCTCCTTTTCACTCTCCTCAAATCGTTGGGAAGAAAGGGTCTATGGACCCAGTCTAGGTCACACACATACCCCCAGAGCTAGGGGAGGGCAAAGATACCTGCTTTTCAATCCCATGAGACACCATCCTAAGAGAAGAGGTGGAATGTCTCAAAGGAAATCAAAGGGCTTGTGGGAAGGAATGGACAATGGACAACTTGAAATAAAAAGTCCACTTTAGTGGAATTAGGAGTGACTTTTTTCTCTTTTTTAAATATTTCCTTTACTTTCCAGCTTTCTTACAGTGATGATATATTATTTAACAAGATAATTATGTTCTTTTTTACACATATAGTGGAGACTGTTGGTTGTCTCCATTGGAGACTCTGTTCTCCCCTTTCTCCTAAAACCCTGGCTAGACCACATATCCCATATTTCCCTGCTGGTGGGTGTGGCCACATGACCAAGGTAGGGGTGACTAAGTTCTCTTCAAGAGGAAGATGTGCAGAAGTCCTGCATTCCACGCTTGGGCCGAGGAAGCCTGAGGGCAGAAGCTATGGCGGCACCTCCACACTCTCCTCCCCTTCCCAGAGGGTAGAATCTGAGCGCTGCCACCACCCAGCTCCCATCGTATATACGTGATAAGATCCCTAAGATGAAGGAGCAATGACCTGGAAAGAATCTGGGTCATTGAAAGACTCCATGTAGCAAACTCCCCTGCGAACCTGGAGTGCTCCCCTCAGACCCTATGAGAGGGAAATAAAAACTTATATCTCCTAAGCCACTAAAATGATTGCTGAGTCTCATTGTTGTAACCTCCTGGCCTTCTCCTAATTAATTCAGTGGAAACAAGATGTGTCTAGGAGGGTGACAGCACCTCAACTAGCTGCACTCTAGGAGGCTCAGGACAGGCGGCCAGAGCTCAAACCTGGGCTCCCCCATGACTAGAGGCACGGCTTGGTGAGTTACTCGGCCAGTCAACGCCTCAGCTTTGTCCTCTTAAGATGAAGCCCGTGTGGCCCCGCCTCAGAGGATTAAGGGAACGAGTCTGTGTAAAACATGACAGTGACCAGCACAAAGGAATATAGAAATAATTACAATTTCTACATTATTTCAAAAAAAGCACTTTCATTTTTTACAGCTGTATTTCAGGTATTTGACTTAGAGAAACAACACGGCTACTAGTCAGCCCTCCAAATGAACAGTGAATGAGGACGAAGGCTCAAATACTGAGCATTTTTTCTGCATATAACAAGAATTATCAGTGCCATCACAAGAACCATCTATTTAAGAAACCTGAAGAAATGCCTAAACACATCGGTTTGGGCTGAAGATAGAGTCTTATTCGAAATTCTTCTGTGTCGGGGTTCTGGGAGTTGAGGTGGGACTTTTCCACCTTATTTGCACAGGCTCGTTCTGATCCAAGTCCACACACACACACACCCTCATTGAGTTCGAGGCCACACGCTAGCTCTACATCTCAGCCTACGATTTATGCAGTCATGGAATAAAGTGCTATTCATTCAGTGATGGGCCACGCTGCCGCTGCATAAAAAGGTGGCTTGTTAATTCATTTCTCAAGTTTTAATACTTTCTTACAATTTCTACAAAAAAATTCTGGAATGTTTTGAGGTGTGTGTAGTCACACAGTGCAGTCTGTGGAAAAAATTAACCCTTTCTTTCATCCCAGGAGTCTTGACCAACCTTGAACTTGGGTCTTTCCAGAAGGTGAAGTAAAAAATGGAACTAAAACTGTCCTTTAAGCAAGTCCCCATTCCCCGGTGAGGAGTCACCGGTTACAAATGTCATGTTACTAAATGAGTTTACCAAGGGAAAATTTTTAACGGCTCCTTCTCTTTTTGAAACTGAGTGTATTTCCCCAAGGCAATTAACACAAATTTCCTCTATTCCTTTTTACAAAATATCCCATGGATGTTTCCATCACAGTAGAAGCCAGTTAAATTCGACCTATGGGATTCCACTAAGTGTGAGCTGAAATGTACCACTGTCACAAGGAAGGAAAGTAATATCTTTTGAAAACTAATGCACACACTCAGAAGCCTCTAGGCTGTTAAACCAAGGGAGTTAAATAACACAAAATAACACACGGAGGTAAAGAGGAGTCTCTGCTCCTTGATTCATGTGTGTGTTTGCCAGCTTGCTTATCGCATCACCAGGCGCCTATTTGCAGAGAGTGCTTCTATGCAGACGAATACCCATTCCTGTCCACTTTTCTTCATGCCTCTGAGGGGCAGAACTGAGGACGGATGGGTAGAAACTACGGAAAACTTTCCAGCTGAGCCATCCAGATTCAGAATGGACTGCCTTGTAAAGCAGGGGTTTGCTGCTCCCAGAATTAATCAAACAGACTGGCCAACCCAGGGTGCTGAGGAGACTTCTATATCTGAGAGCTAGCTAGCTAGCTATGCTGGATACAGGCTCCTTTCACCTTGGAGGGCAGAGGGCATTACCAACCCAAACTGATGGGCTTTCATTCCTTTCTCTTCAAGCTAGCCCTGTTTTTCTCCTCAGCCACCCAGCCCAGGAACAACCTCCTGCAGGAGGCCAGGGTACATACCTAAGAATGTGAAGGGAAGACCTTCCCCCCTTCCTTGTCTTCTGTCTTGACCTCACAGAGAAGGGGGATCCCACACTACCCAGAGCCTAGAAGGTCTCCTGGGCCCCCTTCCTCACTCCACAGCAGTGAGGAAAAAGAGCTGAACCGTGCCCCACGAAGAAGTCCCCAACATTCTGCACTTGGGAAATGACATTATTTTCATCCCCCAACATCCTTCAACTCCCTGGAGGGAGCTCAGATGACGGGAGCAGGCCGGGGATGCTGATGTCACTGCTGTCCCCTGTGTGCAGAGGGGGAAACCTCACGTTGGGGGTGCTGGAGAAGCCTACCAGACTGGAGACTTCCTTGATGAACCCTTCCAAGCCTTCCTGATGGCGGCCACGGAATATGTAGCAATCCCCCAGCCTGCAATCATAGCTCTCATCTGCTGCGGTTCTAGAAAAGCCCCTTTCTTGAGAAATGCAAGGTAAAAAGCACACTGAGGGTCGTCACACTCCCTTCTTCAGACCCACAATTGCACCATTCCCATATCTGAGTACTCCAAACCAAGCAAAGGATTATGAAGACCCAGGAAAGAACTACTAGGTCACAGGACATGTGGCTCCAGGCACAGCCCCCGGCAGGCTGTGGAAGGTTTTGAAAATCCAGTCACTAAGAATTTGCAAAGTGGAGGATTTACAATCAAATTGCTAATAGAGAAACGGCTTATACTAGATGACTGGAAATGTTCTGCATTGTTAAACTTTTATCACATCCATGCTGGGGATGGAATTACAATGTTGAAGTAGGCTGCTATTCTGAATGGACTTTACCAATCAGAAAGGTGGGGGATGGGGCAATGAGCAAAAAGTAAAATGTGTAAGGTGTACCCACAGAAGGGAATAACTAGGTCATTGCTCTGAGCTGACGACCGACCATCCTTGTGTGCAGAGCCCTGGACGTGTGTCCACCTGGCAACTGTCCCTCCCAGGCCCAGCGAGCGACTAGAGCAGCGTAGACTCCCCAGTAAGAGTGACAGCCCACCCGGCCATGGAGTGTTCGGACGGTATCTGGTCATCCCTCTGACTGTGTTCCTAGAGCAGCATGTCCTTTAAATTGCTGGTATTCATTTGTCAATAACAGTGAAGGAATTCTTGTGTTCCATCATTCTAACCCTCCTGCAAACCACACCCTAACTGCCGCCGGCCAGAACGTCCTTGCTAACTGGGAACCTCGGTTCCCAAGTCAGCTGAAACCAGCCCTCACGCTCCACAATCAGACAGACCGGACAGCCTCATGCATTCTTTGTGCCACCAGGACACATTCTGGAGCTCAGGGGGACTTTGAACAGATAGCCCTGAGAGAAGGAGAACACATGGGAACATCCGGGTCCTAACCCTGCCAACGGTCCACCCTGGGATTAGGGAGGGTGGAAAAGTGGAAGGCCTTCCTTACAGGAGGGAATCGTCACCTCTCTCAAGACGGGGGTTTGTGACACACCGTTTTACGACTTGAAGACCAGGGAACATGTGATGCCACCTTTCCATAAGAAATTCCTACAGACCAAGAGCAGTTCCCCAGCCTTCGAGTCTCAGAATCCCTCTGCACCATTAAAAATCACTCAGGACCCCAGAGAGCTTTTGTTTATGTAGATTACTTAACAACATTTACCAGATTAAAATGGAGAATGTCTGAAACTATTACTTTGAAAATAAACTCATTACACAACAACATAAATAGCATATTTTAGTGAAAACTCTCTAAGAAGAAAAAGAAATTCCATCAGGCTAGCTAGAACATAGTGCCTCAAACAAACTTGTGATAAAAATAAGCTAAATAGTGGTTAAGATGATAAATATTTTTGTTATGTATATTTTACCACAATATAAAAAAAACTCTTGCTTAGGCTTTAATTCTTAACACACAACAGATATTTACCTGTCAACATCCTCTATAATTTTATATTAAGAATTTCTTTTAAATTATTGCCATGGTGAATAGTTCAGAAAATAAAATTAAAATAAATTAAAAAAAATAAATTAAAGTGTGAGTCAAATAATAACCAAGTTGTTAGGACATGCCACAGTTCTACTTTTGGAATTCAATTCTGTATGGCCGTAAGGCATTGATAGTGCACAGAAAACAAGACGCTTTCTCTTAAAAAGTGTCATTTGCCAAACCCTTTCTTACAATCCATCCTCAACCTTCCAAGTTACAAGAATCAGGTAATGTAAGCTAACATTACAATCTGGATCAACCTAGCTTGACTCAGATCTCCCTTTTCTAGAAACTAGTGTGCTAAAAATGACACGTTTTCAAATAAACTACTACCATGGCTAATTGTATTCTTCCTACTGCCTTTGATGGATATGAACTAACAAATCTACACTCAAAAAGACTCTTTTTAATTTCCTAAAGTAATAAATTAAGAGTTTTTAAGAGTTGTCTCTACAGGACACACCAGTTTAAGATCAATAATTGTCTATTGTGGTTAATCCTATTTGTCAGCTGCCATAAAACATGTCCCAGAATTAGCTGCTGGGCTCAAGTACCATCTCTTGAAAACCAGAACGTGAAAACAAATCCTAACTGGCCAGTGGTTGACCTTTCATTTCACTTAGATACTAAATTTCCCTGACCCTGAAATTAGAATCAAAAGCAGCTGTGCCTTTATGTGGTCTCCCTCCAGCATCAGGACAATACAGGGCACATAGCAAAGGCTTGATGAGCATGTGTTAAAAGAATAAACAAAAATAACATCAAGGTTCAAGAGTTCACAATAGATATCAAAAGCAAGAAGTATTCACAGACGCTTTACTTTTGGCAATAGACCAAGTTGCAAAAAAGTTACATATGTGGATCTTTATAAATTATGTCACTGTGAAACACACTACCTCACTGTATGAGCTGTGATCTGTATACCCCTGTATTACTACAGCCTATGAAGAAAAGTTTGGTGACATAACTTTGTACTGGATTTGTTGTTGTTCTTAATTTGCTCTTTCTGAAAGTCGATCATGTAGACATCTCAAATTCATTTTGGAAGTATTAAGAGGATATAATAGTAATAACTAAAAAGGGGAAGTACCTGTACTTTCAAACAATTATACATCTTAACCCCCGCTTCATACTACCTATTGGGGTATGGGGTAGCAGCGAAAGAGGATTTCTGAGGATTAATCAAAGAATTTGACAAAAAGTAGAACATCTGGACAGAACTGGGGCGATCAGGCCGGGCGAGCCTGTCTTCTGTTTTCTCTTCCTTTTGTTTCACATGGCAGTGCTTCCTATGGAAGGTGTCCAGTAAATCTGACTTAAGTTAAAACAATCCTATCCATATATTCTAAATACACAGTTTTACAAAGCGTTCTTGCCAACTTGGAACATGCTCCTTACAGCATGTTACCATCACAAGATCGCATCTGAAGGCCACGCTCTACCAATGGTCAAGGTGAAATTCTATTTAAGCGTAAAATAGATTCTATTATTTTCACTTCAAAGACCTGTCCTTTCCATTATTAAGAATAAATCAATTCCCTGTCCAAGATAACCACCAAGTCAGACTCCACTGTCTCAAGCTTTCTGATTGAGGAGTCAGCAGATGTGTGACACACAATGCTTTATATAGATATGGATTTTCACTAACCTCCTCCTCAATTCCTAAAAAAAGACTTTTCGTCTTTAACAGAGGAAATGCATAAGGGAGTGCTGAGAGGTTTAAGTCCTTCTGCTGATAGAGGAACACCACATTCTAATCTGTGCATGCTTTCCCACACATCTGGAATACAGCTAACACACATGCTCAGCTTTTGCAAATGAGATTCAAAGAAACAGATACTTTTTGAGATAGGGAAAATTCTTTTTTTTTTCACTCATCAATGTATTTTAATCATATTTTCACATCAATAATTATCTATATCATCATTTTTAAGGACTCCTAATAATTCCTTTCTCAGGAGGTACCATAATGTTTTAACCATTTCCTATTGATGGATATTTAGAATTTTTTTTCTATAGATAAGGCTTCAATGAACATGATTTACCTATATCTTTTTTTTTTTGAGTTTTTATTTAAATTCCTGTTAGTGAACATGCAGTGTAATATTGGCCTCAGGTGCACTATGTAGTGATTCCACACTTCCACACAACACCTGAAGTTCATCACAAGTGCCCTTCTTAATCCATCACCTACTTCGCCCATCCCCCACACACCTCTCCTACCTTACACTTGTATCTTTACATACTAGTCTGATGTTCTCCTAAGAATAAACCCTTATAAGCAGACTTACTAGCTTAGAGTATGCTTTTTTTTTTCAGTATAATTGACATATCAACATTATATTCATTTCAGGTGTACAATGTAATTGATTCTATATTTGTATATATTGCAAAATGATCACCACAGTGAATCTGCTTGACATCCATTACCAGTTACAAAATAAGAAAAACTTAAATATGGTCTGGGTATTAGGTGATTTTAAAGGCTGATTATTAAGTTTTTAGGTACGGAAAAGGCATAGTGGTTATGTATAGTAAAAATTTTATCGGGGCGCCTGCATGTCACAGTGGGTTAAAGCCTCTGCCTTCGGCTCAGGTCATGATCTCAGGGTCCTGGGATTGAGCCCCACAGGCTCTCTGCTCAGCAGGGAGCCTGCTTCCCCCTCTCTCTCTGCCTGCCTCTCTGCCTACTTGTGATCTCTGTCTGTTGAATAAATAAATAAAATCTTTTTAAAAAAATCTTATCAAGTTGAAATTCATATACTATTCGGGGGTATATTTTCCCTTTGCTACTCAAGGGAAATTCTAGCAGGCCCCATAATTCTCTGCCACTTCCAGGTAACAAAGTCCTGAATTTAGCTGAAGTCACAAAATACAATTGTGATTCAGGAAATGAAATGTAAAGGTCGATATATTAATGGACCCTTTCAGTAAGGCAAAAAAAAAAAAAAAAAGACTTCTTGCCCCACCTCACACCCCCAGCTAGGATGTGTATAGGCAGGCTGCCGGCCTCTATCTTTTCAACCCACTTCCTGCCCTGCTTGCTGGCTGCTGTTACTTGGCTGCAACTGCCATTAAAATAAAGTGAAAAACAGTCTGAGGGGTTTGAAGTGGGGGGGGGGGTTGGGGTACCAGGTGGTGGGTATTATAGAGGGCACGGCTTGCATGGAGCACTGGGTGTAGTGAAAAAATAATGAATATGTTTTTCTGAAAATAAATAAATTGGAAAAAATAAAAAATAAAAAAATAAAGTGATAGGGGCCGCTGCTGCCTCCCAATACCCAGTAGCCCCTCTGTCTTTACAAAAAGAATCCCAGCTTTAAGCTGGGCCCATTGCTGCCCCACGAGCTTGGATTTCTTGGCTTCACTCAGAGCAAGGCGTGAACACGTGACTGAACTCTGGTTAATGAGATACAAGTGAAAATGATGGGGGTATACTCTGAAACGATCCTTAAAAGAGATAGGGCAGCAGACCTTTCCTCTGCCCTTCCTCTCCTCCAGCTGCCTGGAACATGACGTGATGGCTGGAGCTTTAGCAGCTCCATGAGCCTGAGGACACATTCAGGGCCATGGGAGCAGCGAACCAGGAGGCTTGTTCCTCCTAACCGTGTGGAGCCACCATCCTTTCCACAAATTGCTTATGTCCTGACTTACTCTACGTAAGAGAGAAATAAACTTCTATTCTTTAATTTTCTTTACCATTGTTCTTTCATTTATATGCAGGCAAATGTACCCTCACCAGCACAGAGGGCTTCGCATTCTCTGAACTAGTAGCTACTTAAACCTGACTCCCTGTCTCTTATGGGTAGTTTTGTGGGTTCTCCAGGGGCTCCCCTCAAAATCCTTGTAATATAAGTGATACATTCAGGTCCTTCATTTGCCACCCCCACCCACGCCCCTAAAATTCACTTGCTAATCTCTCTGCTGGCGGCGCCACTTGGGCAGAGGTCAAACGGCTCCTGGCTGGCTCTCCATCCCCGCATGGGCCGCATCTGGTCCATGGGAAGACCGCACAATCGCTCCAACAAACTTGGCAGTGGGGGTAGCCCTATCGCAGCTGCTCCCCACTCAGCCCAACACCAAAACATCTCACCAGAGTCAAAGCCAATCCGCTGCGCTCCCAGCTCCCCGGGCGACCTCTCTCCAGGATGGGGCTGAGGAACAACTCCCCCACCTCATGCTTCTTCCAGGAAAAGGGGGTGAGGTGAACTCACAGCAGCAGCTTCTCCAAATAAATCCTCCTTACAAATCTTGTATCGATGCTTTCTATACCCTCAGAGTGAAGATTTTCAAGAGCTGTGAACCCGATGTTCAGATATCTCCTTTGAAAATGCCTATTTTGCTCTTTCTCACAACGTATTTTAGTCACTTCTGTCTAGTACATCTTGAGGCATTAGTCAAACTTTCCAACTCAGCTGCTTATGACAAAAACAATGCCTTACGGGGGGATGCACATTTGTGGTAAAACCGTAAAGAAAAGCAAGGAAACAATAACAATATTTGGAAGAGCACTTATCCCTGAGGTGGGTGTGGGGGCAGGATGAAGGAAGGAAATGCGATCAACAAGCACATGCGAGGGGCTTCAAAGAGAACGTTCTAGATGTTTATCTGGTGGTTATTTTCTTTATGATTATAAGTTAAAATGTGCACACACATTACATATATATACATTTATTCATTGCCTACGATGTAAAAGAACAAAAACAAAATAATATCTAAGCTCCACAGCAAAGTAATTTGGAAAGAAGACTGCTCTCTGAGAATCAGGCTGTAAACTCGACACAAAATGGAGGAAGCTGGTCAAAAAATGACTTCCACTAGTGGTTGAAAGATTTTCTCGAAGCATCAGGGTGTTGTTCGTAGCAACTTCTGTAGTGGCGGTGAGCTCTGCATTAGGGACAATGCCCTTAGCATATCTAACCTTCTTAACTGCCTGGATGACAAGTGGGGGACAATATTACAGAGGTGCTCACTGGTAGCTCACAGCTACATGGGGCAGAGAAAGTCCGCAAGCCCCCGGAACTGAGACAGAGTCCTGGCTAGAAATTCAAGTGAGTGGACCCCACTAGCAGACTCTACGTTGGTGATACCAACCTGAGCAGTAGCGACAGTTGATAAAGTCTCATGAATTCTCTCTGTATGACCTTTGTAAGAGTCCAAGCAACTTTCTGATTACAATCTGGCTTTTTTGGAGCCTGTCTATGGGAAAAGAAGATGCTGATCATGTAGATTTTATTGTTGTTATTAAGGCAATATTAGCTTTATTATAACTCACGATGACAGCTGATACCTACATGTTTATGCCACTTGAGCCTCACAAAAAATCTTCATCCTGGTGATAGGCAGCATAGGAGAGAGCTAAAGAGCAACGGAGACCAAGATCCAAACCCCAGCTCTGACCCTTAACAGCTGTGTAACCTTGAGCAGTACATTAAGCTTCTTGGGTCTCAGCCTCCTCATCTGTAAAGTGGGAGTAATGGTAGTTCTCACCTCATGGCACTGTTGTGAGGATTAAATGAGTGAATATTCCTAAAACTCTGAGACAGCAACTGTCACGTAGTGAGTATAATATAAATGTTTGCTGTTACTCCGTGTTATAGACAAAACAAGTGGGGCTCAGAGTGGTAATGGCATAATCAATGTACACTTGCTTAAGCTCCACAACTAGTATGTGGCAGATAGTTAACCCAAACACACTAGGCTTCAGACCCCACGTGCTTGACCCACATCCTTGTCATTAACCATCTCCGTAATTATTTGTCAACATAAATTAACCCCTGTGCCTGCTGGGTCTGCCTCAACCTTGGGGCCTGGGGATCGATGACCTCCTTGGGGCCTGATAATGGTCATCACAGGCTGAAAACAGCAGGCTCTGGGCCTTTGAAACAGAGTACCTGACTCTCCAGCTGGGCCCCAGTCTGGCCTAGTGGCAGCTGATCTTCCCCTGGCTGTCCCCAGGCAGCTGTCTCCTCTCCTGCTGACTCCCCACTGAATGCCGAAATGCTCAAAGGCAGGCATTGGTTCTGAGTTCTCAGTTTCTAGCAATATACCAATTAGCAAACATAAAATGTAAATTCTTCTGTAACCCCAGATAGATTCAGATTATAGCCTCTCTGTCTTCAGCTGGTTGTAAAGCAGCAATCCTTCCTTCAGACCTTTTCTAACCTACCCAAGCCAAGGGCACCCTATACCTGTGAAGGGCCTGGGAAACGGGAAGTGGTCCAGTCGTCATCCTCTGCCAAGGGTCTCCGACTGTCCTGAAGAGAAAGTGCGGTGGGACAACAGAGCTCCAGTTCCTGCTGCTAATACCCATGTGAACTTGGCTGAACCTCTTTGCCTCTCTGAGTGGCAGCTTGCCCATTTGGGAAGCAGAAAAGTTTGGGAAAATCTTTAAGTTCCTTCCATTCTTTGATCTCTGTATCTGTATTTTAATCAAGAGCCAAAGGTCATTTTGATTTGCCTATACTCAAAAACAACTCAAAATAAATTCTCACATTAAGGAGATATTCAGACTGCTTCCCACAACGCAATGCCACTGCTATTTGCAACTGTAAAGGGATAAAGTCACTTTCAAAAACCCCAACATGAGCTGCTGGGGCTACTGAGAGGGAAAAACCTATTTGCCTGATAACATACATCACATGAAACTTATGGCTTGAAAGCTTCTCTCATTGAGAATATTAAGCAATAACCTGGGCCCCGATCACAGGTGAGCACACATGTGCCTGTGTGTTTGCACACGCTCACGGTAGAATGTAGTTTTTTTTTTTGTTTTTTTTTTTTAGAAATTTAAACAATAAATGATAAAGTACTTTGAAGACCTCAAAAAAAAAAAAAAAAAAGGGAAAAAAGACAACGTTCATTACAGCGGTTGTCCCAAAATGAGGTGAGATAACTTACCAAACATATCAGAGTGATTAATAATCTTATTTTGGGCTCTGGACTAATTAAATGCTTGCTATTAAATCAGTGATGCAAATAAATTTTTGAACAAGTCTGTACAGAAGAAATAAGTTGAAAAGGATCATAATGGATTACCACATGGCCCTTCTGGGGACAGTGGCTTGAGATGGACAATTCTTTTTCTCAGAAGTATGTAGAAGATGCAGCTACTTACTGATTGGCTTTCCCTTCTTCCAAACACCATTGTAACATATTTTTATCCTCTCGAGCTATTTTAAGATTCTTTAATTTAGTAAAAATTAATTTTATCAGACATATCTGTTCAGAAGCCTGACTCATGCAGCAAACTATAGATAATAAATTTCCCCACCCATTTTTTTTCAATTTATTTATTTTCAGAAAAGCAGTATTCATTATTTTTTCACCACACCCAGTGCTCCATGCAAGCCGTTTTTAAGAGGTTTCATAATCTTTGTAGTAGGGCCCTTCTTAACAGCTCAACAGTGCTGAACACCTCACCAAACTTCCAGGCACTATGTTTGTTACACTGGACTCTGATAGAAGGGGGGGATGGGGCGGGAACAAAAGACAAATGATCAGGAACCTGAGGTACATCGCAGGTAATGACCAGGCTGTGATTCTGAATGATAATGCCGGGCTTGCACTGAACACTTTGCCTAATTAGACTTCACACAAGGGGGAAAAATGCTTTAATATTTAACAAGTATAATGGTGTAATCAATGTACACAAATCAGGCCTGATAAGGAATATTGCTTATTAAAGAGAGAGACAGATGGCTCCGGGAAAGGTAGTCATTAAATGTAAAACCTCACAGACTCCAACTGCGAACACCAGCCACGTACTTTCAAATTACCACTCCAGCCCCAGACACTCCATGCATTATTTAGTCCTGTCCTCTTTCTTATAGGTACACCCACACCATAGATTTAATAAAATAACTCGGTTCAAAACACTCATCTCTGCTGTTTCTCAGAGCTGTCTTTTCCTAACCACTCTTGCTGCCGTCAAAAATCCCACTGAGTCAAGATGTCCAACATCTCTGTTATAATCTTTTCAGTTAGATAATTAGTCCTCCTTTTTATTATGCTCAAGAACACTTAATGTGTTGGAAGCATTCCTGACTATTAAATCCACCCAGCCTGCCACAAGATTATGAATATATAATTTGTTTATAGGTAGCTTTTAAGAAAACACAAAGTAAGCAAACAGCACACAGGAATATAGTTAAAAACAGGCATGCTTATGAACTGCAAATCACAGTAAGAGATTTCTAAGGGTGGGTTATCTGTTCAGTTTCTCCAAGGCCAGCTTTGCATGCAGATACAAAGATCCTAGAAGGCAACTTGCCCATTCATGAACCCACTTGTTTACTAAGCCTGTTGACTTTTAAGTGGCTGCATTTGTTCATTCCATGCATAGCACAGAGAACCCACTGCGCCTACATACTGTGCTACATACTCCTTGGGATGCACTGAAAAACTATGTCCAGTACTATATCTCTATGCTCCAGGAGTCTACGTGATCCAAGGACACAGAAGCAACGACAGTGCCTGCCATCATGTAAAGTCTGATACTAACAGAGGTACAGTGACAGTCTTGCAAGTAGGAGCTTTCGTGACAAACAGACCTACATTCAAATGCTGGTTCTGCCTGTCATAGTGATCTAACCCCACTGAGGTAGTTCATCGATAAAAATCTCAGTTCCTGGGTGCCTGGGTGGTTCAGTGGGGTAATCCTCTGCCTTCGGCTCAGGTCATGATCTCAGGGTCCTGGGATTAAGCCCCGCATCGGGCTCTCTGCTCAGTGGAGAGCCTGCTTCCCCGCCTCTCTCTGCCTGCCTCTCTGCCTACTTGTGATCTCTCACTCTCTCTCTGCCAAATAAATAAAATAAAATAAATAAAAATAAAATAAAATCTTAAAAAAAAAACTCAGTTCCTCAAATATAATTGCATGGGTTTAAAAAATTTCCACAAATAAAGTGCTTCAAATAGTGTTTAGCACAGAGTGGATTTCTTCCTAACCTTCTCCCACTTCTGCATTCCCAGGATAAAATGGGCCTCGTTTTACCTGAAAAACCAATTTTTCAACCCCTGACTTAGCTACAATGATACCCATATCCACATCTTACTTCTCTTTGGCACAAACAATCCCATTTTTCATTTGTGTCCCCAAACAAATTCCTCTAGAACTATTCTTACCAATTCTCTCCAGAAAAAGCATGGATTTGAAGTGCAGAGAACAAAAGATTTCACATCTTAACCTGTTAGCTGGATATGCACAAATGAAGCTGAGAGCATTTAGAGTCCATTGGACCCACGAAGCTGGTTGCCGAGATTTCCACTTCTGATGTTGTCAAGTCAACAGGAAATAAAAACCAATCCCCTTGGCCTCACAGTGGGCCCCGGGAACTTACTATCCCCAGGGAAGATGTCCCACATGTCATTAAGCCACAGCTTGACAATACGTTCCCTGCTTTGTAATTCACTCTATTGCGAGCTGCTTAAGGTCAGAAACTCCTGTCTTCTCATCAATGCACCTCTAGCCCTGAGCACAGTGCCAAGCACACAGCAGGATGGCCATAACCAGATTCTAAACGACCCGAGAGTGGGCAGGTATTTAGGCAGCATTGTCATAGGGGCATCTAAAATTACCTGCCAGCTGGCCATGGTGCCTTGTAATGACGCATTACAGAAACAATGGACCTAAATTCCTAACAATGGAATTCTACCAAGTAGCTGGGTCATCCTAGATAAGTCACTGTGCTTCTCTGGACCTCTTTCTGTTCATCTGCAAAACACAGAAATGGTCAAAATGATCTCTAAGGTGCTATTATTTCTGCAAAATACTGAAATGTTAGACCAAATGATCTCAGAAAACACTGATCCTGTTGATGTATTTTTGTCAACCAATGATTCTCCTGTGAATTCCAACTCCAGCAAGTCATGAACTAGACTATTAAATGAAGTCTACAAATCCTCCGGGGCCCATGCATCCCTTTCAAATATGCATTGTTGCCATTTCAAAGACTTCCAGTTCATTTAGATAAAATCAATAAACATGGCCAGCTTTATTCAAAGCTCCTCCATTCATTCTCTGACCCTCATTCCTAAGTGATTAGGAGAAACAGTAATACCTGTCCATTTCACCCTCACATGACATTTGCCCAAGAATAATCAAACAGTCACTTACAGAGAAAAGGGAAAGGAATCTAGAGAAGCAGGTGCCTCCCATGCCTCTTTACCCTGAGCTGGACCATCACCACAAGTCAAACAAGCACCTCCTCATGACTTCCCAGCAACTGGAAGGTTCTATAAAGGACCAACACCTGCCTCCTACCTGCCTCACACTGGTGGAAGGTATAAATACTCACTGGTCACCCTGTGGCCATCAGTAAAATTCACCATCTTGAAAGGATGGAAAAGAAAGCATAGTCCAGGTAGTAAGCAAATCATTTCTACAGTCAGTTCCTGAGGTCACTGTCTTGAGTGGGAGAGAATCCAAAAAGCCCCCAAAATAGTTCCTACAACAATTCCTACCTCATTTCCCCAAGAACATGAACATGAAGGTATCAGTTCTGAATGAAAAGTCTAAAGAAGTATTCTCATGGTCTCTGTTCCACATTAATAATGACCAAGGTATTCTTTCAGACTCATTCTCAGAAGACAAAAAGATAATTCCAGTGCAGCTGGATAAATTTTCCTCTATTCCCAAAGGATATTCATGGAAAACATCCTCAAGATTATTAATTACTTGAGTGAACAACATACTCTCTTCAAAGAAAAACCATTTTCGAGACAACTCAAGACCCAAGATGTTGAATCAGCTTACTTGATCCAACAAGGTTACTAGTGTTATGCTCAGATTTTGGCTTTGTCCACCATTTGGATTGATGAATCCATTCACAGCCCATAAACGTCATTGCTTTACATTCAAATGGCCCCTGAGTGTCAATGATTAAATTCCCACTTTAGGGATTAAGAATGTGTTCATCCCCACAGACTGAGTCAGCTCTGGGATCCTTTCTCTACCAATCTAGTCTCCTTCTTTAAAAAAAAAAAAAAAATTATTTATGTATTTAACAGAGATCACAAGTAGGCAGAGGCAGGCAGAGAGAGAAGGGGAAGCAGTCTCCCCGCTGAGCAGAGAGCCCAATGCAGGACTCGATCCCAGGACCCCGAGATCATCACCTGAGCCAAAGGCAGCGGCCCAACCCACTGAGCCACCCCAATCTAGTCTCCTTCTATGGCAACTTGTCGACACCTCCATCTGGAGAGACACACACACACACACACACACACACTTCAAACTGACCTCACCCCTGTTATTCAGGCCCCAAAATCTATGGGCCATGAGTGAAAAACCAAAAGGAACCTTCCACCAAAGAACATGCTTTAGGTGGAAGCCAGAGCTCAGAGGTCATAGGTACATTCTAAGAAATTCTCCCCAGAACACAAGTCTCCTCCCTTGGTTCCTCATTATGTAGCCACAGTGGCATTTAAATAAATCCTATTTATATGCAAATAAGACATCCAAAAGTATCCTAAGCATTTTGAGCTACTTACATCTATAATAGGACAAAAAGAAGTAGTTATTTCCTATCCATTTGTGTATATAATAGATAGGAAATAAGAAAAGGACTGCTACTCTCCTTTGGACAGCTAATTAAAGTAGCCAGGGCACAGTAGGAACTCATTATTCAACAGTAAGTCCCAGCCACCACCTTGTTCCTTTCGATCTAAAACTGGAAGTTACCTAAGCATACCAAAGGTGGTTTTCTGGGCTTGGTGTCCATACCCAAGCATCTTATCATAGTAACATATACATGGTGGGTGTTCAAGACATATATGATTATAATCATCTAGAACTTGAGACATTAAAGCTATCCAAGAGTAGAGTTAGAAATGTCAAGGTCCAGGGAAGATACAGGATGCTCCTCCTGGTCTTCCAAAAGCTCCTTGATCCTTGTTTTCTCTTCCATGCGTCCTTCCTGTGGGCCTTTGTAGTAATAACTGCTGATATGCAATATTTACCATGTGCTGAGCGGATTATATGTGTTATCTAAATCAATCAGCAGACCATCCAATATGGTAAGAACTATTACCCTCGTTTTACAGATGAGAAAACTGGGCTCCAAGGGATTAATGTACTTGCCCAAGATCACACAGTGAAGAAAGAGTGGAGCTGCGAAACTGGGTGAACGGACTCCAACTGCCAACCCTGTTTGCTTGCTTCCTCATTCAGTCCCCTGGTTCCTGTACTTTCTCACTTAGAGCACTCAGCACACACCCTCCTTCCCCTAATCTTCCCGAGAACCAGACAAACTAACTTGGATTTCATTTCAAGGACTATTCTTCCTCCCACTAAGTCTGTTGTTGCTGCTGCTGTTAAGTTTGCTTGTCCATTTCAATACACTCTACTAATTCCATAAAATGGGCTTCTGAAAATTGCAGTAATTTGTTTTTGTTTTTTTTTAAGATTTTATTTATTTGACAGACGGAGATCACAAGTAGGCAGAGAAGCAGGCAGAAAGTGAGGAGGAAGCAGGTCTCCCTGCTGAGCAGAGAGCCCGATGTGGGGGCTCCATCCCAGGACCCTGGGATCATGACCTAGCCGAAGGCAGAGGCTTTAAACCACTGAGCCACCCAGGCGCCCCTGTAGTAACTTGTTTTAAATAGACTATTCCTCAATTTGATGCTTTTTAAATGTTTTGCATTTTAAAAAAAAAAACTCTGAATCAAGCTTCTCTTGCACCTGGGCAGGTTCTGTGTGCCTGTTCACAGAAGGACTGTTTTATGTCTCTGTGCCAATGCATCATAAATAATGAGTCGAGGCCTCCTGCTCCTGGCTGAGGTAGACAGTCCTGAACTGTAATGATTTTGTAAAGCCCTCATTCCCTCCCTACCACACATAGCATCTACCTGGACACCAAACAAGGTGGCCCATTATCATAAAACCACTAGGCACATCTCTCTAAAAACATTCCCTGATCTTAAAACACAGCCCACTCTACAGAAATGACAGCAGGACTCTATACGGGGCCCTGTGCACCTGGCTTGCCTTCCTGTGAAACAGATCTGGGGGTATTAACCACAGCTCCAACTGGAACCAAATTAAAAAAAAAAAAAAAAAGTTTGTTTCCCTGTGACTCCAGCTACCTCTTGACGATCTAGAGAGGAATGGGCAACAACTAATAATTCTGACTTTGCTCCTTGCCAACAGAGCTGCTGCTTTTGGAAAAACCCTACAGTAGGAGACCAAGGAGCTAAAAGCACGTAATAAGGCACCTATCCTGAGTTCCAAGCTCCCTTTGTCTCCTGGAATTCATCCTCTTCTGGCCGGCCTGGGTAGCCACCCAGTGTGACAGGAACCCTACGCTGGCACCAGCTCACAGATCGCCCAACACCACGTCTGTCCCAGGCCCCAAGAGGGAGACCCAGAAAGTAACATTTTAAATGAATTCATCACATTCTACCTCAAATTTAGATATTTTTTCTTTTCTTTTTTTTTTTTTCCTTTTGGATATATATTTTTTCCTTTTGGATATTTCTTTCTGCCCCCATAAGGGGGGGGGTGTGGTGGGCAGGGAGAGAGAAAAGGGAAAGAAGGAAGAGAGACAGATAAGAAGGAAGAAGGGGAATGAGGTGCCTGGCTAGCTCAGTCAGCTAAGCGTCCAACTCTTGATCTCTGCTCAGGTCATGATCTCAGGGTCCTGGGATGAATAACCCTGCGAGGGGCTCCATGCTCAGTGGGGAGTCTACTTCCCCTCTCCCTCTCCCTCTGCCCCTTCCCCCTGCTCTCAGGTTCTCACTCATGCACCCTTTCTCTCTGTCTCTCTCTCGCTCGCTCGCTCAAATAAATAAATAAATCTTTAGAAAAGAGGGCAAGAAGTAAGAAGAGGAAGAACACCATTGTCTGTAGCACCTACTATGTCTGGAGGCTTGGCTCTTTCCTTTCTAACAGTTCCTTTAATTCTTTCTACGGCCTGTAAGGTATGATTATCCCCACCCCCTCATGTACACAAAGAAGCTAAGCGCTCAGAGATGTTCAATGATGAGAGCAGGAGCCCCAGTCAGGCAGTGGTGGAGCTGGGATTCAGACCCCAGGACTGCCTAGCTCCCAAGGCTCAAACGCTTTCCTCTCCACTGTCTTCCTAGCTGTCTTCCACTACTTGCCATTTCTGTAGTGTCCAGCAGCGCACCTTAATCTGAGGAGCGGATGATGAAGATGTGTTGACGAACGCATGAATGGTTGATTCCAGCTTCACACCTTAATATTCTGCAACCCACACACTCGATTTTATTCATATATTCTGTTTATAACATGCCTGCAAAGTACCTTGATAGGAAGTTAAATGTTGTACAGAAATAAATTGTACCACACTGTATTGTATTTCGAGTTACTAGAAAAAGCTACACACAAAAATCTATAAATAAAAAATGCTGAAGCAGACTTCCTGATAAAAATTCATTTGTCATCTTGCTCCATCATGTCCAGAAATGGATATAAATACAATAATCTAAGGAAAATCAAAGTTTTCACATTCTGTGAACCCTCGGAACACTAACGTGTTTCCTAGACTGCTAAGGCTGTGTGTACTCATGCCAGAAATGATGGCACAAAGGGTTTTTTTTAAAGCTTTTATTTAAATTCCAGTTAACATACAGTGGTAGTATTGGTTTCAGGTGTTCAACACTTTCATGCAACACCCAGTGCTCATCTCAGCAGATGCCCTCCGAACTCCCCATCACTTTCTCCTCCAACCCCCACACCCATCCAACTCCCCTCTGGTAAAGTTTGTTATCTAGAGTTAAGACCTGGTTTACCTCTCTTTTTTTCCCTTTGCTCATTTGTTTTGTTTCTTAAGTTCCACGGTACGGTATTTGTCTTTCTCTGACTTATTTCACTTAGCATAATACTCTCTAGCTCCATCCATGTCATGGCAAGTTTGAAGGGCAAGATTTCATTTTTTTTAATAGCTGGGTGATATTCCATTATCTTGCGGGCACACACACACACAAACACACACCCACATCTTTATCCATTCATCAATCCATGGACACTTTGGCTGTTTCCATAATTTGGCTGTTGTGGATAACATTGCTCTAAACATTGGGGTGCATATGTCCCTTTGAATTTGTATTTTCCTATTTGGGTAAACACCTGGCAGTGTGATTGCTGGGTCTTAGGGTAGCTCTACTTTTAACTTTTTGAGGAACCTCCATACTGTTTTCCAGAGAGGCTGCACCAGTTTGCATTCCCACCAACAGTGTAAGAGGGTTCCCCTTTCTCCAAGTCCTCAAAGATGGCACAGAGGTTAGGAGCTCAAGTCGCAGATCCAGAAAGGCCTGATGTGAACCCAAGGCCCAGGCACAGAACTCACAAACTGCCCTGGGACAGGCAACACACCCTCTAAACCTTAGTTTTCTCATCTGCAAACTGCAAATGCTAAGAGTGCAGGCTTCCTGAGGTAGCTGTGCTGATTCAATGAATGACTCACGGCCCACGCTTAGCAGAGCAGCTGCTAGGTGGGTAAGGGCCCCTAAGTGTTAGCCATTTTTATCACTCGAGGAGAACTATAATGGAAGTGCAACAAGAAAGCTGAAATGAATCACTTACCTTTGCAAATGCTATTACAAGCACTAAATTCACCTGAATCATCTGTTCCAGATTACTGTGGTACTAAAATGATCTGCCCTGAAAGCAATCCCATCAGTAATACAAAAATAATAACCACCACCACCAACAGTGATATTTACTATGTGCCAGGCACTTTTCCAGACAAGAGCATCGCACGCAATTGTGTACATGGTGCCACACAAGAGAGCGTCCAGCAGGAGGTGAGTGAGGTTGAAGTCCAGTTCACTCCCTGTTTATGGTGCCACCAAGGGGCAACCCGTGGGCTGGCAGCAGCTCTGTTTACATGCATTAACTGATGCATTAAATTTAGCAAACCTCTAACAAATGGGAGACAGAAGTTAGAAAGTCACTTTTGAGAGCACCCAGGACCCAGGTCGAAAACCACCATTTCAGTAATCACATTAACAGAGTAGATGAGCACACCCCAAAGTCACAAACAGTAGTCACGCCTACTGTTAAGCGGCATAGCCCTGTACCACGTGGGAACATGAAAATCAGGCAGGCCCTAGTGCTGGGTAGAAATAGACAGTTCCCCTCCACCTCCTCCCTGCCTCCTGCTTCCCTCTTCCTACATCAACTCAAATATCCCTGTGTGTGATAATGAAACAAAAGTATCATATTTGACCCCAGAATAACCAAATGTTACATTTAACATTGTCTAAAATCAACAACAAAAATCATCTATGTGGCAAGGTGATGTTTCTCTAAGTGATAGGTTCCAAACTCTCCACTGCAAACTCTAGCAAACAGTTACCATTTCTGTCCCTCCAGGAGGCACCTCCCCAGCTGTGGGTCCTAAAAATGACTCCCAGGTATAAAGACGTTCATTTCCTGCCACCTCAAGCCTCTATAATCGCAGTGAGCTCAGGGGCTCTGGCCCAAACTAAAACCCCTCATCCCGGATATAGCTATATACCTATCATTGAGGCTTAGACCCAGCATCAACCTGGGAAGGAGAGACAGGGGGACACCACACCCTCGCAGGCTGGATGTGTGACAGTGAAAACTGTACTCTTCCTGTACCGGAAAAGTATTAGTTTATGCAGACGGGATCTGTGTAACTTTTTGATATGCTCAGAATCCAAAACATAATCCAGACATATTTCACTTAATCAAAGAAAAGTGATAATAAAAATTATCTATGACCTTTACACAAAAGTTATTCCTCTTATGCAGTTCCCTAAAGAGTCCAGATCCAGACCTTGGAAGAAACACAGTGAAAAACAGATTGCCTTGTTTTGAAATCTCACCCTGTAAAAGTCAGAATTGAATGTCCAATTATTTTTTAAATTCAGAAGCATTCTGCTAAGAGAAGAAACCCCTTGATAAGAGTTTGGGTCTACAATACAATGCTCTCTTTCCTAACTGTTGTTAATTTTACATTAAAAACTGATGGTGTTTAGTTTGCCACTATAATTAAATGTCACAGAAAACCTGAAATATTCTTATTCATTTGCAAACAATATGGCAATATTTTCAGTAATAATGTGTGCTTAAATATATCGTCGGTATTTTTTTCTACCAAATAGCAAATTACATCTGACAACACCAACACACCGTTGAGTTGTTCAACCGTCTCAGTGACTAACTTCATTCAAATTAGAGTTTCGAAATAAGAGGTCTTTTCAAAAACTCACAGAAGAAAAGTGCCTTTCAATGACGCTTCTTAGAATTCAGTGAAACATATTTCTTAAAGCTGGGATTTAACATGGTCCTCGAAAGAAAGAAAGGGAGAGAAAGAAAGAGAGAGAGAGAAGCGGGAGAGGGAAAGAGGGAGGAAAAAAGGAAAAGGGAAAGAGAGGAAGGAAGGAAGGAAAGAAGGAAGGAGACACCAGAAGCTTCTACTAGCAGGAGAGCATTCCTTGAGAAACAACGTGTATTATTGTTAGTGCTGCAAGTACCTATTTAGGAGATAAAGCAATTTTAAACACATTAAAAGATAAAAAATAAGCTTCACCAAAGACATAACTAAAAACTTGAAGATAGGGGCGCCTGGGTGGCTCAGTGGATTGAGCCTCTGCCTTCAGCTCAGGTCATGATCTCAGGGTCCTGGGATCAAGCCCCGCATCGGGCTCTCTGCTCGGCAGGGAGCCTGCTTCCCTTCCTCTCTTTCTGCCCACCTCTCTGCCTACTTGTGATCTGTCTGTCAAATAAATAAATAAAATCTTTAAAAAAAAAAAAAAACTTGAAGATAATACAACAAAATTGTACGTTTGCTTTATTAGAAAAATTTTTTTAAATCATATATTTGAATATAAGGATGTGCACAGTAAAAAGCCCATCCTCAAATCTCCTTTAAACCTCTAAAGTGATTCTAAAATGGTACCGAATCCATCATTTAAGATGGCTTTCATTTCTTTTTAGGCCTTTAGTAATGCTTTTCACACAGGGTTGCCCTTTTGTAATAAAGTATTCTGTGTCAAGAACCAAGGAAGTTTAATTCCTTTGCTACCTTAAAGGACAGAATAATGGGCAATAAATGCCAGCCCAGGGTGAAACACTATGCAGAGGAGGCCCCTAGCGGTGAAGCTGCTGCTCCAACTTGGCTTTATACATGTGCTAAGACTGCTTTATCAGGAGGGCAAAATCAATAGGTAATAAAGTCTACCTGAGCTTTGCTTCTTTAATAACCTCTATTAACCCTAATATATAGTAGGGCCATCATTTAGAATCCCAAGTTCCTTTCATCAGGAATATGTATATTTATAAATAAAGGATGTGACCTGAAGAATAACTTCATTACATTCTCCATTTAAATTAACAAATACTTGTGGGTGCCCGGGTGGCTCAGTGGGTTAAACCCATGCCTTACAGTTCAGGTCATGATCTCAGGGTCCTGGGATCAAGCCCCACATCTGGCTCTCTGCTCAGCAGGAAGACCTGCTTCCCCCTCTCTCTCTTTGCCTGCCTCTCTGCCTGCTTGTGATCTCTGTGTGTCAAATAAATAAATAAAATCTTAAAAAAAAATTTTTTTTAATTAACAAACACTTGTGAAACCCTTACACCCTGCTAGGCACTGAGCTGGGGGCATGGAGTCAGGTTAAACAGGAGAATGAGCACCCTCACAGAACTCCATGTTATTTCTTTTCAGCATAATCACGTTACATTGAGGGCAGAGCTAGAACGATAAGTGGACTGGGAAGTACAATTCACCATCATATGACCTTGTGGTGGGCTCTTACCAATAGGAAAAACCAGAAAACCCGAAGTATTGCCCACTCCCACCCTCAAAGGGTCAGCTCCTCACTTTCCATATATATAGGGCAGCCTCTGAGGTTCTTCAACAAAATGAGGTTGAATGAATGAATGGAAAATAAGATTGCACAGGATTTTTTTTTTTTAATTTGGATTCTATTTACTTGACATAGAGAGCACAAGCAAGGAGAGGCAGGCAGAGGGAGAGAGAGAAGCAGGCTCCCCACTGAGCAGAGAGCCTGATATGGGACTGGATCTCAGGACCCTGATATCAAGACCTGAGCTGTAGGCAGACTGAGCCACCCAGGCACCCCAGGATTTTTAAACTTAAAAAAAAAAATTAAAAAGTTGAAACATCCCAGAGTTGAGGATTCCCAGAAATAAAGGAAGACAGAAGCAGAAGACAACATTTATGAAGGACTTCATGTGCTCCAGGCAGTGGGATAAGTTCCTAAATGTTGTTTCATTCTGCCATAAGGTGAGGAATATTATTGGCATTTTACAAAATAGGAAACTATAGCTGGGAAAGGGTAAGTGATTTGCCCAAGGTTATTATACATTGGATAAATGGGAGAGGCTGCTTGGAGCCCAGATACCTGGGATGGCAAAGCAAATGTCTGCTTCACTGTAAACTGGTGAATCCCAAAGTTTGAGATTTTCTTTTGAACCCCATTAGTGCAGCTTGCAAGCAGGCATATGAGCTTAGGAACACAAAGATGAACAGAATTAAAGTATTTCAATACTGTATAATTTAAATAACATATTCAATGCAGAGGAATTATTAAATATTTATTGGGTATGGCCCACCTCTTGCTTTCCAGGAACTGACATTTTCTGGGAAAACAACACAGGATCCCATATACTATTAAGCACTATTACACGTGTTCGAGTCACTATTCATGACTAAGGCTTTATTTTTTTTTCCTATACGCTCTATTCCCAAGTTTGAAAGACTTTTCTCCTTCCAATTAGCAACAAGACAGCACTGCCCAGGGCTTATTAATGCTCACGGTGCAAGTAATACTATAATAATTATGACTGCCTTGTATGAACAATGTTTACAAAATCCAAGAAATCCAGTAGAATTAAATTTAAATTTCTAGTAAAAAGACGTGACAGAGCAGTTAATTATCTTTATCATCTAGACCTACCTAGCGACATTTAAGTAAAAACTACTCCAAGGCTTTGCAATCAGAAAAAGAGTGGGGTTTGCAGAATAACCACTCGCATTCACTCGTGTTCCCAAGCCTCAGTGTGTCCGCACAGACACTGCGGTGAAATTCTCTTCCCTCCCGTCGCTCTTCCTTCGCACGTCGATGGAAAGAGAACTTCAAAGTCACCGACGCGCTGCAGGTGCAGGAAGGGTCGCGGCAACAACTTCGCCTTGTCTCTGCGCAGCTTTCGCCCCTCCCGGCCCTTCGAGACCCCCACCCCGACCATGCCCGCGGAAGCGTCTCTCCACGACAACACAAACACTCGCGCGGGGCGTCCTGCGGACCGCGCACCCCCTCGGACACACGCCCCACGGCCCCGCTCCGAGGCCGCGAGCCACCGGCCGCCCTCGGCACGCCCCCCGCGCCCTCCCCATCCCGGCCAAAATAACGCCAATTCCGGCAAAGTCGTCGCGCGGCACGTGTGCGGCCACTTTTGCAGGAGGGTCCGAGAACGCAATTAAGCCGGCAAAGGCCACGACAGAGGGTGGCGGAGCCCTGGGGACCGCCGGCGCGCAGCGGCCGCGACCCTCCCCGGCCGCCGGCTCCGCGTCCTCGCGCGTCCACCTGAAGGCGCCCGCCCGCCGCCGCGCCGAGCCCCTCCCCGCCGGCGCCCACAGACCCCCGCGGCCCGCGGACGGCGCGAGGCCGGGCGCGGCACCGTCTCCCCCGCGGCACCAGCGGCCCCGGGGTCGCGGGCCGGGCAGCGCGAGGAAGCCGGGCCGGGCTCCGCGGACCTGCGAGCCGCACCGACGCCCCCGCGCGGCGCACCACACCCGGCGGCCCCGGGAGGCGACCCGACTCACCCCGAGGCGCCCTCCGGGCTGCCCGGCCGGTCCCCGCGGCTCCCGCCGCCGCCGAACTTTCCCTCCTGCGCGGCCGCCGCGGGCTCGGCTCCACCTCTCGCTCCGGCAGCCGCGGAGCCTCCAGGGACCCGGGAGGGGGGCGGGGAGCGGCGGCGGCGGCTGCGGCGGGCGGGCTGAACCTCGGCCAAGCCCCAGCGCCCCGCCGCCGGGTGGGAACCCGCGGGCCGCGAACTCGCGCTGCAGCCGCCGGCCGGGGGTCGCGTTCCGCTGCGCCCACCCGCTTCCCCTGCCGCCCCCATGCAGTGCGTCCTCTGCCCCGTCGGAGCGGGGCGCCCTGGCGGAAGCGGGTCCCCTCTCCTCAGGGGGCACGCCCGGGGGGGGGGGGCGTGGGGTCCCCTGCTGGTGACTGGCACTGAGCTCTGGACGAGTTGAGGGAAGGGGCCGGGACACGGCGGCACGCCCGGTACCCCAGGGGACAGAAGGTCGCGTGTCTTTGTGCAAGTTTGTAGTCCTCGCTCTTTCTGGACAGTTCCCCACGCCCCTCCCTCTGTTTCCCTCGCTCTCAGCGGGAGCCGTCCCCTCCCTGGGGCAGCTGATTACCAAAACTTTGTAAATTAGACTTTGAAGCATTAATCCTGCAGTCGGTATCTTTGCGACCCCTGTTAGTTACAGCATCTTCACTAGAGAACCCCTACTGACAGCGAAGGTCAGACAGCCTTTGGCTCTGAGACCCCACCACCAGAATCACCGGAGAGGTGATTCTGTAGGGACCCCTGATGACCACGGCCCCTGATGGCCCCCAGGAGGCCTAGGTGGAGAAGGCACAGAAGGACTGAAGTCAGCAAGTGGGCTCTTGAGTAATAAAATCCCCTCACACGCACTCAGACCCTCTGGATTCCAGCACTTGTAAGTGTTCCAGCACTTCTCTGGGTGGAGGGTGTGTGGGATTATGATGTTTCCCAATTCTCAGTACAATGAAAGAGACTGAGGAGGAATCACCTGAAGAGGTCATCTCTCTACTTAGAGGTACAACTTGCAGAGTCCCCCTGCCTGAAGAACCAGAGCTAGAAACCAGGACCAGGATAGGACTCCTGATGCAGTGCTCCTTCCACTGCCTGACCAGCAGAATGCTCAAAGCACCCACGTGGGAGGTTTCCAGGCACCAGACTTTATGTGGGCACGGGATAGTAATTCTGGAAGCAATAGGCAGTCCTCAGGCAGCCACCAGGCACTTATTTACCTGCAGAGAGCATCCTGGAAGCAAGCCTTGCTTCCTACTAGGACTCCCTAACATACCAGGCTCAACCTTTTTCTAACCCATGCTGCCCTGGGACTTCAGGTGGCTCTGTACCCACCCCACACCCGTGAGTGGGCTAATCACCCTCCTGACAGAAGGCCCCACAGCAATTCAACTGGGATTTCAGAAAGAAGAAGGTGTTTACCAAATGAATGACAAATACACTGTCTGTCCTGTTACTGCCCCCCAAAAGTTGCAAGGTTATGGAGCTCATAAATAAATGGTTAACTTAGCATCCACATATATGTAGGTACAAGTCATTGGCCAAGCCTCCTCCATACTTTACCTCACAGCAACCTCGTGAGGCAAATCATATGACAATCCCCAGTGTGCAGATCGAGGGGCCACGTCGAGGTTGCAGTTAGTGGTGAGCCGTGTAAAGGTCAGAGCCTGCACAGTCAAGTCCTCTGGGTAATCAAGTAACCCCTTCCAAGCCTTTCCAGTTGTCACAAACACATTCCCACACCTTCATGTATTGATAGGTGGGTTGTTAAAGCATCAATTTTCTTTCCTCCTTTTCTTCCATCTCTCTGTTCAATGATGTCTCCAGAATCTCTATATAATAGGGCTGAAGGGAGGAATCTGGTTTAGAAGATGGGCCAAAGACTTGAGTAAGGGCTGCTGTGCTGGCACACTCGTAGGCTCAGATTCCAGGTTCACACAGACTGGTTGGGGAAGGTGGATGAGGCAATGCCACGGCTGCAACCATTTCTAGCCATCTAGGAGGAAAAGGGAAAATGCTTGAGGATTAATTGCATTTCCTTTAGGGGGGCCTAACTTACTTGTAAAGGTACCTGAAGAGATTCTCCAAATAGATCAGCACAGCAATGTATGTGTCAATATGAATCAGTATATGTCTATATATCAAAAGTCGGAAAGCCAATGCTAGCTAAGTGTCCGGGGCCTCTAGGTACATTGTGACAATAGTCAGTACATGAAAAAATATGGTAGTCGAAGCTAAAAAAATAATTAATTGGTTACTTAAAAATATGGTAGTCGAAAAAGTGATAAAACTACAAAATTAAGAGCATAATGTGAGAAAAGTTACATTTTTCTGGGGCGCCTGGGTGACTTGTTGGTTGGGTGTCCAACTCGTGATTTTGGCTTGGGTTGTGATCTGAGTCGTGGGATAGGATTCTCCCCCTTCCTCTTCCCTCCTCCCCTCTCGTGGGTACGCTCTCTCTCTCAAATAAATCTTAAAAAATAAAAATAAAAAATTTAAAAATACATTTTTCTGGAGATACTAGAAAAATAAATATTATTTCAATTATTATGTAGTAGATATTATTTGGATTATCCTTTTGAGGGCCACTATAATGAAGCAGGGTCTGTCAGTCACCCTCAGTCTTCATCATTAGCAGAAACAGCAGTGAATGAGGGGAAAGGCCAACCAGCTTGCCCCGGCAGCTCCTGTTCTATAATGACAGCTTGCAGAATTAACCCTGTTACCAGAAGGAAGAGGGGTTCGTTTAGACTTGAGAGACCAAAGGACCAGAATAAATAGGTTGAACACCAGACGTAGATGTTAAAAACCAATTTATAAGACTGAATTTTAAAAGAAGTTTTCTACCTAAATTTTAGCTTTTAGGGGCAGTACTCTTACATAAACATTTTCATAAGCATAATGATTTAGGAATCTGAATATGTTATTGGACTCCCCAAATATATTATAAAGGTGCTTCCACCTTCATATTATGCTAGCAATGTGGTAACAATACAGAAATATATAGAAAGTTCTGTAAATCAGTAAGGTTATGATGCTGGACTGATTTTACCCCCTTGAGGGAAAAACCAGTCCATATAAAAATATTTAAAACAATACATAAGATGTCAAACTTTTACGTTTATAAAATGTAAAATATATATAATAATATGTGATTTTTAAAATATATATACTTCATGAATATTAGATTTTAAGTGCAAAAAGTGAGACTTCGCCTCACCAGGAGCCTTGAGAACCTTGACCCAGAGTCATCCAGGAGCTAAAAGAGCAGTTGTAAAACTTATTCATTAAAACTTAATTTCTTTACTTTCTAAGAGAAGCTCTCACGCAGTCCCTCAAGCCGTGTTGACTCTTACTTTACATAGCTCTAATAATCAGTGTTATCTGATTTCTTAAATCACAGCAAAGGTGCTGTGTAGTCAGAGGTACCTCATTAGATGGGAGAGGGGTATTGTACTCAAAACATGAAGACTGGCCAGATGGTGTACTGTGAGTAGTGAGTCATTGAGATAGGATCTAATTATATTCTAGAGTCTTCTTCAGAAATCTTGAAAATATGCACTATAGTTCCAACTATGTTTTCATTTAAAATGAGTAAAATAAATAATGTGTGACCCAAAAAGGCAAATTTTGTTTTTCTAGGAAAAAAAAAAATCACAGGTGTTGAAAACCTCATTTCCTAAACACTGTTACTCAAACACAGTGGGACTCCATTAAAATCTGTTGACTGAATCACGGATGATTTTTCACTTCTTTTGCATGTTTTATGTTCACTTCTTTAGCTATACACATCAGAATCAATGAGTTGGTTCATAATATTTTCAATCTTACATGCTCTGTTATCCTTGGGGTCAGTGCAGGAGCAGAGCTAGAAGAAGGCCTGCTCTTCTCAAGAAACTCCTCCCAAGCTGTCTTCTCCTAACAGCAAACAAGTGGGGCAGTTCCCAGGGTAGTACTGTCCACAGAAACAGATCTCACAGGAAAGCCGTCGAAGACATGAGTGCTTCACCGGTTGACTTTTCCATTCTCCTTCTATGCACTCAGCATTGCCACTACACAAACACCCCCCACCTCTAGAAGAAAACAAAAGGGTTACAGAGGGAACTGCAGAAAAACCCAAGCAGGGAAGCACCAGAGACTCAGCCACATCTGGTCTACATCCGCCTGACATCAAATCCAGATACCTAAACACAGAGCAGCTCAAAACCATGTCCTTTCTCTCTACGGTAGCACTAATTCACCCACATGCAGATCAAGCTTACGGAGACTTTCTTTTTGAAAACCAGGAACACTCAGACATGTCCCTTGGATGACTCAAATCTCTGTGGCTTTCACTGCAGCTTGAATTTTTTTAACCCTGATGGATAGACTATTTTCAATTATTATTGTGTTTCTTTCCAAGGATTATTAGCATCTTCAAAAAAAAAAAATACACCATTTAATGGGGCATCTGGCTGGCTCAGTCCATGGAATGTACAACTCTTATGAGTTTGAGCCTCACATTGGGTGTAGAGATTACTTAGAAAAAAAAAAAGGTTAAAAAAATGTAGACCTTTTATCATTTAAGTCAGTATCTGCAAGTCCTGTCCCACCTCCAGGCCTCACTCTGTGCCCTTTCACTGCTACAAATATACACCGTGTCAATAATTTCCATTAATAAGAGAATAAGAGTGTGTATTGTTCCAACAATACACACTGTCTCTATTGCAGACAGTAGAAACAGGATGTATAAAGATGTATTCAGGGATATTAGAACAACAGAGCTGCTGTATAAAATACTAACACTGAACAGTAATATGGCCTGGCCACAGGAAGCGCAAGTACAGTTAAATCAATAGGTCCAAAAAGAGGAAAAAGTGCCTACGGGAGAAGCAACAAGTCGGACACCCACCAAAAGTGAAAAGGACACAGAAAAGCAATGATGATGACGTGGAAAACAGGCTGTATCAACTTTAGGAACAAGAATACTTCCTTTTCTTTTAAAGACTTTATTTCTTTATTTGAGAGAGAGAGAGTGAGCCAGCACAAGCAGGGGGTGAGGCAGAAGGAAAGGGAGAAACGGGCTCCCTGAGCAGAAGCCTGGGATAACGACCTGAGCAGAAGGCGGGCGATTAACCGACTGAGCCACCCAGGTACCCCTCTTTTTCTTATTTCTCACATGTATCTAAAACCTGTGCACAGAAGGGATTCATTTTGTACGACCACACACATGTGCCTCTAGAACAAACTTTGCCTTCAAACCAAATGATACCGGGGTCACTCTCCTTACTGTATAAGACGCATTTGGCTTTATAGTAAACACGGCCAGAAAATGATTTAGTCAAATCATTAGTCCTCCAGTAACAGTAAGTGAAGCAGTTAGTGTGTGCCAGGCACCATGGAAACTACAAAAATGATGAAGCCCTTGTCCTTAACCTCAAGGAACTCAAAATCTAGGAGGAAAGACTAAACACAAGATTATAGGAATTTGAAGGAGGGAAAGAGAGTGAGACAGACACCCCCACCGCAAGGTGCCCATGGATGGTTTCACGTTAAAAGTAGTTTTTCAGATAGATCTTGAATGATGGATAGGATTTTGATGGGCAGAGAAAATAGGAGAGTACCCAAGAAGTAATGCTTGACCAGTATAGCAGAGATGGGAAGGCACTGTGCACATCTATCATGGCCAGAACATAGGCCACATTTAGGGGGAAAAGTAAAAGTCTAAAAATGGCCTGAGTCGAGATTATGGGGGACTTTGAATGCCAGATAAGGAATTTATCATGTGAATTTTTGTGAGCTGGGAATGTGTGTATGTGAGCAGATTCGGTAACTGTTAGTTGCCTGATCAACAGGCTTTCCTGCTAGCTGGAAGAACTCTATTCTGAGCCACCTCTGAGAAGTCCTGCATGAGGCCTAAAGGGAGGTCAACATGTCCCCAGCTCTGGGTGGGAGTGTAGGGATGAGTTATGGTAGATTTAAGCCAATGGGAAAATCAGTGTGAAAAATGGCTAAGCTTATGGAATCTGTGGGATACCCCAGAAGAGAGTCTGGCTATCAACAAGGATAGCAAGCTGGAATTCAGGAGAGGCTAAGACCAGAGATAATAGAGAGAGTAGGGAGTCTTCCACAGACAAAAATAGAATCATCTACATGAGAATGAAAAGAACAGCTAGTGAAAGTACATAAAATGAAGGAAGGTGCTGAGAGCACAACGCCGGGAAACATTAGAATTAATGAGCCAAGAAAGGATGCTCTAGAAAGAAAACTGGGAAGGAATGGTGACAAGGACAGGAGAAACAAGAGGTGTCTTTGGAGCCAGAGACCTTTAAGAGGTAGATGACGGTCACAAGCATAAAGTCCTATAGCATCTACTAGGTTTCTTTTTTTTTTTTTTTTTTTTAAGATTTTATTTATTTATTTGACAGAGAGAAATCACAAGTAGGTGGAGAGGCAGGCAGAGAGAGAGAGAGAGAGGGAAGCAGGCCCCCTGCTGAGCAGAGAGCCCGATGTGGGACTCGATCCCAGGACCCTGAGATCATGACCTGAGCCGAAGGCAGCGGCTTAACCCACTGAGCCACCCAGGTGCCCCAGCATCTACTAGGTTTGTTAAGAAGTTACTTTAGCTGTAGATGAGCCACGATAATAATTTCAAAAAGCCAACAGGAAAGGTATATATACCCACGATGGGACAGCGTCAGCTAACTAAATACTAAGTTTCCCTGTTTTCTACTGCAATCATAAAATCTGTGTTGTTACACTGACATTTTACAATGGACTCAAGTCGCTTTGCTATTGATGACTTTGTAGGACTTACTAGGATGCAAATGTTGACCCTGTCACCATGCACAGAGTTTCCAGCATATCATCAACCTCGGCGTCAAAAACAATAGCCAGAAACCAGGAACAGAGCATAAGTGCCTACATGTTCATTTGTCCTGACTGGTTTTTAGCATCACAACCCTATCAGTAATTCAAGCAATAAAGTAAATTTATTATGTTCCTTTAATAATGGTGTATCTTTGGTTTAAATAGGGATGGGCCAGAGATGAAATTTTTGTAAAAAAAAAATGTGACTACAAATGAAAAAATCATTGTTGTTACAGGATCTCAAGACCTTTCATCTGCAGACCCAGCTGTGTTTAACCCCAAGTTTGTCCTAAACAAATACGGCCTTACCAAATTTAGGATCCACAGTCTCAACATGGAGTAGGGGGTGTCATTGGTCTTGCTGCCCTCAGGCTGTGTCCACTGAGCGCATCTGCCTACCACCAGCTACTCCCTCTCCCCTTAGCATCTTCCTTTTCTGGCAGTATTAAGGATTAGGCTTGGTTTTCTGGGGTTCTAAGTCCTCCTCTGAGAACAATCTCTGCTCTGAAGACGGTCTATCCAACCTGGGCCCTGATCCCTTCTTGGTTTGGTTCTCTGCGGGTTCTTTTTTTCAGTTTCACTTCTTCCACCTGCAATACTCTTTCCTAACTGAATCCTGCTCCAAACTTGACAGCTCCAGCAAAATTTAGCTTAGATCTCTGCACCTGAAAAACAGTACCATCTTGGCACCCAAACTCCTGCTGTCCACTTCCACACCCTCTTACAGGTACATCACTCAGACCAACATCTACTGGATGCCTTTGGGCACTGTGAGTAGGATTGTTAGTCAACTCTCAGAAAGACCAATTCTTCTATCTGGTTAGTTCAAATAACGACAACAACAATATTACTATTGTTAAGATTTTTGTTTTTTATCACATTCCAGGCACTGTTCTAGGCCCAAATATATTTATATACAGGCCACAACCTATGAGGAACCTGAAACTTAGAAAGGTTATATGGTTTTCCCAAGGTCACATTGCTAGTAAGCTAGAGGGCCAGGATTCACACCCATTCCCCATGACACATCCCTGCCTCATAAAATCTTTCAAAACATCATAGATACGGGAAAAGTAATAAAATGGGCTCTTTTTGGTGGAAAAGTTGGGAACCACTTATCTCTCCAACACTCCCCCCTGAGAACACGGTAAATCCAAAATTGAGATCTAGCCCACCTGACTCTGAGTCCAGTGCTCCTTAGCTATCCTCCTTGTGTTCTTCTAATGTTTGAAATAATAACTGATTAGAGTTATCAGGAAGTGTGACAAAGTATTACAATGGAAAATTAAACAAGATTTGAATTCATGGATCTGCTTCTTCAGTCATTTGCTTTGTTCTTCGGTCACATGACACCATGTTTTGTACTCTGAGGTGATAATCAACGTCATTGATTCTCAGTTCATTAAGCCAAAAACTGGAGTCAGACTAAAAATGTTTACCTAACAAAATAAAGGAGACTTTTTGTTTCTCTTCCTTGTCACAGAACAAATACTTCCCATTCCTAATTTTTTTACTAGCATCTTGGAAGACTACCAGTCCCAAGATCTATAAACAGTGCTTCTCTCCAGATAGAGTTTTTATCTTGATTGGGCACAGAGAGATAAACTGCTCCCTCACTGATAAAGAGCTTTTTGAAGATGTTTACTGTATATAACTTCTGCTATGTGCCAGAGTATAATGCCCAGGAATGAGGGGGAAATATTGCTTATTATTGTACGTACAGTTCTATTTTTTTCAGAGTCATACAGTGGTCACAGATAAAATAAGAAAGCAAATAATCTGACAACACCACATTGCAGTTGAATTTCATCAAAAGAGAACTGGGCATGTGTCCATTAACTCTTGGGTGAGTTGCCCATGTCGCCTCTTTGGAGAAGGAAGAGGCTGCTAGAGCCAATTTCCTGGGAAGTCTCTGAAGCTGGAGCCAGCCAGCACCATCACTGGCAAGGTGCACCCTCTTCCAAGCCCGCCACCAAGCAACCAGCTCTGAGAAACACTGGGAAATAACACCATATTTTGAAGTGATTAAGAAGTCGTCACACTTACACAGGCCATTGTTTCCTAGTCGGGGTTCCCAGTGGTCACCTCCCCACAGAAGCCTCCTGCAGTTCTGAATTTCTAGTTACGCTTCAGGGGACTTTAACTATGGCCCTGCCATTCTAGATGTGGGGGTTTGTGAAGCCTATTGGTATAATAATAGCATACCTACTCTTGGATGTTGGATTGTCTTTCTCCAAATGGACCACTCAGAGACAGATAAACCAAGGGACCAGCCATGCAGCTTTTTAGAGTAACAATCCATAAGAGGAGACAAACATATCTCCAAAATAAATCAGAACTGTAGCTCCAGTTAAACCTGAGTAAAATGTAATTGGTCTCGCTAGTCTTGAAATAGACAACTTCCTGGAATGGGAAAAGAAACTCCATGCACACCCCTGCACACACACACATTTATCTCTGTTGAGTATCTTGTCAACGTCTATGTGCTAAAGAGTAACTACTTGCCTTCAGCTGATTTTCTGAAATCAAGTAATATATGGCATAATGTTTACTGAAGTTAATGAGTTTATTATCTAAAATTTTAAACCTTTTAATATTTTTCTGGCTCAGAAAAATCACAAAAGGAAATAGAAGTACAAACAAGAACTATAGAAAAATGGAAAACCAAACAAATTTATCATCATCCAATGACGTAAATTGAATAAATGATCCTAACACTGTTCAAAGTTCACTGCTATACACTAGTTTCTTCCCACTCCCACTAACTAAAGACTAAGTAATTATTTAAAGAATTTAATCCAAGTTGTGTTGCCTTCTCGGGCTCACATAAAAATCTTGACCCAATGTCAGAACCACTCGTTTTCTCACCATCAAAAAAAGGGGGGGGGGGAATGGCCTCTGACACTTCAGAAAACAGTCTGGCAGTTCCTTTAAGTTACACACATATCACCCATATGATCCAACCATTTCACTCTGAGGTATTTACCCAAAAGAAAAGGAAATGCAGGGCACCTGGGTAGCTCAGTCAGTTAAGCATCTGAGTCGATTTCAGCTCAGCTCGATCTCTGGGTCCTGGGCCCCTGCTCAATGAACCGTCGTCTTCTCCCTCTCTCTCCCCTCATCCCCCAACTCGTGCATGCTCTTTCTCTCTCTCTCCCCCCTCTTAAAAAAATAATAAAATAAATAAAATGTCAAATTTCACTTGTTTATTAAAAAAAGAAAAAGGGAAAAAGAAAAAGAAATGCCTGTCAAAACAAAGATTAATACAAATATTCAGAGCAGCATTATTTGTAATAGGCAAAGTTGCAAACAACCCAAATGTCCATCAAGAGTTGAATGAAGAAAAATTATGGCTTTTCCCTACTCTCGAGTTTTAAAGAAATTCATTCATATTTCTTCTTAAAAAAAAAAAAAAAAGAAATTGTGGCTTATCCATGGAACAGAATACTATCCAGAATAAAGATAAGCTATTTGCTCAACAACATAGATAAATGTCAAAACAGTTATGACAACTGAAAGAAGCCAGACCAAAAAGGACATACTGTATGATTTCATTTATATAAAATTCTAGCAAATGCAAAGTAATCTGCGGTGACAGAAAGGAAGACTAGAGGTGCTTGAACATGGGGTAGGCAGAAAGGAATAGAGGGAAGAATTATAAAAGGACATGAGAAAACTGGGGTGCCTTGGTGGCTCAGTGGGTTAAAGCCTCTGCCTTCAGCTCAGGTCATGATCCCAGAGTCCAGGACCGAGCCCCAGATCGCTCTCTCTGCTCAGCAGGGAGTCTGCTTCCCCCGCCCCCTCTCTGCCTCTCTGCCTACTTGTGATCTCTGTCAAATAAATAAATAAAATCTTAAAAAAATTTTTTTGATTTAAAAAAAATTTTAAAAGGACATGAGAAAACTTTTGTAGGTGATAATATCTTCACAATCTTGATTATAGTAATAGTGTTCTCAAAACTTGGTAATGTCAAAACTTAGCAAACTGTACACTCCAAATATGTGTTGTTTATTGTATATTATTTAAAATTTTTTAAATAGGCCTCTGTGTTTAAAAGAACACATTTTTGTATCCAGCTTTCAGTTAAGAATTAGGAAGAACTTTTGGAAACTAATTAAATGATCCTGATCTTTTTGGTCTATGACTAAAACATTGGTTCTCCAAATTTAGTAGACATCGGAGATGTCTAAATTTAGAGATGTTCCTTTAAATGTAGATTCTTGTGTTTCAGACAGAGGTGTGTTGGAAAATGTTTAATAACTAGCTCCCCAAAAACACAAAAAACAAAACAATGTAGTGATTTTATGCATGCATCATAATATATTTTGCTGATAAAATAGATTTTGACATATAAAGTACAGATAATAACATATTCCATGTTTTAAGATTTTGTTTTTATAAATTTCATAATCTAATTCATTCTTATAGAATGCTTTGGTTGATATTTGCCAAACCCTATCTATAGCCAGCCCAGTTGCAGTTGATGAGCAAGTGACATGAATATCAGTTAATATTTCCATTTACATGACTGAATAACACTGAAGTAAAATATCATTTATTAGTAATGTGAGAGATTTCCTTACTGAATTTTTTTAAATTTTTTTAAATATTTCCTCATATTTTGTACTATTTATGATGGCCATAAACATGACACACTTAATCTACATTATTAACACTTTCTCCAGTACTTTCTGAAGTCTAGACCATAAACAAAACAACAACTCCCGTTGCTGAGTGAAATTCGTTAATTTCCATGGTATAAATGTCCCACGCGGTGAATTTCAAATGACGCTGAACATGCAGTTGAGGACAGATGTCTGCACACACCATTATACGGTACCATACAGATACGAAGGACATCACCTCAAAAGCATAGATACCGGTAAAGTGTAGTAAAGTCTGTAGAAAGCGGGTTTTGAATATTTATTACCTTTGTTTTAATATAACTTACTTAACTATCAGCTTATATAATTTAATTTCTAATTATTTTGGTAACTTTAAAATCCCTTAAAATTTAATAGCTGGTTTTAAAGAGCCAGTATAAATCGGCTCCAGCAAAGCACTGGCTCCAGCTCAGCCATAAGGAATTAGAGCCTCTGGGACTAAGGGCTCAGGAATCTGCATTTTTAATATTTCCCCCAAGTGATCCTGATGCAAGAGATTGGTAGATAATCTAATTGCATTTTTTTTTCTTTTTAGCTGGTAAATAGGTAATCTGCATCAGCAACTTGGTAAGGGAAAGAATGTAGGATTATTAGGAGCACTAAAGTTCTAGCTCTACTTCTGCCACTAATTATATGGCCTTGAGCAAGTCACTAATCCTCTAAATTTCCTAATCTAATAAGGAGGGAGTGGGACTAAGAAAGGATTGGTGGATGTAATTTTAAAAAGATTTATTTGCATACTGGACTATTTATGGCCTTCATAATCTGATATCTATGATTTGCTTTGAAATGCTTCAGAAAAACGAAAGAAAAAAAATGAGCTGGGAGGTAGGTAAAACAAGATTGGCAAACTGTTTGGGTGATGAGAACATGAGGATTTATTATACTACTCCACTTTTGAGTGTGGTTGAAATTTTCCATAATGAAAATTTCCTGGAAAGTTACTCTAATAACTTTCCAAGATCCTTTTTATCTTTAAAAATAGGCTTCACATCATCCTTGGGGTTCTAAATTATTTAATGGGACAGGGGTCAGTGATTAGCATCTATTATATATTTGATGCTTGGGAATTTGAATCTATTTAGGAGTCTCAGAGCAAATCAGTAGCTGAGCCAGGATTTTAACACCAGCCATCTGGGCTCCAAAGCCCATGTGGCTCTCGCTGGTATAGCAACACCCAGGGGTGCTGCTGTGCCACTCACTACAGCACCAAATGGGAACGTGGAGATGAGAAAGAGGGTGAGATGGGTATGTTAACTCCAATCTTCCAGGTGGAGCTTCAATACGCTATTCAAAATATACCCTGATTCTAATTATGTGCAAACCTGGGGCAAACATTACCACAGGCAATTAAAAAGCCAGTCAGAGAGAGTCCTCTAAGCAGCCTCTGGGCTATTGAGAAACTGGTTATATCACTCCCAATTCTACTGATCATTTCAGAAGGAAAATGGGAAAGAAAGGGTGAAATCACACAGGTCAAGAGAGTATTTTCTGCTTTTCAGCTAGGCTGGCAACCTGATACAGAGTTGACTAGTAAACATTTAATAAATGTATTGGGCAGAATCTAGGTAAACCTTAAACATTTTATGCTATTTGTGCTAAATAATAGTGGACAACATTTAGAACTTTTGTGGATTAATCTAGTAATTTTTGATTCACCTAATTATTAATAAATTATTATACCAATAGTGCTTAGGAAAATTTTTCAACTTGGGAATTTTAGGCCCCTCTTGCATAAGTTCCATACAATAAAACTAACTTAAGAATCAATTAAGAGACAAATAGGTAGATTAGAATAATTTTAAAAAAGCAAGGGTCAGTTATATGCTGTCTACAAGAGACTAACTTTAAATACAAAGACACATGGGACGCCTGGGTGGCTCAGTTGGTTAAGCGGCTGCCTTCAGCTCAGGTCATGATCCTAGCGTCCTGGGATGGAGTCCCACATCGGGCTCCTGGCTCAGCAGGAAGCCTGCTTCTGCCTCTGCCTGCCATTCTGTCTGCCTGTGCTCACTCCCTCTGATAAAAGAAAAAAAAAAAAAGTTTAAAAAAAAAATACAAAGACACAGACAGGGGATTGGGTGGGGGGGCGCCTGGGTAGCTCAGTGGGTTAATGCCTCTGCCTTCGGCTCAGGTCATGATTCCAGGGTCCTGCTCACCAGGGAGCCTGCTTCCCCACCAACTCTCTCTGCCTGCCTCTCTGCCTACTTGTGATCTCTCTGTCAAATAAATAAATAAAATCTTAAAAAAAAAAAAAGACATAGATAGGTCAAAAGTAAAAGGGTAGGAAAAGATATACCATGTGAATGCTAACCAAAGGAAAATTGAGTGGTCATATTAATATCAGACAAAGTAGACTTCAGAACAAGAAATATTATCCAGGATACAGACAGGAATCACATAATTATAAAAGAGTCAGTTCACCAAGAAGACATAACAATCCTAAATGTGAATACACTTAGGAACAGAGGTTCAAAGCACAAAAAGCAAAAACCAATAGAACTGAAAGAAAAAATAGAAAAATCCACAATCCTGGAGCTCACCACAAAGTCTGAGAGCTAAGACCCACATTAAGTTGAATGCTCTGTAGGCAGCTAAATTGTCCCCTCTCTGGCACACACCAGAACGTAAAGCAAATCCTTTCTGAAGAAATTATCCTGGGCTTACGCCTTCATAATTCCAACTTATTAAAATCAGCCAAATCTTGGGAATGCAAGCTTGTGCAGCCACTCTGGCAAATAGTATGGAGGGTCCTCAAAAAGTTGACAATAGAGCTATCAGCAACCCAGCAATTGCACTACTAGGAATTTACCACAAATATACAAATGTAGTGAAAAGAAGGGCACATGTACCTGAATGTTTATAAGGGTAATGTCCACAATAGCCAAACTATGGAAAGAGCCCAGATGTCCATCAACAGATGAATGGATAAAGAAGAGGTATATATATATATATATGGAATATTACTCAGCCATCAAAAAGAATGAAATCTTGCCATCTGCATCAACATGGTTGGAACTAGAGGGGATTACACTAAGCAAAACGAATCAAGTAGAGAAAGACAATTATCATATGATCTCACTCATATGTGGAATTTAGGAAACAAATAGAGGATCATAAGGGGAGAGAGGAAAACCTAAAACAAGATGAAATCAGAGAGGGAGACAAACCATGAGAGACACTTAACTCTGGGAAACAAACTGAGGGTTGCAGGAATGTGTCATGTACCAAGTGACATGAATGAAAATAAATCTAGAGGCGCCTGGTTGGCTCAGTTGGCTAAATGTCAGCCTTCATCTCAGGTCATAATCCCAGGGTTCTGGGATGGGCCCCACATCAGACTCCCTGCTCAGTAGGGAGTCTGCTTCTCCTTCTCCCTCTGTCTCTCATCCCACTCATGCTTGCTCTCACTTGCTCTTCTCTGTCTCTGTCAAATAAATGAATAAAATCTTAAAAAAAAAAAAAAAAGGAGATGCAAAGATGGCAGAGGAGTAGGGGATCCTATTTCAGCTGGTCCTCTGAATTGAGCTGGATATCTACCAGACCACTCTGAATACCGATCTCACCCAAATCAGCCTGAGATGTAAGAAGATATATCTGGATCTCTACAAATAGAATATCTCTGGCAGTTGATCTAGAGGTATGAAGCAGAGAGGGGTGGAAGCCTCCAGGTCCTGAACTGCCAGAGCACAAAAGTCTCCCACACTGGGGAATAGGCACAGACTCATAAACCAGTAGCAGTGGGGAAAGGACTTTAGGGCAGACCCCCAGACTGAACCCTGGCGCTGCGGAGGCACGCATGTGAACTAGGAGTGGCTGGCGGTTTTAGAAGCACAAAGGGCAGAGCCATGCCTGGACTGGAAGCAGGGGCTGGGAGTGCTGCACAACCCAGGATACTATGGTTTTTAGCAGCACAGACAGAAATGGAGACAGTGTGGCCTGGGGAGCTCACCAAAAAACAGACTGCAATTTCTCTGTTCTGAGACAGAGGTTTGGATATAGTCACTTCTGCTCTTACTCTCAGAAGAGATGCGGAAAGCCACCAGGGAAAGCTGCCAGAGGAAAACAAGTTCCCAAAAAAACAGTTCTCACTGAGCCTATCCTCTCCCCCACAGAGGCATGGCAACTCTGTCCAAACAGGGTTGCCTGAGTATCAGGCAGCAGGCCGCTCCCCTTGAAGACAGCCTGGAAGAACAAGAGGCTGACAACCCTGAAGTCCCTACAAAACAGGTGCATCTTGCTGGGGTTGTGGTCAATAATTTGGAATCTGTACATTCCTTCAACCACTCCTCAACAGAATGACTAAGAGGAGGAACCCCCAACATAGGAGAGACTCAGAGACAGTGACCTCTGCCATAGAACTAATGGATATGGACATAAGCAAGAAATAGACTTCAGGGTAACAGTTATACAGACAATAGCTAGGATGGAGAAAGCCATTAATGGCAACATAGATTCTTTTTTTTTTTTCTCTTATTTCTTTTCTTTTTTTTTTAATTTTTTATTTTTTATACACATATATTTTTATCCCCCGGGGTACAGGTCTGTGAATCGCCAGGTTTACACACTTCACAGCACTCACCAAAGCACATACCCTCCCCAATGTCCATAACCCCACCCCCCTTCTTCCAACCCCCCTCCCCCCAGCAACCCTCAGTTTGTTTTGTGAGATTAAGAGTCACTTATGGTTTGTCTCCCTCCCAATCCCATCTTGTTTCATTGATTCTTCTCCTACCCACTTAAGCCCCCATGTTGCATCATCACTTACTCATATCAGTGAGAGCATATGATAGTTGTCTTTCTCTGCTTGACTTATTTTGCTAAGCATGATACACTCTAGTTCCATCCATGTTGTCGCAAATGGCAAGATTTCATTTCTTTTGATGGCTGCATAGTATTCCATTGTGTATATATACCACATCTTCTTTATCCATTCATCTGTTGATGGACATCTAGGTTCTTTCCATAGTTTGGCTATTGTGGACATTGCTGCTATAAACATTCGGGTGCACGTGCCCCTTCGGATCACTACGTTTGAATCTTTAGGGTAAATACCCAGTAGTGCAATTGCTGGGTCATAGGGCAGTTCTATTTTCAACATTTTGAGGAACCTCCATGCTGTTTTCCAGAGTGGTTACACCAGCTTGCATTCCCACCAACAGTGTAGGAGGGTTCCCCTTTCTCTGCATCCTCGCCAGCATCTGTCATTTCCTGACTTGTTGATTTTAGCCATTCTGACTGGTGTGAGGTGATACCTCATTGTGGTTTTGATTTGTATTTCCCTGGAGCACTTTTTCATGTGTCTGTTGGCCATCTGGACGTCTTCTTTGCAGAAATGTCTGTTCATGTCCTCTGCCCATTTCTTGATTGGATTATTTGTTCTTTGGGTGTTGGCAACATAGATTCTGAGAGCTGGTGTGGCAGCTATCAATGAGATCCAATCTAATCTAGATACCCTAAAAGCTAGGGTAAATGAGGCAGAAGAATGAATTAGTGATCTAGAAGACAATCTGATAGAAAAGAAGGAACAGGAGAAGGCCTGGAACAAACAGCTTAAAATCTATGAAAACAGAATTAAAGAAATAAATGACGCCATGAAACATTCCAACGTCAGAATTTTGGGGGGTCACTGAGGGGGTGGGGAGAGAGAGGGCTTCTGATATATTTAAGCAAACTATAGTCAAGAACTTCCCTAATTTGGGGGATGAAACAAGCATTCATGGCCTAAGGCAGAGAGGACCCCTCCCAATATCAAGGAAAACAGACAAACAAGCTGGCATGTAATAGTAAAACTTGCAAGTCTTAGAACCAAGGAAACCATCTTAAGGGCATTTGGGAGAAGAAATTCCTTACATACAGAGGGAGGAATATCAGAATAATGTCAGACCTGTCCACAGAGACCTGGCAAGCAAACGGGCTGGCAAGACATATTCAGGGTACTAAATGAGAAAAACATGCAAGAATTCTTTATCCAGCAAGGCTGTCATTCAGAATGAATGGAAAGATAAAGAGCTTCCAGGACCGGCAGACTAAAAGAATATGTGACCACTAAGCCAGCCCTGCAAAAATATTAAGGGAGGGGGTCTATAAAAGGAGAAAGATCTCAAGAGTGATATAAAACAGAAATTTACAGGGCACCTGGGTGGGTTTAGCCTCTGCCTTCGGCTCAGGTCATGATCTCAGAGTCCTGGGATGGAGTCCTGCATCGGGCTCTCTGCTCAGCAGGGAGGCTGCTTCCCCCCCCTCTCTCTGCCTGCCTGCTTGTGATCTCTCTCTCTCTCAATCTGTGAAATAAATAAATAAACTCTTTAAAAAACCCCAAATTTGGGATGCCGGGGTGGCTCAGTTGGTTAAGCAGCTGCCTTCGGCTCAGGTCATGATCCCAGCGTCCTGGGATCGAGTCCCACATCGGGCTCCTTGCTCGGCAGGGAGCCTGCTTCTCCCTCTGCCTCTGTCTGCCTGTGCTCTCTCTCTCTCTCCCTCTCTCTCTGACAAATAAATAAATAAAATCTTTAAAAAAAAAAAAACCCAAATTTACAGAGACAATCTATAGAAACAAGGATGTCACAGGAAACAAGATGACAATAAAATTACATCTTTTAATAATCACTCTCAACATGAACAGCCTCAATGCTCCCATAAAATGGCACGAGGTTGCAGATTGGATAAAAAGACAGAACCCATCCATATGCTATCTACAAGAGACTCATTCTGAAACTAGAGATACATCCAGACTGAAAGTGAAGGGATGGAAAACTATTTTTCATGCCAACAGACTTCAGAAATAAGCTGGGGTAGCAATTCTCATATAAGTCAAATTAGGTTTTAGGTTGAAGACTGTAGTTAGAGATACAGAGGGACACTATATCATTCTTCAAGGGTCTATCAAACAAGAAGATCTAACAACCGTAAATATCTATGGCCCCAACATGGAAGCAGTCAACTACATAAGGCAACTGTTAACCAAAATAAAGACACATGTTGAGGGTGCCTGGGTGGCTCAGTGGGTTAAGCCACTGCCTTCAGCTCAGGTCATGATCTCAGGGTCCTGGGATCGAGTCCCACATCGGGCTCTCTGCTCAGCAGGGAGCCTGCTTCCCTCTCTCTCTCTGCCTACTTGTGATCTCTGTCTGTCAAATAAATAAATAAAATCTTAAAAAAAAAAAAAAGACACATGTTGATAATAATAAATTAATAGTGGGAGACCTCAACACTCCACTCTCAAGCAATAGACAGATCATCCAAGCAGAAAATCAACAAAGAAACAGAGTTTGAATGACACACTGGACCAGATGGACCTCATAGATGTATACAAAACATTCCACCCTGAAACAACAGAATATTCATTCTTCTCAAGCACACATGGAACTTTCTCCAGAATAGACCACATACTGGGTCACAAATCAAGGCTCAACTGATACCAAAAGACTGAGATTATTCCCTACATATTCTCAGACCACAATGCTTTGAAACTCGAACTCAATCACAAGAATAAGTTTGGAAGAAATTCAAACACTTGGAAGCTAAAGACCATCCTGCTAGAGAACGGTTGGGTCAAACAGGAAATCAAAGAACTTAAACAATTCATGGAAACCAATGAGAATGAAAACACATCAGTCCAAAACCTATGGGATACAGCAAAAGTGGTCCTAACGGGGAAATGCATAGCCATCCAAGCCTCACTCAAAAAAATAGAAAAATTCTGAATATATAAACTATCTTTACACCTTAAAGTACTGGAGAATTAACAACAAATTGAGTCTAAGGGACTTAGAATGGAAATAATTATGATTAGAACAGAGATCAATGAATTACAACCAGAAATAGAGTAGAACACATCAATGAAACTGGAAGCTGGTTCTTTGAAAGAATTACTAGGGTCAATAAACCACTGGCCAGACTTATCCAAAAGAAAAGAGAAAGGACCCAAATTAATAAAATTATGAACGAAAAAGGAGAGATCATGACTGACACTGAGGAAATGGAAAAAATTATCAGAAATTATCAACAGCTACATGCCAATAAATTAAGAAACCTGGAAGAAATGGATGCATTCCTGGAAACCTTTAAACTATCAAGACTGAAATAGGAATAAACTGACACCCTGATAGACCAATAAACCAGTAACGAGACTGAAGCAGTGATCAAAAACCGCCCAAAAAAACAAGAGTCCAGGACCTGACGGATTCCCTAGGGAATTCTACCAAACATTCAAAGAAGAAATACTATGTACTCTCCTGAAGGTGTTTCAAAAAATAGAAACAGAAGGAAAACCTCCAGATTCATTCGATGAGGCCAGCATTACCTTGATCCCAAAACCAGGCAAAGACTCCATCAAAAAGAATTCCAGACCAATATCCCTGATGAATATGGATGCCAAGATTCTCAACAAGATCCTAGGTAATAGGATCCAACAGTACATTAAAAAGATTATCCAGCATGACCAGGTGGGATTTATCCCTAGGATGCAAGGGTGGTTCAACATTCACAAATCTATCAATGTGATGGAACAAATTAACTGAGCCCAATAAGGGGGGCTGTGGAAACTTCTGATTTATAGGCAGTTAGTCAGAAGCACAAGTAAAAACACGGACTTGCAATTGGCATTTGAAGTGAAGGTTAAGCTTGTGAGAGTGAGCCCTTAACCTATAGAATCCGATATTATCCTAGGTAAATAGCGTCAGAATTGACTGAATTATAAGACACCCAGCGGGTGTTGGAGACTTGTTGGTTGGTGTGGGGAATCGCACCCCATCCCCCCAACCCATGCTGGAACTGGGTACAAAACCCTTCACCCAGACACACTGAGTCATCATTTTGGAGCAACAGTGGATGTCCAGCACAGCTCTGGACCTAGTGCAGTTATGTCCCCTGAAGTTAGAGGGTGACAAGGCACAGGCCTGTAGCCACCATGCCTCACTTATCCCTGTGCCTGGTGGTTTCCAAATGGGAGCAGGACATGTTGGGCTCCGTGCTGGATATGGACAACAACAACAATAACAAAATACCTCTTATAATATATTTTTCACATAAACCTATTTGGGAATGGAAGCTGGCCTACTTATACTATTTTATACTTGGCCTAATTTCTAATTATATCCTTGGAATAATTTAGCAGAGGATATAAACTTATAATGTCTTTGTAGAGAACAGAGCATATCTCTAGCATGATTACCCATATATTCACTTTCTTCCCTTCCTCTGTGGCTCAAATACAGTACAGTTGGGATTTTACTCCATGATCACAGCAATGGCACAGTCATAAACTGCTTTTAATCTCCTTATCCTTGCAAATTAGTTACTGTAGCAACTAGTAATCATACTAACTACTTTCTTTAGAGCTTTTTTTTCTACTTCAGTACCACTGACAATTCGGACTGAATAATTCTTCATTGTGGGAAACTGTCCTATGCTGGTGTTAAGATGGTTAGCAGCATCCCTGGCCTCTACCACTAGATGTCAGTAGCACACCCCCTACCCCTCACCCCCAGTCATGACAATCAAAAAATGTGTCCAGCAGTTGACAATTGTCCCTTGGGACAAAATCGCCACTGTTACAAACCCAACATTCTAGAGCATTCCTGATGCAAATGAAACTGGAATACCAAATGCTGGAATTACATTTTCTCCTATCTTGCTCTACTTTCTTATCTTGCTAAATCAACCCCTATATTGTTCCTTAATGTACCATCTTAGCCACCAAAAAATGTTGACCACACTGTGACACTGAAACACTAACGATAAAGAAAGATTTTTTAAATATTTCATTTCACAAAAGAGCTGTGCATGTACAGTGAAGGCACCTGAACAACTGTGTTGTCCTGGTAACAAACCTTAAATTTCAATCATCCACAGCTGTGGATGCTTTTACTTAAGCTTTCCCAATTATGTCATGGAACTATAAAATACTACACAGAAATTTTTCTTTTTCCTTTTTCATATAAACCTCCTTAAGAATATTTATTAGAGTGGATTTATCAGACATGAAATTATTGCTTCAGGATTATGAACAGTTTTATAGCCCTTAAATGTGTTGCCGAATTGCTATACCAAAGAGTTGCACCATCTACCATCTCTGATTTGAAATAATACCACCTGCTAGAGAACACTACTAAAACAATAAGACTTTTTCTAACCACCTTGAAAATAGTGGCTTTCTCGGTTCTTTGGAATGCTTTCCAATTTCTAAAACCACACTTCTAGATATCCAGTTTCTTAAAAGAAATTTATTCAACATGATAAAGGCAATATACAAAAACAAACAAAACAAACAACAGCCAACCCAAGGCTAACATCACACTAAATAATGAAAGCTTTTGTCCCATTCAGGAATAAGACAAGTACATCCACTTTTGCCACTTCTACTCCACATAATCCAGGAAGTTCTCACTAAAGCAACCAGGCAAGAAAAGAAATAGGCATCTACATTGGAAAGGAAGAAGTAAAGTTATCTGTTTTCAGATTTCATGATTTTATATGTAAAAAAACTCTAAAGATTCCACACAAAAACCTGTTAGAACTGGTAAGTGAATCCAAGAAAGTTGCAGAATATAAAATCAACACACAAAAACTGGTTCAGTTTCTTTACACAAACAATGAATATTCCAAAAAGGAAATTAAGAAAACAATTCCAGGGGCTCCTTGGTGGCTCAGTGGGTTAAATCCTCTGCTTTCGGCTCAGGTCATGATCCCAGGGTCCTGGGATCGAGTCCCATGTCGGGCTTTCTGCTCAGAAGGGAGCCTGCTTCCCTTCCTCTCTCTCTGCCTGCCTGTGATCTCTGTCTGTCAAATAAATAAATAAAACCTTTAAAAAAAAAAAAAGAAAGAAAGAAAGAAAGAAAACAACTCCATTTACAACAGCATCCAAAGAATAAACACTTATGAATAAATTTAACTGAGGAGGCAAAAGATTAGTACACTGAAACTAGAAAACACTCCAGAGAGAAATTAAAGAAGATATAAATAAATAGACATCCTATGGTCATGGAAAGGAAAATTTAGTATTGATAAGATGACAATACTATCCAGGGGTGCCTGGGTGGCTCAGTTGGTTAAGCATCTGCCTTTAGCTCAGGTCATGATCTCAGGGTCCTGGGATAAGACCCATGTTGGCTCCTCCTCAGCCACTGCCCTTCCCCTGACTTGTGCTCACTCTCTCTCTCTCACAAATAAATAAAATCTAAAAAAAAAAAAAAAGATGATAATACCATCCAACGTGGTGTAGAGATTCAGTGTAATCCCTATCAAAACCCCAATGATGTTTTTTGTAAAAATAGAAAAATCCAACTTAAAATTTATATGGCATCTCAAGGGACCCCAAATAGATAAAACAATCTGTAAGACAAAAACAAAGTTGGAACTTTTCATACTTCCTGATATCAAAACTCACCATAAATTTTCAGTAATCAAAACAGTGTGATAATGGCATAAGGACAGCCATAAACCAATAGAATAGGACATAGACCCCCCAAATAAATCCCCGTTGATTATGTTCCGTTGATTTTTTAAAGATTTTATTAATTTAAGATTTTATAAATTTTGAAATAAAATTTTTTTAAGATTTTATTAATGTGGGGGGAGGGGCAGAGGGAGAGAGAGACTCTCAAGCAGACTCCATGCTTAGTATGGAACCCAACACAGGGCTCTCTCACAACATGATGTGAGCCAAATCAAGAGCTGCTTAACCAACTTAGCCACCCAGGCATCCCTGGTCAATTGAGGTTTTTTTAAAAGATTTTATTTATTTATAAATAAATAAAGAGAGAGAGAGAGAGAGAATGAGTGGGGGAGGGGCCTAGCACAGTTCCCAGTCCCAGGACCCCAGGATCATGACCCAAGCCAAAGCAGATGCTTAACCAACTGAGTCACCCAGGTGGCTGTTCTGGTCAATTGATTTTTTTTTTTTTTAAAGATTTATTTATTTGACAGAGAGAGAGAGAGAGCACAAGTAGGCAGAGAGGCAGGCAGAGAGAGAGGAAGGGAAGCAGGCCCCCTGCTGAGCAGAGAACCCGATGCAGGACTCGATCCCAGGACCCTGAGATCATGACCTGAGCCAAAGGCAGCAGCTTAACCCACTAAGCCACCCAGGCGCCCCTGGTCAATTGATTTTTTTTTTTTTTTAAGATTTTATTTATTTATTTGACAGAGAGAAATCACAAGTAGACGGAGAGGCAGGCAGAGAGAGAGAGGAAGGGAAGCAGGCTCCCCGCTGAGCAGAGAGCCTGACGCGGGACTCGATCCCAGGACCCTGAGATCATGACCTGAGCTGAAGGCAGCAGCCCAACCCACTGAACCACCCAGGCGCCCCTGGTCAATTGATTTTTGACAAGGATGTCAAGACCATTTAATGAGGAGACTTCAACAAATGGTGCTGGAAAAACTGGATATCCTCATACCATATACAAATATTCACTCAAAAATTAACAAAAAATTAATCAAAGACCTAAACTTAAAAGCCAAAACAAGAAAACTTTTTTTTAAAGATTTTGATTATTTATTTGACCGACAGAGATCACAAGTAGGCAGAGAGGCGGGGGGGGGGGGCGCGGATGGGAAGCAGGCTCCCCACCTAGCAGAGAGCCTGATGCGAGGCCCGGATCTCAGGACCCTGGGATCATGACCTCAGCCGAAGGCAGAGGCTTTAACCCACTGAGCCACCCAGGCGGTCCTAAAACAAGAAAATATTTAAAAGAAAACATAGAAGATAAATCTTCACAACAGTGGTCTAGTGATGATTTCTTGGATAGGACACTAAAAGCACAGACACCAAAAGAAAAAACAAATTAGACATCATCAACATTTAAAACTTCTTCTTAACTTGAAATACTTAAAACTTGCAGAAGTAAAAAGACAACCCAGAGTACATTTGCAAATCATAATCTGATAAGATTTAAATCCAGAATATGTAAAGAACTTTGACAATTCAACAAAAAAACAAAAAACAATTCCATTCACAACTGGGCAAGGATTTGAATAGATATTTCTCTAAGGAAGATATACAATGGTCAATAAACACATGAAAGGATGGTCAGCATCATCAGTCATTAGGGAAATACAAATTAAAATCACAGTGAGATACCACTTCACACCCATTACAGGGGGCTACTATAAGAAAAGAAAAGAAGAGAAAAGAGAACAGTAAAAGAAAAGAATAAGTATTTGCCGGAATATGAAAAGACTGGAACCTTTGTGCATTGTTGGTAGTAATTTTAAATGGTGCAACTGCTCTGGGGGAGTGAGATGAAGGAGATGCATTCTATATTGTTTTAATTTTATAGTAAGCATGCATTACTCTTGTGATTTAAAAAGACATACATTTTTAAAGGTAAAATGCAGTATCACAACACATAAATTATTCATTATAAAAGGAAATAATAGTAGTAAACATTGGTAAATAATTAAACTGTCATAATCAAAAAGAAACTAATGAAACAAACACAAGGATTTTGCTTCTATCAAATTAGGAAGGCATATGAAATATAATTCCCAGTGCCGTCATGCAACTCTATTGGCAGTATGAATTGCCACGACACTTTAGTAAGGCAGTTTGAAAATACATTCAAGAGCTCTAAAACTATTCATTACCTTGAGCCAATAATTTCCTTTCTGAAAAATGTAAGAAAAAAAATCCATTCTAAGAATAAATATTTATAAGAAATAATATATAAGAGCTTTATATGGAAAAGTAGAAATAATAAATGTTTGGCAATATGGAAATAATTAAATGGATTCTATACATGCATTCAATTAAATGGTAAACAATCAGTAAGAGGACAAAGACGTCAAAAAGACTATCTGATCACATACTATAAAAATGACATCAAAAATTAGGTAGCATCACAGAAAAAATTTTTATGAAAAATTAGAATTCAAAGTTGTTTATACACTACAATTACAGTTACATACTTTTAAAAATACCTACACATGGAAGGAAAGGAACAGAAATTAATATTATGAATGTTACCCAAAAAATGATTGTGTCTTCATGCAAGTAAGCTTTTACCACAGGGCAAGGACATAGGCAATCTTCAGTAGAGTAACCACTAGTATTGTTCTGATTATCATTATTGATGGGACTATGGTTTGATTTTATTTTTATTAAGCATGTGTTACTTTAAAATGGAAACGAATCCTTTCAAAAAGCATCAAACATGAAATATTGGTGGTAGTGACTTTTGAGTAGTAGAATTGTGGGTAATTTATACACTCTTTTTTGCTTGTCTATTTTTTCTGAATTTCATTCCAGAAACATGTATTGCTCATATAAACTTTAAAGGGCTTTTAAGTTTTAAATTTTTAACTCATATATTTTTTTTTTAATTTTCTTTTTATTTTTTTTTTTTTAATTTATTTGAGAGAGAGACAGTGAGAGAGAGCATGAGAGGGGAGAAAGTCAGAGGGAGAAGCAGACTCTCCAAGGAGCAGAGAGCCCGATGTGGGACTCGATCCCAGGATCCTAGGATCATGACCTGAGCTGAAGGCAGTCACTTAACCAACTGAGCCACCCAGGCGCCCCTAACTCATATATTTAACAAGTGGTTTTCACTGATTTGAAAACACTGCTGTTCTTTAAATCAGCCTCAGCTAATTTATGAAATTATATGCATTACAGTATGTTGATATCACTTAAGTGTCCAGGAAAGTGAGACTTATACTTTTTACCCATACACTTCTGTCAAGTTTTACATTTGTCTACTGAACATGCATAAGTGTATTACCTATATAATTTTTAATTTAAAAGAAAACCTGAAGGGGGGAAAAGAAAACCCTGCTTTGTTCTCAAACTATAATTGGGGCACACAATACCCTTGCTAAAAAATTAATTCAGTATTCAACTAGTCAACTCAAACTAGTAATGTCAAACAGATACATAGCTTTTAGGATGGAGATTACTGTGTTTGGAAGGTAGCTCAGAAAAAGGAAAAAGCCAAGTAGCCAGCTATTTCTTCGTTTTGTTGTCTTGGTAACTAAGGCAGCTGTATGAACTGTTTTCTATTATTTTCCAATTCTGTCACAGAAAGAAAATTTTCAAACGGGAAAGCAGATGTGCCAAGGGTATAATTAATCTCCCTGCAAATGGCCCATTAAAAGTAATGTCATTGGACACAGGATGAAAATGAATCCAAACAAAAGAAATAGAAAACTACATGCCTAAAGCCAATGAGTGTTTCACATTTGGTTCCCTTTACACAGTAATATGGAAGGTTTTGCGACAGGCCAAAAATCCCCAAGGCTAGAATCTAGGAAGGTCCGGGCAGGCTTACCCAAAAAACAGAGTGGGAAAAAGCTTCCCAGGGCCAAAATCACTAATACAAAGGAATACAGCTCCCACTGGTGAAAGCTCCAAAGAGGAAAGAGTATGACTTCATGGGATAAGTCCTTCTAAATGAAGCCTGTCTTCAACAGCCATGTGTAAAATGAGAAATTAATTCTACCAGAAGTTACTCAGTCAAGAAAACACACCGTTGTAAGCACCTGCTGTCACAGGGTCATGGTAGTGTAAGGATGTGTCCCCTGCATGGACACACGCATAGCTTTCTCAAACTGGTCGTTTACCATCAACTACACAGATTGCACCAACATCTGGGAGGTAGAACTGTAAACAGACACGGACTGCTCCTAGATGGCCCCTTGGCTAGTTTCGGCTCAGCCAGACTTGATGCAATTGGAAATGTTAACAACTTTTTAGGAGGTTTAGAGGGAGTAAGACACATCAGGGATCTTGTTTTCTACCTTTTTTTTTACTCTCCACATTGCCCCGCACAGATGGATGATTTCTCTTTTAGTGAATCAATAAAGCAGCTGGGAAAATGTCAGAGATACTGGTTAGCAATTCTAAAAGAGTTGTCCTCAGATTCAAGTAACTGATACATGAAATGAGCAACATTATTATCTGGATAGGCTAGCTTCAAAAATTGAAGTTAGAAAAAAAATAACCTCAAGGCATTCCAAGAACCCTACATTTTGAGTTACCCTTCACCCAGGAAGATAAAACCTTTTTTTAATATTTAAAAATAAAGCTTCTAGTTATTTTTCTTATTGCAAAAATAAACCATGCTCATAAGCAAAAGGAGGAAAGAAAATGAACCCAGAGAGACCCAGAGACAGCCACTGTGGACCATTCTGACATACGGATTTCCAGATTCTCTTCCTTGCAGTACCAATTTTCCCCCCAAATATATTATTTCATAAGCTTTTCTTTTTTTACTTAAAAATATATATTGTGTTTTCCTATTCTTTCCCTTCCTTTCCCTTATTGAACAATTTGGTCCACAAGTCATGGGATCATTACGTGAGGCCCAGCAAGACAGGCATGGGTGTGGTTGAATGTGAAGAGTACAGCAGGGTAGGGCCCAGAGTAGGATGTCAGAATCCTGGGGAGACAGCAGGACAATGGGGACAGGGGAAGTGACAAGCAGCCTGGTGGGAAGTGTCGGAAGCCAAATAGGTGAGGAGGACATCAACATGAGGGACAGCCTGATACACAGTGACCCATCTCAAGGACTTGGAGCCTAAGCAGGGTGAGGAGGGCATCTGTGAGATGGTGGGACAGCAGTGGTGTGGAAGGTGTCTGCCTACATATAGTGGATGAAACCAATAAATGTACTGAGGATAATGGGAACCAGTTCTCTCACTGTTAAGACAGGTACTCATATGGAAAAGGAGAAGAACAGAATGAAGCTTGTGGCTATAAATTGAAATCAGAGAGACAGGTGTAAATTCATATATATATATATATACACATATACTTATTTATGAATGTGTGTGTGTGTGTGTGCACATGTGTGTGTGAATTTATACATTTATACTCCCTAGCTCTGGGAACATGGGACTCCCCAAAACAATGAGCACACCTAGCACTTGGATCTTGAATTCTAAATGCCATTCTACATGCTGAAAGAACCAGGGCTCCTTGAGAATTGGATAATTCTAGGACTAGAACAAGGGAAAAGTGTTGTATTCATTTCTGAGGCCGCTGTAACAAATGACCACACACTTTGTGGCTTGAAACAGAAATTTATTCTCTCCCAGTTCTGGAATCCAGAAGTCCAAAATCAAGGTGTTGGTAGGGCTGTTCTCCCCCTGGAGGCTTTAGTAAAGAATCCTTCCTTGCCTCTTCCAACTCTGGGGGTCCAGGAATTCCTTGTGGCACATCACCCCAATCTCCACCTGTCTTTACAAGGCCTTCTCTGTGTCTCTGTTTTCTCCCCTTCTGTTTCATATAAAGACACCTGTCATTGCATTTAGAGCCCACCAGATAACCCAGGATTATCTTCCTATCCCAAGACCCTTAACTTGATTGCATCAACAAAGACCCTTTTTCCAAATAAGTTAATATTCACCAATTCTGGTGAGTTGGGTATGGATGTATCTCTGGCAATGGCTACTATTCAACTTGCTCTAGACAAAATGATTCTGAAACACCATGTTGGGCCAAAAAGTACAGAAAAGCTCAAAGAATGATGGGGACATGTCAAAAGAACATAGACGACATCGTGAGAGCATTCCCACTGGCCAAATATGGAGCAAACTGAATATGAAATAATAACAGTAACACTTTATAACCCAAAGAATAAAATGTGTCCATGTAGATATAATTAATTAATTAGTTAGTTAGTTAAATGGAGAGTCTGATGAAGAATAAAAATTTACATAGTGTCAACATATCTCTCCACAAAATATTTACTAATTACAAAGTGGAAAAAAGAGTAATTTTACAGTGAAGAAAGCTGACAGACTCTCCCTTAATGAAATCTCTCAATAATGAGACACATTAAAGTTGTATGTTATACCACTTGATACAGAATGCAATGAGAAGCATCACTTTCTTTTTGTTTTTTAAGATTGATTTTATTTACTTATTTATTTATTTATTTGACAGAGAGAGACACAGCAAGAAAGGGAACACAAGTGGGGGGAGTGGGAGAGGAAGAAGCACACTCCACGGTGAGCAGGGAGCCCGAGGCGGGACTTGATCCCAGGATCCTGGGATCATGACCTGAGCTGATGATAGACACTTAATGACTGAGCCACCCAGGTGCCCCAGAGAAGCATCAGTTTCTGAGATCTTCTTGCCAAAAAAACATATTACTAATCTAATCAAACAAATCCCAAATAAGGAACATTCTATAAAACATCTGTAAAGGTGTCATGAGGTCGAAGAAAGACAGAGGGACGGTTTTACTTTCCTGAGGGACTATTCTTCATTGAAGGACACTAAAGAGACAAGATTACTCCATGCAACACATTATTCTGAACTGGATCCTTTTGCCAGAAAGGACCATCATTGAGATAATCATAAAAACCTGATTGGGATCTAAGGATTAGATAGCAAAAAGATATTGTGATGGTTAATTTTATGATCAACTTGGATGGGCCACATTGCCCAAATATCTTGTCAAACATTACACTTAATGTTTCCAGAAAGGTGCTTTTTTTCTTTTTAAAGATTTTATTTATTTATTTGACAGACAAAGATCACAAGTAGGCAGAGAGGCAGGCGGGTGGCGTGGGGGGTGGGGAGCAGTAGGCTCCCTGTTGAGCAGAGAGCCCGATTCGGGGCTCAATCCCAGGACCCTGAAACCATCACCTGAGCCAAAGGCAGAGGTTTTAACCCACTGTGCCACTCAGATGTCCCTGGAAAGGTGCTTTTTGAATGAGATTAACATTTAAACTGGTAAAGCAGATTATTCTCCATAATTTGGGTGGATCTCATCCAATCAGTTGAAGGCCTTCCTTAAGCAAAAAAGGAATTCTGCCAGCAGATGACCTTTGGACTTGAATGGGACTTAACTTTTTCCTGGGTCTCCAGCCTGCTAGCCTACCCTGCACAATTGTATAAGCCAAGTCCTTAAAATACATTTCTATATATCTACAGATATACATTCTATTGGTTCTGTTTCTCTGGAGAGTCTTGTCTAATATTACCAATGTTAGTATCTTCATTTTGATGGTTGTGTTATGGTTATGTAGGAGAATGACCTATACTTAACCACAGTAGACAAATATTCAGGAGGTAAGGTGACATTATGATGGCAACTTATTTTAAAATGGTAAAGGAAAAAAAATATTTACTGTTCTTATAATTTTTCTGTAAGTTTGAGATTATTTCAAAATGAAAAAAATTTTTAATTCAACAGTGCAGTTTTTTAAAAAGTACGTTGTAAACACTTCTCACATCAGCAAGTCCATTCATGTAACATCATTTTAAATGACTATATACACTGGATGTATATATCATTACTTATTTAATCAAATCTTCTATTGTTAGGGATTTATATTCTTTCCAATTTTGCATTATTTCAACATTATTATAGTGATAATAATTGAGTATAGTCTTAATTATTTCCTTCACACAAATTTTCAGCAGTGGAATTTCTGGGTCAAAGGCATTCATTTGAAACTTTTGCATACATAAATTGCCATATGGCCTTTCAAAACACCAAATTCCTTTGCCTCCAACAAACCAACACCATTACTTTAAGTAAAATGATAGACCACAGCTCGGCCAAAACTTACAATTCCTGAAATGCCCTAGCCTAGCTCTTGAAGTATCCACATTCCAACTCCTACTTCTCTTTCCCACCTCAAATACATCTCCTCATTAACATGGAGCTGTCATGCCAGCCAGATGGTACTGATATTCAAAACCCTTCAAAGCATAATGCACACATGTAGGCTTTGGAATCAGACCTGTATTAGAGTACCAGTTCAACCATTTATTAGAACTAACTAGTCTATTTGGAAGAACTATTTACCTGGTACATAATTTTAACCATATTATACGGTTTTGTTTTTTGTTTTTGTTTTTGTTTTTTTCAAAATTCTAAGGTCAAATTAATTTTAAAATAGGAGATTGCAATGCCTTGTGTCTTAGTCCAGGTCCTCTGAGAAGTAAATACCAATACGATACTAACATGTGAAGAAAACACCTGTGGGGAAAATGGGGCGGGAGCCAGGAAGGCTGAGAGATCCATCAAACTCAGGTGCAAGAAGGGGATCCCAAGAGAAGGAAAGAGGAAGTAAAGTGGAATGCAAATATCTTAGAGCACAATGGTTGTGCAACAAGGGCCTTGAGGGGTCATCAGACCAAAGTCAGTTGGCAAGTGGGCCAGTGTTTCCCTGGGATAGGATAGCTCAGTATCCCAACAAAATACTGAGATTTCTAAGAAATGTATATTTGGTCTTCCCCCATGGATGCTGGCTCACAGTTCCTAAAACCCTTGGATCTTTCCTGAATGAAACTAGCAATGTGAGCATTTTGTGCTACAGTATTTGGTCTCTTGTCCTCTATTCCTGAAAATGCTTCCAAACCATAAAAGTAAAATGGGTGTCTTGCTATTCAAAACAAGCCCCTTTCTGTCACTTCAGTGTTTATGTTAAAGAAGTGACTCTTGGACATCCCCCAAAGATGGGGGCTGGTAGGGGAACCAACCATGAAGACAGGGCTAGCACTTTTAGTCTCACCTTCTGATCTCCACAGAGAGGACAGAGGCTATAGGCTGCAGGCTGAATCAATCACCAACAGCCAATGATTTAATCAAGTATGTCTTTATAATGAAGATTCCATAAAGACCCAAAAGGAGAGGGTTTGGAGAGCATCCAGGTTGGTCAACCAGAATGCTTCCAAGGGGGCCACCATGCTGGGACCCAAACTCCAGGAGGACAAAGGAGAAGCTTCTTTGTTCAAACCTTGTCCTATGTATCTCTTCTTCTGACTGTTGATTCATATCCTTTAATATCCTTTATAATAACCTGGTAATATAGTCAGTAAATGAGTTTCCTGAGTTCTGTCAGCCACCTTAGCAAATTAACTGAGCCCAATAAGGGGGGCTGTGGAAACTTCTGATTTATAGGCAGTTAGTCAGAAGCACAAGTAACAACACAGACTTGCAATTGACATTTGAAGTGAAGGTTAATCTTGTGAGACTGAGCCCTTAACCCATAGAATCCGATATTATCCTGGGTAAATAGCATCAGAATTGACTGAATTATAAGACACCCAGCGGGTGTTGGAGACTTGTTGGTTGGTGTGGGGAATCCCACCCCATCTCCCCAACCCATGCTAGAACTGGGTACAAAACCCTTCACCCAGACACACTGAGTCATCAGCTTGGAGCAACAATGGATGTCCAGCACAGCTCTGGACCTAGTGCAGTTATGTCCCCTGAAGTTAGAGGGTGACAAGGCACAGGCCTGTAGCCACCATGCCTCACTTATCCCTGTGCCTGGTGGTTTCCAAATGGGAGCAGGACAACATTTAACCCCAATCAGGAGGGTCAGTAACCCATACTTTGGAACCAATTCCACCTCTTGGGAGAAGGACATAAGGAATTCTGTTTTTTCTAATCAGGAAAAGATCTGGAGGACCTATAGGAAGATATTGACAGAACTTTGTGGAGGACCATGAAAGAAAATTAGAAAAAAAATGAAGAAATATACTCTTTTCCCAAATGGATAAGTTCCTATGTTATAAAAATATCATTTCTTCCAAATTATTTGCCATTCCAATCAAAAATCCATAAAACTGATGAACTTATTCTAATATTTATCTTAAAGTATAAATGGGAAGAAATAGTTAAGAACATGTTGAAAAAAATGGATAGCAAAGAAAGGTTTTTACACTTACGTGATGGGGAAAATTATAAAAAATTAGTCATTAAAATAATGTGATGTGATCATGGAAATAGACAAACAGGTGGAAATTATTAGAGTGCTTAGCAACAGATCTAAGTGCAAAGAATATTTAGTCTATGATGAATGGGGCCTTTTAAATCAGCACTGATAAAAATGACTAAATGGTTTTGAAGATGGCTATTTGGAGAAATAAAAGCAGGTCACTAAATGCCACCAAACCCCAAAATAAATTACAGATCATTTACATTTTTAATGTTCCCAAAAAAGAATAATAATATGTGATTATAATATACATGAAATTACTTATCTGCATTTAGAATGAAGAAAGCCCTTTTAAGGATATAAGAAGTGTCATAAACCATAACATTAAAGATTGAAAAATTTGACTACACCAAAAGTTAAAACTTCTGCAAGTCAAAAAACTCCAGAAAAGATTCTGGGAAGATTGTGGTGGGGAAGATGAAATAGTTGTAGAGATTTTCTAGATCCCCATATAGCAATAAACTAGATGACACAGCCAACGTTTACAATAAATTTGGGTGACAGAATATTGCCCTCAAATCCCAAATGCAAACAGATAAGCACAAACCAGCAACAGGCACAGTTTCTGGAGTATATTAACATCTTTACAGAAGGAAGCAGACAAGAACAAGGCATTTATCGGATCTGAGAATAGTTAACGCCATAAAATAGCAAATAAATGTTCCTTATTAAGCATGGTAGATCACCTTGAGAGCAAAAACTAAAGCTCTATTCCCATAGTGGGTGAGAGCAAGAACCCATGTTTAGGTCTAAAAGGAATGGAACCATCCAGATCCTTCGCACTCTCCAAACTGACCAGCTACCATTCCCTTCCAGAACTGGACTTTACATTAATGAGAAATTCTTGGATGCGGAGTCAAAATTGAGCAGGATATTGACAATAGAGGCAAAGGAAAAACAAGGCACAAATAAAACGGGAGGGAGAACTGAGCCAGAACATTTCAGAAGGCAAGCTGCCATATTTTTCAACCTACACAAAAATAACAGAAGAGGAAGACCCGTGAAGTTAGAAAAGCGTGACTGAACCACTCCTCCTTCAAAAAATTCAAGAAAACTAATTTCATACAAAAATGAGCAGCTGACAATGATTAGGGTTAAAGCCCATAAAAAACCCCAAATGAAAATAAGGAGCAGAATAATATCTCTATAATCAATGAAAGCACTCCAGAAAGATATGCCCACAAAACATACTTTTATCTGTTATTTTGTAATCCAAATATTTTTAGATTCTTTAGAAATATAGCCAATTGAGCATCTGACGTATGAGGGTAAAAAAGTCAGATTATCATCAAATTTTTGAAAGCAATGCTATATGCAGAAGTAAATTTAAGATACGCGAAGAAAGAAAATGTGAGCCAAAGACTTTATACCCAGAAAACAAACTTTTAAGTATAAAGAGCTAAAAAGACTATTATCAAAACAAGACTCAGGAAATAATTTTCTCAGAAAATAATTTTCCCATGAGCCCTCCCTGAAATATCTTCTAGAAGCTTCAGACGACCAAAATTACTAGAGAGACATTGACATAAATACTGGTCATGAGCATTAAATACATGGTTAATTTAAACTAAATCTAAGTGAGGATAAAAATAAAGGCTACAGTGTTTAATGGCTATATACACTATATAACACTAACACTAACCATTGAAAATGGGGGAAGACTGGAGAGAGCATAAGCAAAAAATTTTTAATATTTTTCATTAGCCATTTTAGTGATAAAAGTATTGTTATTCTCAGATTGTTGTGCATAAAGCAAATGTGCAAGATCAGATATTCTAATTCTATCATTCTCAGTGTCTTTGAGAATCAGAATAATCAGTAAGGAAGGAAAACAATATGGTAATGTAGAAGAGATTTAAAATTCTAATTTGGGGAACACCTGGGTGGCTCAGTCAGTTAAGCGACTGCCTTCAGCTCAGGTCATGGTCCCGAGATTCTGGGTTCAAGTCCCACATCGGGCTCCCTGTTCAGCGGGGAGCCTCCTTATCTCTCTCCCTCTCCCTCTGTGTGTGCTCTCTCTCTGTCTCTCTCTGGCTCTCACTCTCTCTCAAACAAAGAAACAAAATCTTTAATAAAATAAAATTCTAATTTTGTAAATACTAAATTTCAAGTGGAATATATAAGACAGATGACAGCGAGAGAGAGAGAGGTAGATGGATGAATATAGTTACTAGATCTGTCTACTGAGAGGACTTATAAACAATAGCCATCCAAGTAGCAATGGGCATCTACTAAACCCAGATAGTGATCTTAAAATACCATCTCCACTAAGTTGCAAAATGAAACAAAACAAATTAACAAAAAACAAGGATTCTTGATGGCTGGTAACAGGTCTAAATAGAAGATGTAGAAGATAAATCCAGAACATCTTGTCACACCAGGTAAAAGGGAATCTGCCACATCACAAAATATTATTTAGGAAGATTTCAGCTCAAGATGGCAACATGGTAAGCGCCCAAACGCAACTCCTCCACAGGCACATTAAATCCACAGCGACATATGGAACAATTACTTCTGAAAGAAATCCAGAAGCTGACTCCTACACATTGTGTGAATGAGAAAATACCCATATCAAAACAGGTAGGAGAGACTGAGAAACAGTCTTGCCATAAACCCCATCCCCTACACAGTGACATAAAGTCAGGAGGAAACTCACAAATCCCAGCTACTCCCTGAAGACTGAAGGATTTGGACCCAACATCTAATGCCCTGACTTTTCAGACTTCCACCTAAGAGATGGGCCCCCAAAACATCTAGGTCTGAAAGCCAACGGCATGTGCAGGATTATAACAAAGATACAGTACTAGAGGGCTTGTGAGGATTCACAGTGGTTCTCCTCCCAGGCCTTAGAAGAGAGGCAGCACACTGAAAATACTCAGCCTTTCCCTGAAAGAGGCCCATTTGCATATTTTAAGAGCTGCAGCCTGAGAATCAGGCTTCTAATTTAACACGAAAGTAGGGACTGACTCCAGTCTTCTCCAGAGACCAGGGAGGCTGATGGGTGCCATCTTTGCACTCTTTCTCTGCTCCATTCCAAGCTACAGGTAGGTAGCTTGTGCACATAGCTGGTGCCCTGGCTTCTGTGGCTGCTGCCCAGAGGACCTACCTCTTGATTGCTTGGCCCTGGTGGCCAGCAGGGCTTATGCTCCCAGGTCCCATAAGGGTATAACAAACAGAGAAAATATTCTTGACCAGCTGTCAAGGCTAAGCGCAGAGACAGCCATCAGAAATACCCAACTCCCGGGGATGCCTGGGTGGCTCAGTGGGTTAGACCGCTGCCTTCGGCTCAGGTCATGATCCTAGGGATCGAGTCCCGCATCGGGCTCCTTGCTTGGTGGGGAGCCTGCTTCTCTCTGCCTCTGCCTGCCATTATTTATAAATAAATACCCAACTCCCAATATTCCCCTGAAAGAGGTCTATTTGTTTATCTTAAAAGCTACAACCTGAGAGTGAGGCTTCTAATTTAACACTGATCTGGCAGACAATTTCATTCCTCTCCATAGACTTGGGAGGGGAGGGTGGAGCAGGAGGAGTGGTTTTCATGTTCTCCCTCAGCCTCTTCCAAGTCACCAGTGTCTCTGTGAAAAAAGTTTATGCATACATCTGGGGTGCATATAGCTTATGCATACACCCTAGGTTTTGTGGCTGCATCCAGAGGACACATGCCTTGATAGCCTAGGTTTGATGACCAGGAGAACTTGTGTTCAGAGGCTCAATGGAACTGTAGCCAACAAAGAAACAGTTCTTAACTGGCCATGCCTATAGAGCTTAAAGCATAAGGAACAGAGAGAAATGCTCCTCTCCTGGTCTTTCCCTGAAAGAGGTCTATTTGCATTCTTCAAGAGCTGTTGCCTGAGGGTCTGGCTTCCATTTAGCCTCTTGTAGTTACTGACTAAGATCCTCCCCTTTGGAATACTGACAGTTTAGGCTCACCCTCACCTACCAGCAGCCACTGAAAACAAAGAAGGCGGTTTGGACAATCACAAAAGTTTAAGAGACAACCAAGAGCTAAGGCCAGGCTGAATGATAGGGTTCATCTTCTACACAAGATCATTTGTTCCAGACTGGGAGAAGGGGCTGTTTTATCTAATGCATAGAAACCAATATACAGAGTCAAGGAAAATGAAGAAACAGAGAAATATATTCCAGAGGAAAGAAGAGAATAAAACCTCAGGGGGAAAACAAAAACAAAAACCTTTAATAAAATGTAAATAAGTGATTACCTGATAAAGAGTTCAAAATCGGGGCGCCTGGGTGGCTCAGTGGGTTAAGCCACTGCCTTCGGCTCAGGTCATGATCTCAGGGTCCTGGGATCGAGTCCTGCATTGGACTCTCTGCTCAGTGGGGAGCCTGCTTCCCTCTCTCTCTCTCTCTCTCTCTGCCTGCTTCGCTGCTGACTTGTGATCTCTCTCTGCCAAATAAATAAATAAAATCTTTAAAAAAAAAAAAGAGCTCAAAATAATGGTCATAAAGATGCTCACCAAGGTCAGGAGAACAATTCATGAACAAAAAAAAGTTCAACAAAGAGAAAATATAAGAAAGTACCAAATAGAAATCACAGGGCTAAAGAATACAATAACTTAACTGAAAAATTCCAGAGGGATTCAATAGCAGACTACATGAAGTGAAAGAAAGGATCAGCAAGCTGGAAAACAGAGCAGTGGAACTTATTCAATCAGAACAACAAAAAGAAAAAAAGAATGAAAAAGGGCAAAATGGGTGAGGGTAAGTGGGAAATACAGACCTATAGTTATGAAATGAATAAGTCATGCACAGCAAAAGGAACATAATCAATGGTGTTGTAATAGCATTGTATGGTGACAAATGATAGCCACATTTGTGGTCAGCATAGTGTAACATATAGACACACTGGATCACTATGATGTACCCCCAAAACTAGTGTAACATTGTGTATCAACCATACCCCAATTTTTTAAAAAAGTTTAAAAAGGAATGAAAAAAATAGCTTAAGGGACTCATGGGACACCATCAAGTAGACCAACTTTGCATTATAGGGGCCCCAGAAAAAGAGGAGAAAGAAGGGGGCAGGAAGCTTTCAAAGAAATAATGGCTAAAAGCTTCCCTGACCTGGGAGAAAAAACAGACATCCAGATCCAAGAAGCACAGAGAGTTCCAAAGAAGATGAGAGAAGAGTGATGGATGTATTAATTATATGAGGAATCCTCACGTACACTTGACTCTTGAACAACACAGGTTTGAACTGAGAGGGTCCCCTTATAGGCAATTTTTTTTGACAGATGTTGTACAGTACTTTATATATATTTTCTCTTCCTTATGATTTCTTAATAACATTTTTAGCTTGTTTTATTATAATAATACAGTATATAATACATATGCCATACAAAATTTGTGTTGATCAACTGTTCATGTTATTAGTAAGGCTTCCAGTCAACAGTAGGCTAGTAGTAAAGTTCAGAGAGAGCCCAAAGTTATTTGTGGATTTTCAACTGTGCAGGGTGTTGGCACCCTCACTGCCATGTTGTTCAAGAGTTAACCATATATGTATATCAAATCATCATGACGTATACGTTTTTTAAATTAGTTTCAGAGGTAGAATTTAGTAACTATAACACCCAGTGCTCATTATATTAAGTGACCTCATTAATGCCCATCATCCAATTAACCCTTCCCCCCACCCAGCTCCCCTCCAGCAGCCCTTAGTTTGTTTCCTAGAGTTCAGTGTCTCTCATGGTTTGCCTACCTATTTTCATCTTATTTTATTTTTCCTTCCTTTCCCCTATGTTCATCTGTTTTGTTTCTCAAATTTCACCTCTGAGTGAAATCATATGATATTTGTCTTTCTCTGACTAATTTATTTCACTTAGCACTATGCCCTCTAGTCCCAGCCAAATCATTGCAAATGGCAAGATTTCATTCTTTTTGATGGCTGAGTAATATGCCATTGTGTGTATATGTGTGTGTGTATATATGTGTGTGTATACATACATACATATACATATTATATATATACATACATACATATATACATATTATATAATATGTATATATGTATAATATAGACATACATACATATATACATATTATATACATACATATATACAAACATATATACATGCGTATGTATGTACATGTATGTATGTATACATACATACATATACATATATATACATACATCTTCCATATCCATTCATCTGTCGATGGATATCTGGGGTCTTTCCATAGTTTTGGCTATTGTGGAGATTGCTGCTATAAACATTGGGGTGCGTGTGCCCCTTCAAATCACTGTTTCTGTCCTTTGGATAAATACCTAGTATTGCAATTGCTGGGTTGTAGGGTAGCTCTATTTTTAACTTTTGGAGGAACCTCCACACTATTTTCCAGAGTGGCTGCACCAGTTTGCATTCCCACCAACAGTGTAAGAGGGCTCCCCTTTCTCTGCATAAGTCACCTACATCTGTTGTTTCCTGACTTGTTATTTTATCCATTCTGACAGGTGTGACAGGTATCTCGTTGTGGTTTTTATTTGTCTTTCCCGGTGCCAAGGGATGTAGAGCATTTTTTCATGTGTCTGTTGGCCACTTGTATGTTTTCTTTGGAGAAGTATCTGTTCACATCTTCTGCCCATTTTTTGACTGGATTTTTTGGTTTTTTAGGTGTTGAGTTTGATGAGTTCTTAACAGATTTTGGATACTAGCATTTTATCTGCTAAGACATTGGCAAGTATCTTGCCCCATTCAGTAGGTTGCCTTTTAGTTTTGTTGACTGTTTCCTTTGCTGTGCAAAAGCTTTTTATCTTGATAAAGTCCAAGAAGCTCATTTTTGCTTTTGTTTCCCTTGCCTTTGGAGACATGTATAGCAAGAAGTTGGTGTGGCTGAGGTCAAAGAGATAGTTATCTGTGTTCTTCTCTATGATCTTGACAGATTCCTATCTCATATTTAGGTCTTTCATCCATTTTTAATTTATTTTTGTGTATAGTATAAGAAAATGGTGTTGTTGCTGTCCACCTTTCCCAACACTTTTTGTTTAAGAGAATTTTTCCATTGGATACTTTTTTAAAAAGATTTTATTTATTTATTTGACAGAGAGAGAGATCACAAGTAGGCAGAGAGGCAGGCAGAGAGAGAGGGGGAAGCAGACTCCCCGCTGAACAGACAGCCCCATGCAGGGCTCAATCCCAGCATCCTGAGATCATGACCAGAGCCGAAGACAGAGGCTTAACCCACTGAGCCACCCAGGCACCCCTCCACTGGATACTCTTATCTGCTGTGTCAAAGATTATTTGCCCATACAGTTGTGGGTACATTTCCAGGTTTTCTATTCTGTTCCATTGTTGTATATATTTGGTTTTGTTATATTTGGCCTCTCCCACTCCCTCTTTTTGCACATAGCAGTCATTCTTCCTTGCTAAATATTGAAATGGGGAAAAACTTTCTAAACAATTGCATGAATACACTACCACAATTTATTTATTCATTGTGCTTTTGAAGGACACTTGGAGATATTATGGATAATGCTACTATTAACAGTCTTCTATATGTGTTTATTGCACAGGAACACTTGTGTTCAGTAAATATTTCGGAGTGGAGTCACTGGATGAAATGATACAGGGATCTTCAGTTTTAGTAGATATGTCAGTTTTCCAAATTGCCTGTAACCAACTGACACTCTCATGAGCTAAGTATCAATATTTTTCATAACACTGGTTACTGTCAGTCTTTCATAACTTTAATAGTCATATAGTTATATAGCAGTATCTTATGATTTTAATTTCCATCTTCCATATTTCTAATGGATTTACTGGTCTTTTAGACAAGCCTGTTCTAATCTCTTGCCTATTTTTTTTGTGTGGGGTTCTCTTTTTTTTTTAAGTGTAGAATACAAGAGGGGGAAAAGATTTTTTTTTAAACTGCATATTCAATCATGGTAATAATAGTTATTTCTGACTAATGGGATTATCAGTGATTTATATTTTCTTCCTTGTGCTTTTCTGCACTTTTCTAATTTTCTATACCAATTATGTATTATTTTCAGAACATTAAGTGTTATGCCATTTTAATGAACAGAAACAATGGGTTTTTGCAAAAGACACCATCTAGGGAATAAAGATTGAATGCTGAACTGGTAAATTTATGAGATATTTGGATGATTTATAGTAGTGATTTTCAAATGATTCCAAATTGTTCTATAGCTAAAATTGAATAATAGTGCCCCTTTCCAATTTTCAGTGGTTTCCTATATCCTGTTCAATGCCTTAGAACCAAATTTAATACATTAAGTTTCCAAACTATACACACATCAATGAATTATTAATATGCCAAATAGGATTCAGCAAAAACAAAAGTTATGGGAGAAGTATGAACCATAATTAGGACAATCATACTTCTCTATCAAGAAGAATTTCTGCTTTCACTCCCATTAGAACTCCTATTAATGTAGCAGCTTTTAAAATAAAAATATTTGCATCCTGCAAATCACAAATTAAATTAAAAGGTTTTAGATTTCTCATACTCTGTAAAATTAAGTATCAAATACTGCTTGAATAAAACTGTTTTCTGGGCACCTGGCTCCTCAGTTGGTGAAGCATGCAAGTCTTGATCCTGGCTTTGTGAGTTCAAGCCCCACTCTGGGAGTAGAGATAACTTAAAAATAAAATCTTTAAAAGAAAACTGTTCCCAATAGTGTGTAACATAAAGATTAAAACATGATAACATGATGTATAACCTCAAAAGTCTTGGCATTTCACTGGAGAAATAAATCAACCCCTTATGAAAGTAACCAAGTACATGATAATGTATGAATGATGTAGGGACTCAAGGAAAACAGATTTAGAGGTAGGACAAAGCCTTAAGAGAATGCCTAATACAAGAGGAATATAAACTTTGGGTAAGTATTCTTTCCTTATTATTAGGACTCTACCTGAGCACTCTGTCCCACAATAGATGCTATCACACAGCAATATAAGAATTTAAATCTAAATTTACGCTGCCTTCTCACTGTTACCATAGTGGTAAACCCATGGTTTTACGATGGTCTCTAAGCTATAACTCTCCAGGGCTCCAATCCTTTCCCTGTTGTTTTGTTATGTTCTCCATCTACTTTACACAAACAAATGTGCTTTCTTTTAGCCAAGGTACCAAGTGTGTTCTTGAATAATCTGGAATATAATTTGAAGCAGCCCTTAAAATGTTATTAAAAATTAATTTCCAGGGGCACCTGGGTGGCTAAGTCAGTTAACATCTGCCTTCAGCTCAGGTCATGATCTCGGGGTCCTGGGATCAAGCCCCATGTTGGGCTCCCTGCTCAGAGGGGAGCCTGCTTCTCCCTCTCCCCCTCCCCCTTGCTCATGTTCTTTCTCTCCCTCTCTCTCTCAAATAAATAAAATCTTTTTTAAAATTAATTTCCAGCTATCACTCTTAATATTTCTAAATTCCACACAGCAATTTGTAGTAAGTTTTCATAACTGTTTAAGTGGAATTTTGACACTGAGAATTTAAAATGAACTGTTCCCGAATGTAAGACTAAATAAGCTTGGCCTGTCAGGGAAGATGGTAATGGAAGAAGTTCCAGGAATTTGTCTCTCCAGCTGGACAACATTATATTGGCAAAATCTGTCTTGTGTAATCACTTTAGAATTCTGAAGTCTATTTAAAGACTTGCAGCTTCCAAGGGACAACGTGCTGGGTAAATTGTGGTTAGTTTTGATTCATTTCACCCCAATACAGTAGAAGCTGCGCATCCTCCCACCCCCAGCCCCATGGCAGGCAGCTATACCACTGTTTCTGGAGTAGCTTGCAGGAGCCAGACTGAGCAAAAGAAATTTGTCCACCAAACACCAGGGATCTGTGTTCTAACCACCAACTGCTGCATCTGATGATGAAAATGCAGACAGAGGTAGGCAGCCACTGTTGGCAACTCCCACCATCATCATTTCATGCTCCTCCAACTGAATCAGCTTCCAGGAGATTTAAAGAGACAACAGTTATTTTATGTTCTTCCCTTTTCCCTTTTGCCCCTTTGAAACCAGACATTTTAAGATTAGTTACATCACAGGAAAAGTTAGAAAGCCACTGTACATGCCCAACATGTGGTCTCAGAAAAGACCTGAGAAGACCTTAAGTTACACATCAGGATGATCCCTGACACAGGCACCTTACTAAAAACTTTGCAAAGAAACGAACCAAAACAGCACACCCTGGGGAAGGAGGAAAACCTGATTTACAGAATTGCCATATTTAAGATTTAAATGTCCAGTTTTCAATTAAAAATCACAAGGAATAAAAAGAAACAGGAAACTGTGGTACATTAAAAAGAAATAATAAAAAAAATAAGCAGAAACTATCCCTGAAGAGGACCTGATAGAAGAGGTGGGATTTATTTCAAACTGAAAAAAAAAAACTAATAATGACAAAATAGTCATAGTAATTTTCTTGAGTTATTTCTGGTTCTGGCCTTGGAAGAAGTAGTTCAAATTGCACTTATATTCTTTCTATAAACAACTAAAAAACCAGAAAATTTATAAAACAACTGTGTTCAAGCCCTGGGAAGTACTCAGCATAGGGCTAGAAAGGTAGAAAGGTAGGCACAGCAGGTGAGCTCCAAACCCACTGGGACATCCCCTCTGAAGGCATTTTCCAAAAACAGTACAGGAAAATGGAGGCAAGCAGAGAACTATCTCTGAGCAAAGAAACAGAGGTTGGAGTTCAGAGTTGCTAAGGCACAAGAAATATGAGAAGCCCATTATCAGAAAAGAAGTTGCTACAGAGAAAGAATCTCCAAAATCTCCCTGGGGTTTTCTCTGGAGGTTTTGTTTTTGGTTTTTTGGTTTCTTGACATATCCTAAGCTATGTATGTGAAGTGTGAGGTTCTGAAAAGCCTAACAGAGAAAAGCTGTTAAGGGATTGAAAGCTGAAGAGAAATAATCAGGGATTTCACAGTACCAGGCAGACACTGACCCAGCCAGAAAAGAGAAGCCTTGGTCAGAATCTTTGCTATTCAGCTTTGACATCAGAATGCTTATTTCTTAGAAGAAAAGACCATGCTCTAGAATTGAGGGCAAAATTGAAATAACCAACATTTTAAAAAATTTTTTTAAGATTTTTATTTTTATTTATTTGACAGAGATAGATCACAAGTAGGCAGAGAGAGAAGAAGGGAAGCAGGCTCCCTGCTGAGCAGAGAGCCCGATGTGGGACTCGATCCCAGGACCCTGAGATCATGACCTGAGCCGAAGGCAGCGGCTTAACCCACTGAGCCACCCAGGTGCCCGAAATAACCAACATTTAAAAACTTAAAACTAAGCTTTAATAAGGTTAAGGTGGTCCACATTAATTTAGTCACCTATAAAAATAAAGTTCGATACCCTTTTAAAGAAAATAAGATAATCCAGAGCCTCTAAAATAAGTCATCAACTGTCTAGTATGTAGTCAAAAATTACTAGAAATTCATGGGGAACCAGGGTGGCTCAGTTGTTAAGGGTCTGCCTTTGGCTCAAGTCAGGGGATTCAGTCGCACATTAGGCTCCCCGCTTGGTGGGAAGCCTGCTCCTCCCTCTCCCACTCCCCTGCTTGTGTTCCCTCTCTCACTGTCTCTCCCTTTCTCTCTCTCTATTAAATAAATATAATCTTTAGGAAAAAATTACTAGAAACTCAAAGAAAGAAAAATGTGATCTAGAGCAAAATGAAAATCAGAAACAGACACAGAGATACCTCAGATGTTGAAATCAGAAGGAATGAGAACTTAAAAATAACGATAGGGGTGCCTGTGTGGCTCTATAGGTTAAATGTCCGACTCTTGATTTCAGGTCAGTTCATGATCAATGGATCATGATCAAGGGTCAGGTCATGGGATCAAGCCCTGCATTGGGCTTCATACTCAGCAGGGAGTCTACTTGAGATTCTCTCTTTCTCTCTCTTCTTCTGCCGCTCTCCAGTCTCCAAAATACATACATAAATCTTTAAAAAAAAAAAACTATAATAATATGTAAAAGCATCCGGGGGAAAGGTTGAATATAATGGGTAAAAAGATAAGGAATTTTTGGAGCATTCTAAAAATACACATATATATGAAAAATGAACCAAATGGAAACACCACAACTGGGAAAAAAAAACTAGTATCTGGAATCAAATATTATTAGATGGGATTAACTAAAGATTGGACACAAGAGAAGAAGGGATCAGTGAATTGGAAGATAGCTCAAATCATTTAAGTTGAAAAACAAAGAGTAAAATATTAGGATAGAAACAAAGAACAAATCCTCAATGACCTGTGGAAAAATATCATATAGTCTAACTAAGTCTCTGCTGAGCAGAGAGCCTGATGTGGGGCTCGATCCCAGGACCCTGAGATCATGACCTGAGCCAAAAGCAGAGGCTTAACCCACTTAGCCACCCAGGCTCCCCATTTTTTTTTCAAAGCACTTAAGAAGTTTTATTGAAAACAATAAAATACAGAAACACCAGATTCTCATTTTAAAGTAAAATTGACAGCATCTTCCAGAACCTTCCTAGTACTGTACTATTCTGGTCACTATTAATGAAAAACCAAGTTTTCAAATCCAAAATAATTAACGAACCTGCTTATAATAAGCATCATTCTCATGGTTCTAGCCCCTACCCTATTTTCCTAAAATTTTACATTTGCACATTTTCAAAAATGAGTATCAAGTTTTATTTTTGTTTCTGCTTTTTTAAATGACTGATTAAGATTTGTGAGAACTGAACTTTATATTAAAAAAAATACACACACACACTCTACTCAAACTCAGAGAAGGAATTGTTCAAAGGAATTGTTATCAAAATTCCAAATTTGATCAAAAAAGAAACTCACCAACAGGAAAAGTCAATGAAGCCCAAACAGAAAAGAAATTACAACTAGAAAGAAATACACCTACAAAGAAAAATCACACCTAAGCATATCACAGTCACATTATTAAAAACCAAAGATAAAGACAAAATCTTAAAAGCAGGCAGATGCAGGGTCTTAAAGAGCTATCTGTTCTCCATGTTCATAGCAGCATCATTCACAATAACCAAAAGGTGGAAACAACACAAGTGTCCATCAGCAGACAAATGGATAAAGTAAATATGGTGTGTGTGTGTGTGTGTGTGTGTGTGTGTGTGTGTGAGAGAGAGAGAGAGAGAGAGAGAGAGATGGAATATTACTCAGCCTTAAAAAGGAAGAAAAGTATGACAAATGCTACAATACAGATGAATCTGAGGATATCACACTAAGTGAAATAATCCAGTCATAAAAAAATAAATACTGGGGCACCTGGGTGGCTCAGTGGGTGAAAGCCTCTGCCTTCAGCTCAGGTCATGGTCTCAATCCTGGGATCGAGTCCCGCATCGGGCTCTCTGCCCGGCAGGGAGCCTGCTCCCCCCTCTCCCTCTGCCTGCCTCTCTGCCTACTTGTGATCTCTGTCTGTCAAATAAATAAATAAAATCTTCAAAAGAAATAATAATAAATAAATAAATACTATATGATCCCACTTATATAAGTTATCCAGAGTAGTCAAATTCATAAAAACAAAAAGTAGAATGTGGTTGTCAGAGGTTAGGGGATGGGAGATGGGGAGTTGTTTAATGGGCACAATTTTGCAAGATTAAAGTTTTGGAGATTATTTACACAATGTGAATACACTTAACACCAATGAACTGTACCCTTAAAAGTTAATAAAGTGGTAAATCCTGTGTTATGCATATTTTACAACAAAAATTATTTAGAAAAATTCAAAAAAGCAGACAAAAAAGAGATTAAATACAAAGACAAAAAAAGATTAAATACAAAGCAGACAAAAAAGAGATTAAATACAAAGCAAAAAAAAAGAGATTAAATACAATTTAAAAATGCAGCTGACTTCTTATTAGAACAAGTAGAGGGCAGAAAATAAAGCAAGGGCAACCCTAGACATTATGTTGTGCTCACCACAAATGCAGCTCCCATCTGTCACCATCCAATGCTGTTACAACACTATCAATTTTATTCACTATGTCGTGATTTTTATCCCCGTGACTTACTCATTCCATAAATGGAAGCTTGTGCCATCTACTACCCTTCACCTATCTTGTACATTCCCCTGCCTCCTTCCTCTTTGGCAACCACTAGTCCTATGTATTTGTGGGTTTATTTCTGCTTTTTTTGTTTGTTTGACTTTGTTTTTTAGATTCCCCATATGCGTGAAATCATTTGGTATTTGTCTGATCTGTCTGCTATTTTTTCATTCAGCATAATATCCTTTCAGTTCACCTATGTTATCACCAATGGCAAGATCCCATTCTTTGTTATGGCTGCGTGATATTCCATTGTACCTCTGTGCCACATCTTCTTTGTCCATTGACTGATCAATGGACACTTAAAGTTGTTGCCATCCTTGGCTATTGTAAATCACACTGCAATAAATACAGGGGTGCATATATGTTTAAAAAAATAGGGGTGCCTGGATGGCTCAGTGGGTTGACCCTCTGCCTTTGGCTCAGGTCAAGCCCCATGTTGGGCTCTCTGCTCAGCAGGGAGCCTGCTTCCCCCTCTCTCTCTGCCTGCCTCTCTGCCTGCTTGTGATCTCTCTCTGCATTCAATAAATAAATAATTTTTTAAATAAATTAAAAATTAAAAAAAAAAAGCAAGAGCATCTTTCAAGCCAAAACAAAATTAAAACTATCAACTATCAACCTAAAATTCTACATTGAGTGAAAATATCCTTCAAAAATGAATGCAAAATAGAGACATGGTCACATAAATGAAAATTTAAATAATTTGTTGCCTACAAATCTATGCTACAAGACAAACATAGGTTGCAGGAAAATGATACCATATGGCAATTCAGTTTCATAAGAAGGGGGAAGAAAGCACTAGAAATGCTAAAGATATTGGTAAAGATAAAAGCAATTTTTAGTTTCCTACATTTTTAAAAGGTCAAATATTTAAAGAAAAATAATTTAAACAGAACAATCTGTGAGAGAGAATCATATTATCTATAATTAATTAGTAAGAGTTAACAATATATTATACCATTTATAACATACACAGAGGCAATATATGTGACAATAACAGTAAAAGGGTAGGAGACAGGGTAAGTGGATTTTGCTGTTTTGTTTTTCTTCAAGAACTGGTATGACAGAAAAAAATGCAATGAAATGTTGGAAGCATTATTAGAACAGACTTGCAGGCAGCAGGAGCAAAATGAAGGACAATAGTAAGTTCTTCACACCACATAGTAAAAGGCTGAGTGCTGCTATTCTATATTCTTTTTTTACCCTCTAGTCTCCAAAGGGCTGAAACCTAGAGACCGAGAGCCAAGTTCCATCAAGCTTCTTCTCAGGTTCATCCAATGGGAAGTACCATGGGATCTTGGAGGACAAAAAGAAAGAGAAGTAAAGTATTTCTTGTCCACTCTCTTCCTGTATCAGCACAAGAGGTTTGGCAGTGGCTCTATCCCCCTATAACAGCAGTTTCTTGCTAAGATTCCCTTCCTCCACGACCTCAGCATTTAACCTCCAGATAAAAAAAGCTCTAATCCTGCTGTCACTCATTCCTGGTCACTCAATATCCCCTGTTGGTTCTCTTAACTCTGTGCACACTGCTGTAAATGGCTCCTTCATCACATACACAGAGGGAAACGGAACACTGGGAAAAAAATTTACACCATGGCATCGGGCTTACTCAAATTATGGTGTCTTGGGCATGGGACGGAGTACAGTGAGGAGAAAAACCTTGGAAAGTCACTGGATTGCTGTGGCAATGATAGATGGGTTGGCAGCTCTGAAAAAGAGAAGCTCAGGGTCTTAAACTCCCAACTCAAGGCACGGGTTGAAGTGAGACGGCCTCCAAGGAGTCTGTTATCCCCATGCGGCAGGGCTGCAATGAAGGAGGACGGGGCACCAATTCTGTAAGAGTCATCCCATTATCTCTCATGGTCTCCAGGCACAGAGAAAGAGTTAAACTCCAAAATGGCAGAGTATTTACATGGCCTCGAAGTGACTCTCTACAGTTTGCTCATTGTTGCAAGGAGGAAAAATAATAACAATGGAGAAGTCAGACAACACCTTGAATGAGTGATTACAATAAACATCCCCAGTGAGGGGCGGATGGACATCATATGCTTCCAGATGGGATCCTTGAGAGGATATACCATGTATGTAGTATTCGTCCACCTGGGAATCTAAAGAAGGATCCAAGGAAGGATCAGACGCAGCCAGAATGAGGAGCTTTCTATTTAAAAGAAAATGGATGGCAGCTATAATTCTTCAAAAATGTCATAAAAGACATGACATAAGAGACAAAGAAAGACTGTGGAAATATTCTAGATTGAAGAACACTAAGTGAAAAAAGTAAATGCAATATCTGATCCAAGACTGGATTCTTCACTCAAGGGGGTTAATACTACACAAAAAAACATTAAAAATTGGCGTAGAGATGGTAGCTTGGATAAAACAATTTTATTAAGCTTAAACCTGCTGAACTTGATAACTGTACTGTGGCTAATGGAAGAGAATATCCATAGTCCCAGAAAATACATACTGAAATATTTAGGAGTAAAGGGTCATGACATGCAATGTAGTCTCAAGTTGTTTGGTAAAAGCATATATTACGTATACATACATATATATGCATAAATATGTGGGGGGGGTGTGTGTCTGTGTGTGTGTGTATAGGCAGGGAGAGGAAATCTATGCATATGACATAGCAAATGAAGTTAACAGTAAGTGAAACTGGGTAAAGGGTACATATTAATTTGCTAGAACTGCTGTAAACAAAGTGCTACAGACTAGGTAGTAGAACTATTGCTGACTTAAACGACAGAAAGCACTGTCTCCCAGTTTGGAGGCTAGAAGTCCTAGACCAAGGTGTCAGCAGGGATTGGTTCCTTCTAAGCGCTGTGACAAAGAATCTGCTCCAGGTCTGTCTCCTGGCTTCTGGAAGTTTGCTCAAAGTCTTTGGCATTCCTTGGCTTGTAGTTACAGCACCCTGATCTCTGCCTTCATGGTCACGTGGTGTTCTCCCCATGTACCCATATGTCTCTGTGTTCCTTTTTCCCCTTTTGTATAAGGCACCAGTCCTCTTGGATCAGGGCCTAAGCTCATGCAATAACCTCCAGTTTAAAGCTTGATTACCTCTGTAAAGACCTTTTTTCCAAGAAACTTACCTTCTACAGTACTAGGGGTTAGGACTTCCACAGATCCATTTTTGGTGGACACAATTCAATCAATAACAGATAGACAAATAATTTCTATAGTATTTTTTTTAAGATTTTATTTATTTATCTGAGAGAGAAAACAGTGAGAGAGAGCATGAGAGGGGAGAAGGTCAGAGGGAGAAGCAGACTCCCGAGGAGCTGGGAACCCGATGCAGGACTTGATCCTGGGACTCCAGGATCATGACCTGAGACAAAGGCAGTCACTCAACCAACTGAGCCACCCAGGTGCCCTTTCTATAGTATTTTTATTCTTGTAACTTCTCTCTTTAGTTTGAAATTATTTCCAAGTAAAATATTTTTCTAAAAGGAAAAGAAATTCCTGAGGCGCCTGGGTGGCTCAGTCAGTTAAACAGCTGCCTTCAGCTCAGGTCACAATCTTGGAGTTCAGGGATCGAGCCTCGTGTCAGGCTCCCTGCTCAATGGGGAGTTTGTTTCTCCTTCTCCCTCTGTTTCTCCCCCACTCGTGCTCTCTAATAAATAAGTAAAATTTTAAAAAAAGAAAAATTCCTGTACAACCCAGAGAGTTACAAAACCTATTCCAGGAATAGACAAAGGAATATATCTCAAAGGAATCATAAGATTCTACCAATTCACATCCTCAAGAACCTTGGAATGGAAAATAAAGGCACTGATCAGAAAGGACAAATTGTAAAATTAGGTAGGACCAAATTTATCAACATGAGTGCACTTACCAAGAATTCTAGATTCAGCTTCTTCTCCAAGAGAACACCAAACGGCAGATGACATGGGTGCTACAGGAGGGCCATGAGGGCCTGGGAGCCCTGGAAAGGGAGGCAGGGTGGTTACCATGGAAGCTCAGGGAGTGGCAGCAGCTTCGGGGCCCCACTGGAGGGAGGCCACAGAGCTCAGAGAGCGAAGGCCGACAACGAGGAGTGGATTCCCATCCCCAAGCTGGGCTGCCTGGTCACAGACACAAAGTCCCTAGAGGAGATCTATCTCTTCTCCCTGCCCATCAAGGAATCTGAGATCATGGACTTCTTCCTGGGGGTATCCCTTAAGGATGAGGAGTTGAAGATTATGCCTGTGCAAAAGCAGACCCATGTTGGTCAGTGGACCAAGGGTCAAGGCATTTGTTGCCATCAGAGATTACAAAGGACACATGGGTCTGGGTGTCAAGTGCTCCAAGGAGGTAGCCACTGCCATCCGTGGGGCCATTATCCTGGCCAAGCCTTCCATCCACCCTATGCAGTGAAGCTACTGGGGGGAACAAGATCATAAGCCCCACACTGTCCCATGCAAGGTAACTGGCTGCTGTGGCTCTGTGCTGCCCCCAGAGGCACTGATGTTGTCTCAGCCCTGTGCCCAAAAAGCTCCTGATGATGGCCAGTATTGACGACCACTACACCTCAGCCAGGGACACTGCCACCCTGGGCAACTTTGCCAAGGCTACTTTGGATGCCATCTCCAAGACCCACAGCTATCTCACCCTCGACCTCTGGAAAGAGTATGAGGAATTCACTGACCATCTTGTAAAGATCCACACCAGAGTCCCCATGCAGAGGACTCAGGCCCCAGCTGTGACCACTACATAGTTTTATACAGGAAAATTAAAGTGAAATAAAGCTTGTTATAAAGAAAGGAGGTGGAAGAGATGGAGAAAAAGAAGGAGGAAGAGGAGAATTATTCTAGATGAGGAGGAGGAGGAGGGGAAGGAGATGGAGAAGAAGAAAAAGAAGAAGAAGAAGAAGAAGAAGAATTCTAGATTCAATATGTCCAGCAGCAAAAATCTAGGAACTATTCAAATATGCATGTTTTTGTTCCAACAGGCCTTGCTAGAGGTTCCATACATCATTACTATCTATCATATTTGAATTCTACTGGATCTGTTGCAATAGTTTCAGATATGCCTTCCTTCCATTTTGGTCCTTAAGTAGCTGTGAGAGTACCAAATGGCTCTAAGAGTTTGTTTGCACAGTCTGATTCAGAGATGACCTAGACTGAGATGCTAAATTTTCCTAGCATATTTTGGAGAATGGGTATGATATCTTAACGAGATGGGAATGTTAGAGTTGATTTATTATGTGCAGCCTGTTTAGCCAACCCCTCCCCTACAACCCAGGATGGCTCAGAAATGCATTAGTGAAGGGAGTGCCAGCAGCCAGAAAAATCTCTAGATTAACTGTTCTCTGTAGGCCAGAGATACTGATGGGAGATTTTGCCATAGAATTGGGTTCCCTGAACAGCAAAGGAAATTATCAACAAAATGAAAGGGCAACCTACTGAATGGGAGAAAATATTTGCAATCACATGTCTGACAAAGGGTTAATATCCAAAATATACAAAGAACACTTATATCTTAACAGAAAACAAACAAACAATCTGACTTAAAAAGGAACAGAGTATCTGAATAGACATTTTTCCAAAGAAGACATATGGAAGACCAACAGGCACACGAGAAAGATACTTAACATTACTAATTAACAGAGAAATGCAAATCAAAACCACAATGAGATATCACCTTATCCGTGTTAAAATGGCTAACATAAAAAATGTTAAGAAATAACAAGTATTGGTGAGTATGTGGGGAAAAGGTCACTGTTGACGGGAATGTATATTGGTGCAGCAACTATAAGAAACGGTATGGAGGTTCCTCAAAAAATCATATGTAGAACTACCATGTGCTCCAGCAATTCCACTTCTGGGTTTTTATCTGAAGAAAATGAAAACACTAATTCTAAAATTGTATCTGTACCCCCATGTTCATTGCAGCATTATTTATAATACCCAAGATATGGAAACAACCTAATCATTGATAGATGAATGGATATAAATGTGGTGTGTTTATACATACACAAACACACGTACACACACACACACACAATGGAATACTATTCAGCCATAAAAAAAAATTGCCATTCATGACAACACAGATGGACCTTGAAATTTGCTAAGTGAAATAAGTCAAAGAGAAATACCACATGATCTCACTTGTATATGGAATCTAAAAACCAAAACAAACAAACAAACAAACTAAAATCACAAAAACCAAGCTCAGAGATATAGAGAACAGACTAGTGGTTGCCAGAGGGGAGGACGCTGAGGGGCTTGCCAAATGGGAAAGGGGGTGAAAAGTTCCAAAATTTCAGTTATAAAATGAATAAGTCATAGGAGTGTAATGCATAGAATGGGGACTATAGTTAATAAAACTGTTTTGCATATTTGAAAGTTGCTGAAACAGTAATTTTAAAAGGCTTCCTCACAAGAAAAAAAGTTTTTTGTAACAGTCAATGGTAACTATATATATGAATGGAGGGATGTTAACCAGACTTATTCTGGCGATCATTTCACAATACATACAAATGTTGAAACACTACGCTGTATACCTAAAACTAACATAAGGTTATATGTCAGTTATACCTCAAAAATATATAAATAAATAAAAGAATCATGTTTCCTGATTTCAAGAGAGATAACGGGATCCCGGTGTCCTAGAGGTCAGGTGGTAACACTTGACCATTAGAGGCAAAGTCATCTCCACTTTGACCATAATAAGTCTCGGGCACAGAGCAGCAATCAGAGCACTTGGCCCCCAGGCATCTGTGGCAGTGGTAAATCCATCACGTGGTTCCCAGGAATAAGGTAGATGGGATAGCCTACTCATTCATAAAATTACAGAAAGTCTAAGCCAAGTGAGCAGAAATCTGACTTTAGTGACTATAAGTGGAAAGTACCCAATTCCCAGACTCTAGTCAGTTCACAGATCCAGGGTTCCATACTGAGGTAGAAGCTACACCCCTTTGAAAAAGGACTTTGCAAGGGGCGCCTGGGTGGTACAGTCAATTAAGCATCCAACTCTTGATTTTGGCTCAGACGGCGATCTCCGGGTCGTGGTCTCAGGGTCAGGGGATTGAGCCCAATGTCAGGCTCCAAGCTCAGCATGGAGTCTGCTTAGGACTCTCTCTCCCTCTGCCCCTCCCCCACCATGTGTGCGTGTGCATGCACGCACTCTCTCTCTCTCAAATAAATCTTTAAACACACACACACACACACACAGAAAAAGGACTTTGCCACTTAGCCACAATTTCATATCTTCCTTAAAAGGCTTCCACAGAGGACATGCAGCTATTTATCAGGATGATAGACACTGGGGAAGAGAAAACCTGGGTTCCTCAAGGTTTTTAGATAATGAATAAAGGTTGAATTAACTAATTCTGAGTTAGTTCATGACCCCTGAATAACATTAACTGCTGAAGACCCACAGCACCACAGCGGCCTACCAGTCAGATCATAAGTGGTGTCTTGGTCCAAGGCTATCTCAAAGCATGTCCAACAAACCTCACGGGAACTGATCCTGTAATTATTTTCCCATTACATCCCATTTAACTCAACTGATGGTTCATCCTTCAAAAAGCAAGATGGATCTTGGAGAATGACTATGAGTTGTCATGAACTTAATCAGATATTAGTGTTAACTTCAGCTGCTGTTCCAGATACATCTTTACTTTGTAGTAAAAAAAAATTAGCACAGCTTCTGATACTTGGTAAACAAATACCAAGTTGAGTGGGGCCCAAAGGAGCAGAGATTCCAATAGAATTCTATGCTTGGGACATAGAGATATTGTGTGGAACCTCTGACATGGGCTAACGGAAGAATCACAGTCCAAGCTCAAAGTAGTCTCATTTGAAAAGCAGTTCTTAGGGACACTTGAGTGGCTCCTTCAGCTCAAGTTATGATCCCAGGGTCCTGGGATTGAGCCCCACATTGGGCTCAGCAGGGATCCTGCTTCTCCCTCTCCCTCTTCCTGCCACTCCCCCTGCTTGTTCTCTCTCTCTCTCTCTCTCTCAAATAAGTAAAATAAAATCTTAAGAAAAAAAAAAGCAGTGTCTAGATTGCTACTGGAGCCTGGTGGACATTGACCCCTGACCTGTGGGATCTCCACTGACCTGTGATCTGAGGTGCCCATCATGAACTTTCTATTATTTAGAACATCATTCATGATCCCATCATAAAATTAGGAGTGTATAGAATCATTCTTCTATTTAGTGGAAATGCAATAGATAAGAGAGAGCCTGAGCAGGTCTGAAAAGCACAAGAAATTTTCATGAGCATGGCTCAGAGTCCCATGGAGATATGTCTACTGCTCTACCACCTCTCTCTGAGCTCACATCTGTGGTCTCATGAGAGTATCTGATGACACAAAGGTGTATACAATATGCTGGCATCTGGCAGTGGGTGACCACCGAAAGACAGCAACACTCAGGGTTAGCCCTAAAACATAATAAAAGGAAATATCTCCAGCAGGTAGAACTTTGGGCAGTTCATCCAGTGATCCACTCTGGACCCGAGGCAGGAATCTCTGCTGACATGGGAAGTCAATGACAGATTATCTGACAGATCAGGGGCTTGGAAAGGGCAAAATTGGAAGATTAATGACAAACAGATCTGGGAAAGTAGGAATGTGGACTCTCAGAATGGGTACAAAATGTAAAGGCAGTTGTATTTTGCATAAGTGCTTCCCAGAGGACATCTACGGCAAAGAAGAATCTCACTAAATCAGTGGAAACAAGAAGACTCAGCCTATGGATGTTGGTCAATCTCTTTCCCCAGCCACTCAGCGTTTGTTCAGTGGATCCATGGAAAAAGTGGCCATGGCAGCAGGGATGTGATGTGTGAACTCAACAGGAACTTCCCCTCACCAAGGATGATATGACTGGAGTTACCACTGAGTGCCCAAATGGCCAATGGCAGAAGCCAAAACAAGACCCCCAATACGGCGCCATTTCCCTAGGGGTGGAGGCTGAGGGGAGCAGTCAGCTACCTAAGCTGATTACTTAACACTGAACCCATTCTTCATGGAGAAGGGAGTGATTTGTCCTCATGGGAATTCATACTATTCGGATTTGCCCCCATAACATTCTGCCCGTTCCACCATTCACGCACTTACAGAACACCTTATTCATCACCATGGTATGCCGTTCAATACCACTTCAGGCCCAATAACTCATTCGATGGCAAAAGAAATGTGGCAGAGTGCATTCACTGGTCTTACTCTGTTCCCATCACCCAGAAGTAGGTGGCCTGACAGAATGGTGGAATATGGTCTCCTGGAGGCATAATGAGGGTGTCAACTAAACCACATCCTATAAGGTTGGGGAAGTGTGCTATTGACATAAGATATGCTCTAAACCAAGAAAGGGTGGGACAAGAAAGAGGCGCCTCAAAATATACCCAATAATCCACTGGTGGAATTTTTTCGAACAGTTCCCCTCAAATCTTGTGCCCTGAGAATTTGGAAGTCCTATTCCAAAGAGGGTAACCACCAGGGAACACAGTCAGGGTTCCACTAAATCAGAAATAAGACCATTTGGTGCTCCTTGACCCACTGAACCAACAGGCACAAAGGAAAGGGACTACTGTATTAGATATTGATCCTAATTCCCAAGGGAAAATGGTTGCTGCTACACAAATGATGCAAAGGGACTACATCTAGAACCCAGAGGATTTATCGGGTACCTCATAGTGTTCCCATGTCTGGTAGAAATTATTGCCTGACCTGGGTTACCTAGAAATGCCTGAGACAGGGATTTGGGAATGCTCGATTTATTGAGGGAGTGTCCTTCAAGATAAGCCCCTAAGGGAAGGAAGCAGGATAGGGAAGGGGAAAGAGCTGAACATAGATGTGGCCTCAGACAAACTTGCCCTGAACATAAACTATGCGATAGATTTCCTCTCTTTGAGGCAAGGGCACTACCTTGCATACCTTGTATCACTCCTTGGGAATGGCCAACTTTTGAAGGAAGCTGAAGGCATCCTCTACAGAAGGGCAGAGCTGTGGGCAGTTAGCAGCCCTTTACAGCAGTAGGGTACAGGTGTGCAGACTGGGAGAGGGGGAACAGTGCAGGGCGTACAGCATCTACTAGGAACAAGGGGAAGCTGCAGCAGCAGCCCCTGCCCAAAACACGTGCTCTGCTGGTAGGAATCTGTAGAAACAGATGTACACTGTAGATGTGAGGATAACCGATTAGGCAGATTTGTCTGAGGAAGCCAAGCCTATAGGATTTGGAGCACAGGTGAAGATTTTGGCCTTGAACCAAGGGAACCCTCTATCCTCTGAAACCAGAGAGAATGAAATCTCAGGTTTAGGCAAACTGATAAGCAAAGGGTGAAAAAAATTCAAAACTCACCTAAATTTTATTAAAAGTCTACTATTAATACATGTCTGGAATATCTTAGGGGCCGAGACAGTGATAGCATGAGACTGGCCTCTGATCTAATGGAGCACCATGTGTGATAAACCATCAGTTATAAAACAGTGTAAGGGCAATGACCAAGGAGGGGGTCGGTCAGGGAAGTGTTATCTGAGACACAAAGAATTAATTCCCACCATGATAGCAGTAGGGAGTGTTCTGAGCAGAGCAAAAATGACAGCCTACGTGAATGCCTGGAGATGAGGGAGAACACAACACAGGGAAGATCTGAAAGAAGTTTTGGTGGCGGGGAGGGGGGTGGTGGCAGAGCCACTGTAAGATACCATTTTGGTGGCGGGCAGGGGGGTGGTAGCAGAGCCACCATAAGATAAGGCAGAGCCATGCCTACAAGTCAGGTATCAGCACAGTTGGAAACCATCAAAGGGTTTTAAAAATATGTACCTTGTGATTTGTTTGGTCTTGAACCATAAATAGGGCCATGGTTCCAAAACTGAAGGAGGTTGAGTAAGGCCTGGTGGCCTCAATCTACTCCGTTAAAGGCAAAATCAATCTGCTCAAGGTGAAGAGTATGAGTGCTTGAGAAAAATGACAAAGCCTTCAAACAGCTGGTGAAAGAATGGGAAGTAGGAGTAGTTGAGGGCCCAAACTGATACTAAGCCCTGGAATTTGGTGCATCAATCTGCGCCTGTGTGTGCTAGTCACTAGCAGAACTCGGCATCCTCTCCATTCGCCAAACATACATTAATTGCACCTATTTCAAGCCAGCTGTATCATCTAGGAAGATGCATGTGGGCTGCATCCAGGGTCGGTAACTTGAAGAGTGGTTACAGAGGTGGGATAAGGATGCACAGATCTTGAATGTGCTGCATATCAGAGCACAGGCTCTAACAGCAGGAAAAGGAGGAGGTCCAGGAGGAGTCAAATATACTAGAAGAATGTAGGTGTCAAGGAAATAGAAATTTGTGGAGCTAAAGTCCAGAAGAGAAATGAGGAAATTGCTGAAAAGAACCAAGTGAAGGCAAATTACCAGGTTGCATTTGTGAGTCTCAAGTTTTCGAGATGGAAATTTAAAAAGCAACATAGAGTTTAATACAAGTCACTGACCTGAGTATAGAGAGCTTCAGGCTGGATGCTGGGCATTTTGCATGGTTTAGTAGTTGTGGCAGAGAGGGGAGCCTGGGTGGCTCAGTGGGTTAAGCGTCTGCCTTCGGCTGAGGTCATGATCCCAGGATCCTGGGATTGAATCCCATGTCAGGCTCTCTGCTCGGCAGGAGTCTGCTTCTCCCTCTCATTCTCCTGTGCTCGTTCTCTAAAAAAGAAAAAGAAAAGAAAAGAAGAAGAAGTTGTGGCGGAGAACATGGGTCAGGAGCTCAGATTCTTAGGCTTTAGGATCACAGTAAAGAGGCCAGAAGATGGTAATTCCCGTTGTATGGTACCACCTTTCTGTACTCCCAGAAAGGAAGCATGACAGCCAGCGGGACATCCTAGGAGAAATGTTTAGCTGGACACCTTTCAAAATTAAGAAGCTGGCAAGAAAATAGCTACAAATCTTACATGGTATTCTAGAAAAAAGCAAGAAGCAATTTCAACTGGTTGGGACCTAACCAGAGTTCCTTTATTTAGCCCCTAGATTGAAAATATTAATTTACAACTGTTACCTAAAAGAACACTAGAGAACTAAATACTTAAGGACAAGTGTACAATTTCTCTTTGGATTTTGTTTTGGTAATTCCAGACCCAAAACATAAAGTTTAAAAACCAAATCAGTAATTTTTCCCACCCAAAAACCCTTACATAACACTTTATTAAAATTAAATAATGAAAAAAATTTAAGCCAGCTATCTGTTTTTATGACCTATATAAAATAAAAATTACCCTAAGCTGTTAAAGTTCAATTTTCTACCTTCTACAAAGCCAGAAGAATTCTGTCACTGGGCAATCCTGGCCTACAAAGTGATGGCACGATTAGGCTATTGCTGTGCATAATCAATCAGGAGACATTAAACAGCCTCTTTGAAACAAGAATGCTTACTTATGTACACAACAGATAGATCACAGAATGACTGATACTAATACAGTGAATCTAGCTAAAATATCTTCTGGGTGACTAATGAAACAAAATCAAATTTTTTTAAAATTTTTGAGTAAAAGGGGTGCCTGGGTGACTCAGACAGTTAAGCATCTGCCTTTGGCCCAGGTCATGATTGCCCAGAGTCCCAGGACAGAGCCCCACATCGGGCTCCTTGCTTAGCTGGGGGTCTGCTTCTCTCTCTGATCCTCCCCCATATCATGCTTGCTTGCTCTCTCTCTCGCTCTCTCACTTTCTCCCAAATAAATAAATAAAACCCTTAAAATTTTTGAGTAAAGGGGAAGATAATTAAAAGTGCTATCTTTAGAATGGTATCATAAACTAAATAGCAAAATAAAAAAGCTTGGATTTGATAGCAGTGGTGCTTTATACTGCTTCTTTGTGCCTGCCCTTCTTGGCACTTAATGTCTAAAGTTAGCATACTAATTCACCATTAACCTGAAGATCAGGTATTTATAAATTATCACAATTAGTAAGAATATATTAGACCTTACATATACCCATGAATAGTAATGTATATATTCATACTTTTTTAACATACAGTTTTTCACATATGTAAGTACCTAGTAATTTCTATTTTTAAAACATACCAGCTTTGAATCCTTAATCTCTTGGCTTTAAATCAAATAAATCGAAGATACCCGTGGTAAACAGAACTTGCTAAAACTTTCTGTATATAGAACTTGGCTTGAAAACTAATGAATCCACATTTTGGTACGTTCTTCTTAGTAGGCAGGTATCCCCTTCACCAAAGCAGGGGGACTCTTTTGTTCTCCTTCTCTCAAATGGAAAACAAATCTGGAGTGTCGGTGAAAATGACACTGATTGATGGGACTGATGGTAAGATTTCTGCAGGCCACATGTCCAAATCATTGTAAAACCCCTGCTGGGACAGGAACAACCTTTGTCGCTCCCACTGCATGCAGCGAAGCACTTTGCACGTGCTAATTACTGCAAGAGCTCAGTGTTTGTTGCAGAAATCAGCAAATAAAAAAGCAACAAGATAATATGGACATACTTAGAAAAGATGAAATGCACCAGAACGAACGCTAGGCATCTACCATGGCCCTCTGAGCCTTGGCCCCTAATCTGGACTCAGACTTTTTCCCACAAACCCAATCATGGGCAACGACCCAGGGACAGGTTCCTCAACTCCGGCGGGCCGAGGGAGCTCTGCCTGCTCCTTCCCACAGCCTCCGAGGCCACCCTCATCTTTTTCCTCTCAAACTTCTTCCCAGCCTGGTCCGGGGTACCAGACCTCGAGTTCACCCACGGACCGTAAACCCGCACATCTCCAAGAGGATGGAAGCACCCGCCGAGGACCCGCCGAGGCAGCGCGGAGAGTACCGGCACCGCGCATGCTCCCTGACTGGACGACGCTCACGCTGGAGCCCGCAAGAGTGGGAATCCACTTCTCCACATTTTGGAGGTAACCTGGAAAAGTCCTTACCGAAACACTACGTCCTCCAAGGAGGAAGGGGCCGGACGGTTACAGGGGGAGGACTGGAGGAGGCTCTTCGCAAAACACGGAACACTTTTACGGATCGGCCAACCTCGACATGCGCAGAAGCCACCCCCGCGGCAGCGGCGGCGGCGGCTGCGTCTCCAGAGCCGGAAGGTAAACGACCTCTGCTGTCCGCGGCCCGACGCCTCCCGGGTCATGTCGGCCCAGGGTGACTGCGAGTTCCTGGTGCAGCGAGCCCGGGAGCTGGTGCAGCAGGACCTGTGGGCAGCCAAGGCTTGGCTGATCACAGCCCGCAGCCTCTACCCCACCGACTTTAACATCCAGGTGAGGTCCGGCCCGCGCGCGCGCGGCTGCCTCCGTGGAGGTGTGAGCGCTTCGCCGCCCTGGGGCCGCCCTGGCCGCCAGCCCTTCCCAACTTGGGGGCGGCCTCCTCCAGTTCGGCCCACCCCGACCCCTGCCTTCCCACGTCTCCCCACCTCCCGCGCCCCGCGCAAAGGCCGTTCTCCGCTCGTTCGTCAGCGTGGCAGCCATTCGTTGAGTGCCTGCTGCTGCGGAGACGTTATTCGCCCCGTCTTGGGGACCGAAGGATCGTCAGTGAGCCCGAGGGTCGTACTCCTGAGTCCCGCGGCTCTGGGCCGCCGGGTGACGCTAGGCTGTCCGGCCCTCCCGGATTAGGGGCGCTCGGCAGAGGCCGGCTGGCGCGGCGGGCGGTGAGCTAGGCTGCGCCCTGGGCGGGGGTCGTGACCCTCGCGGCCATGTGTGTTGCAGTACGAGATGTACACCATCGAGCGGAACGCCGAGAGGACCGCCACCGCGGGGAGACTGCTGTACGACATGTGAGTGCGGCCCGCGGGCCCTGGGTCTCGCGCGACGCTCTGTCTGTGCGTGCAAGCGGGGCGGGGAGGATCTCCCCGTGCATCTGCGGCTCGGGTATCCGCGGCTCACTTTGTTGCGTCCGGGCCCTCCGTTAACGGCTGGCTGCCTTGTGCAGGGAAGGCTCCCGGTGTTTGATGCCTGCCGAAACTTTTCTTTCCGATCATTTATTTTACTTTAGAAATAGTCGGTACCCTTGCAGTTCAGACAGTACTGACGCATAGAGAATAACAAGTCCGAGTCCCTCCGACTCTACCGCCGTTGAGTTTCGTGCGTCTGTGTGTGCATGTGTGCACAGTACAATACGTGTAAGTGGGGAAGAGTACAAAAGTGAAGTCATACTACATACGTCACGCTGCAGCTTGCTTGCTTCGCCCTCTGTCATGGAGCGATGCCTTTGTTTTTCAGTATGTGGAGCACTTCTTTTTCATATTTGCGTAGCATTTCGTAATACTGGCGGACATTGAGGTATTTCCAATTATTTGAGATTATATTCAGAGTATCAGTAAGCAAATGTGTACCCGTATTTTAGTATTTTTCTGTAGATTCTTAAACATTGATTTTCACAGTCAAGGATATTACACAATACACTATCAAATTACTCTAAAAAATACTGTTCCAATTTACGTGTTCACTTGTAATAAAGAAAAGTGTGTATTTCTCCATATGCTAATGCTCTTTTTTGTGTGTAATACTATATAGAATCTGACATTTTAATTTATTGCATTCATTTTAAAATAGGTTTGTGAATTTCCCAGATCAGCCGGTGGTGTGGAGAGAAATCAGCATTATTACTTCAGCATTAAGGAACGACTCACAGGATAAACAAACCCAATTTTTAAGAAGTAAGAATAGAATGATAAAGGTGTATAAATTACCGTTTCTGGAACACTAATTTATGTATAGCCATTTCATAGAAAACTCAACATCTGTGGTATTGGTACCCAAAGTCTGTACAGATGGTGTCACTTGGTCCCTTGAGCATTTGCTTAGAAACCTCTAAGCTCCCTTAAAGAGTGTAGATTTATCAGTTAGCCCAGGGAATCTAATATATTTTTAACAGATTTTATAGTTATCAGAAAGCATCTGTAGATTAAGCAGATCTCCACAAAACAGGAGAGAAACTTTTAGTGATTTATGACCTTTTCCATTAACCTTCAATCTGTGTTGGTTGTGATAGCCAAAGATTTCAAATTATGGATGAAAGAGTAGGTGATTTACTCATTTCAACTTAAACAAATGCATCCTCTTTATCTCAGCCAACAGCAAGCACTGTTATGACCCTTCACCTACGCCATTCTTACCTTCTGAACCCAAATAAGGCCTCCAAATGATCCTGAAAGGATCATTCAGCAAACATCTGTGTCTAGTACCATCTGAGCCAAAAGCCTCTTCTAGGTTGTAGGTAAAACTCAAACAGTGATTCTAAATGTAGACTTACTGTTCTATATATGAAAATGTCTTATTTCCACTGTAGCTTCAGGATTTTCTTTCCAAAAGAACTTTTTTTAAATAAAATGTGTTATGTACAGGTTTGTTTGAAACTCTCCCTGGTCGGGTCCAGTGCGAAATGTTACTAAAGGTTACGGAACAATGCTTCAACACATTGGAACGATCGGAAATGTTGCTTCTACTTTTGAGACGCTTCCCTGAGACAGTGGTACAGCATGGGGTATGACTTGACCCTTTCCTTTTTCTCAAGAGAAAATAAAATCGATTGACACATTCATCAGTTCGGTTAGAAACTCTAGTGTGTATTATTCTAAAGCAGAAATTCTCAATTTCTAAATATTTAGAATATCTAAATATTCTAAAGCTGAAGAACGCTAGGTAAGATTGAACTTGAATAAGGAATCTTCATCAGTAAAGCTAAAAGGATTTCACTATCATCAGACTTCGTAAATTTCCAGAAGTTGTCCCGTCAGTGTAAGGAAACAGTGACCAAGTTTGACAGTGCTATTTATTTGCAATCTGTAAAGTACAGTAAGGTTTTTTTAAAAATCCTATTTCAGAAGTGGCTGGGTGGCACAGTCAGTTGAGCGTTCAACTCTTGGTTTTGGCTTAGGTTGTGACCTCAGGATGGTGAGATGGAGCCCCACATCAGGCTCGCAGCTCAGCATGGAGTCCTCTTGAGATTCTTTGTTTCTCCCTCCTCTGTCTGTGCCCACCCCCATCCCCCGTGCATGCTTTCTTCTCAAATAAATAAATCTTTTTAAAAAATCCTCTTACATTATGGTCAACAATGTTTGAATTTAACTGAGCGCCATAGTCTGTAGTATTCAGAGGCATGTTTTTCATGTGCTTTTCCCCCCATTCCTTCTATCTGTAATAACTATTGAGTGCTATTGGCAGGCATTGGCAGGTATCTTCTTCCATACTCCCTGGACCCCTTGAGGTAGACAGTATTCCACTTCACAGGTGAGGAAACGGAGTCTTAAATATGTTTCATTAATTCTGTTAATTCAAACTCTACTGTTTATTCTTATCCATACTATCTTTCAAGCTTCTGGCCCTAGTTGACATGTTCTGTACCTCCCTCGATAGTTTCATAGGGCTACTGTAACAAAGTACCAGAAAACTGAGTGGCTTAAAACAACCAAAATTTATTCCCTCACAGTTCTGGAAGCTGAAATTCCAAAAGCAAGGTGTGCATAGAGCCATGCTCCCTTTAAAGGCTCTAGGGAAAAATCCTTCTACCTCTCCCTGGCTGCTGGTGGTCACCAGCAATCTTTGTCATTCTTCAGCTTAACAGCTACGTCATTCCAGTTTCCTCCTCTGCTGTCACATGGCTTTCTTCCCTGGGTGTCTGTGTTCCTGTGTCTTTACATGATCATGTAAGGATTGTAGTCACTGGATTTAGGGTTTGCCCTAACCCATTGTGCCCTCTTTTTAACTCATTGCATCTAAAAAGACCTTACTTTTTTTTAATAAGATAAAATATATGTAGAGTCACCTTCTGAGACTCTTGAGTGGACATGAATTTTGGGAGGATGTTCTTCAACCAATACATTCCTTGATCGTTACTCAACTCTTCGCTTTTTGTGTTATATCATCTTTTCCATTGTTTTACCCCTGCCCTGTGCATGGCCAAGTGATCCCAAGGAAGATAATGTGGATGTCTGGGTGGATTTTGATAAGCCTACTTTCTTGCTAGGGAATCCATGGTAGAAAGGAAGGAAAGGTGGCCTTAAAAGTCACAGTTGTGTCCAGCCTAGGCTAGGCTGAATGACTGGCTAGTGAAAGTGGTAAGGTTTGTCAACATAGTACATCTCGATGTAGAGAATACAGTTAGTTTCAACATTTTGTAGAAAATCTGTACCTCTCCTTTTTCATTCTAATTCCAGTGGTTCCTTTAAGTTTCTATAGACATTTTGATAACATTTTAATTTTGCTAGTTCAGAGGAGAATAACCAAGACAAAGTAGTCAGTGGTCAGGTTAAATTGGGGTTTCCTTCTGGGCTGTGTTGCTGATGTATTTTGTTTTCTAGTCCTTAAAATGAGAATATTTGTTTCTTGGGGAAGTTTGCATATACAAACTGTTTGGTAAATATAAAAAGCTATTGTTAATGTAATTCTGACATCTTAAACTGTAACACATTTAAATGATTTACTCTATTTTGAAACAGGTTGGCCTTGGGGAAGCATTATTAGAGGCTGAAACTATTGAAGAGCAAGAATCTCCTGTTAACTGCTTTAGAAAATTATTTGGTAAGAAAAATTATATTTTGTATTAATTCCTTATGTAGGAATATGCTGAGTAAGTATCATTTCAGGGATAAGGTCATTCGTGGAAAGCAAAGGAACTTTTCATATTATGAAATTTAAATCCTTCTTTATTTTTTTAGTCCAAAAAGCATTTAAACAACTTCTAGGGATGCCTGGGTGACTCAGTCAGTTAAGCGTTTACCTTTGGCTCAGGTCATGATCCCAGATTCCTGGGATCAAGTCCCACATCAGGCTCCTTGCTCAGCAGGAAGACTGCCACCTCTGCCCCTCCCAGTGCTTGTGGGCTCTCTCTCTCGCTCTCTGGCAAATAAATAACATTTGATACCTCTGAAAGAATATATTCAAGTATGAGCCATAATAATAAACATCTGAATTGTCACCCAGTGTAAGAACTAGACCCTCAACCATAATGTAAAATGTGCTTGTGTCGTTCTTTACTCACTCCATCCACTAGTGTCCCTGTGCACTGCAATTTTTCAATAAATGTGTCATAAATGTGGTTTTTTCCCTATGTATTAATATTCATATTAAATGAACTCTAAAATAAATTTCATTTCTATCAGAATTGTAAGGTAGCCAACAACTGAATTTTTTTTTTTATTTTTCCTCTTCAACAGTTTGCGATGTCCTTCCTCTAATAATTAACAACCATGATGTCCGATTGCCTGCCAATTTATTATATAAGTACTTGAACAAAGCAGCTGAATTTTATATCAATTATGTCACTAGATCTACTCAAATAGAGAGTCAGCATCAAGGTGAGTGAGAAGATCCTGCAGTTTTATTTATACAGATTTTAGTAAGTTGCAAACTCAAAAATCCCTCATTGTTGTGATTATTCTCTGGATGCGTACCAGTGTGATAGTGTTCTAAAAGGTGGTTCCTGGAAAAAAATACCGCAGGTAAGAAATGAGACTTTTCTTGACTCAGTTTTGCGCTTTGACCGAAAGAGTCAACTTCATAATGTTAATGAACTGAGCTTCATACAGTACCAAAGCTCAAAGGGCATTTTTTGCTGTTCCAGTGGCCAGCTGTGGGTCCTTCAACAAAACACACGATGTGTTGGGATTCTGTGCTCTTGCCTCTTGAATAGGGATTCGGACTTTTTCTTTCTCTCTTAAGTACTACGTACATAGTAAATAGTAAGATTAATTGTAGGCCTCTTTTTTCTCATTTCCCAGGTGCCCAAGAAGCGGCTGATTTAATGTCACCCAGCAAACGGAGCTCTCAGAAGTACATAATAGAAGGGCTGACTGAAAAATCATCCCAAATTGTGGACCCTTGGGAGAGGTTGTTTAAGATTTTAAATGTTGTTGGAATGAGATGTGAATGGCAGATGGATAAAGGAAGACGGTAAAAAATTGTTCATTTCTAGAATTACTTAGCAAGCCTTCTGATACCATAATCTCAGGGTTTTTAAAAACAAAAACACTTTCTTAAAAAGCATATAATGTATAGATACAGTTTTCTTTGGGCAACTCTTGTAACCTTGGTATCTATGCAAAAGAGGGTGGTTTTCACTTTATTTAAAGTTTCCCAACAGAAGTATGAACTTAAAAGATGCTGTTGAGCTTGAAGCACTCTTTGGCATTCAGAGAAAAAGAGTAGCTACTTTGTCATGTCTGTGTCCCAAGAGAGTATTCTGATCACTGCTCTAATTCAGAGGGGGAATTACAACATGCCTCCAGCTACATTTGGTAAATGTCATGCTTCTGTTGCAGCTTTTCTCTAGACCTTTTGCTGACAAGCCCAGAGTAATTAAATAATTTTTATCATCCTTCATCTTTCAGAAGCTATGGTGATATTTTGCACAGAATGAAAGATCTCTGCAGATATATGAACAACTTTGATAATGAAGCTCATGCAAAATATAAAAACCAAGTGGTTTATTCCACTATGCTGGTCTTCTTCAAGAATGCGTTCCAATATGTCAACAGCATACAACCGTCTCTATTCCAAGGTTGGTTGAAGAATTCTAGGGTCTCCCAAAACTGGCTTCAGCTGGGGTGATGAAGATGATGAAAATGTTTACCTTAACATTGTTCTTGGATCAAAATCATTGTGGGGTGACACGAGTGCTTTTTTTTAAGTTGTTGGTACTTTTTATGTAAGTACATTTTACTTTAAAATTTCTATATCGGGGCACCTGGGTAACTCCATCAGTCAAGTGTCTGACTCTTTTTTTTTTTTTTTAAAGATTTTATTTATTTATTTGACAGAGAAGTCACAAGTAGATGGAGAGGCAGGCAGAGAGAGGCAGGGAAGCAGGCTCTCTGCTGAGCAGAGAGCCGGATGCGGGGCTCCATCCCAGGACCCTGAGATCATGACCTGAGCCAAAGGCAGCGGCTTAACCCACTGAGCCACCCAGGCGCCCAAGTGTCTGACTCTTGATCTCCAGTTAGGTCTTAATCTCACATTTGTGAGACTGAGCCCCGTGTTTGGGCTCCACACTGGACATGGAGCCCATTTGATTAATCAATTAAATTTCTACATTAAAGGATATAGTGGTACTGTGAAACTAAATACAGATATTTAGTGCCTCTATTTTGAAAAAGCAGATGTAGCAAAGTACTGAAGTAGATTTCACAAAGGCTTTGCTATAGACAGATTTTTTTTTTTTTATAAACATAAAATGTATTTTTATCCCCAGGGGTACAGGTCTGTGAATCACCAGGTTTACACACTTCACAGCACTCATAGCACATGCCCTCCCCAAGGTAGACAGAGATGTTTTAAATAACATTTTTGCATTTTGCATATAAATTCTAAAATGAAAAATAGAAAGGTAAGAGAATGAAATCACCTACCCATCCAATAGAATACAGCTCTCATTTTTGTGTATTACCTTATAGTCTCATATATTTAGATTTTGTTTGGAATTTGTAGCTATCGGGTATTACACATATAACTTCATAGTCTTGAGTTTTTGGCTGATTTTATAATTCATGATTACTATGAAAAATTTGTAGGTACGTAAGAAGCACTTGTAATCTGTCATTGAGAGAGAACCTTTATTAATAATCAGTTGTATATCTGTATAGTCTTTTTCCTATTCATGTATACTTGTTTGTCTACCTAACTGGGATCACTCCAAACATACTTTTGACACCTGTATTTTCAAACAACAGCTGAGTAAACTTCCACCTGATACTAAGTTTTCTTTTCCTTGCCGCATTTCTAAGTGTTGGTGTTTTCCCCCCATCCATAGGTCCTAATGCCCCAAGCCAAGTTCCACTGGTTCTTCTTGAGGATGTATCAAATGTGTATGGTGATGTAGAAATTGATCGTAACAAACATATACATAAAAAGAGGAAACTAGCTGAGGGAAGAGAAAAAACCATGGTAATCCTTTCAGATATGATTATTAACAGATGATATGTTTGTGGTTTGCTGGAAATGAATGTAAAATACAGCTTTGGAGCTAAATTGATAAAGCTTAGGTCTTTTAATTACAGTTACTGTGTAAATCAGCGGTTCTCAACTGGAGGTGATTATGCCCCCTCACCCCTCAACTCAGGGACACGTGGCAATGTCTGAGGACACTTTTTGATTTCCATGGCTTGGTGGGGAGGAGTTGCTGTGAGCTTCTCCCCTGTAGAGGCGGGGAGGCTGCGAATAGTGCTACAAGGCACGGGACAGTCCCACCACAAAGTGCTGTCTGGCTCAGAAGGCCAGTTGAGAAGCCCTGGTATAAATTAGTCCTACCTGTTGTGACTGATTGGCATCAATTAAAGGTAAAAAGCAAAGCCAGATGAACTACACTGGACATCTAGGCAGGGTGCTGTGCTGAGTCCTGGCCCCAGAATGGAAAGGGGGAGGTGGTCCGGCTGGGAAGTTGTTACCAGCCAAGGGGAGACGTTGCAGAGGTTTCATGAAGGACGTCAGCATTTGAAATCAGCTTTGAAGTATCTCAGTAGAGGAGAGGGTTTTGTCATTTGGAGTTGGAGGGTGGATTTTTTGAAGAGAAGACCATGTGCACAATGATGTGGGCGGCCAGAGAATGTGAAGACCCTTTGGTCTTCAGAGGGGGCCAGGCAGCGGGTCTGGGCAGAACAGTGATTTCTAAACTTATTTTAAAGCAGAACCTTTCAGTAAATGCTTTCATGGAGGCCCAGTGTGTTAACAGCATGACAGCGGAGGTGCTCTAGGTCAGGAATAATAAATAAATAAATAAACAGTGTAGGCTCTACAGGCCCAACAGTCTCTGTTGCAGCTACTCAGCTCTGCTGTTACAATACAAAACAAACAAACCATAGACCATAGTAAACAAATGAGGTGGCCATGTTCCAGTAAAACTTTATTTATGAAAACAGCATCTGGTCTGCCGATGGTAGTTTGGTAACCTGTGCTCCAGGTGAAATACTGCAGGGGAGCCTAGAGTCTCACCCTCCTTTTGTCCCTTCTCCTCTCCTACCACTTCTTCAGACCCTGAGTTACATTCACTAGCCCCAGGCATGAGGAGAGATGTGCCTTAAAATCAGTTTAATCTGATGTCTCTGTAAACTGGACTGTATGATAAAGAATGGAGCAGGGACGACTGCCTTTCTGAAGGCTTGTAAGCCTTCCGATAAACCCATTTGTTTCCTCCCAAAGAAAAACCCACACATGCACGATTTCAGAAATCATTTCAAGGTTGAAAGATGCTTTGAAATCCAGCCATGAGCCCTAGGTTCAGAACTCTGCTAACCAGGCTTTCCCAGATGCCCTCTGATTCATTTTTTAAAAAGATCACTAAGGCTGCTAGGTAGCTACTCTCTCCTCTCCTGACTGTCCTGGTGGGGTCACTCATTAGCTCTCCCTTCTGGTTTCTGTGAGTGTGTGGTGTAACTGGGCACTTCACACTAAGACCACAGTCATCCTTCCTGCCATGTGGATAATGAGTCGTCTGATACTAGTTTTAACTAAAAACAGTGTCATGTCCCATGTAAGTCAGTATAAATAACATGGCTTCCTCGGTCTGTTTCTCTCTGTCCCCGCCACCTGCTCCCTGGTCCAAGCCACGCCAGTCTTGCATATGTCATTGGGGGTGTCCTCTTGTCCCCCTTCTTGCACTCTTGCTCCCTACCGTCTCTTCTCTACCCAGCAGCTATAGTGATGTTTTTAAGACCTGAGTCAGACACTTTGCTGCTTTACCACCTCCAGTGGCTTCCCGTCGTGCTCAGAATGAAATCCAAGCTCTTCACCGTGGCTTCAAACCTGTTACTGAGCAAACCTTCGTGCGCCGCAGACATGCTGGCCTCTCTGTGCACCTCCAGTGCTCTGAGGCCCGTCTGCCCCTGGATCTCTACCCCCAAGCTGTGCCCTAAGGTTGGAGCACATCTCTCTGCCAGGCTGTGTCCTTGTCACAGCTTTCAGCCCGGCATTTCTCCCTCTGAGGCCTCCTCGAAATACCCATCCAGTTTTCTTTTCTCTTCCTGTTACTCTAATTCTGCATCGCCCTTATTGTTGTCTGTTTTCTTGTTTCTTCATTGGCTGGTTTACTGTCTGTGTCTCCTGATGAGCTCTGTACAAGCTCTGTGGGGCCAAGGACACTGTCCGTCTTGTACCCTGGACATCTGGACAGTGCCTGAGCTGCAGCTGGTGAATGAGTGAATTCCCACTCTTCCCTCTCAGCCTCGGCAACCAGGCCATGGCATAGCTGTTTAAACCCTCTGGCTCCCCAGTTCCTCCCGTGTCTCATCTCTCATGGGTCATCTAGCAGGCCCTGTTCTCAAACTCTGGCCCAACTGGGGTTTCCATCCGTTTTAGTTTTTACTCTATTAACAGATTTTTTCCTGGTTTTCATTCTGTCCCACAGTCTGCCCCCAACCTGCTGCAAGTCCCACCCTGTCTGAGCCATCGCAGCAGAGGACGTAAAGCTCCGCTTAGAGATACATCTTGTTTTACCCATGGTGTTCTGCTGCTTTTAATAACCGAACATCTGGAGATTGGGAGATTTCTCACAACAGTTGAGATGTCTGACTTCCTTAATAATTGGAATATTTGATACACTGGCCCCTGATGCTGGCTCACAGCTGGGGCCAGATGGAGGCTGCCCACTTCAGACGGGTATACGTTCTCCACCCAGCCTGATTGCCTGGCTCATGTGATGTGCCAGGTGGCTGGAGCTGGGGGACTGCCCTTTCCTGTGGGCCACGCATTCTCCACCCGCCCAAACTTGGTGTATGTTCCCTGTAGTCAGGGTTCTCACTTACAGCATCCGCCCAGAACTCCAGAGTGTACTTCTGCTTTTCAAAATCAGTTTCTCTAAATTTTAGAAACTCTTTGGAAACGAGTCTCACATCTGAGGTCCCTTCCGTAAACTCCAACCTTGTTTTGAGGCAGGAATGTTTTCTATAAAATTGGAACAGAGAATACCCCATTCATATCAGTATATCCTGTTAGATTGGCAACATGTGGCAAGGAACTGGACCCTGATGAAGTAGGACACCTAATAGGTTTTGATGGTGAAAGGGATCTGGGTATCTATCATTACTGTGGGAGGGTAAGAATAGGGTAGCTAAGTAGAGTGGGTCCCCAGGCATCAAGGACTAGCAGGAGAATACCAGGCTCTGAAAGTGGGGGGAGAAATTCTGGTGGGTGGTGGGAGGGAGGTGTATATTTTTTCTGAGGACAGCTTGAGGAATGGAGCTTTTAGCTGAAATATTTGTACATATTTTCAAATGAGCGTAGTGGGGTGAAAATCTTCAGGGAGAATTTAATTGGAGTCATTAAGTTAGTGAAATAGCCTAGGTAGAATAAAAGGGTCAAGAAATTCTCAGCAAAGTAAAATTAAACGGAGCTGTTTTACCTTGACTGTTTTTTGGCAAAACGTCTGACCACGCTCACTGGCACTTACATGGTTACAGTTCTCTGAGACCTCTCTTTGGCTTTACATTTCTTGAGATGAAGAGCAAGAAAAGTAGGGCTCTTTATCATAAATACAGAAGGCATTGCTAGGTAAATGCAGGCAAACGTAGTTCCTGGCCACCACCATGCAGTGGGGGAGCGGAGCTAGAGAGGGTGGCCGTGGGAGGAGGAATGTATAGGGAGCAAAAGATTAGTAAGAGTCATTTCTCCGATTCTTAGGGCATTTGGGCTTTAATTTTATTCCTCTACATAATAAACTTATTTGGAAGCAAATTAAATTATTTCACATATTGAAAAAAAAAACCTATAAAACATACGCCGCATAAGCTGTATCTCTGAATGTAAAACTCTAACTTGGAGTTTTTAATAACACTTATATTTTTTAAACTGTTGGAAGTTTTAACTCCATAGCTTTACTTAGAAACCAACATAAGCTCAGAATTTATCATCAGAAAAACATAAACTTAGTTTTTAAGGTAAAATTGAATGTGTGAGAGTGAAAAGATACAAAATTTATGCATTAATTTTTAAAGCCAAATTGTTAAGTTCAAAAAATTATCCTCATGATAGTATCCTTTCATATAAAATCCATACAATAATCAGAATTGGTGATAATAAACATAATTTCTGAGTAGTTTATCCTTGAACAACATGGGGGTAGGGCGCCAACCCCCCCATCCTGCACAGTCATAAATCTCTGTATAACTTTGATTCCCTTAAAACTTAACTAATAGTAGCCTCCTTTTGACCAAAAGCCTTACCAAAAACGTTAATAGTTGATGAGCCTATATTTGGTATGTTCTGTGTATTATGTGCTGTATTCTTATAACACAGTAAGCTGGAGAAAAAATGTTATTAAGAAAATCTTAAGGAAGAGAAATACATTTACAGTGCTGGACTGTAAAAAATCCATGTGTCAACAGATCTGTGTAGTTCTAACCTGTGTTGTTGAAGTGTCTCTTGTATGTGACTTGAAGTTAATCACCTTGTTCACCTTCTCTAAGCAGAGTTCAGACGACGAAGATTGTTCCGCAAAAGGGAGAAATCGTCACATCGTAGTCAATAAAGCGGAGCTTGCTAACTCCATTGAAGTGCTCGAGAGCTTTAAGCTAGCCAGGGAGAGCTGGGAGTTGCTCTACTCCCTAGAATTCCTTGACAAGGGTAAGAACATGCTTTCACATTAGTGCTATTTCATGTGTTATATAAAATCATTGTGCTTAAGAAAGCATTGTTCTTCTTGGAACATCAAGACCCTTAAAGCTAAACTGCTTATAGTAGTTCACACAGTTAACAGAATTCTTTCTTGAGTAGACTTTTTTGACTTTTTTTAAAAAATGAGTAAAACTCTTGGCATTATTAATACTGAAATGATCAAAAAATATTCAAATGATCATTTATGTCTTAGCTTCTACCCTTGAGTGTTTATTATCATTAGACTTGGGGTGGAGTTTGAGGGAGAGATTTTTGGTCTTTTAACATTCGTATTGCTGGCCTCCTTTCTTTTTCTTGCTGGGTTTGTTTTGTGCTGTTAGTTGTTCTGTCCTGCCTTGTATCTTTCTTAGGTCCTGTGTAGCTAATCTGACAAAAGGTAATGCTATTTTTATCTGCACTAACTCCATTGCCTGAAAAACTCACCCTACCCAAAGCCTGTTTTCCTTTTAGAGTACAACTATTAAGTATTTCTTCATTACTTAGAAATCACTAGTGCATTGCTAAGGTATGGATTTTTACTCTACTTTGAATCAACAGTGTATTTTTACTGTACTTCTGGCCAGTGGGCCTTATGCAGAACCCTCGGTCTGGTGTGTCATGTCATTTTTTTTTGTAGAGAGCATCACTCCCTCTGTCCTGGTCACATCTAGAATTGTAAACATGTATGTGACCTTTCGGGGTGAGGGGTAGTTTTCTTTTACTTATAATTTGGCTTTTTAAAAAATGAGTAAAACTCTTAGCTTTTTATCTTTGTTTTCTGAGCTGGCTGAAAATAAAACTATCTTTTTCTGAGGAGAGTAAAGTAATTTACAAGATAAATGAGGTAATATGTGAAAAACATTTTGAACACCTCTCAGGATACGGTATGTGCTTCGTAAATGTTGAGGCCTAATAAAAATGCTGCTTGTGGGTTACTGAAAAGTATTATATTCTAATTTTACTATCTAATTGAAATTCTAGATCATTATTTTAGAAATCAAGGTCGATAATTACTGTCCATTTTTTGGAAGTTTCTCTCCGTTGTTTTGCTGGGTTGGTTTTTTTCCTGCCTCTGTTAACGTGTAAATTTACTTTTGAATTCTCAGAATTTACAAGAATTTGTTTGGCGTGGAAGACAGATACTTGGCTTTGGTTAAGAATCTTCCTCACTGACATGATCATCTATCAGGTAGGGTAATGTATATTTTAAGTTCCTGTGTCTATATAGGATGATGATTTTCATGAACCAACCATAGCGTGCAAGATGTGTATGTTCCTTCTGTAGTCTAGTCATACCCTGAAGACGTGTTCTGTCTTCAGTGGCAGAGGGATGATGGTCCCCTTTCATCTCAAAAAAAAAAAAAAAGAAAATGACAAGGCCGCATTTTCTTATTACTTTCACTATGTCCAGCCATACCCCTCTGTAAAAGTAAGATTTTTACTTTCCAATAAGAGATGCATACATCTCACCTATCGTTCTCTCCACTCTGGTGAAGTCCTTCTGCTCTGCTCTCCTGTTCTCAAGCCACTTAGGCCTGGGAGGAATGGAGAGAGCTAATAATTCCCTAAGAAGATGGAGAGCTTCTAACCTCTGTTGTCAGAACAGATAGGTTGCTGCTTCCATCCTACATAAAGGAGAAAGGGTATTATTAGTAAAATATTTGTAAGAAATGGTATATCCAAAATGTATTTTACCCAAAAGCTTATTTTATTTAATCTTAGGACTTAAGACCCAGGGTGTCTGGCTATCCCTGTCGGTAGAACATGTGACTCTTCATCTCAGGGTCATGAGTTCAAGCCCCGTATTGGGTGTAGAGATGACTAAAAAATAAATAAACTTTAAAAAAAAAAAAAAAGAAGACCAGAAAGAAAAACCTTTGTACATATAAAGTACCTGGCTAGAGAACCCTCTACCTAGCTTTAAATAAGTGGGTTTGATTATTGCTAAGTCTCCTTTTTCCTCCTGAGATGATCAAGCAGAGCTACCTTATCTGTATGCTTCATTAACTCTGGTGATTTTTATTTATTTACTAATTTGAGAGAGAGCAGTGGTAAGGGGGAGAGGGAGAGAGAGTCTTAAGCAGACTCTGTGCTGAACACAATCCCGGTGCAGAGCTTGACCTCACAACCCGGAGGTCACAACCTGAGCTGAAACCAAGTGTCGGATACTTAACTGACTGTGGCACCCCAACTCTGGAGACACTTTTTTTGTAAAGATTTTAATTATTTATTTGATAGAGCATGAAAGAGGGAATATAAGCAGGGGGAGTGGGAGAGGGTAAGGCAAGCTTCCCACTGAGCAGGGAGCCTGATCTGGGGCTCAATCCCAGGACCGCAGGATCATGACCTGAGCTGAAGGCAGACACTTAATGACTGAGCACCCAGGCACCCCCTGGAGACTTTTTTTAACGGCAGTGTTTTTCACTTCCTTGCTGTTCCTTGTTTCTTACGTTTTTCTTAGGGTCAATATAAAAAAGCAATAGCGAGCCTGCATCATCTCGCAGCTCTCCAGGGATCGCTTCCACAGCCGCAGATCACAGGACAGGGGACCCTGGAACATCAGAGGGCGCTCATCCAGCTTGCAACCTGCCACTTTGCTCTGGGGGAGTACAGAGTGAGTAGTGTGCACAGGGCTTCCTCTTTTCCTAGAGTGGCCTTTTAATTCGGTGCATGTTTATTTTAGATAGGATTTTTTTCTGCCTAGATTTTGTCACCTAATCTGCTAGTAAAAATCTTGATAATTTTGTTTTACTTGGTTTTCTCTTTAGTTACAACTTCCTTGAAGTTAGGCTGTGCTACTTTTCAGACTTCCTATTCCTTTTTCCATTTTATTGGAGGATGGCTTCTGTTTTTCTTTACTTTCTTACCTGGAATCCCTTCAGAGCAGAATCAGTGCTGTTGTACTTGGACAGAAGAGGCATTTATTAAATGGGAAATGGAGGAGTGCCATTAGCTTCTCTGAGCATCAGATGCCCTGAGTCTCCAGAGTTGGGGTGTCAGTTAAGTGTCTGACTCTTGGTTTCAGCTCAGGTCGTGATCTCCGGGTTGTGAGGTCAAGCTCTACACCGGGATTGTGTTCAGCACGGAGTCTGGGTAAGACTCTCTCTCCCTCTGCGCCTTCCCGCTGCTCTCGAAGCATGCAGAGACATATGACTCTGCAGTCCACTTCATGGTGCTGCGGAGCAGCTACATACACAAGTCTGTTTCCCTGTGATTGTGAGCCCCTCCTACCACAGGGCGCAGACCATGTGCTTTACCTTTGACTCTCTCATAGCACTGAGCACAGAGGTTGGCACAGCTTTGAATTCAGTTATTAATAAATGTTTGAATTCAATTAAAATATAAGCACATTCTTTATTCTTACACTGTATAAATTCAAGGCCACAACTGAACACACAGACTCTGATTTCTTTCCCATCTTTCTATGTGTTAAGTGGATTACTTTGTGATTAGTAACCCTGAGTAAAGTTTTTAAACTTGAACTTTGAAATATGATTTATAATTTGCCATGATGATAATTAGGAAGAAACAGAAAGCATGTTAAGCATGTGCACTGAAAATTGAAAATATATTTCTTCCATCATTATGTAATTATCAAGTACTTATTCTAAGTTTCAGTGAATTCCCTGAGAACTTGAAAGAGAGCACATATTTACCCACTCAGATGTCCATATATCATGTAGAATTAGACAGTTACACAAGGCACTGCTGTTCAGCATCATATTAGGGAATATAAAATAAACAGATTTAATTAAGCGGGGCAAACGTATTCTCTTTGAGGGCTTCAGACAAAGCTGATCACTGTTAGGCCTTTATCCTTGGTTTCTAACTTAACCTGCCTCCTGGATCTCAGCTGCCTTCAGCCGTCTGTCTTCAGCTCAGACCGAGCGTGTCCAGATGTGAGTTTCCTTCATTCTCTTGTCATTAGGTATGAAACTCTCAGGTCATGGTTGGCTCTTAACTCTGCCTAATCATTTTAATTGTTCCAGCATAAAGCTAGTATCTTTGGTGTAGTGCCTTTTGTTTCCTTGGCCACCACTCTAATCCATTGCTCTGAATGGAGTTTTTTGCCCCAGTTCTTCTTCCATCTTTGCGTTATGGTCATTGCTTTCAAGAGATTGCTGTCATTGTTCCCCTTAACAGAAGTACTGACTTCCTCATTGTCCAGAGTTGAACTGTGTGTGGGGGTAGACATATAAGCAGGGTATGGAGAATGGGGGATCCCTGATTCAGGACATACAATATGAGTTACAGAGAAAAGTGCAAGTATCTATTGAAGACAGTGAAAAATCAAATACTAAGTGGTATGCCCTGACATATGCACAGTCCTTCCTGTCCTTCAGGAAAGGGTGTTTTCACTGGGGTCCATGCAGTCAAGAAAAGATTTACAGAACAAATTGGCTGGAGGTGGACATAGGACTCTGCAGTCCACATCATGGCCCCACCACCTCTTAGCTCTATGACCTGGGTCAAGTTACCTCACCAAACTGTCTAACTCCAGCATTCAAGTTCTGAACTACCAAGCTGTCGAGCTCTTCAAGCTGGAGATTCACAACCCTGGGCCCTGGGTGAGTTCTGGATGTGCCAAGATACCAACCCTCTCAGTTAGCTGTGGCTTGAGGCAGCCAGAGCCCCCAGTTAATTCTGCCAGCTCTGAGCAGCCTTACAAATATTTCTGGATGTGTCAAGACATGGAAAAGGGTGGGAAGCATGGGTTTAACACTCCACTTCCTCATCTGTAAAATGGGGATAATAAGAAGGTTGTGCTAAATGCATAGAACATGTTCCTCACTTGGAATCTAGCTGTTATTAGAATTTGAACAGGTAGACCATAGATGATGGCTCACTCACTATAGATCGAGAGCAATCCCCCCTCCCCCCAACACCAGTGTGGCACTTGAGGCCTCCCTCAGCCACCAGCACTACATCAGACTGGTTTTGCCTGTGTTATTTCCTAAACCACACCCTCCTTCCCCTCACCTAATCACCTAAACAGTACCCAGCCCTTCCCCACATCTTTCTCTCCTCCACTAAAACCCTTTTTTCTCTTTTTCACATTCCAAATTCTTCCGTCCCTTTAAGGCTGAGATAAGGAAAATCTTCCTACCTTGTTTCTCCTTCATTTTACATTATGCTCTATATCATATCATGTATTTCAGTACTCTGTGTCCCATTTTGTTGATTGTTCTATTCAGTGAGTTAGTGAATGCCTTTAAGATGGGCCTACTTCTTTTGGATGCCACTGTGCTGTTAAACGCATTGGGGGTTTAGTTAATACTTGACTGATTTTTCATTTTTGCTTTTTCGTTTTAACAGCAAAGAAGGAGTTATTATTCCCCCAAAAGTCTAGTACCCCGATTCAATCTCAGTTACCTTTTCTACATTTTTGCTGTTGAGCAAACGGTAATGGTCTCACAGAGTCTTGAGATAGTGCTACAGACCTCCATGTGCATACCTTGCCCAGTCGTCTGCTACACATATATTAGTATTCTGTTGATTTGCTTTCAATGAGAAAATTTCAGATTGGTACCTTTTCATCTGATCTTCTTTAGATGACATGTGAAAAAGTCCTTGATTTGATGTGCTACATGGTACTCCCCATTCAAGATGGAGGCAAATCACAGGAAGAACCCTCAAAAATAAAGCCCAAATTTAGAAAAGGTACAGTGCAAGTTTTATTCTTATTTTGTAATATGGCTCTAGGACCCAAGGCTGGGAAATTCTTTACAATTCCTGATGAAATAATACTATGTGATCTGAGGGATTTAACAAACTGTATAAAAAGTTAATCTCTTGCCAAGCTTGTCCTTGGCACTGATTTCATAAGCAGCTATAAATCTTTCTCCCAAAGTTCTCTTCATTTCCTAAGTTTGTTATCTCTGAGGAGTATCCTGAACTCCTTTTCTTATCTCTACCAATTCTCAGAAAACTTGGGAATGATTAGTTAAGAAGTATCTCCTGTCCGTTCCCTCTCAGGCTATTTTGAGCTTCACCTCAAGGAACACATTGCTTGAAAACCTACATAAATTTAGTTGTAATGCTTACATAAGAAAGGAAAAGAGATTCACTGTCAGGGTTCTAAGTTTCTACATTAGAAGTTAGAAAAAGGTAAGCAAATGAAACCTAAAGAAAGTAGAAGACAGGAAATAATAAGTGCAGAAATCAATGCAATAGAAAATAAAATCAAGGAAATTAATAAAGCTAAAAGTTGTTTTTTTGAAAGAAAAAAAAAAAGATAAATTCCTAACAAAATTAATCAGGAAGAAAGTGAGCACAAGTTACCAATAGCAGGAATGAAAGAATAATTTTCACTGCAGATCCTACTGCAATCAAAAGGACGCGAAGAGAATAAATTACTAATAACTCTATACCAATAAATTCAACAATTTAGAGGAAATGGGAAAATTCCTTGAGAAACACAACTTGCCAAAACTGAAACCGAATGAAATAGAATATATGAATGTTCTACATCTATCAAAGAAATTAAATTATTATCTGAAACTTTCCCACAGAACTCCAGATTGAAATGGCTTCATTGGTGAATTCTCTCTAGCACTTAGGAAGAAATAACACCTATCCTACACATATTCTTGGAGAAAATAGAGAAAGAGGGAATGCTTCCCAATTCAGTTTTTAAGGCAAACATAACCCTAACAGCAAAACCAAATAAGAGCATTGCCAGAAAAGGACATTAAAGGCCAATATCCATCATAAACATAGATTCCCAAAGTCCTCAAAAAATGTTAGCAAATTAAATACAGCAGTATATAAGAAGGATAACACATATGATCAAGTAGAGTGGGAATGCAAAGTTGATTTAACGTAGAAAAAATCAGTCACTGTAATATCACCACTTTAGCACAGTAAAGGCGAAAAATCATGATTCTCTTAATAGATGCAGATAGGTTCCATTATGTTTGCATTTATCATTCATGGTTTTTTTTTTTTTATAAAGATGGTGACTTTTATTTTTTTTCCAATTTATTTATTTTCAGATCATTCATGGTTTTTAAAAAAAAATCTTAGCAAGCTAGAAATAGTTGTTCTCAGCATCATCCTTAACTATGAAATAGCAAATACTTTCCCCAAAATCAGCAACGATACAAGAGTGTTTGCTTTTACCACTTCAACTCAGCATGCTGGACCTTGTAGCCAGCACAGTAGGGAAGAAAAAGGAAGCATAAAGGTTGAAGACTGCTGTCTTCGTTTACAGGTATGACTGTAGCTACATATGGGGCTATATTAGAAAAGCCTACAGAATCTCCAAATAGAATAACATCAAAAACCATGAAATACTTTGGGAAAAATTTATTGAAAAGTGTGCAAAATCATGTTCATAGGTTAGAAGACTCATATTAGGATACTCATGTTAGGGTGCCAGTTCTCCCCAAAAGTACCTATAGACCCAGTGCAATCCCAGTCAAAATCCCAGCAGACTTTTTTTTTTTGTAGAAATTGACAAATTCGATTCTAAAATCTATAGGGAAGTGCAATCTAGCTAAAACGGTTTTGAAAAAGATAACAAAACTGGACAACTTACCCACCTGATAGCAAGACTTCTAATAGAAAGCCACAGTTATCCAGACAGTATTGGCATAAGAGTGGAAAATCCAGAAAGAGACCCGTACAGATATGGTCAAATGATTTTCAGTGAAGGCACCAGACCAATTCTTTGGAGAAAGGAAGGCCTTTTCAGCCAATTGGTGCTGGAACAAAGGACCTCTGGTGTAGAAAGAAAAAGGATCTTCAAGCTTTGTGTCACATTATTCACTAAAACCAATTTGAGATGGAGCCGAGACTAAATGGAAAGCTAAAATGATAACATTTTTTAGGAAAAAAAAGTATTGCTGCCCATGTGGGGGACGCAGCAGGCTTAGAGCAACCTTCCTCCCTCCCCTGGGAGAATTGATGGGAATGCAAGCCACAGGAGCCTGCAGAGTTTGGTACACACAAAAACGTAGACTGCTCTTCCCTTAGGGTTTCCTTAAAGGGAGAGGGACCGCAGTCTTTCAGCTCCAGTGCTGAAGATCGACCCATTTTTACTCTCATCTAGAGTGGCACAGAAAGCCTCTCGGGAACAAAAACCACATAAAGCAACTGGAAACCGCTTACTCAGAGCCCACGCCCTAGCAAGGGACAGTGCTGCTCTCCCCAGGCAAAGACACCTGAGAATCAGAGTGGCAGGCCCTTCCCCAGAAGATCAGCTGGAACATCAGGCAGATGCCAAGTTTACAGAGCACACAGAACTGCCAAACTCCAGGGATAGGGAAAATAGTATATAGAATTCCAGGGTTTCTTTCCTCATGATTCGTTTATTTTTCAGCTTAAATTTTCCTTTTCTTTTTTTTTTTTCCTTCTCAACTAGTTTCTTATTGGAGCAACTCTTGAAGTCTTTTCTTTTTTTTTAATTTTTATAATTACATTTTATAAATATAGTCTTTTTGGCTTCCTTTCCCTGTATTAATTTTTATTTTTGTATATATGTTTTATGTTCTTTACAATTTTGGGATTTAGTGTCTTCTAACAAACAGACCAAAATACACCCAGGACCAAGTGGATTGCTCTGTTTTGTCCACCTGGGAGATTATATTCTCTCCTTTTTCTCTTCTTTTCTTTTTTTTTCCTTTTTCTTGTCTTTTTTGGTTTCTGACCTTTTCAGACTTTTCTAGTGTGTATTTGTCTTGGGTTGTGGTTGATATTTTTGATTTTGTTCTCTCACTCATTCATTCTTCTCTGGGCAAAATGACTAGAAGGAGGAATTCACAACAAAAGAAAGAACCAGAGGTAATACTCTGCTACAGATCTAAGCAGTATTGATACAAGTAAGATATCAGAGGTGAAATTCAGGATATCAATTATAAAGTTAATAGCTAGGCTTGAAAAAAGCATAAAAAGCTCTAGAGAATCTCTTAGTACAGAACTGAGATCTAATCAGGTTGAAATTAAAAATACTTTAACTGAGGGGCACCTGGGTGACTTAGTCATTAAGCATCTGCCCTCAGCTCAGGTCGTGATCCTAGCGTCCTGGGATCGAGCCCCGCCTCAGGCTACCTGCTCAGCAGGAAGCCTGCTTCTCCCTCTCCTGCTTCCCCTGCTTGTATCCCCTCTCTCACTGTCTCTCTCTCTGTCAAATAAATAAATAAAATCTTTTTTAAAAAATGCTTTAACTGAGATGCAGTATAAAAATGGATGCTGTAACAGTTTGGGTAAATGAGGCAGAAGAGAGAGTTAGTGATGTAGAAAACAAGATGATGGAAAGGAAGGAAGCTGAGCAGAAGAGAAAATCACAACTAGTGGACCATGAGGGGAGGCTTTGAGAAATCAGCAAAACCATAAAGCGAAACAATATTTGGATTATTGTGGTCCCAGAGGAAGAATAGAAAGGGACAGAAAATATATTTGAGTAAATTGTAGCTGAGAACTTAGCTAATATGGGGAAGGAAACCCCTCAAAATCAATAAAAATAGATCGTCATCCCAACATGCATTAGTGAAGCTTGCAAACTTCAGCGATAAAGAGAAAATCTTGAAAGCAGCTCCAGACAAGAGGTTCTTAACCTACAGGAGTAGGAATATTAAACTGGCAGCAGACCTATCCACAGAGACCTGGCAGGCCAGAAGGGGTTGGCATGATACATTCAGGGTACTAAATGAGAAAAACATGCAGCCAGGAGGAAGGTTGTCATTCAGAATGGAAGGAGAGATAAAGAGCTTCTAGGACAAACAAACTAAAAGAATTTGTGATTACTAAAGCAGCCCTGCAAGAAATATTAAAAGGGATCCTGTAAGCAAAGAGAGAGCCCACAAGTAACATGAACCAGAAAGAAACAGAGACAATCTACAGAAACAGGGACTTTACAGGTAATACAGTGGCACTAAATTCATTATCTTTTTTTTTTTTTTAAAGATTTTATTTATTTATTTGACAGAGAGAAATCACAAGTAGGCAGAGAGGCAGGCAGAGAAAGAGAGAGGGAAGCAGGCTCCCTGCTGAGCAGAGAGCCCGATGTGGGACTCGATCCCAGGACTCTGAGATCATGACCTGAGCTGAAGGCAGCGGCTTAACCCACTGAGCCACACAGGCACCCCTAAATTCATTATCTTTTGATAGTTACTGAATGTAATTGGGCTAAATGCTGTGAACAGAAGACACATTGTATCAGATTGAATTTAAAAAAGCAAGAGCCATCCATATGCTATCTACAAGAGACTCATTTTAGACCTAAAGACACCTCCCAACTGATAGTGAGAGGATGGAGAACCATTTATCATACTAATGGACATTGAAAGAAAGCTGGGGTAGCAGTCCTCATATCAGACAAATTAGATTTTAAACCAAAGAGATGAAGAAGGACTCTAAATCACACTTAAACTGTCTATCCAACAAGAAGATATAACGATCATAAATATTCTCCTACCTTGGGAGCAGACAATTATATAAACCAATTAATAACCAAATTAAACACATTGATAATACAGTAATAGTAGAGGAATTCAACACCCCACTCATAGCAATGGACAGATCATCTAAGCAGAATATCAAGAAGAAAACAAGGGCTTTGAATGACACATTGGACCAGATGGACTTCACAGATATATACAGAGCATTTCTTCCTAAAGCAAGAGAATGCACATTCTTCTCAAGTACACATGGAGCATACTCCAGAATGGTTCACATACTGGGTCACAAATCAGGTCTCAACTGGTGGCAGAAGATTGGGATTATTCCCTACAAATTTTCAGACCACAATTCTTTGAAAATTGAACTCAGTCACAACAGGAAATTTGGAAATAATTCAACACTTGGAGGTTAAAGAACATCCTACTAAAGAATGGATGGGTCAACCAGAAAATACAAGAAGAATTTTTAAAACTCATGGAAACAAATGAAAATGAAAACACAACTGTTGAAAACCTTTGGGATACAGCAAAGGTGGTCCTAAGAGGGAAATACATAGCAATACAAACCTTTCTCAGAAAATTAGGAAATTTTCTGGGGCGCCTGGGTGGCTCAGTGGGTTAAAGCCTCTGCCTTCAGCTCACGTCATGATCCCAGGGTCCTGGGGTCGAGCCCCGCATTGGGCTCTCTGCTTAGCGGGGTGCCTGCTTCTCCCCTCTCTCTCTGCCTGCCTCTCTGCCTACTTGTGATCTCTGTCAAATAAATAAATAAAATCTTTTGAAAAAAGAAAACTAGGAAAGTCTCAAATAAACACACTAACCTTACACTGAAAAGACCTGGAGAAAGAACAACAAATAAAGTCTAAACTGAGTAGAAGAGAAATAATAAAGATTAGAGTAGAAATCAATGAGATAGGAACCAAAAGAACAGTAGAATAGGTCAATGAAATTAAAAGCTAGTTTTTGGAAGAATTAAAAAGATCTAAATTAAAAAAATGACTTTTTAAAAAAGGTCTGAAAAAAAGTATCTTTAAGACTTACCCCCCAAAAAAGAGAAAGGACTCAAATTAATCATGAATGAGAGAGGAGAGATCATAACCAACACCAAGGAAATAAAAATAATTTTAAGAACATATTATGAGCAGGCGCCTGGGTGGCTCAGTGGGTTAAAGCCTCTGCCTTCAGTTCAGGTCATGATCCCAGGTCCTGGGATGGAACCCTGCATCAGACTATCTGCTCGACGGGGAGCCTGCATCCCCGCCCCCGCCTGCCTCTTCTGCCTACTTGTGATCTCTGTCTGTCAAATAAATAAAATCTTTAACCAAAAAAAAAAAAAAAAAAAGAAGAAGAAGAAAGAAAAAACATATTATGAGCAACTATATGCCAGCAGTTTAGGCAATCTGGAAGAAATGGATGCATTCCTGGAAACTTATAAACTACCAAGACAGGAAGAAATAGGAAACCTGAACAGACCCATAACCAACAAGGAAATTGAAGCAGTAATCAAAAATCTCCCAAAAACAAGAGTCAAGGGCTGGATGGCTTCCCAGGGGAATTCTACTAGACATTGAAGGAAGAACTAATACCTATTCTTCTGAAGCTGTTTTTGTTTTGTTTTGTTTTTTTTTAAAAAAAGGAAAACTTCCAAACTTGTTCTATGGGAGGCCAGCATTGCCTTGATCCCAAAGCCAGACAAAGACCCCACCGAAAAGGAGAATTACAGAACAATTTCCCTGATGAACATGGATGCCAAAATTCTCACCAAGATCCTAGCCAGTAGGATCCAGCAGTACATTAAAAGGATTATTCACCATGACCAAGTGGGATTTATTCCTAGGCTGCAAGCCTGGTTCAACATTTGCAAATCAACAGCATGATACATCACATTCTTAAAAGAAAGGACAAGAACTGTATGATCCTTTCAATTGATGCAGAAACAGCATTTGACAAAATACAGCATCCTTTCTTGATTAAAATTCTCCACAGTGTAGGGATAAAGGGAACAAACCTCAATATCATAAAAGCCATTTACAAAAAGCCCATAGTGAATATCATTCTCAATGGAGAGAAACTGAGAGCTTTTCCCCTAAAGTCAGGAATACAACAGGGATGCCCATTCTCTTCACTGCTGTTTAACATAGTACTGGAAGTCCCAGCCTCCGCAGTCAGACAAGAAGATTTTCAAAGAAGTCAAAATCTCTCTTTTTGCAGATGACATGATAGTTCATGTGAAAAACCCAAAAGACTTCATCCCAATATTGCTAGAACTCATACAGGAATTCAGCAACATGGCAGGATATAAAATCAATGCACAGAAGTCAGTTGCATTTCTATACACTAACAAGAGAGAATTTAAGGAATTGACCCCATTTACCATTGTGCCAAAAACCGTAAGATACCTAGGAATAAACTTAACCAAAGAGGTAAAGGATCTGTATTCTAAAAACTACAGGACAGGGACGCCTGGGTGGCTCAGTGGGTTAAAGCCTCTGCCTTCAGCTCAGGTCATGATCCCAGGGTCCTGGGATCGAGCCCCGCATCGGGCTCTCTGCTCGGCAGGGAGCCTGCTTTCCCCTCTCTTCTCTGCCTGCCTCTCTGCTACTTGTAATCTCTGTCTGTCAAATAAATAAATAAAATCTTTTAAAAAATAAATAAATAAATAAAAATAAAAATAAAAACTACAGGACATTTATGAAAGAAATTGAGGAAGACACAAAGATACGGAAAAACATTCTAGTTTCATGGACTGGAAGAATAAATACTGTTAAAATGTCTATGCTACCCAGAGCAATCTACACATTCAGTGCAGTCCCTGTCAAAATACATTAACATTTTTCACAAAGCTGGAACAAACAATCCTAAAATTTGTATGGAAGCAGAAAAGACCCCAAATTGCCAGAGGAATATTGCAAAAGAAAACTAAAGCTGATGGCTTCACAATTTCAGACTTCAAGATCTATTACAAAGCTGTCATCATCAAGACAGTATGGTACTGGCACAAAAACAGATGCATGGATCAATTAACCAGAATAGAGAACCCAGAAATTGACCCTCAACTCTCTGGTTAACTAATCTTTGACAAAGCAGGAAAGAATATCCAATGGAAAAAGGACAGTCTCTTCAACAAATGGTGTTGGGAATATCGGACAGCCACTTGCAGAAGAATGAAACTGCACCATTTTCTTACACCACACTAAAAAATATTAGACTCAAAATGGATGAAAGACCTCAGTGTGAGACAGGAATCCATCAAAATCCTAGAGGAGAACGAAGGCAGTAACCTCTTTGACACTGGCCACAGCAGCTTCTTGCTTGACATGTCTTCAAAAGCAAGTGAAACAAAAGCAAAAATGAACTGTTGGGACTTCATCAAAATTAAAAATCTTCTGCACAACAAAGGAAACAGGAAAACCAAAAGACAGCTATAGAATGGGAGAAGATATTTGTAAATGACATATCAGATAAAGGGCCAGTATCCAAGATCTATAAAGAATATACCAAGCTCAACACCCAAAAACCAATCCAGTTAAGAAATGGGCAGAAGATGTGAACAGACATTTCTCCAAAGAAGACATACAAACGGGTGACAGACACATGAAAAAATGCTCCACATCCCTGGGTATCAGGGAAATACAAATCAAAACCACAAGGAGATACCACTTCACACCAGTCAGGATGGCCAAAATTAACAACTCAGGAAACAACAGGTATTGGCGAGGATGCGGAGAAAGGGGAACCCTCTATACTGTTGGTGGGAACGCAAGCTGATGTAGCCACTCTGGAAAAAGGTACAGAGGTTCCTTAAGTTAAAAATAGAGCTACTCTATGACCAGCAATTGCAGTACTGGGTATTTAACCCAAAGATACAAACATAGTGATCCAAAGGGGCTCCTGTACCCCAGGGTTTATAGCAGCAATGTCCACAATAGCCAAACTATGGAAAGAGCCAAGATGTCCATCAGCAGATGAACAGATAAAGAAAACAGTATGTATATATAATCATATCTATATAGATATGATTATATATATATGATGAATTATTACTCAGCCATCAGAAAGGATGACTACTTACCATTTACATAGACCTGGAACTGAAGGGTATTATACTAAGCAAAAGAAAAGAGAGACAATTAACATATGGTTTCACTCTTAAGTGGAATATAAGAAACCGTACAGAGAATCATGGGGGAAGGGAGGGAAAACTGAATGGGATTTCATCAGAGAGGAAGAAAAACCATGAGAGACTTTTTTTTTTTTTTTTTTTTTTTAGATTTTGTTTATTTACTTATTTATTTGACAGACAGAGATCACAAGTAGGCAGAGAGAGAGGAGGAAGCAGGCTCCCCGCTGAGCAGAGAGCCCGATGTGGGGCTCGATCCCAGGACTCTGGGATCATGACCTGTGCCGAGGGCAGAGGCTTTAACCCACTGAACCACCCAGGCGCCCCCCATGAGAGACTCTTAAATATAGGAAACACATTGAGGGTTGCTGGAGTGGAGGTGAGTGGGAGAATGGGGTAATTGGGTGATGGGCATTAAGGAGGGCACATGATGTGATGAGCACTGGATATGCAACTGATGAATTATTGAACACTTCATCTGAAACTAATGTACATGTTGGCTAGTTGAACTTAAAAAATAAGTAATATGTAACAGAAAAGCAAACAATATGGTATAATAGATAATTTTAAATAAACATTTATTTTCATTTTTGAAAAAAGAAAAGGTCTTTGTGACTGGTAGGTAGATTTATTAGGACACTAAAATCTTCCTAAAAGACAAAAGCATGACAGTCTTGATTATTACTGAAAGTGTTTAAGGTACATGGAGGACTTAAAAAAAAGAAGAAGAAGATACAGCCCAGACCCCTTCAGAAATAGTGTCTCTGAAACAGAAGCAGATCAGGTAGCTTAAGACCGGACCCAGCTGACTTCAAGACTTATTTTAATAGAGGTAGTATAGTGTTGGCACAGAGACTGACTAATGGAACACAACAGAGAACTAAGAAACAGGTGGTATTATAATTCAGTGGGCCAAGAATGAGTTTATCCAATAAGTGGTAATGAGGCAATTGATCAAATATAAAAATAATAAAAATGTGATCTTGCCTTCCCACTACACAAAAATTATTTAAATTTTAAGATTTAAAAATGAAAAGTAAAACTTTCAAGCTTTTAGAAGAAAGGATTCTTTGGGCTTTCTAGGTAGAGAATGATTAGGCTACAAAAACCACACAACAGAAAGGAAAAGGTAAGTAAATTTAGTCCCATTAAATTAAAATAGCAACAGTGGGGCGCCTGGGTGACTCAGAGGGTTAAGCCTGTGCCTTCAGCTCAGGTCATCATCTCAGGGTCCTGGGATGGAGCCCTGCGTCAGCGTCAGCGGGGAGCCTGTTTCTGCCTCTCTCTGCCTGCCTGCCTGTGATTTCTCTCTGTGTGTCAAATAAATAAATAAAATCTTTAAAAAAAAAAAATAGCAACAACTGTGACAGATACTGTGACAAAGTGACAGGATAAGCCATAGCCTGCAAGAAATTTACACAGCATGGAGAATCAACAAGAACTTTGTATCCAGGATTTGGAAAGAGCTCCTTCAAACCAGTAAGAAACAACCAGCCAACCAGACAACCTGTCATAGAAAAACAGGCAAAGAATACAAACAGCAGATTCATACAAGGAGAAATCCAGATGACCAGAAACCACTGGAAGGGACCCATTAGCAGTGTGAGAAATTTGGGTTAAAAAACGGTAAGCTACCATATCAGACAGGTCAGAATGCAGGGTGGCAATACCGACTATCAGATGTGAAGATACAAATTGTCCATCTCTTTCTGGAAGGTATATAAACTCATACCATCACTATGGAGACCAATTTAACCATTCCAGGTCAAACATCTCATTACCTAGTTACATACGTCTTCTAGTTAAATCCCTTAGATCAGTGCTTTTCAAAGTTGGGTCCTCACCTCCCAGGTCATGAATTTCAACCGTTCTCTTTTTTTAATGAGATAGAATATAATATTATTATTAAAATGAGATCTCCTGTGAAAGGGGCAAATTGTATTTCTTGAACCTTCTGTTTTAGACACATGAACATGTATAATTATGTGTGTACAGGATCTCCATGGTTTCTTGCTACTTTCATCCTTAGGGTAGAGAAGGATTTAGGATATAAAGAAAACATGCCAGAAAGGAAAAGATTAAGGTCTCGGTTTGAAAACTGTTGCCTAAGGTTTTGTTTTTTTTTTTTTTCCCACAAGTGCACAAGAAAATATATATAAGAATGTTTATTTTAACATTGTTTGTAATAGAAAAAAATGGAAATCTCCCTGTCTACCATAAAAGAATGGGTAAATGTATTGTGTCATGTAAATAGAATACTGTATAAACATTGAAAATCAATGAACTAGAGCTATTGGTATTCATATCAAAAACGGTTTGCAGAAGGATGCATACAGTATGACACCATTTATATAGTAGACTAAAAACTTGCAGAACTGGGACGCCTGGGTGGCTCAGTGGGTTAAGCCACTGCCTTCGGCTCAGGTCATGATCCCAGGGTTCTGGGATCGAGTCCCACATCGGGCTCCTTGCTCGGCAGGGAGCCTGCTTCTCCCTCTGCCTGCCTCTCTGTCTGCCTGTGCTCACTTGCTCTCTCTCCCTCTGTCTCTGACAAATAAATAAATAAAATCTTAAAAAAAAAAAAAAAACTTGCAGAACTTTCCTCTGTTGCTGAGGAATGAAAAACAGTGCATTCAGAATAATACTTTAGGGGGAAGGGAAGAGGACGGCTGAAAAGGTGCACAAGAGGCTTCAACTAAATTTGTGATACTTTATGTTAATGTTAATGGGGTGCCTGGGTGGGCTTAGTTGTTAAGCATCTGCCTTTGGCTCAGGTCATGATCCTGGGATCCTGGGATCAAGCCCCATATCTGCTCCCCCTGCTCAGCAGGAAGCCTGCTTCTCCCTCTCCCACTCTCCCTGCTTTTTTTCTCTCTGTCTGTGTCTCTCTGTCAAATAAATAAATAAAACCTTTTTAAATTTTTAAAAAAATAAAGGAAAACATTAACATTTTATAAGCTGAGTGTTGAGCACAGTATTACAAACACCTGTGTTTGTTTCTCTACATTTAAAATGTTTTATAATAAAAAGTATTTAAGCAAGGTTAGGAAAGAAGATTGATAAATCCGGAGATCATTCAAAAACCGTGAAAAACGTGACAAAAAACGTGACAGTTTCACTGTCACGAAATACAGTCGTGGTTTAACTATATTTGAAATCCTGTGACTGTTGCTTATATTTTTTTCTGGGAAACGTCTTAAATATATACTTTCCAAAGCCCTTTTCTTCACTAATAACAGACCTATTGTGCCCTTTTGTGCACAGGTTCCGATCTGAAGTTGCTACCTTGTACCAGCAAGGCCATCATGCCCTACTGCCTGCATCTGATGCTGGCTTGCTTTAAGGTAAGCTGGAGACTCATTAGCATCGGCAAAGTTTAATTTGGAACACTTCTGATGATCTGGAGTGACTTGGTGGCATCAAGAGAGCGCAGGAGCTAGCAATGAATAGATAGTAACTGTAGGAGGCATTAGGCACAGATGAGTAGGAAATGATCCCCACCCTAGAGCAGTTTTCACATAGGCTTGGGACAGTTACCCGAATAACCTGCCTCTAGTGATGATCAGTAAATATTTTATGAATTTATGTATGTCAGAATATATTAGCTAGAAGAAAAATTGCAAATGCCATTGGGTTCATAGAGGGATGGCAAGTTTGTTATCCTAAAGACGTAGCAGGTGGAAGCGTTTCAGGCTTTAGGATGAACACCCACAGAGCCAGGAAGGTTTCCAGGCTGTCGGAAGAACACCAGGCCCTTGGCTGCAGGTAGAGCCGAGCCTTAGTGTGCATTTCACCAAGGTGTGTGAGCAAGAGAACAGCAGCATCCGGTCTCTGCTTTAGGGCTGTAATTCTCAGACTTCACTCATGGTCAGAATCCCTTGGGGCAACAGAAACTATTAGATTAAAGTGTGATTTGGGGCCTAGCTGCTCATTGAGTCCTTGGGCCGGTTCTGCATTTCATTGCCACTTCCTTCCCTGTTGCTCACTGCTTTCTGCTCCCCAGTCCATGTTCTCCCAAACCTTTCTCTCTCCCCAGCCTTCTGGCCCACCCTTTACCCACCCTCCCCGTTCAAAGAAATCCCCAGATTCTTGTCTTTGCCACACACAGCCACTCAGCTTCTATCGCCCTTTTCCTAAAGCCAGAGCTTCAGGCCTGCCAGGCACGGCGAGCTCCCGTCAGGATGCTCAGTGAACACACTGCTAGTGACCTTGTTCCCAGCAGGGGAACCCAGGCTTCTGGGTTAGGACTCACCGCCCTTCAGAAGCCCTTATGTTGTTTGCACGGTGGGTACGTGTTCTCCTCTGCTCCCTAGATCACATATTTTCACCAAGCAGCGTTTTTTTCAGGAAATGATACTTGGTATATTTACGATCACCCCATGATTTCCTTTCCGTTCCGTGTCTGCACAAATCCTTGTCTTGCAGCTCCGGGCTTTCACGGACAGCAGGGACGACATGGCGCTGGGCCACGTGATCGTCTTGCTTCAGCAAGAGTGGCCGCGGGGAGAGAATCTTTTCTTGAAAGCTGTCAATAAGATTTGCCAACAAGGAAATTTCCAATACGAGAATTTTTTCAACTATGTTACAAGTATCCTTTTTCCTGTGTAAGCATAAGAAATTCTTACTTTTTTTTTTTTAAAGAATAAATGCATGTTACAGAAGTGAATGAATCATTCCAGGTAGAAATACTGATTTTCACTCTACTTTGGGGGAAGAGAGAGAGAATGACGAATAAAAATGGGCCTGTGGCAGTCGGTTTCTCATGAGAGTCCTAAAAGGCTTCACAGAGGTGGTGCACCGAATCAGGAACATGAGTAGCTCAGTCACACTTTCCACCTCAGGTGACTTCTAGGCAGGTACCCAGGATGCCTACATGAAGAGCCTTCCAGTTCCTGAGAGGCCCAGAGTGGCTGGTGAGGGCACAGACTAGAATGTTCATTGGCCTTCATCTGTCAGCATAGGGCCTCCTGGGGCCTCTCCATGTCACAGGCGTCATAGCTGCCACTGAGAACTCGCCACACGTGCTCCCAGCCCAGCAGCGGCTTCCGGCCGCAGGGAGTGTTGGGTTTCATTCTGTTGGTACGGAAAGACCACCTTCGAGTTGTGAGGAATGTGCTGTCTTGTCCAAGGGCCTAGGAAGATACGTAACTGTTTCTGGGGATTCAATACCCCCACGGCCCCTTTCATTTCTTATAAAGAAAACAAAAGAGTTTTCTGTTAGGTCCATACAGAATCTGTTCAATTAGCATCTGTAGGAGGAACCTACTTATTGTTAAGAGGTAGTCTGGTTGGTACAAGAATTGTTCGTTTGGGAATCATATCGCCCTGGGTTCCAGTACTAACTCTGGTTGGCTGGGTGGCTGTGGGCAATTTACTTGGTCACTGCCCACCGGGTCCTCCTCTGAGAGATAGGGCACCTTGTTTCTGAACGTGGTTAACCTGAACCTGGCCTGCAGATATCGATATGCTGGAGGAATTCGCCTACTTAAGAACTCAGGAAGGTGGGAAAATTCATCTGGAATTACTGCCCAATCAAGGGATGCTGATCAAGTAAGCATGCTGTCTCACTCTCCCACGCTACATGCTCACCTTTCGTGTGCTTGTAGGAAATATTTGTAAGTTTCTGTAGCTTTGGGAAATCTAAAAAAAAAAAAAAAAAAAAGGAATCCAAACCTGGTCTCTGTTTTTGAGAGAGTAGATTTGATTCTGGGTACCTTTTGCAATTTGGTGTTTCCTTAACTACATTTCTGATAAAACATTGTTTAAACTGGGATACTTCTGTCACTTTGGAAACCTTCCCTCTAAACGAAAGCCTCATTCCTGTTATCTTTTCCTTTCCAAAATGTACAGACTAATCCTATAAATTTCTGGTTAGATAGAGAACGCTTTTAATTAAGAAAGAGCCATGCTTAATTAAAGTTGTAGTGGATTAGGAAAAGCCACAGACTTTATCTAGAAATTGGATTTCAGTATTTATCTGAAGCCTTCCCAAGCAGTTGTCTTTGCTTGCATAGCGCAAAGGAAACTAGCAGAGTCTAGTGTCTCTAAGAACACACCTGCCCGAGAAATAGTGGTGGGGTGCCTGGTCTCAGGCATGCCCTCCCACATCTAGATGAAGTTAGTGACCATTTATGATTTTTAAATAGCTCATAAATCTTGCTTCTATCCTTCAGTACTCATGTAGTTTGGATAATAGATCCTCTGTGCTGTATAGCTTTATTTTCCTACTTCCTCCTTTGCGTCCTGCAGACTCAGCATGGCCGGGAGTCCATGTCCGAGTCACTGCAAGAGACTGAGTCCCGAGTGAGAAGGGAGCATTGCTAAGGCTGAAAAGCTTGTCCTTTTTCTCTCAGTTGCAAAATGAATGAGTTTTCAGTTGTTGAGAGCAAAAATCCACATCTTTTTTATCTTTGTAGAGCCTTAGAAATGCTGAGGGGGAAGCTCGAAATGTGCATTGGGGATATGTATGACCGCAAATATTACTCCTATTGAGAAGAGGGTCTTATGGAATCCATTCTGAAGAATGGGAAGATTAAATGGGGTTTTTGTCCTTCACCTTGTAAATATGATTAATAGATATTTTAAATATCTAAAATAAAAGAACAAATGCTCTTTTTTGAAAACACGAGACCTTTCTGCATGAGGTTGCTTAGGCAAGATGCGCTGGACATGCTCATCTTCCCATCTCCATTCCCTTCCCTAAGACTGCAAATAAGAACTAGGGGGGAAATAATTGCATGGTAAAAATATTCTTAACAGTGTTCGAGAACAAAGATGACTTGTTGCTATGGGAGCTTAGGTAGCCCCTTCTGTGGGCTTAAAAATGAAAGATTTCTAGGTTTTGAGGCTGGATATATAAAACATGCCTGATATTAATAGCCTTTTAGTTAACCCACATTAACACTCACGGTACAAATTATCATGGTATAGGAACAGCCTTCGAATCACCTGCATTTACTAAGGGTTAAATGTATAGATGATCTCTCACTTCAGATAGTGCTTAACTGTGGAAGTGTGAGTGAATAGACTTTTACTAAATCAGCAGTTGGATCTCGTACTGAACCTTTTCTTCTGTAGCCAGTTTGTATCGAGCTGAACAGTGTCATGGTTCTGTGCAGACAAACCCTAGGACAAGGAATGGAAGCAGGCGCTCTTGGACACCCAGATAATATCACTGTAAAGAGTTGTTTAGGGCAAGGCAGGGAGACACAGCCTGCATTTCCAGGCTTTGAGAGAGCATTGCAGGCTCCCCCACCTTGGTCAATATAAACTTTAATGCCTTCTAACACCCTGGAGAAGACCATTAAGCCTCTTAGGAATCCTGTTGTTCTGTTTGAAAGCAAGAATAGGGATTGTTACTTAGTGAGCTGACATTCTAGAAACTTGCTTAGTCTTCACTGTGCGAGTCTCAAAGTTCATTGGAAGCCTGCATTTCAGATTACTTCTGCCTAACCAGCAGGAAAAGCAAGCTGCATAAAGCCAGAGAGCTCTTACTAAGAAGGGAAGAATTAGAATCTTGAGCAAAATTATCTATATTCCTTTCCCTTTGGGTTCCAAACAAATTCTCTGAAACCACTGCAGACCTTTGGGTGGCACCCCCAGCTGAGGGGCAGAGGTGTTGTGAGAAGTGTGCAGCACCCCCTCCCTTGGGTAAGGTTGTGAGTCTGTCCCGCTCTGCTCAGACGCTAGCGGGTACAGTACCAATGCTGAGCGCACCCGGAGCCTGACCAACAGAACAAAGACACTTTGTCCTTAACATATTTTAAAATAGAGAACTAGTTCTTTGCCAATATTTGCAGTATCTTAGTTGTATTAGACTGGGTGAAAATGGAAAAAAACGTGTCCTATGCACTAATTCTTTGTTTCGAATTCAGCAAGGCTATGGGTCCCAGACATTTTATTCTCCGTGTCTGTTCCTTTACTCGATACTTACTGAAATTAAGGCTCAGCCTTTCTTGGTCAAAAACATGGCCAGGCCCTCTAGTCATCCCAGAAGGGCCTCTTCAGTCTGGGGCTTCAGACCTGGCAAAGATGGTTACCAGAAGCCCCCCAGTCCATCTCTGGCGGGGGCTTGAGCAGAGTGGAGAGTGGAGGCTGGATTAAAAAACATGTCTTCTCAAGTGTGACCCCCTCTCCGCACCGCCGTTTCATTGCGTCTTGTCATCCTCTTTCTCGGTGGCTGCTTTTACACCAAACCTCGAGTGGGCTGAGCTTGGGGCCCAGGCACAAGATGCTCTGGACATGCCCCAGCAGCAGGTGCAGGGAGAGGACTGCTAGCTTCTCCCGTCCTCCCGAAAGACACCGCTGTGTCCCGGGGGGGCCATGGAGGTTCAGGGGTTTCCGCATAGTCTGTTCCAGTCTTGTGCATTTTCTCTGGCGTGTTGTTTTTGCAGTGCAGGGCGAGTCGGTGTGGGTGTTTGAATGCTGCTGTTTGCTGTTTTTTAAAGGCCTTCTAGTCCTCCCATGGGGTTACTGCAGCAGGAATTCTTACCTGTGCTTCAGCCCAGCATACAGACTGCTGACAGGTACCACGTGGAAAACACTGCTCATAGTGTGCCGTCTGTCAACATGTTGTACTGCCCATGGTTTCCAGCTCTCTGTTCCTCAGTGCTCTTTTTCATGCTTTATTTATTTTTTTAATTTGTTCTGCATTCCTTGGCAAACCATCTGGTTGTAATATTGTAACATTTCTTATTTTTTTTCCATAAGTTGCCAATGTTTTTGTGTTCGATTTAAAAATCATTATGGATCTGGAGGAAGAAAAAAAAAACAAAAGTTATATAAAACTGTGTTAGATTAAGCACACATTAGGTTAGGCATTAGGTTGTGATTCTCTTTTGATAAAACATAAGGCATTCAGTCATAAATATTTAAGGATGCCAAAGCTCATTTTAAGGAAATTTTTATTCATGGATTTCCATATTAGTGACCAGTGTCGATGTTCTGGTGTAACCGGGCCTTAGCACAGCATTCACTGATTTTCCAGACCTTCCCTTTCTAAACTGAAAATCCTTGGTATGCTGCATTTATTAGCTGATTTCTCCTGTCCTTAAACCACAAAAGCTGACTAATTCTCTTCTTCAGCCACACTCACCAGAGGGATAGAGACTGATAGAAATAGAATGGAGTTGTATTGCTTTATCTGTAGAAACAGTATCATTGAACCATGATTAGCAGGACACAACATTTTATTGTATTTTTACTAGCATGAAGGGAAGAGTTTGCTTTGAGCTTTCAAAGCCCTTTAGCTTGTTGTCTGCAAATACCAGTAACTCTCGGTCGCTCAAGGGTTGGCTCCCATCAGGGGTTGCAGTCTGGGACCCAGAAGAACAGTATCTCAGGATGGCCTACATGGGTCTATGCCCATTCCCAGTGGGCCTCATAGCCTCAGCCTCACTGACACCATGTCCTAATTACGGAATTAACCAGCTGACTTCACTAGAAACATCCACAAAGAACCGTGTTTTCTCCCTGGCACTGCTGCTGTTGGCATAGTTCTCTCAAATGCCCGTGGGCATTGCAGACTGTCCTGTAGTATCTTTACTAGTTGGCAGAGCCTAGTTTTGTTTTTCCTCCTGTTGCATGGCAACTTTTTGACTTCTGTTGTACTTATTTTATACAACAGTACACAAATTTAAAAAATAAAACAAAACAGGAACATTTAGAGTGGTTTCAACAATTTTGTTTTGGCCAATACATAAAAATCTCATTTGAAATCCCTGTCATTGTGTCTGAGGGAAGTTAGGCAGTCGAGGTGGGGAATGGAGGTGCCTTCTAATGGTCTAAACCCACTGAAGTACTGACCCTGTAGTTAAAACTCCTTTCAACAACCCAGCAAATTTTGCTAGATTTTTCCTTTCTTCAATTTGACATCTTAAGTTTTCTGGGATTTCCTTTGTGAGCTCCTTCTCCACAGCACAGCTTCTGGGTATAGCTAGAACTTTTCTTGTGCTCCCACTGACCCTTCTCCTGAGCACGGGGACCAGCTCTGGGCCCAGCAGGCTTTTCAGGACACTGGCTATTCTTCAGTGAGTCTGCTTCTCTCTACCCACGTCTGCCAGACTCTCGTCTTGGGACCTGCAGCTCCTCCAGCTTCTCAAACAGATGTGAGTCTGGATGAGCTCAGCAGAGCTGTCCTGTTCTGGCATCACCGGGAGAGAGACACACTTGGAAGGAACCCCAGTGGCTGAGTACAAGCCCCAGGCCTTTCTGAGCCTTCCCACAGGGCCCCAGGCCCCAACTCGGTGTGGTGACGGGCTCGTTCTGGCTTCCCTCCTCCCTGCTGCTGCCTCTGTGCTCACGCTCGGCTGGCTTGTCCAGACATGAACTGTGTGGCCATGTGGACTGGGCCCAGTTGGCCCAAAGGTACAGAACCGTGCACAAGTCAGCACAGGGATGCATAGTGTCAGAGCTGCAAGAGTTGAGAAGCAAAGCAAGTGGCATTTGACCAGACGTTTAGATGCTTAAAAGATCCCCTTTTATTGAGTGGGAAACACGTCTCTCTAGTTTTATGTCTTTCTGAGAAGGAATGGGCAGGGGGGTTGTTTGGTTAGGGCCTTTCTTCCTTTCTGAATTTTTTTACTTAGATTTCAGTCAGGTTTTACACCTGCCCCAGAAACACTGACCGGGGATGCCGGCACTAACTGTGGTGTCCCCTCTGTTTCCCTGTCGCTGCCCTCAGGCACCACACAGTCACTCGGGGCATCACCAAGGGTGTGAAGGAGGACTTCCGCCTGGCCATGGAGCGCCAGGTGTCACGCTGTGGCGAGAACTTGATGGTCGTGCTGCACAGGTTCTGCATCAACGAGAAGATCTTGCTCCTCCAGACTCTAGCCTGACCGGGGAACCCTTTCCTCCAGAGGAAGGGCAGCTCAGAGCCGTGGGATTTTTTGTGAAGACATAAAGCATTCGTGAATGTTGCCGTTACAACTCTTTGAAAGAAGAAAACCTTCTGAGTTCAACTCCTTGGTTGCTTAAAATTAGTTCCCAAGAGTCTGAGAAGCTATCTCTATTTTTCAGAGTCATTTTTTGTAATTTTTGTAAAACAAAAGAACCTGTTTTGTAAATAAAAATCATCCTAAGTTTGGGGCTTTTAAGAATGTATTTCGATTCTTACAAGTTTCTGAACAAGACTTCGCTTTATGTAAATGAATATTTTTCATAATCTCAAGGTCTTATTTTCCATAGTTAGGCTTCAGTAGGTATTATGTTTCAACATACTTTCACACCTTTCCATGCAGGAAGTTTTAATACCTAAAACCTTCATGCCAGAATGAACTTGAGTGAACTCCCATGAGGGAGCTGTGGGTGTGGGGTGTGGGGGGGTGGGTCTGTGCACCAGCCCAGGGAAGGCACCGCCTCCCTCCCGCCAAGCCCCAGGTGCCCGGTGGCCTGGCTCCCAGGCCTGGCTCTGCCCAGCATCTTACTGCCCTGTAGGGGAACAGGTTAACTCCTCTGTGCCTCAGGCTCAGCCTTGAAACCCAAGAGATGATGGCACTTCCCTCACAGGCTGTGAAGACTGAGTGTTCCCTCACATGACATCTGTGGAAGTTTGCCTCGTGTGTCCAACTAGGCCAATGTTAGCTCTCAGGTTTATTTTCTTCTTTTCCTGTCCTGAAATATATCAGATAAACGTCAAACAAATACTTGTTTCTAGGGGCTACTTGAGAAAGAGAGGGCTAAGATGTTAGTTACTTTGCATTAAAAGTTTTAGATCTTGGGGCGCCTGGGTGACTCAGTGGGTTAAAGCCTCTGCCTTCGGCTCAGGTCATGATCCCAGGGTCCTTGGATCAAGCCCCACATCGGGCTCTCTGCTCAGCAGGGAGCCTGCTTCCCTCTCTCTGCCTGCCTCTCTGCCTACTTGTGATCTCCGTCTGTCAAATTTTAAAAAATAATCTTTTAAAAAATTAAATAAAAGTTTTAGATCTACAGTTGAACCTTGAACAGTGTGGGGGCTTCTGAGGGCGCCAGCACACCCCCCACCACTGTACAGTTGAAAATCCATCTATAATGATTCCCCAAAAATGTGTTTACTAATAGCCTACTGTTGACTGGAAACCTTACTGATAAACTGTTGATTGGCATGTATTTTGTATATTATATGATTTATATACTGTATTCTTAAGATAGAAAAAATGTTAAAATCATAAGAAAAATACATTTATAGTACTGTACTATAAAAAAAATCTATGTATAAATGGACCCATTCTTTTCAAACCTGTGTTGTTCAAGGGTCAACTGTATTAAAATCAGTAGTTTAAGTAGTAGACAGCTGATCTCAGGAAATATTCCACCTAGCTCGTTTTAAAATTATCAACTTAGGGGCGCCTGGGTGGCTCAGTGGGTTAAGCCACTGCCTTCAGCTCAGGTCATGATCTCAGGGTCCTGGGATCGAGTCCCGCATCGGGCTCTCTGCTCAGCGGGGAGCCTGCTTCCTCCTCTCTCTCTGCCTGTCTCTCTGCCTACTTGTGATCTCTGTCTGTCAAATAAATAAATAAAATCTTTAAAAAAAAAATAAAATAAAATTATCAACTTAATATGAGTTGATTACAATATATAAACCATTCCGTTATTTTGATCGAGGAGTGTGCTGGCCCCTAATAGCTTTCGAATTAAACACATTTTTGGTTTTATGCCTTTCTCAGATCAGTATTTGGGAGCAGCATACATCAAAACAGGACTTTCTGATACTAAAATGTGTAGGCACTAGGGGCGCCTGGGTGGCTCAGTGGGTTAAGCCGCTGCCTTCGGCTCAGGTCATGATCTCGGGGTCCTGGGATCAAGTCCCGCATCGGGCTGTCTGCTCAGCAGGGAGACTGCTTCCCTCTCTCTCTCTCTGCACCTGCCTCTCTGTCTACTTGTGATCTCTCTCTGTCAAATAAATAAAATCTTTAAAAAAAAAAAAATGTGTAGGCACCAGATAAAAAAGAAGCAATCACTTTTTTTTTTTTTTTTTAATTCAGTAGTGTCACTCCTGTGTGAAGAATTGCAGGGGGAAATGCCATAGAGTAAAAATCGGAAGTCAGACAAAGTTTGCAGACAAGGCAGGGGCAGGGCGGAACTGCTGATCGCTGGCCCCTGAGGACCCAACCATGCCCTTTGCACTGAAACGTGACCCAACTCCAATGCAGCTTCTGGCAGCGTCAGGCCAGGTACCCAGGATGACCCTAGACCCCCTTAAAGTGACTGCCTGAGAAAGCTGCACGCTCACAGAATCTGATCCAGCCAAAGCATGGCAATGAGCAGATAGGTCCCTGAACCCCCTCTTAGAGCAGTTACTTTTAGAAAGCCAGCAATTATAAATCCTTCGCTGCCCTTTGAGATATGAAACTACTGCCAGAAAATATTGAAGCAACCCAAGCTGTCTCTGAAGAGTGAATACCCAGAAGAGCCTCATTCAGGTGGGCACCTTGTTTCAATGTGCCCCACCACCTGCTATCATAAAGATGGGGGAGAAGTGCCAACTCACAAATCCAATGGCCTTGTCACACAGACCAAGCCCATCACATCCCTCCCTGCCTTTCCCTTAGCGCACCCAGCCTTTTTAAAAAGTCTGCAGCCTTTTTTTTCCAGGAAACTGGCTCAGTTCACACCAGACCCCAGTGCAGTCAAGTCTGCCCTCACCCCTTCATCAAAATGGCTGTTTCTCTGACACGGGGACAGGCATCACCTGGGGTTGGTTAAACTGACACAAACGGTCTCCTGGACAAAGCTGTGTCACAGGCAGGATTTGGCCAGATGGAGGTACCAGTCTACAAGCGAAACGACCTTTGGAGTTTAGTATCAGCAGAGAAACGATTCTGTATTGAAGTATATGTGCAAGACTACAAACGATCAAAGACAAGAATGAACTGTCATAAAAGGTGGGAAAAACAAAGACCTGATTTTTTTTAAGATTTTATTTATTTATTTGACACAGAAGCAGGAAGAGAGAGAGGAGGAAGCAGGCTCCCCGCTGAGCAGAGAGCCTGATGCGGGGCTCAATCCCAGGACCCAGGGACCACGACCTGAGCCGAAGGCAGAGGCTTTAACCCACTGAGCCACCCAGGCGCCCCAAGACCTCATTTTCTGTCCAGTTCCAGGAGTCCAGACAATTCCACCAGAACCCAAAATGGTAATGGACACTGTGGGAAGCCCTGCGCTCCACACTGCAGTGAGCAAGGCCAGCTGTCTGCTAGGTTAGCACTTGGGATGGAATTCTACAGAGGAAAGCCAGTGAAATAATGGCATCTTTTGTCAGTGGCAGCATTCTGACATACACAATTAGGTAAGGGGTTTATGAGGTCTGAGGCAAGATATGACATAGGGCAAACTAGGACTTCCATCAACTTTAGATTTGGAGATGCATTTAGCCTAAAAACAAAAACAAAAACACCGTGTTTTTAAACTAACACCCAACAGATACTGATCACCAAGAGAAAAATGTTGGCTCACTACACTCATGAAAACAGATTACACAGATATGCAACTAAAGACAAACACTAGCAATGTGTTCTCCCACCTCATTTCAAAGTTCAAACAAAAGGAGTGTTAAAAATCTCAAAAGCTGAAACTATACCAAAAGATGTACTATTAATAGGGTCATGGATCCCACCATGTACTGTTTAGTGTTTTCAAAAGCCTACCCCGAACTTTTTACAGTTGATAGAGATCTCTACCCAAAAGGAGTTTGATATGTTGAGGAACTTTCTCAAAAGTCCATTTGTCTCCCCCATTTATTAGGAAAACAATTACATTAAAAGAACAAATAAAAACTATTCTGCTGGAATTTCATTTAAGCTGATGCCCTTTAATACATCCTGGATTATTGCACATTTATAAAAGATGCGCTTTATTGACTAGAGTGAAAAGACAAGAGGTGTAAGGACAACAATTTATTCACTTGATTATGAATAGGAATGAGTAATGGAAGTACCAAAAAATGAATAAACAACATTCAATTACTACATCCCTACTCTAGAACAGTGTTTTGGGCTTAATCACTTTAAGAACTCAACTCCTAACTTCCATGTCGGACACTCTCCCAACTGTGCCACTTGGGCACACTCGTTCCCTCCCAAAGCAGGTCATCAATGTAGCCATGCCATGGGCTTGTCAGTCCATGGTCCCTTGTCACTGCTGGGTCTCATAAGTCAGATAGGAGACTTGTAGCCAGTGAGACACAAGGGGAGGACTGCTGAGAGGCTCCTGGGGAGGGTTTTCTAACGATGTCATGAGATGCACAGATGGGAAGCCCTCTCCTTTGGGTGGGTGTCGCAGTCAAGTGTCTGTAGCTGTCAGCCTGCGCTGGCCTCACAGGCAAGTGAGCTGGAGCCAGCCCACCTCTGGCCTTCCTATGTGAGCCAAGTTTTCCTTAAAACCCAGCTGAATCAGGATTTCCTGGTGCCTACGGCTCAATACACCCTGATCTATTACTCCCTAATTCAAGAAATGCTTCTGGATAACTCACCTGGAGAGGCCCAAGTCAGGCTGACTTGCCAGGACTTGGGATCAATGTGACCATCCATGATGACTCGCTTCGAGAGAAGCACAGCAGCAGGTTTTTTCACCGACTGTCCCCTTACACATTAGCAAAAGCAACATTTTCATGGGGCACTCCGGGCATAGTAATTTTATCAACATTTAAATATTAAAAACAAAAACCACCATTGCTTTGCTTTGTTACATGTTTATTTAGCGCCTGCTAAGTACCAGGCACTGTGTGTGCACCGTGAGGAATATATAGATGAACAAGACATAATTCTTGCCCTTAACAAGCTCAGGGACTGGTGTGGGAAATGAGACATGTACACAAATAACTACATCATACCAGGCAGAAAGCAGTAAATGCCATGAGACTGATCCCAGTAGGTATTATGAGGGAAAAAATATCACCTTCGTCTGAGAATACAAGATTAGAGAAGGTGTTTCAGAAGTAGGGGGTCTGGGGAAAATTAAAGCAGGAAAACCCGTTAAAGACAGAAGTAGGAAGGGCTAAGAGCTGCGGAAGGAGGAGCCCAGAGGGCCGGCAAACGCGGGGCGGGCGGGCGGGGCCCGAGCAGGGGGCGGGGCTCGGGCGGATGGGCGGGGCAAGCAACTGGGAGAAGCGTCGGGCTCCGCAGAAGGTGGTTCTCTAACCACACACGCCAAAGCGGTTCCAACTTTGAGGGGAGCTTCTGAAGAGCGATCTTCCCCCGAACGAGCTCTGCTGCATAAAGCTTGATGTGGAGGCATTGGATAGTGACTTCACAGAGAAAGGACTGAGGGAAACCCGGGCCGGAGTGACACGGCGCGCGCAGCGAGAAAGGGGGTGTCGGGTGGAAGACAGGAATGACGAAGTATGGAAAAGCGGGCATGGAGGAGGTAAGGTGAGTGAGAGGTGACTGAGTTTCGCAGCTGGAGACCGAGAAGGAGCCATTCAGGGAGCTGGGAATATCCCGAGGGAAAGTCTGGATTTGGGGAGAGAAGCGGGAAGATGGGGTGCCGGCGTGCTGGCGGGTGTGCAGGGCGGAGCGACCCGCGGGCAGTGACGAGGGGGGCTAAGGGTTCGGGGTGGAGGTCCACGGCGGAACGCAGGCCAGAGTCGTCCTACTGTGGTAAGGGCTGGGGAGACGTGGAGGTGGCCCCGTCGCACGGCGGAAGAGCGGGCCCAAGCACAACCTATTCCACCTTTTCCTCCATACGGAATTCTCACAGAAAAGTCGTTAAGCATGATGATGCATCATAGAAAAGTGCTGTTTTCAAAATGTCTCCTGTCTTCACTCCTGAAACACTATTTCTTCAGTTTCGTGATTCCACACAGGAAAGTGCCTCCACTGTGGAGGGTCGTTCTGAAAAGATTTACTCCAATGAGAGTCTTGTTTTGTTTGTTTAACTTTTCATTCTCACTTATTTTGAAGAGTTCTCTGTAATAAAATTATTTTCCTAAGGATTTCAGAAAAGCTACCGATGTATCCCACCTCAGTAAGCCTAAGAGCTGGAAGGAACCAAAGAGGTCATCCCTGTCTCTCTCATTTCACAGATGAGGGAACACGCGCCCAGAGAGGCCAAGGGACTTGCTGGCATCTCACATGGCAAGGATGGCAAAGCTGGCGCCACAAGCAAGGCAGTGTGCTTTTCTCTGCCACACTAGAACCCTGGGCGCCAGCCACCATCTAGACGCACAGTGAGAGACAGACAAGTAGGCAGACAGACAGCCAAATAGGTATGTAAGTATTATAACTATAAGCAAGAGTGGCTGGAATAACACATCTATATTTTAACATCCTTTTCCAAGTAGGGAAAAGGAGAGAATCCCTTCAGACAGAAAGGCATTTTTTGGACCCACCAATGCCTTGCAAATCTGAAAAGGAAATTACTGACTTTCTTAAAATACTAAACTGCACTTAACCACAAAAAATATCAGGCCACATCACTACCCATCCCATTCGATAAGACTTCTAGTCAGCCACAGTAGAAATGAAGGTATTCTTGGCTGGCATGTGTGTACCTGGAAAGGCAGTCTACAGGAAAACAAGATATTAAAAATTAGACTTTAGATTGTTTTATCTGCCACAGACACAAAATGCCCATGGCAATTTCCTTTTGAAGAGTTAAATGACAAATCCTTAAAATGAAATTCTAAATTCATCCAGAAAAAAGACAATTATATTCCAAACATATAAGTCTCAAATATACAGAGTTCTGATAAACAGCCGCATCATAGTAAACCAGCCAGAGCACATCGGCACCTTCCCCAATCACTGGGAAATACACATCCTACTGATTCTATAATTCATGGTTCCCTTTAATAAAGGCTGCTTCAACACTCCCGCAGGCCCACTAGAGTCTGCTAGCAATGCATTTCAGCTGGAGCTGTCAGATTTTCCAAAAAACCTTCTTTTTATAAAGAATGTAGGCAATGAGCACCCAAACTGCAGTGGCGACTATGTTCTGAGTTAGGTGCTCTTTGTGCGACTGATTATCCTGTAGTTTCCACTGAAAGGGGAAGTAGTTCTCAAACACCTCATGGCCAACGTACACCAGAATAGAGTTCATTCCTGGAGAAGAAATACAGAAAATAATATTTTCCTGAGTCACATCTGATCATCTGTTTAATTCTTGAAATTTGACTTTAGTGAAAAAAACAAAATGCACACACTTAATAAATAATGCACTTCTTAAATACTTAAGTGTAAGCTAAATCAAAAATTAGAAAATATTTATAATGATGTAATTCTTGAATACTAAATCTATAAGGAGAGCCAAAATCATTAACTTATCTTTTCTAGACCGGAAACTTGAGGTCAGAAAAATCTGTCAGTGAGTCACTGAAATGACTGGGTCTAGGGCACCTAGGTGGCTCAGTCAGTTAAGCATCTGACTCTTGGTTTCAGCTCAGGTCATGATCACAGGGTCCTGGGATCAGGCCCCAACGTGGGATCTGCACTCATGGCAGAGATCGCTTGAGATTTTCTCTCTCTCTCTCTCTCTCCTTCTGCCGCTCTCCACCCTGCATGCATATGCTCTCTCTCTCAAATAAATAAATTAATCTTTAAAAAAAGTGATTGCGTCTCTCAGTCTTCAGGCAGATTTGCATCAAAACCATTCCATTTATCTCTTGATACCATTTATCTCCAGTATCTCTTGATATTTCTTATGCATCATCTATAAGGCAGTACATTTATATACAGAAAGAAGGCATGGTCTCATTGCTGAAGCATTAGAAACTGAATGATATCCCCTGGATTGTTTTTGATGCTCCACAACTCAGGACTGCCTGAAGAAACAAGTGGTACTTGGTTGTGACCCTACAATCTTAACCGATAAAATGGGTGGACTCCTTTGGAACAGGCCAGGCATGTCCTGCATGTGGCCCCAGCGGCTTTCTCCCTCAGTCTGCATCTTGGAAACCTGCCACGAGGGGCCATGGCCTCAGGCCTCAGCTGTCTCTGGGCCTGCCCACTAGGTCACCATCATCAACTCCAAATTAGAGGTTTACCTGGGTAGAAGAACGGGGTTCCCGTCCACAGTCCCTTTACATCCACAATGGGGTACAGGATAAGCAGGATGAAGAAGGCAAAGGAGCTCAGTGTGGTGACATATGAAACGGACCTACAAGGTGAATGAGGTGTTTCAGGGCTCCTGAGGAGCACATCCAGTATCAGCAAGATCAACCCAACATTATTTTCTATACCTACCACAGATTTTTGTTTATTGGAATAAAGCCTTCATTTTCAGAAAATTTCGTCAAAGCAACAGAAATAAGCCCCTATAAAAGGGGGAGAAGGATGTTAGTTTTTTAAAATATTATCTCAAAAAACAATTATGCTTCAAAACTGGAAAATATGTTATTTAATTACTTAGGGAGGCCTGAAAATTGTGTCTTACATTTTATTCTTTTAACTGGAAAACTATTTTCAAGATGCATACCTAAAAATATTCTCCAAAACAAAAAATCTCCAAAGCATTCTCCTGAGTCAAAGGTAAACAAATAAATAAATTAGAGAGGAAATGTGAAGGATAAAATGAACAGCCCAACTTTCAACTCTCCGTCACTGGGAGATCTGGAAGCGTACCTTTGATAGCTATTACCCTGCTCTTCCTGGTCTGGCTCCCCACCGGAACCCACACAATTTCTTCACTACTCCAGCTGGCCTGTTCGACAGCAAACACTCTTAGTTATAAAGACATTTGCCTAAGAAAATAAACCTGAGAGTTCAGGTGTAAAGACATGTTCCTCTCAGCTGTTCTGGTGAAGAATGTAACCCTATGCTTTGGTGGCAGCTGCTGTCCAGTGCTGCTCAACATTTTCTTTCTTCGAAACATGTATAGATAGGATTTTAGTGAGGAATGCCAGTTACTTACTAGAAAACAACACCAGGCAGTAAATCTGATCAGAATGTCTTTGGTCTGATCCTTGTAATACAAGAGTATTTTTCCTGCCTAGAGAAGAAAACACAGATGACCAAGAGAACTGCTTAAGGTATATTCGTGTTTTGTGTTCATCTACATCCTAATCACTCAACAGATAGACTCATCTGCCAGGCATGCTGCTAGATGCGGGGATTACCGAGAGGAATGGAACATCACCCCTGCCCTTGACAACTGGCCACAGAGGCACGGGGGACTCCTCGGGAAGATGGGAGGAGATGCCAGGGAAGAAGTGCCGTCCGGTTGAGGCTACGAGTGCAAAGCAGGAAGGGCATCTGGGCAGAATGGAACAGCATGCACAGAAACAGGTCAGATGGCTGAAAGAGCACGTGTCCCTGAACTGCAGGTCACTGAGAAAGGCTAGAGGGTTGGGAAGGTGGGGGGAAGGTGGGTTTGTGGGTCTCACTGGTGAGGCACAGGCTTTCTCCCATGCATAAGAGGGAGCCGAGGAAAGTCACTTCTCCCCCACCCCCAAAAAAAACCAGTAACACGGGACCAGCTCAGACTGGCCTGCTAGACAGCTCAGTTTAGTGGCAGTAAAGAAGAGGGTGGTACTAGAGGCAGAAACAGAAGCAGTATAATCTGGACTTTGCCTAAAATCCCCTGAAATTAGGAATTAATTTCTGAAAAACATCAAAGGATAAGAAAATGTTCGTAATAACTTGTGACTAAAACTAAAATTTATGAATGTTTTCTATGTGCCAGTTCTTAGAATTTCACAGGAATTACTCAGTCCTCTCCACACATTCCTGAAGTAGATGCTATCAGAGCACAGAGGGATGAACATGCCCGAGGCTACCCAGTTAGAAAGTGGTAGAGCAGGTTCAAGCCCAGACAGTGTGGCCCCAGGTCTCACTCCTAACCCTACCCCAGGCTGCTCTCGGTGGCACAGATTCATCCCTGCAGATCTGCAGATACAGGAATGAAATGAATATATGTGAAAGTACCCACTGTGAACTGTAGTGTGCTACAGAGGTGAGTATAGAGCAGTATTTCTAAATATGAATCGCCAAAATGTATACATTTTAGATCCACACTATCCAATATGGTAGCTACTAGCCATACTGGAGACTATTTGAAGTTAAATTTAAACTAATTGAAAAAAAATTTTTAATTTTGTTCCTTGGTCATACTAGCCACATTTCAAGTACTCAAAAGCCACATGGACATGAATATTTTCATCAGAGCCTTCCATCTGCTGCTTTACAGACTTTTCCCTCCCCCGAGATAGCTCTGCTCAAAAAAGAGTTTCAAACACCAATAAGGAGAAATTTAGGGGGGAAAAAAATGTAGACTGCTCAAAATTTTTAAAAAATTGCATGTGAGATAAACCAAGAACAACCTGTATTTGACTCTGGTATACAATATGCATAACCTGAAACCATACAGTGGTTACAAAAGAAAGAAATGTGACAGGAGGGAACACAGGGACTTCCCAACACCACCAGCACCCAAACATTTTGCACCCTCCAACAGGGAGACCTTTTACACAGAAACTGCTATGCCTTCATTCCTAAGATAAGCCATATAAACAATGAGAATTTGGGGGTGAGGGAATATAGAAATTATACCTAATTATTTCCATGTGCTGAATTTTAGCAACTTCTGATTTTGACAATCTGTCACATATAACAAAATTTATTAGACCATAGAAGGTATGCTTCCAATTACTTGTTTTAATTAAACAATTTTTGAATTAGTGATGAATAATCATGAACTGTCAGGAAAATGTACACCCTAATGAAATGAACATATACCTGAACGCCTAAAAATGCCATCACAATGGAGTTGATGGTCCCTAAAATTCCCTCTGGATCGTAGGCCACCTGGGTATGATAAAGCACCTTAACAAAACAGAAAAAGAAGGCAGGACTCAGACCACAAAATGCACGCAAACAATTCAGATATCAAATACAAACTTAAAGACACTCCAGAATTCAATGGTTTTCATTTTTGCTACAGAAATTCATGGCCAGCTTGTGGGGATTATAGGCAGAATACTTCTGATCATTAAAGTGTGGGGTGTGTGATACCAGAAGGGACCGCAGAGCCCAGGGATGAGCCATGACCCAGAACAGCCACTTCAACTTCAGGGGCCAGTGATTTGATGCATCCCTAACTGGTTCCAACACTGTCCATAATACCTTCGTCACTGTCAGGTTTATTCCCTTTAGTCAACCCTACTGTAACATCAAAAAGCTGTTCCTGGGACACCTGGAACTGGCTGAGTTGGTTAAGTGGCTGCCTTCGGCTCAGGTCGTAATCTGAGGGTCCTGGGATCAAGCCCTATGTCAGTCTTCCTGCTCAGTGGGGAGCCTGCTTCTCCCTCTCCCTCTGCCCCACCCCACCCCACTCCTGTTGTGCTCTCTCTCAAATAAATAAAATCTTTAAAAAAAAAAAAAAAAAAGTCTGTTCCTTCCTAATTTCCTTTACGGCAAATAACATTATCTGGGGGCGCCTGGGTGGTTCAGTTGGTTAAGCATCTGCCTTTGCCTCAGGGTCCTTCGATCGTGACCCCCATTCAGCTCCCTGCTCAGCAGAGCCTGCTTCTCCCTCTCCCTCTGCCTGCTGCTCTGCCTACTTGTGCTCTCTTTCTCTCAAGTAAATAAATAAAATCTTTTTTAAAAAAAATTTTTAATATATATCTGTATTATTTTATTATAAAACAAGCATCCATGTAGAAACTGCAGAAATTTGGAAACTGCGATGGATGCCACAGTGCATCCCTCAGATATCCCCCTGCCCATGCCTCTTAGGACTGAAGTATTCATTCCCTAAGCTTGTAGAAATATCACTGGTCAAAAGCTCTCAGCCAAGTCCCTTTTCTGGATCTGTCCTTGACTGAAGAGAGCTGCCTCTCCAAGAGCTACACTCCCTTGCTGGGGGTGGTACACATCCAATGGCCCGATCCCTGACTCCAATTCAGAACCACTCTAAAGCACCAGTCTAGGCCCCCAGGAGATTAGCTAAGGTTTTGTGTAACTACCAGCCAGTCCAACGTCCCCTTCTGCCCATTCCTGCTTCCTCTGATCCTGAGCAGGGGCTGATTCCAAAAGGATGACCTGAAAGCTTCCTACACACCAATCTGGGCCTCAGTCTGCTGCCAGGAAGTCTGAGCTGAGCCACCACATGCCTGATCCACTGCATCTGCACTTTCTTTCTTTTTTTTTTTTTTTTTTTAAAGATTTTATCTATTTGACAGACAGAAATCACAAGTAGGCAGAGAGGCAGGCAGAGAGAAAGAGAGGAGAAAGCAGGCTCCCTGCTGAGCAGAGAGACCGATGCGGGGCTTGATCGCAGGACCCTGGGATCATGACCTGAGCCGAAGGCAGAGGCTTAACCCACTGAGCCACCCAGGCGCCCCACATCTGCACTTTCAAATCCAAAGTTACTGAGATACACAGCCCCATAATAAACACTTCATTTCCTAAATCAGTGAACTTTTCAAATAAAAATTAGTTCTCATGATAGTTTGTTAAATGGACAGAGTCTCCAGTTGGCCAGCCCTTTCTATTTTCCTTCACTTCAGAGCTCCCAAGGGTCTCGCTAAAAGTGAAAGGTCGTCTCACTCACGGCGGAAGAAGGATGCTGGTAAATGTGGTCATCTCCCAAAAGCAGGCGGTCAATGTAGCCAGCAGCTCCTCCAGTGCAATTTGGATACTTCCCCAAATCTCCAATGCCACCAGGGCCGAGATAACCACTGGGAAAGTGAAAACATGTACTTAATGAACAAGACTTCAGTGGGAATTAAGGCTTACCCTGGCAACAGTCAGAGCCCAAAAAGAAGCTTCAAACACAGAACACCCTTGGCACCACACACTCCTCGTGGATGCTTTTCTGACTTGACTACTCCCCACAAGCTAGGGCGGGCAGCCCAACTTCCCTTCAAACAGACCCCGAAAAAGCCTCATGGAGACAGTCCTCTGGACATACACCAAACTCCTCTCCCAATACACATGATGCCTCAAAGGAGAAGAAAGAGAGAAAGCAAGTTCCTCTTCCTCCGGAAATCTGCAAGTTCTCACCCCAGAAGCTCTGACTTGGCAGAAAAGGACATGCAAAAAGGGATTACCTACATGGGCTCACTTACGTAGGACATCCAGGAACAGGCAAGAAGAATGTCAAAGCCAGCCAAATGCTTTCCAGCATTAGAATGAAGAGCCACTGGGGCCAGCTGAAGATGATGTCTCGAAGGGAAAAGCAGCTTCTCTCCTGAGTGAGGAGTTATTAAAAAAACAAAAATGAACTACATGTAAGTAGAAGAGGAAAAAATAAGCAGTAAACATATTTGGGAAATTCCTGGTGATTCTTCTGTTGGCCTGTATGGTAGTAATACAAAAACAGGTGCACGTTTATTTCATATACGTTATGTGGTCTACCTGCCCCTCTCCATGAATATAGTAAAACATTAGTTAAGAAGAAATCACTGGATGGGACACCAGGATGGCTCAGTCAGTTAAGTGCCCAACTCTTGATTTCGGCTCAGGTAAGATCAAGCCCTGCATCCAGCTCTGCGCTCAGCATGGAGTCTGTTTGGGATTCGCTCTCTCCCTCTCCCTCCACCCCTCCCTGACTCATGCTCACTCTCTAAATAAATAAATAAAATCTTAAAAAAAATTAACTGGACAATTCTACTCTTACATCCAAGAGAACTGAAAACAGATGTTCACACAAAAACTTATATACAAATATACATAGAATCTTTATTCATACTTGCCAAAGAATGGAAATAAGTCAAATGCCTATCAATTGATGAATGTATCAAGAAAGTAGTACATTCATAAAATGGAGTATTATTCAGCAATAAAAAGGAATAAAGCACCAATACACAGCCTTTGAAAAATATGCTAAGTGAAAGAAACCAAACCACAAGGCACATGTTATATAATTCCATTTATATGAAATGTCCAAAACAGGTAAATCTACAGAGACAGAAAGTGGAGGAGGGGTTGCCTGGGACTGGGAGAGTCACGGGGAACAGCGAATGGCTGGTAGTAAGTACAGGGTTTCTTGTGAGGTAAAGAAAATGTCCTAGAATTGGGTAGTGCTGATTACTGCACGACTCTGTGAATATACTAAGTATCACTGAATTACACACTTCAAACTGGTGAGTTTTATGGTATGTGAAATATATCTCAATAAAGCTGCGATTTAAAAAGCTATTTTAAAAACCACATTTTAAGAAAGGAAAATGGAATTTAAACTTTTGGAGCTGTCCTGACTGAAGGAAGGAGTACAGCCTACCTATCCCTGGTATCTCACCCAAACCCTTGCTCCATTGTTGGGGTGGCGGATGAGCCTCCACAGACCCTGGGTCCCACATGACTAACCAAGCCCACATTCATGTCTCATCTCACTTCATCTCAAGAAAATCCACAGCAGAGGGTACACAAACAATGACCTAGCAGGGAGAGCAGGTAAATGAATAATGATCCAATACACTCCAAGGATATATGACCAAGCAATCATTACAGGAAGAGCCAAGAAGATCAGTTTAGTAAAGAATTTGCTAGTCACATATATGGAAAGGAGCCAGAAAACAAATACAGCTTTATTAATTTATTAAGAAGGACCCCAAGTAGAAGAATTTAAGTATTTCTTCCTGAATATTTGTCTCTACTAGGGAAAAAAAGCTCCACCTGCGGTATCTCAACAGAGTAATTTATAGTAAGATAGAAAGCAATCGTGAAAGAAGTGAGGCTCTCATACTTCCCACAAAAAAGAAATATGAAGTAGCCAAGACTGCCAAGGATAATACTGTCATTCTCCTCTACCCTACTTTGGCATTTTTCCTCTAAGATGAATCTTCACAGTATCCATATAGATACTGAAATGTTTTGTGAGTTTTCTAAATATCCTGTACTACGACGAAATGGAAAAACTGGCAGTAATGCCCCCAAAGACTGGGGGCTGATGGTGATATTATTTAATGCCATCAAAATGCATTTGATTACTGGGAACTTAAAAATGTATTAAGAGGGTAGATCTCATGGTATGTGTTTTTTTCCCCCACAAAAGAGAAAAAGGATTGATGTAAAGACTAAAGGAAAATAACTAATTGAAGGAAAAAAGATGCACTTGACTAATAGAATTAAGTACTGAGATACACTACTCTGCCCAGAACTAAAGAAGATTCTGAAAATCATACAGTGATTCCCACCATCCCCTCCGACCCTATGTTTAAAAGTAGGATTTCTTACCGAGGCACAACTTTCAGGCACAGGTTTAGCAAAGATGAGCTCTAACACAGCAACCACAAAGTAGGTCACCCCCAGCCTCTGGAGCACACCAGGAATTCGTACCTTATCCCAAGACACTGCAGAAGGCACAAATTTGGTATAGTGTTAGCCAGCATTCCTCCTCCTGCCCTAGACAACATTACTGTTCTCTAGGTGGGGGAAAGCATACCTCTATTGCACTTAAGTTGTTGTCTAGGCCTTTGGAGATAGGAATGCATAGGGGACTTGGCTCAAACTCATAGCAGGAAGTGGCCAGCTAAGACACAGGGAAAAGAACACGTGTTCAGGTGCCTAGGTGGCTGAGCTGGTTGGGCAACTGCCTTCGACTCAGGTCATGATCCCAGAGTCCCCGGATCGAGTCCCACATAGGGCTCCCAGCTCCATGGGGAGTCTGCTTCTCCCTCTGACCTTCTCCCCTCTCATGCTCTCTCTCACTCTCTCTCTCAAATAAATAAATAAAATCTGAAAAAAAAAAGCATGTTCCTTCAGTATGAGATAAAGCAAGGACTACCTAAAGTTCCTCTCCTGGCCCTTTATCATTCTGGGTATGGATTCAATTGACTCCCACATCTACCAGCAACTTGCAGAGCCAGCACAGGCCACCAACAGACTCTCCCTGTCTTATAGGCTACATGGCTACATCACTGGAAGAATGGGACCATGTAATGAATCCTACAATATATTCTCCTGGGAGCAGTGGCTCATTTTTTTGAGATGCATCGAATCAACTATTCAATGATACCTTCCCTTCTGACCCCAACTGGAAGTGACCTCTATCTCCCCCTAATGGCTACTCTTAGTGCTTCTTGTCCATGGGGACAATCTGGCTACTGTCCGGATAACTGTGTCCTGTTTTGCTAATGCCACTGTACGCCCCTTGAGTACAGCTAACTATTGCCTTCCCTGACCCTGATGCACGTCCCAAGCACGGGGTATGCGTCCTTCCCTCGGCCTTCCCATCTCACTCACTGCTAAAGCAATAACAAAGATATTCCTTTCCAGCAACCCAACAGGCATACATGTGATGACAAAGGTGGATTCTTGAACTACCAATCTCCTTATTATGGAAGTCGATGAATCCAAAGTGGCAGGAAGGCAGGGTCCAGAACAAGGTGACCTGATCTGGCCCTACTACTCTGTTCCTGCCTCAGAAGACCCACAGAAAGCACTTCAATCTCTCTAGGACTCAGAGTCTTCCTTTGTATAGCAGAAGGGTCTAAGTGGTCTTAGAAGCTCTTCCCAGGTCTAAAGTCCAAAGACAGTAACAATAATGCCCGAAGTTATACAAGCAGGTATATACTTTTCCAACAACTGTTCTTTTTGCAGGAATCTGAGATGGAAGAATTATATTTCTTTTAAATTATGACATGTAGCTTCCACATTTCAACCACAATATATACTAACAAGAGGTGAAAAAATACTTACATGGACCAAGGCAATAATTGGGATTCACAATGACCACTCCTATACAGATTAACAGGAAACTCCTCCATGCAATTTTCCCTAGCAATCTGAATTTTGAACATCCTCGCTGCAGTATGGAAGTCATTGACAGAAAAACTGAAGATCCCATAATAAATACAAACCTAAAAAAAAAGACAGCTATTAAGAGGTGATCATTTCTAGGGTGGTTTTTTTTTTTTTTTTGGTCTATATATCATTAATATTTTGTAATCTACTACATAAAAGAAGTGATACATTGTTTTTCTAAAGTAGCCAATTATGAAAGTAACACTGGAGGAAGAATCAGAACAAAACCATTTTGGACCATCAAGTCATATCCTAGAAGGAAAATTCTTCAGGGCTGAGTACAATCCAAGGACAAAGTCTCCCATTTATTATTAAAGAGAAACAATAAGAGACTCTTAATCTCACAAAACAAACTGAGGGTTGCAGGGTGGGGGTGTAGGGAGAGGGTGGCTGGGTTATGGACATTGGGGAGGGTATGTGCTATGGTAAGTGCTGTGAACTGTATAAACCTGGTGATTCACAGATCTGTACCCCTGGGGCTAATAACACATTATATGTTAATTTAAAAAAATTTTTAATTAAATTAAATTTTAAAAAGAGAGAGAGAAACAATGATGAAGATGCTAGAATCGAAACAACTAGACATTCATGACCACACCCTCAAAGTCCCTGAGAAACAAACAACATACATCAATCATTCCTATATTCACTCTTTCTCCTGAAAGAAAAATGAAAGCTATTTCTTTTTCTAATTTTGTCTGAGCCACATACCTCTTTTCTTGCCTTTTACTAAATTAATTCTTTAAAAAAAAAAAAGTCAGAATAGCAATCTTTCCAATGATTGTGCATGAGGGCTAACAGAGGTGAGAATTTGCCCTTGCCACATTTCTTGATATCCCCTGGCTTCCCTTCTTGGGGTCACCTAATTGGATAAAAAGTGTCGAGTAACAGAAATGGGAACACATTTCCTACAGGGAATCTCATAAATAATGTACAAAAATGGGAACTCTGGGTGGTTCAGTCCATTAAGCGTCTGCCTTCAGCTCAATTCATGATCCCAGTTTCCTGGGATCGAACCAAGCATTGGGCTCCCTGCTCAGCAGGGAGTCTGCGTCTCCCTCTGCCTTTGCACCTTGTTCATGCACACGTGCTCTCTAATAAATAAAATCTTAAAAAAAAAAAAAAGTACATAAATAATTACCAGGTCTTCAGGCATGTAAAAACTTCCTCAAACCCAAAACCACCTCAATCAAGAATCGCAGCTCCTCCGCAAGAAACCCTGAGTTCATATTGTGATGAAACACAAGGGACCAAAAACATAAACCAATAGCTAGTACTACTTCCTACAAATGGGACAAAGTCACTCAAAGCGTCAGAGGCAGTGACGCAAATCCCACACTATACAGGAAGTCAGGGTCCCTTAACAAGGTGAACAAGTCACAGATGATCAGAGATAGAGTGGGTCATTCCTGTATTACTTTAAATTTTAATTTAATACTATCATTGCCCAGTTACATACTTATCAGAATTTCCTGATGCCAATATACTACAATTTCTTTTAGGAAATATGATTTTTATACTTATTTTCAGGATTAGTGGGATTTAACCACATATTCAGAATTTATGATTTCCTATAAGATCCCAAGATGTATATACCATATCTATAAGAAGAAAATGTTCCCTGTGAAATCATTCATCTTTTATATGCAGGTTTTAGATACGCCCTCTTACCAAGCATATGAACTATCCAGTAACATAACTTTTGGAAGGACCTGTGAGCAACACAGGCCTGTGGCCCAGAACTCAAGGATGGTCTCAGAGAAAGGCTCCAGCATGAGCTGGACACTTGGATGACCTAGGGAAGAGCTGGTGGTAGACTGCAACTCACCATGGGAATACGAGGTCAGCCACCGTCAGTCCTGGAGAATAACACAAGCACAAGAGTAAGGAAAAAGACTCTAGAATGTAATACTTCCTAAAACGAATGGCTCCATTATATACTGATATATATGGAAAGTAAACTCACACTGAGAGTCTACAGGAAAACACTGTGAAGTAACATACAGACACTCCTTGGGGACCCTGGACCCAGTCACCAGGCCTGGTACATTTCCTAAGAACATGACTGAGCAGGGGAAAACCAGAGTAGAAGTCTGTGGACAAGTCTGTTATCTTTAAGCTGTGTTATTCAAAATCCATTCTTAAACCAACTACTGAGCCAGATTCACAACCATTACTCAACACCACTCACACCAACCTGAGTTCAATGGCACCCTGAGGAGGACCAAGAGTCTTAGAAGGTAGAACTCCCGTGTGGCTGTAATAAAAGTGTATCTAGATGACAAGAATCATTTACAACTAAATTCTTAACAGCTTCTGCAGAGTCCCATAGCCCTGCAGCAGAGTCTTGGGCATCCACTGTTATCACAGTGAAGCATTACAAAGCCACAGCACACAAAAGCAAGAACAAAACAAAAGGGTTAACAGCATCATCTAAAGGTCTGGGGGCAGAAGATCAGCACTCAGAGGAGGCTGGTGGGGCCTTGTCTCTGAGCTCCTGAGGGGATGCTGAGAGGTTCTCTTGTCCACACTTCTCTGAGGGGATCCTACACAAACAATACCACTTTTAGGAAATATCTTACCATTCCAACTTGAGTGTTTGAAGTACCAATATTTTCCTCCTCCATAATTGACGAAGACCATGAGGATGAGAGCTATCCTGTAAAGCAGCAAAGAGCACAATTTCAGGGCTTGCCCATGTGACAGGGAATGGCCCAACTGCAAGAGACACACTTACACTCACAGGGGCAGTCACAACACAGATACACTTAAAGAGCAGGAAACTATTATTTCTTTTTTTTTATTATTTTTTTAAGGTTTTATTTATTTATTTGACAGACAGAGATATCACAAGTAGGCAGAGAGGCAGGCAGAGAGAGAGAGGAGGAAGCAGGCTCTGTGCTAAGCAGAAAGCCCGATGCGGGACTTGATCCCAGGACGCCGGGATCACAACCTGAGCCGAAGGCAGAGGCTTTAACCCACTGAGCCACCCAGGTGCCCCAGGAAACTATTATTTCTAATTACTACAATTTGGGCCCTACACAAAGCCTTTCTGTTGCCAACATTTCCAACCTGATTTTTTTTTTTTAACTAGGCTCCAAGCGGGGGTCGAACTCATGACCCTGATCAAAACCTGAGCTGAGATCTAGAGTCAGACACTAGTGCTCGCTTCGGCAGCACATATACTAAAAAAAAAGAGTCAGACACTCAACTGATTAAGCCGTGGAGGCACCCCTCCAACATGATTTCTTAAGAGAAAATTACACTGACACTGAACTGTATAACTTGAAAACAAAACAGAACATTTCCCATCACTCCGCTCTGTGCTAATTACTTAGATGTTGCAGGTTTAAAGAACTGTAGTAGAAGGCATAGTCATTAGAGCTGAAGGCTCGAATCATGGGCCCTCAACTCTTATTAGGGCAAAACTCTCATCAGTTACCTCAGTGTGCTCCTCTGTAAGACAGGGAACATACCCACAGGGACCCCTGGAACCACTGAGGAAAATGATGTGTATCATGGCGCCTAACCAGGGCTTGGCACATTTTAGGCACTTAACAAATGTTAGTTCCTATCTACCAGCTAACATCTCATCTCCAAAAGTGGCAATGAGAATCGAAAAAAAGAGGAATAGGGGCTCCTGGGTAGCTGTTGGTTAAGCTTCTGACTCTTGCAGCTCAGGTCACGATCTCAGGGTTTGAGATCGAACCCCACATTGAGCTTCATGGAAGGCATGGAGTCTGTTTAAGATTGTCTCTCTTCCTCTGCCCCTCCCTCTCCCTGTCCTTCTCCTAAAAAAAAAAAGAAAGAGGAATATGATAAAACAGACTCTAAATATGCTACTGTTTAATGCTGATTCTGTAAGATACTGAAGAATGAAGACTTGAGTGTGTCACTGTGGTTATCCGTGGGGACTCTGGAGCCAAACTCCTGGAGTCAGATCCCAGCCATCCCACATCATCCCCAAGTGACCTCAGACATGTTACTTAACTCTGTGGCCCAGTCTCTTCATCTGTACCTGCTCACATTTTAAAAGGACATGCCTCAGGGGATTGTGAAGAGATTGAATAAACTACGACAAGTAAGAACAGTACCTGGCACAGGGTGAGAATTCAAGAATCCTTTGCAGTGGTTTTAATTCTTACTACTGCCTGGCTTCCAACATGCACCCCAGAGCACTCAGTGTCTGAGAAGGCTGGGACAGAATTGTAATTATCACCAGAGTTTCAAAGCCCTCCATCAGGGGCACATGGTGGCTCAGTCAGTTAAGTGTCTGCCTTTGGCTCAAGTCATGATCCCAGGGTCCTGGAATCAAGCCCCATAGGGTCTGTCTCCTCACTCAGTGAGGAGTCTGCTTCTCCTACTCTTTCTCCTCTATCTCCTACTCTATCAAATAAATAAATAATCTTAATTAAAAAAAAAAAAAGAAGAAGAAGAAAGAAAGCCCTCCATGGGTAGAAATGGAAGACCTAACACCTACATGTTTATTTTCAGCTATATGGTTTTAAACTTTATTTCCAGAGTTGGGTCCTGGCCCTCACACTTCTACCCAAACTCTAAAATAACAAGTTGCTGGGCGCCTGGGTGGCTCAGTGGGTTAAGCCGCTGCCTTCGGCTCAGGTCATGATCTCAGGGTCCTGGGATCGAGTACCGCATCGGGCTCTCTGCTCAGCAGGGAGCCTGCTTCCCTCTCTCTCTCTGCCTGCCTCTCCATCTACTTGTGATTTCTCTCTGTCAAATAAATAAATAAAAAATCTTAAAAAATAAAATAAAATAAAATAAAATAACAAGTTGCTGCAGGACGCTGGATTTGCCTCCCAGAGGGTTTGATATTCAAGCTGTTTTGCTAGCAGTGGGGAAGGGCCAGGACTGGCACACGCTGGTGTTTCATTTGTCTGACGGAATGGGGAGGGTGCAGATGGACATGCCACGGCCTGCCCACATGACCTTAACTCAGCAGAATCTCCGTACTAGCGCAAACTCGCTCTGGCCTCATCCCTTGATTCTTCTCCAGCAACTTTATACTTGCTATCATGACAGTTTTTGAGTAAAGAGAGGACACTGATTTTATTCTCACAGCAAGAAGTCCTGCCTATCCTATGAAGTAAAAGATATGTAAAATAGTTAAAAGCGTGTTTATGTGTAAACATGTAATTCTAGACTGCCTGTGCCCACCATGCCCCATGGAAGCCCCACATACCCTCTGAATGTGTCTACACAGCGGAGGCGTGGCGTTGCGGTGGGCGGACGCCATGCTTCCGGTTGAGCATCGCCACCGATGGAGGCTGCCCTGCTTGGAGACCCCAGCTCCTTCAGAAAAACGGGGAGAGAAACATGCCAGTTGATAATACTAGTGAGTTAATTTCAGTTTTCTGGTTTTTTAGGGAAGAAATTAACAGATGGGAGAGCTAAAAACCATTGTCCAGAACAATCCTTTAATTTGCTTTTGTAAAGATCCCAACCAGAGGTTTAGTTTTTCACAATTATTTCTGTGCTGTCTGCCGAGCCATGCTGATGAACCACCACAAAGACCTGGTCCGTAAGTGCATCTAGTACAAGAGGACAAGCAAATATGCCCATTTATGGACATATCTATGTCCATAATGAATTTATTAAAATAAGTAATCTATTTAATTACCACAGGAAGCCATCGATTTTTAATTTCATATTGATGGCTCTATTGTTTTTATCTTAATAGTCTCTATTTAACTGGATTGATTCAACAGTGCAGCCTGCAGAGAGAAAAATGTTTCCACACCATGCATATAATGCAACCCAAAGTTCCAGCTTCACCAGGAAAGAGAAGGGGATGGTGCCCTTCACCAGAGCTGCAGATAAGGCTGCCTGCTCTTTATGAAGGCTACAGAACACATGACCGACCTGGCCTTCCACAATATAAATAAGATTAATTAAGCCAGATAATAAAGATTATTAAATAGGGAATTATAAATTCCAAATAGAGAAAACCACCACACATGTTGCATTCTAATAACTCACAGAATTGATGAGGCGATCAGTTTCCCGGGAATTTATTGCTTTAGAAATCCAATTATGAAAGTCATCTAAACTGTAAAATAAATAAAAAGCTCAGTTAATTTGTTTTCTTTGGCAGAATTTTCAAAATGATTAGGTACTATACTGAAAAAAATTCATTAAGTTCATACTTCATACAAGTCAAAGAATTAAACATTTTAAAGTGTCTTTAAGTGTGGTGGGTCTTACTTCATCCACACTCCCACCCCTCACCCCCTTGCCTGCCTTAGATGGACTATTTTAAAGAATCCCAAACATGGTATCACTTAATCCATAAATACTGCAGTTTGTAGATCTAAAAAATAAACAACCCCTCTTTTTTTTAACAGAACTGCAGTTCCATTATTCAGTCTTAAAATATTATCAATAATTCCTTAGTTTTATTATCAATAACTTTATTATCAGTAATTCTTATCACAAGAGAGCCAGTTCAATTTCTGTCTCGTAAGTTTTTTCTCCAGCTTAATTATTCAGATAGCCTCTAAATATGACCCACTTATCTAAGGCACATATTCTTATTTTTTCTGTTTAGTCCCCACAACTCACTCCTATTTCTACTTTATTCAGCACTGGTAACATCACCATCACATGAAAACTATTAAAATCAAGACATCTAAGAAGGGAGAAAGGAGAAGGTAAGATATTTAAAAATTAAAATTTTAGAAACTCGCTTGATTTCCTTTTCCATGCTTGTCCTCCCAGTGAAAGGAGAGAGAGAACCGGTATTCTTACTACCAACTCAGATTTTGCTCTGTTTCCTCCGACACACCCGAACATCCCTGGACTTCCAGGGGCCCACTGGAAAGTGCTGGGGCAAGGGACAAGGGACTCCTGCTTTGCCATCAGAGCCTTCTGCCTGCAAGGCTGAAGAGGTGAACCACAAGCTACGAGGAGTTTCAATTCCACAGTGGAATGAGGTGAGGTTTGTTCCCTTTCCAAGAGCTCAAGATCAGCTACCAATTACTTTAAAAAGTGATGCCAAAGATCCATTCATATTAAAGGGACCAAATGAAAACATTAATAAACTGGAGTAGTATCTGCATTTTACCAAAAGATTGACAAGATAATATCTTTTTTTTTTTTAATTTTTTTTTTTAAGGATTTTATTTATTTATTTGACAGAGAGAAATCACAAGTAGACAGAGAGGCAGGCAGAGAGAGAGAGAGGGAAGCAGGCTCCCTGCTGAGCAGAGAGCCCGATGCGGGACTCGATCCCAGGACTCTGAGATCATGACCTGAGCCGAAGGCAGCGGCTTAACCCACTGAGCCACCCAGGCGCCCGACAAGATAATATCTTAATTCAAACAAACAACTCTGCCCCTAAAAAGCAGTCGGTTAAAAATCGTCTTCTGAGCAAGAAGTAGTCCTTTTACCCTTACAGACCCTTGTATTTCTAGGATGCACAAAGGAAGAATCAAGAGTATCTGAACTACCCCAAGCTGCTAGGTTTCCTCAAGGCAGCAGATTTGAAATACTAGGTTTTCTCCCTTCCAGTCTGAATATGGTCTGAACACCCATACAGTCAGAATATAGTCTGAACACCCATAAATAAAATCTTGTGATCCTTCCTGACCCTAACAGGCTGAGCATGTGAAAATTCCATCAATCTTACTTCTTTAAAAATACGAAAAAACTTTCCTTTCAAAGGTGACCTGCCAGCCTATATCTATGTGACTTTCTTTTTCTTTCCCAGTCTATTCACTCACTTTCACTCTCTTATCTCGTGTAGACTCGCTGTTAACCAGGCAGAGAAGGAATCCCTCGCCAAGCTGCCAGTCTCAAGCAGGGAAAAGCGAGTCCACGCCAAGGTCTGGAAATCCAGCACCCCAGCCTCCATCTCTGCGGCCTGATCCCCGAAGGGCAGGGGCTGCAAAGCTGGACCAGAGGGGTGGCCTCGGGGCTCAGGGTAGGACAGGAGAAGTATAAGGCAGCATCTGCCTCCTGAGATCAACCCAGGCCACCTCCCACTCACTACCACAGCAGGCTGTGAGATCCTTTGGGGAATAATGACTTGAGCATTTTCTTCTCTCTTTTCAGCCATGGGAGGAATGAAGGCAAAGATCCATTCGAACTAGGTTATCATGACCCTGAAGTCAGGGACCACCTCTTATTCTACATTGATCCCTCATCCCCCAGGCTGGACTGGGCATGGTGGACCCAGTTAAGTATTCATTTAATCAAAGGATAATGGTCACTCAAAGGACCAAACTAGCCTTCCTGAATTTATTTTTTTCTATATTCTACCTCCCCCAACTGTGCCCTCCCCTAACATTTGCTCACCTCAACAAAAACCTCAGAAACGATACTGCAATGATGAGTGCCACACCAATAAGGAACGCGATTCTCACAGCTATAAAAAAAAAATCAAAGAAAACACCATATCACCAAAGTGTCATCCTAAGCATGGAAGCTGTCAGGTCATTAAGTTTAATCTATAAATTAAAAAATACAAACAAAACAAGGGAAAAGCCTATATTCTTCTGCTAACTTTCCTAAAAACACTTGAGAACATTCATCATTAGAGGAGCGCTCATTTTCATTATGAAAAATATCAAACATAAACAAAAGAACATATTATTGAGACAAAAGAACTTATTATTATTGCATAATAAACCCACAAACACACATTACCCAGATTCTAGAATTATCAAGATACTGTCCCTCTTGCTTCATCTGTTGCTACTCTGCCTCTGGTTTTTTGCTGGAAGTATTTTTAAGCAAATCACAGACGTGACGTCATTTCCTCCGTCCACCTTCAGTACGTAGCTCTAAAGCACAGGCCTCACAAAAGACGTGTTGGCATCGTGCAACCCCTGACGTGGCCCACTGAGGAGGCTTCTGGAGACATCTATGGAAAATGCATGCCTTCTACCTAGCTGAGAGAAAACAGCAAGCAAGTGCAAATAACAAAATTATTTTGGCCAGTCCTCTTTATATGGCCAGTCCTCTTCCAAAGTGTCAAGGTCAAAAAGACAAAGAAAGGCTGCAGAAACCTAACAACTAAAAGGACTGTGGGATCCTGGACTGCATCCTGGACCAAAGAATGGGCCTTGAAGAAACAATGGGAGAAATCTGAAAAGTCTTCATCAGTTAACAGCACTATATTAATGTTAGTGTCTGGTTTCAAGCATTATATATGGGTAACTATACTATGTACTGTACTATGATTATATAGTTTAGGGCTTTAGGGTTACGGTTAGGTTTAGGGTTAGGGCTGGGAAAAGGGTTTATGGGAATGCTTTTTTCCCATGTTTCTTTTAAGTCTAAAATCATTTCAAAATTAAAAGATTCTTATGGCACCTGGGTGGCTCAGTCGTTAAGCATCTGCCTCAATAGCTCAAGTCATGGTCACAGGGTCCTGGGATCAAGCCCCACATCAGGCTCCCTGCTCAACAGGAGAGTCTGCTTCTCCCTCTCCCATTCCCCCTGCTCTCGCTATGCCTCTCTCTGTCAAATAAATAAATGAAATCTTTAAAAAAAAATTTAAAGATTCTTAAAAATGGACCTTTTGTTATATACGTATTTACATCCACCATATCATTAACAACTCCTCTCTAACAGAGTCCATATTTCAATTTTTCTAATTATTTCAAAAATGCTATTTGTGGGGCACCTGGGTGGCTCAGTGGGTTAAAGCCTCTGCCTTCGGCTCAGGTCATGATCCCAGGGTCCTGGTATCGAGCCCTGCGTCCAGCTCCCGGCTCAGCGGGGAGCCTGCTTCCTCGTCTCTCTGCCTGCCTCTCTGCCTACTTGTGTTCTCTGCCTGTCAAATAAATAAATAAAATCTTTTTTAAAAAAATGCTATTTGTAGTTAGTGTGTTCAGGTCAGGATACAAACAAGGTTCACATTTTCTATTTGCTCATTATGTCTCTTTAGTTGTGTTTAGACAAAAGCAGACATTGACTTGTTCGAAACAAGTTATCTATGAGGATGTCTCATGTTCTAGATCTGTCAGTCTGCTTCCTCATGGTGTCACTGAACTTGTTCTATCCTAATCCAATGTTCTGCATATGGGCAATTAGCTGTAGAGGCTTGACTAACAAAGTTCAACTTTTTGGGGGAAGAATGCTTCACAGATGGTGCTGTGTCTTTCTCACTCCCCACATCAGGCGCACCTGGGGTGGCTGACCACATGCCCAATACCCATGTTCAGATGGGGAAAGCCTGGCCCTCCTGTCCCAGTTCCTCTTTCATACAATGGTTTCATCCACTCATGATTTTCGTCTACATCAATTCCTTCATTAAGGGTTACAAAATAGTGTGCCATTCTGCCACATGTAGTAGCTAGAATTATTCCTTGAAGAATTCACCCTCAACATCTCAGACTACTTAGTTATCCTAAAATACAATTAAAATAGGAAACACAGGATAAATGCTTAGATCCTCCCTTTCAATTAATGATTTTAAGTCACTCTGGTTATCAGGTGTCCTTCTTACCTCCAAAGGCAACCGAAATACTGCCTTTGTTTAGGCAAGTGGCTCTGCTCTTTTAAGTTTCAGAAGGAACTCACTGGTTTTTGTAGATTCAATGTGTTTCCATCCATTACATTCATTATTCTTTCAAATGCTTGAACTGGCTCATATTGGCCCTTTCATGTTGGTTCTTCCATTCTTTTGACATGACCCTATGGTCTTCAAAAGCTTCGCTGTGCACAGTATTTATTAATGCCACAGGGATTGTCTAATGGGGGCTCAGATCAACAGACCTTCTTTTTCTTTTTTTTTTTTTTAAGATTTTATGTATTTATTTGACAGAGAGAAATCACAAGTAGATGGAGAGGCAGGCAGAGAGAGAGAGAGGGAAGCAGGCTCCCTGCTGAGCAGAGAGCCCGATGCGGTACTCGATCCCAGGACCCTGAGATCATGACCTGAGCCGAAGGCAGCGGCCTAACCCACTGAGCCACCCAGACGCCCCCTTTTTCTTTTTTAAGATTTTATTTATCTATTTGAAAGCAAGAGAAAGCACAAGCAGCAAGGGACGGGTAGAGGGAGAAGGAGAAGCAGACGCCCCACTGACCAGGGAGCCTGAAGTGGGGCTTGATTCCAGGACACTAGAATCATGACCTGAGCTGAAGGACTGACAGATTTTCTTCAGTGGAGTTATTAGAGAATAAACAGTCCCTCCTTAATCTCAGGGACTTCTGAACTGTCCCTATAAGACCCATACAAGAAATACTGTGCCCTCTATCCTAAAATGAGGAAAGATACTTGACAGTCATTTGCCCTATTTCTAGTTTCTTTCTATTGCACTAACTTTTTTTGGCTTATTTATGCTTCATCATTACACTAGAGAACATCTATGAGAAGATGTTGATCATATAATTTTCTTATATATCACATAATTTTTTTGGTATACACCCATGACACAATCAATACATTTAAATACACCACAACTAAGTAAGATAGATAACCTTTAATCCAAGTTTTAAAGTACACAGAGTGTTGCAAAAAGTATTCAAAAACTAAAACCTGTAAAACACAAATTAAAAAAAAAAATTCAACAAAGAGCCTATACGTACGAAGGTTACTGTCGACTGGCTTCTTGTTGACAACTATGTCACAAGCAATTTCACCAACTCCATTATGGGCGTGCTTTACCACGAGTGAATAATTTCCAAATTCTCCAAATTTATATTCCAGCCTACGAAGATGTGGTAAAATTAAGAAAAATGGTTAGAGCAGGCCATAAGGAGTTGGATTATGGTAATGTCATCAAGGCAGAGTGACAGGCATTCCTGAGTGCAGACCGGGAAAGATATAAAAAAAATTTTGATGGAAGTAAAAGCTAAAACCCAAATAGGGGACAAAAACTAGACAGAAATTGCAGGCGTCATGTCAGTAGGGCCAAATCAAAGCAGGTACAAACCTACAAACTTCTTTCTCTTCCAAGGTGTCATTAAGCTGCAGGAGAGATCCGTGCTGGGTGCTCACCGCCACGGCGGCAATGCTAGGCTTCCCGGGTTTCCCACTCCAGGAAACATTGACCAGAACCTGAAACAAGCACTGTACAACAGAAACACAACCTGTTAGAGGTATCTGAAAGGCCACCGGTTGTTGGCACACATGAGTATCTACCTGAAGTCCTTATAAATTCCAATAACTTAGATAAAATTAGTATCACTATGTGTAAATTCCTCACCTAATTAACAAATACATCATATACTGTCTTGTATTCCACTGTTTTACATATTACATACACGTAAATTTCCATGATTCTGCCTAATTTGCATATTCAAACTTTTAATGGTTGCATTATAATCCATTAAATGCTAAAATTTTGAGTGTTTAGGCTGCTTTCAAAGCTTTTGTTTTATCTTTTTGTGTAACATTTATATAAATTATGTTTTTAAAGATATACCATACATATTATAATTTTTATTAAATATAATTTATATAAATTAGCTTGTTTTCAAAGATCTACACGTGTTTTGTTTGTTTGTTTTAAGGTTTCATTTATTTGACAGAGAGAGAGAGACAGCAAGAGCAGGAATACAAGCAGGGGGAGTGGGAGAAGAAGAAGCAGGTTTCCCACCAAGCAGAGAGCCAGACGCAAGGCTTGATCCCACAACCCTGGGATCATGACCTGAGTCAAAGGCAGACACTTAATGACTAAGTCACCCAGGCACCCCAATGATGTTTTATTCTTTTAAATTCTTGCCCTGAAATAAATTTCCAAAAATGAGGTTACTAAATAAAAAATAATTGTTTTGGGGCACTTGGGTAATGCAGTCAGTTAAGTGCCTCTTGTTTTCAGCTCAGGTCATGATCTCAGGATAGTGGGATTGAGCCCATTGGGTTTCTCTCTCCCTCTCCCTCAGTCTCTCCCCTCCAAATAAATAAATATATCTTTAAGAAAAATCATTTAGCCACAGTCGCCAAACTATGGAAAGAACCAAGATGCCCTTCAACGGATGAATGGATAAGGAAGATGTGGTCCATATACACTATGGAGTATTATGCCTCCATCAGAAAGGATGAATATCCAACTTTTGTAGCAACATGGACGGGACTGGAAGAGATTATGCTGAGTGAAATAAGTCAAGCAGAGAGAGTCAATTATCATATGGTTTCACTTATTTGTGGAGCATAACCAATAGCATGGAGGACAAGGGGCGTTAGAGAGGAGTAGGGAATTTGGGTAAATTGGAAGGGGAGGTGAACCATGAGAGACTATGGACTCTGAAAAACAATCTGAGGGGTTTGAAGTGGCAGGGGGGTGGGAGGTTGGGGTACCAGGTGGTGGGTATTATAGAGGGCACGGCTTGCATGGAGCACTGGGTGTGGTGAAAAAATAATGAATACTGTTTTTCTGAAAATAAATAAATTGGAAAAAAAAAAAAAAGAAAAATCATTTAGGGTGCCTGTGTGGCTCATTTGGTTCAGCTCAGGTCATGATCCCAGAGTCCTGGGATCAAGTCCCACATCAGGCTCCCAGCGCCATGGGGAGTCTGCTTCTCTCTCTGACCTTTACCCTTCTCATGCTCTCTCTCTCTCAAATAAATAAATAAAATCTTTTAAAAAAATCATTTTAATGGTTCTTGTTTTATGTGGCCAAACAGTACTCAAATAAGAAAAATTACAGTATATTTATTTCTCATTAGTCTTAAAAGGATTTAAAGATCATCTTTTTTGTTCATGTACTAAATACTTATGATATCACAGCATTTAAGATTACATTTTAAATTATCAGTAAATTAAGTAATTCTTTTGTTATTTTATATTTCTTATGGTATGAACCATTCTTAGACACAAATCCCCTTGAACATAATCTTAGAAATATGTCTTCATACTGCAACATTAAACTTTTTTTTTAAAGATATTATTTATTTATTTAACAGACAGAGATCACAAGTAGGCAGAGAAGCATGCAGATAGAGAGGAAGGGAAGCAGGCCCCCTGCTGAGCAGAGAGCCCAATGTGGGACTCGATCGCAGGACCCCGAGATCATGACCCGAGCCGAAGGCAGCGGCTCAACCCACTGAGCCACCCAGGCACCCGTAACATTAAACTTTTTTTTTTTTTCCAATTTATTTATTTTCAGAAAAACAGTATTCATTATTTTTTCACCACACCCAGTGCTCCATGCAAGCTGTGCCCTCTATAATACCCACCACCTGGCACCCCAACCTCCCACCCCCCCGCCACTTCAAACCCCTCAGATTGTTTTTCAGAGTCCATAGTCTCTCATGGTTCATCACCCCTTCCAATTTACCCAAAAGCACATACCCTCCCCAATGTCCATAACCCTACCCCCCTTCTCCCAACCCCCCTCCCCCCAGCAACCCACAGTTTGTTTCGTGAGATTAAGAGTCACTTATGGTTTGTCTCCCTCCCTATCCCATCTTGTTTCATGGATTCTTCTCCTACCCACTTAAGCCCCCATGTTGCATCATTAACTTTTAACTGTCTCAAATATTTCCCCATTCTACTGCTTTCCTTTTCATCTTGTTATAGCCTCTTATTTTTTTTTTCATATAAACCACAGAATATATTTAATTCAAATTAAACATGAAACTAGAATAATGTTCAGGTCCTTATCAAGTAGCAATTACATTGTTTAAGTGGGTTGGGCCGCTGCCTTCGGCTCGGGTCGTGATCTCAGGGTCCTGGGATCGAGTCCCGCATCGGGCTCTCTGCTCAGCGGGGAGCCTGCTTCCTCCCCTCTCTCTCTGCCTGCCTCTCTGCCTACTTGTGATCTCTGTCAAATAAATAAATAAAATATTAAAAAAAAAAAAGAACAGTACATTTCCTTCTACATTCTGGCGATCCAACAAGGCACAAGTCACATCCAGCTTGCTGAGGTGACAGATCCAGCAGTCACCATCAATGCGCACGGTTTGGAGGGGGTTGGGGAGGGACGACCATACTTCATACAAAACGATTCTGCAGCAATGGTGAAGGAGAAGAACCTCCCTCCTAATATATAAGAACGAAAGTCCAAGTAGCAGGAAGTAGGCGATTTGCATAATGCATGTATTTTATTAAATAGATTGTTCACGCACTACTTCTTCTTCATTCCAAATTGCCTTTTATGCCACCTGCCTCAACGGCAGTGACAAAGCTTCCTAGGCGCGTCTCAGCAGTAATACTCCTTCCATTCTAGGTACTTCTTTTTTCTTTTTTTCTCTTTCTTTTTAAATTTTTTTTTTTTTAATTTTTTGGCATGATTTCTTTCCCGTTAAAGAAAACCAACTTCTTCAAAGACACAGATCATTCAGCTTAAAGTGTCAGCCTCCACCTTCTCCTGAGGCTGTGGGAAGGCAAAGGCCTGCATGCCAGACCTTCTTTTTCCCTTCACTGAAAGCTCTTCACTGTTTGGACTGCGGAGAGAACCATGCACCTGCCCGGTTCCGGGCTCCACAGTGGAAGGGGGCGGGGCGGGGGCGTGGCTTTCTTCACAGGGCGGTGCTTTCTGTATCGTTGTCTATATCCAACAGAATGCGTCGGGGCAGGTCTTTGCTGGCTGAGTCTGAATGCATGTCAGGAAAGGTGCTGCGAAGCGGCTCTGAAACTCTAGAACTGGTGTCCGTGACTATTTTGGAGGCAGTGGGAGCAGCATTGGTGAGGGTACCATCCCCAGCCGAGTGGGCACCAGGAGGATGTGGGGGTGGAGGCATGCTGGGTCGGTTCCTTGGCTTTGGTACTAGTCTTGGTCTTGGTAAGGTTCCGGTGTGTGGCTGTGCCATCTCGGGATTACTCACCGCCTGGGCCTGAGAAGCTGGCAGGCTGGGGTTCTGTTTTCCTAAAGGTGGAGTACTGGGGGGCGTTGGAGTCTGGGGAGGGGTGTGAAGCGGCTGCTCAAGTCCAGGCTCACTGGGCAAAGCCACGGGAGCGGGCTGGCCCTGGCTACTCGGTTTGCTGTGCCCCAGCAGCGCGGCCTGCGTTGGGGGCTGCGGTGGTGGGTGACTGGGAGCTTGTATGCGGGACAGACTGCTCGAGTACCTCCGGGGTGCAGAAGGCTGAGAGGTGGTGCAGGGCTGGCAGGGGGCCTGGCCCACATGCTGGGCGGGAGGAGAAGGGCTTCGCATGGTTGGCTTTGGTGACAGGCTGGGTAGGTGCTGAGATGTTCCTGGAGAACTCTGGCCCCCGGGATGGCCAGGAGGTGGGTTTCCTGGTTTCGGGGGCGCAGGAGCAGGTTTTTTAACAGCTCGGCGCAGAGTGTGCGGGCTAGGGCCTGCGGAATTGTGCCCTGGGCCGACAGAGAGCTGATGGGAGCCAGCTGTGGTCTGGGCCTGGTTCTGGCCAGTGGCCATCTGATTGCTGTTTCTCGCTGGGGCAGGGGCAGGTGCGGGGTCCTTGGGTTTTGGTGGACTCTCCTTCTTCACCAAGTCCCCTTCCATGACCGCCATGCTGGCAGGCCGCTTTCTCTCGAGGGTCCCTGAGTCAGAGTCATTTCCAATGTGAGATGAGTGATTGGAATTTGGGGTGACGAGAGGCACAAATGCTTCTGATACATTAAATTCCACCTCTTCAGGGAAGAACCAGTCGGCGTGCTGGATAATGGGCTCGATGACCGCGACCACGTGGACAGAGGTGGCCACTGCCATTTCAGCCAGAGTTCCTTCAGTTTTGGCCCATAATAAGTTAGGGCCTAACACAATTGCAATGTTGCTGGGAGTCATTTTATTGACGTCGCTGGTCTGAGCAAGCTTTGCAAGGAACTTGATTAAATACCTAAAGTTAACAAAATTTTGTGGTGGAACTTTTGACATGTTCTCCACAAATCCTGAAGCTTTTTGTCTTGATCAGATATACACACTTGCAACTTGTGTCCATTCTTCATACAGATTAAAAGTCATCAGAGGTTCAGGCAGTTCCCGTAAATAGGACTTTAAAGCACCTGCAACAGCATGGGGGTCAGAGTAGAACTCATCCAGGTGAGAAGTAGAACAGTCTAAAGCAGCTTTCAGTTTCTTTAACTTGGAGGCCCCAGCCCCAATTCGGAAAAGGCCCTCCTCCTTCATGCCCTTCTCCAGGAGCAGCATGACGCAGGCTTCGATGGGCAGGGCAATCTCACGGCCGCTCCGCTTCAGGTGTTCCTCCAAGGGCGTCCCAAAGGCTGGCTTTTCCGCCCACTTATCTTGATGGGCTCGCATTTCGGGAAGGGCCTTTTCTAAGACTGCTAATGCTTTTCTATGGTAATCTGCTTGGACTTCTAATAACGTAACAAAGAATTTGCCATACTCCCCTTCTTTAGCCATAAAGTTGTACATGTCTGCGGCAAGTTGATCCTTGCACAGTTCTACTTTATTTCCAGCTTCATCCATCTCTTCCTTTAGGGTATTTATTTTTGACGGAAGCCCCTGGAAGTTGGTTCCTGAAGATTTGTGAGCCTGGTTCCACCTGGCTCTGACCGAATCCCAGTCTAACACCAATTTAGCGAGCTGTTTCCTCTGTTTTTGGATGTTGGGAATCTCCACCTCTGCTATGCTGCACAGAGGCTCCACAATCTCTCTCTCAACAAAGACTTCATGCTGTGTAAGTTCTAGAGCCAGCTGATTCTCGGCATCACCACACGTCTCCAGCATCTTCCCCAGCAGAGACTCTTCCAGTTGAGTTGATGCTTCCTGCATGTTCTGCGCGAGAGTGGTCAGCGGGAGTTTTTTATATCTCCTCTCAGCGTCGGTGCCATGCTGGCCCTGGAAACATGCCATCAGACACTTGTGCGAATGGTGACACATTGACCGAACCGTGTCCAGGCGCCGCTCGATCTGTAACATCTTCACTGAGGACCTCTGTCTTCTCGGCTCTGCCCACGGTCTGGTTGGCCAGCTGCTTCATGCAGTTGAATTGCTTCTTCATGGTGGCGGCAGCGGCGGCCGGCGGGGCTAGGGCCGGGCAGCTCTATCCTCTTATTTTTAATTATGTTTTTAATATTTTATACAGTCATACTAATCTGGCTTGCTGTTTCTTCTTTCATTAGTTTAAAAATGTATTTTGTCTCTTTTAGTTATTTTTTACATTTATGGAGATTATTTTAACTTGAATCCACTTGGAGTATTTGACAGATGGTGGTATATAATAATTCTAGATACCTTCCCCATGGTTTCAGTTTTAACATGTTATGTTAAATTCTCAGAGTAAATTAGATTCCACTTCTTGTATTTACATTGGTCCACTGGTCTTCATTTTTCTTTTTTGGCTACATAAGTGGTTGTGACTTGGTAATCCATCTTATCTGGTATAGCAAGTCTTCACACTGCCTGTTCTTTTGGGCCATCTTTTGATCCTCTTGCTCATTTACTTTTTCCTATCGATGTGGGAATGACTTACATAGACTCTATAAAGTAGCCATTGCTATGTTAATGGCAACTGTGTTAAAGGTATGAATTACCACCATTTTTTCTATGCTTAGTCTTCATATCATATTGGCTATCTCTCCATTTAACCTATATTTTTGCCCTAAAATTTCCTTATCGTCTTTATGTATGAACTCTGTTCATGAACTTTATCCTCAGGGATAAAAATATAAGTCATCATGGGGCGCCTGGGGGGCTCAGTGGGTTAAGCCTCTGCCTTCGGCTCAGGTCATGATATTAGGGTCCTGGGATCGAGCCCCACATAAGGCTCTCTGCTCAGCAGGGAGCCTGCTTCCCCCTCTCTGCCTGCCTCTCTGCCTACTTGTGATCTCTCTCTCTCTGTCAAATAAATAAATAAAATCTTTAAAAAAAATAAGTCATCATAAATAAATCTTTCAATATGCTAACTTATTCTACTTGACAGAATTTTATTTAAGACTGTTGTACCCACACTGATTAAAAAGTCTAAACTGCATTTCTTTTCCTGTCTTTGCCAGACTTTTAACATCCTATCTATACTGCAGAATAAATCAGATATTGAGCCATCATTACAGGGGGGAGGGAGCTTATATTTAGGTTGGTTTATATAAAAACTGAAAATTCTTTATTATTTGAAAATGTAGAAAAAATACTGTATTTCTAGGTGGAGAAATTCATTATAACTTTCAAGATTTCTTAATCAGTGACTGATCTACTTATGTTCTCAATTTCTTGAATCAACCTTCATCATATTTTTTGAAGGAAATCAATTCTTGAATTTCAAATGTATCAGCTTATAAACTATTCATTTGACCATAATTATTTTAATTATAGTGGTTATCCAAATCCTAATTTCTAATTTTATTAATTTCTATTTATCAATAATTTGCCAATTATACAACTTTTATTTTTAAAAAATCATCTCTTGGGGTGCCTGAGTGGCTCAGTCAGTTAAGCATCAGACTTTTGATTTGGCTCAGGTCATGATCTCAGGGTTGTGAGACTGAGCTCCCACACTGGGCTCTGTGATTCTCCCTCTTCCTCTGTCCCTCTACCCCCTACTCCACTCACACTCTCTCCCTCCCTCAAAAGAAAAGGGAGGGGGGAACACCTGAGTTGATTATTTTACTTAAGCATCTGCTTAACCCCAAGGGTCCTGGGATTGAGTCCTGCATCAGGCTCCCTGGGAGCCTGCTTCTCCCTCTTCCTCTGCCCCCGGCTCCCCCTGCCTGTGCGCGCGCACACGCATTCTCTCTCTCTCTCTCTGATAAATAAATAAATAAATAAATAAATAAATACATCTTTTAAAAAAAAATCCCTTGGGGCCCCTGGGTGGCTCAGTTGTTTACATATCTGACTCTTAATCTCAGCTCAGGTCTTGAGCTCAGGGTTGTGAGTTCAAGCCCCACAGTGGGCTCCACACTGGCCATGGAGCCTACTTAAAACAAAACAAAACAAAATCATCTCTTGACTCATGTTAATTTTTCTCTCATTTTCACAGGCAGGAAGCGCCAGAGGCAGGATTCAAACCAGGTGCTCTGGCTGGCAGAATCCATGCTCTAAACCACTCCATTCTATCACTTTCTTGTCTGGTTCCATTCACCAGTTTAATCCCTAAACCCCACTGAGTCTGATAATAGTGAATACTTATTTTTCACCACAGTTTTGTTCTGTAGTTTCTACCATCATTTTTTTTTTAAAGATTTATTTATTTATTTTAAGATTTACTTATTTATTTATTTATCGGGGGCGGGGGAGAGCAAGCACAGGCAGACAGAATGGCAGGCAGAGGCAGAGGGAGAAGCAGGCTCCCTGCTGAGCAAGGAGCCCAATGTGGGACTCGATCCCAGGACGCTGGGATCATGACCTGAGCCGAAGGCAGCTGCTTAACCAACTGAGCCACCCAGGCGTCCCAAAGATTTATTTATTTTAAAGATTGATTGATTTTTTTTTTTCACGTCAGATGGGAAATGTGCTGACGTCGTAACAAGGTTTAAAGGGTGGCACATGTCACACAGAAGCGTGAACACCCAATCATCATGCTTATGAACTACAAAAGGATCCGATTGCTTTATTTTTGAGACAGAATGAGCACAGGGAGAGACAGAGGGAGAGGAGTGAGAGAATCCACAAGCAAACTCCCAGATGAGCAGGAAGCCTGATATGGGGCTCAATCCCAGGATCCTGAGATCATGATCTGAGCCAAAATCAAGCGTCAGCCACTTAACCAAATGAGCACCCAGACACTCTACTTATTTTAGAGAGACAGAGAGCATGAGCAGGAGAGACAGAGGAAGAGACAGAGAGAATCTCAAGCAGACTCCACACTGAGTGCAAAGCACAATGTAGGGCTTGATCTCAACCACCCTGAGATCCTGACCTCAAGAGTCGGATGCTTAACTGACTGAGCCACCCACGCACCCCCTACCATGACTTTCCATGTGTGCAGGGGCCCATTTCAATTCCGAGTCTTTTCATTTGGCGTGCTTCTATTTTAATATTAATATTTCATTTATCATTTATGCAAATACTAAAGCCTGACTGGCCCCCTTTATTCCCACATCTACCTCATGAAAGTAACAATGCATATGTCTTTTGTTCTTAATGTATTCTTTTTAAGCATAATATGTTATGTACAATATGTTATATTTTAAGTACAATATGTCTTTAATGTTATTAGTCAATGTATTTATGTATAACTTTCCTTTTTCCAAAAGGAATTTGAAATTACTCCCAATATTTTAATACAAATGAACCTTATTTTTATGCAAGTTAATCCAATTGTATTTGTTGAAATTAGCCTAGACTTGCTCACTCTGAATTCCTTCCTCTACTTTTATTGTCTTCTTTTGTCATTTATATATTTCCCATATTGCATATTCTTTTCTGATAATATTTTAAAGATATAGTAACATTAACTATTATATTATCATACTTACATGTCTACTTATATTACATACATACATGTCTACTTTAAAAAATGAAATGGCCTTGTTTATTCTAATTTATGTCTAAATAATTAACAGTCAAAATTAACAGATCACCTTCACTGCAATGAAAGCCCAGATTTCTGTCTCCCCCTCACTGCTTCTTTATGCCACCTCCAGATCCCCCAAGGAATACTGTTTAGGATGCTAAAAAGCAATTTTCTTTTTCTTTTCTTTTTTTCTCATTTACATCTTGGATTTATTTAGGCAGTTATAGTGATTACTCATAGTTAACATTACAATACAAACCTTCCTCCAATTTTGGTTCTCTTTTGAAAAGCACTTGCTGACACATTCAGGTACCTTTAGCTTCTTGAAGCTATGAAATCTACACATTTTTTTCAATATGTTTATGTGTTTTTCAACGTGTTTGTATCTTAAGTGTTTCTACTTTAAGAGAAGAGAGATAAAGAAGAAAGAAAATTCTCAATTTAACCAGATAGCTGATTTCCTTCACCTGTAAGTCCATAGTTCCCAAATATTTATTATTTGGTTTACAAAATACAAATTATTATCATTTGCATTCCTTTGAACGTCTTTCTCTATATTTGCTTAAAGATTTGTAAATTATCATTAATGTTCATAATTTTTTTAAAGATTTTATTTATTTATTTGAGAGAGAGACAGTGAGAGAGAACATGAGCGAGGAGAAGGTCAGAGAGAGAAGCAGACTCCCCGTGGAGCTGGGAGCCCGATGCGGGACTCAATCCCGTGACTCCGGGATCATGACCTGAGCCAAAGGCAGTCGTCCAACCAACTGAGCCACCCAGGCGTCCCAATGTTCATAACTGTTAAAAGGTTATGTCTCGGGCGCCTGGGTGGCTCCGTGGGTTAAGCCGCTGCCTTCGGCTCAGGTCATGATCTCAGGGTCCTGGGATCGAGTCCCGCATCGGGCTCCTTGCTCGGCAGGGGTCCTGCTTCCCTTCCTCTCTCTCTGCCTGCCTCTCTGCCTACTTGTGATCTCTCTCTGTCAAATAAATAAATAAAAATCTTAAAAAAAAAAAAAAAAGGTTATGTCTCGATAGCATTTTCTGGTTGTTCAACCTTTACAGGCTCATAAGTGTCTTTCCATATGTCCTTTATCAACAACCAAGCAGAGAGGGAAAAAGCAAAAAAGGAGAGAGAGGAGAGAGAAGCAAAAACCAGGAAACAGACTCTTGACTAGAGAGAACAAACAGATGGTTACCAGAGGGCAGATGAGTGAGGGGACAGGGCCCTGAGTAATGTACAGAACTGCTGAACCACCACATTGTAAACCTGAAACCAATAGTAACACTGCAGGTTTGTACTGGAATTAAAATTAAAAACTTAATAAAAACAAATAAAGCTTTTATCATCAGGAGGGCAGATCCCTGGAATAAGTGTCATACTTCAACCTAAGCCTCCCGGTTGTCGTCACTACCTCTGCCCTTAGAGAATACCAAGGTTCTCACTTCTTCCTTCTCTGGTTCAGCAACAGAGTTATGCATCAGGCAGAGGAAAAAAGTAGAAACATGGTCTGTCTATCACTTTCACTCATCACCAAGAACTGAGTTTCTAAAAAGATGGGGAGGGGGAAAGGTAAGAGACTGACATTGTTCACTGCTAGGCATTCCCCCTGATTATCTTTCTCCTGATTCTTTCTATTTGTGTCCTTACCTATAAAACTGAAGGAACACATGAAGGGCTTCAGGCAGGAGAGCCCTGGGGATCATTTCAAACAGCCCCAAAGCAAACAACAGTGTGAGCATGAACATAATACCTACGTGGTAACAGCGTTCGGAATTCCAGAACATAGTCAGGTTTGTTCCGCGCAGTTCATTGTGGATGAGCAGCAAAGCCTGATCCATCTTCAGCTCTCCATGCTTTTTTTTATCTAAGTCTGGTAAGAATTAGGAAAAGAAAGTTTAGGAAAAAAAATTAAAAAGCATCTGAAAGACACATTAGAGACAAAGTGCACCTGTGTGAAGAGTGTGGCTTCATAGGCGTGCTTCTCGAAGGCTTGCTTGGGGGCTTTGGGGTCTCTTGTCCCTTACTTTGTGGACACACAAGTGAAAGACTCTGAACACATGGGCACGTGCGCGCACACACACACACACACATACACTTTTGCACACATGCCACCACTACAGACGAGGATTCGGTTAACACCATTCACATCCTGTGTGTAAACGGACCATGTGGGACCAAGTTCATCGAGTGCTAAATTGTGAGAGGCACTGAATTTACTAGTTTCACAGATCTTCTATCTGACAATATGTCAATCTCGTAAGCTGGTATTTTCTCCATTTTGCAGATGAAGAAATTAAGGCTTACAAAGATTTGATCATTGCACATGGCCAGAGTTCTGCAAAATCACTGTGTAGTTCCAGAGCCTGGACTTTCCTGGACCTTGTTACTCCACTCTGAATGCAGCTCAGGAGACGTCAGGATGCCCAGTCAGCAGGGCTCTACAAGGATGTGCATAAACTTTAAAGTTGGAAACTCTGGGACGCCTGGGTGGCTCAGTGGGTTAAACCGCTGCCTTCGGCTTGGGTCATGATCTCAGGGTCCTAGGATCAAGCCCCGCATCAGGCTCTCTGCTCAGCAGGGAGCCTGCTTCCTCCTCTCTCTCTGCCTGTCTCTCTGCCTGCTTGTCATCTCTCTCTGTCAAATAAATAAATAAAATCTTTAAAAAAAAAAAAAAAAGTTGCGAAACTCTGCCTTATATCACTTGGGTTTGACTTCTGAATCTCTTTCCGGTTTCCACAGCAGATCCGAAGTAAGAACAGAGGATGAGCCTCAGTCTGAAGGAAGACCCACTGCTCTGTATTCCCTATGCTTAGAGCTCAGCAATCTACTAGATGCTCGTAGGATGACCTAAAGACCACCATCATGAACAGTCTAAATTTCACCTGCCAACTTGGTAGGCAAAGAAAGAAAACTACTATTGGCTAAAGTCAAAGCAAAATGTTTCATTTAGACCTACCCATTTATACTATTACATGAAAGAGAAATTAACTTGCCCTCTAGCTTCTAGGCCAAAAAACTATTTAATAACACAATGAGAAAGGTAATAATCTAGCCTCTTTTCTTTTCTTTTCTTAAGATTTTATTTATTTACTTGTGAGAGAGAGCACAGGTGGGGTAGGAAGAGGAACAAGCAGACGCCCCCTGACCAAGGAGTCCAATGTGGGGGTTGGTCCCAGGACCCTGGGATCATGACCTGAGCTGAAGACAGACATTCAACCAACTGAGCCACCCAGGTGCCCCCTAGCCTCTTTTTTTTTTTTTTTTTTTTTTTTAAGAGGGAGAAGCAGATTTCCCACTGAACAGAGAACCTGATGCAGGGCTCGATTCCAGAACCCTGGGATCATGACCTGAGCTGAAGATAGATGCTTAACTGACTGAGGCACTGAGGTGCTCCTAATCTAGCCTTTTTATTTTGCAATATGGGATCTTCCTTCAGGGCTCCCCGGAAACTCATGTGAACAGTTAATTGGCTAATTCAGGAAATTTTTCTAAATCGCTCTTTTTAAAGTTTACCTGAATTTACCCTTATTCAGCTCTCCATAAAGACAAAACCCACAATATATCATTTTCTTTTTTTATTTTTCTTTTTTTTATTTATCTGAGAGAAAGAGAGCACAAGCAGAAGGGGCAGAGGGAAAGAGAATCTCAAGCAGACCCCACACTAAGCACAGGGAGCCAGACGTGGGGCTCAAACCCAGGACTCTGCAATCATGACCTGAGCCAAAACCAAGAGTCGGACACTTAACCAACTGTACCACCCAGGCACCCCAACAATATATAACTCTTAATAATCTATTGAAAATCTTTTCCCTCTCTAAACTAAATAAAGTTATACCCATCACTTTTTCTTTTCTTTGTTAACCTTCTGAAGAGCTGCTTCTAGTAGGAGCAGTGGTTAGGACCAGGGATAAAACATGGTGACATGGTGGGTTAAGTGTCTGGACTCCAAGTTACAGCAACATGAATTTGAATCCCACCCTCTCAGCTTCCTCACCAATAAATTAAGAGTCTAGAGGTTCTGCACTCGATTTCTTTTTTTTTTTTTAAAGATTTTATTTATTTATTTGACAGAGAGAGATCACAAGCAGGCAGAGAGACAGGCAGAGAGAGAGAAAGGAGGAAGCAGGCTCCCCGCTGAGCAGAGAGCCCAATGCGGGCCTCGATCCCACGACCCTGAGATCATGACCTGAGCCAAAGGCAGCGGCTTAACCCACTGAGCCACCCAGGCGCCCCTGCACTCGATTTCTATTGGGAGTGAAGCTTCCCACACCACAAGCAATTCTCAGATACCAACTGGGAGTCCTACAATTCAACTCAACTTTGACACTCTTTACCTGGAGACAGTGTCAGGTCCCATAGACAGGGGCTCAGTCCCACAAGACCACCAGCACCTTCGGACATGGGTGGTGCAGGTTACCACCCATGCCTCTGACCATCCAGTGAGAGACTCCTCAGTTTTGATTAATTTGCTAGAGTGCCTCACGGAACTCAGAGAAACATTTTACTAGTACATTGCTGGTATATTATAAAACTACATAACTCAGGAACAGTCAGATGGTAGAGATACATAAAGCAAGTGGAGGGGAAAGAGCACAGAGCTACCATGTCCTCTCCTAGGCCACCACTCTCCCCAAATTTCCAATTGTTCTCCAACCCAGAAGTTCTCTGAACCCCATCCTTTGAATTTTTATGGAGGCTTCATTACACAGGCAATTGATTAAACCATTGGTCATTAGTGCCTGATTCAACCTCCAGCCCCTCCCCTCCTCTCTGGAAGCCTGCTGTGGGACTGAGCTCCAGCCCTCTCATCACAGGGATGGTTCTCCTGGCAACCAGCCCCATCCTCAGGTGGGCACAAAGGTTACCTACCTCATTAACACAACAAACACACCTTGGCCTGCTCTCAGCACTGAGGAAATTCACAAGAAATGGGGATGAAGACCAAATACCTATTTCTTCATATAAGCCACAGTATCACAAGTTGTAATATTGTGTACTTCATAGGACTGTTGGGAAGGCTATGAATGACAATATAGGTAATGTGTTTGGTGCAGAATCTGAAACAAAGTAACTGGTCAACACAGGATAACGGTAACATCGAGGCCACAGCCAACCAATGCAGAATCAGCGTTAGGAATATATGGTTAAATATTCTCCACAGTTGTTTCTGCTCTTTCCATGTAACTTCATTTCCAACTCCTTCCCATTTCCTCTTTCTTCCTAATGTAAGAAATGATGTCAGAGACAGCTGAAAATTAACATGGGCTCCTGTTGACATAGTTCCTTAACTTCGAGGAGGGAAATTTTACAGCCTTTTAAATAGTGTTTGCTATGCCACTGCCAAATCCCTCTCTAATTTAGTTGCAATTTATGACAATTGTGTCACTTGCGCTCCCAGGTGATACAAATTATACACCCAAATGTGCACCAGGCCCCAACAGCCCTATGAAATAACTACTGATGTCTCCATTTTCTGGATGAGGGATGTGAGGCCTGGAGAAGTCAAACAACTTGCCTCAAGTCACCCACCAGCCATAAGGACTTAGACTGTGGGCAGCAGCCCCTGACCTCTGTGACCTGAGTCTCCTGAGTCAGGTAAACAGATCTGTTGCCTAGAAGCTGTGCCAGTGATTTTTAGCCTTTTAATTTTTTCCTCATTTTTGAGCCTGATGTATAGAAAATATAATTTCCTTATTGTTTTAGTTTTGAAATAATGCTTGACAAGTTTGAAAATGTTTTCCAAATGTTTCCCATCAATATTTTCCTTTCATGGGAATTGTTGGAATGTTCTTTTCTTTTTTTTTTTTTTAAAGATTTTATTTATTTATTTGACAGAGAGAGATCACAAGTAGGCAGAGAGGCAGGCAGAGAGAGAGAGGAGGAAGCAGGCTCCCTGCTGAGCAGAGAGCCCGATGCGGGACTTGACCCCAGGACCCTGAGATCATGACCTGAGCCGAAGGCAGCGGCTTAACCCACTGAGCCACCCAGGCACCCGGAATGTTCTTTTATTTAACTACTTAACTCCCATTAAAAAGGAGCCTGCAGGCCCAGAATGGAGTCACATATGCTAACCCCCACCCAGATTTAAGACCTACCCCAACTGCAGCTTCAGCTTCTGCCAGAAATGGGGCCTTCAACCAGGCAATCTGGAACTTCCTGGTCAGCATCAGGAGGTAATCTATAGGCAGACCTTTTTCTGTTCCCTCCCAGAAAGGTCACCTTGCCCAAAACAATGCAAATTTTTGTGAATAATTTCCTTTTTCCTCTCCCTCTCTGCCTTTAAAAACCTTTCCTTTTCCGCAGCTCAATGAAGTTCCTTTCTGCAGTACTTGCTAGATGGGATGCTGCCCGATTCATGAGTTGTTAAATAAAGCCAATTTGATCTTTAAATTTACTCAGTTGTCTGTTACTTAACACATTTGGTGGCAGTGGTGGGATTGAAGGAGCCTTCCGACGACTCTGGGGAAAATGGGAAACACAGGCATGGTACCCCACAATCACTCTGAGCTCATGGTCTTGCTCATCATGTCCGAGTGCCACGGTAAGTTCTCTCTTGTTTCGGTGCTCCACTCTCTGCATCAAGCCTTCAAAGTAACTGCCTCTGCAGTCCACAATCCCAGGCTTTTTGAGTGAAAAACCCCATCCCTTAATCCTGTCCCAAGTTCTGTGTGGGAACTATTGGTGGGGGTATGTAGTTCCCCACCATGGGGAGCCTCCAGGCTGCAATTCCCATCTGCTGGGCTCTGCTGGTTCAACCCTTTCCCCGGGCCAAGGCTCCACAGGGACTGCTGTTGGTGCATACAGGGCCTTCTACTGGCCACTCCACAGAAACTGCCAAACCCAGGGTTTCAGTTAGTTCTCAGATTCCACTCCAGCAAGTGCTGACATTTCAGTCTGCTGTTCTCTGTTGGGAATCCTTCTCCAGATTCCATGCCTATCGGGAGCAGCTGCGGTTCCCATTTGTTTGGAATCAGTCTATAGGCCCCATTCTTTGAGGTTTGCTGGTTCAACACTTTCCCCAGCCCCCAGTTCTTTGGTTACAGCTCATGTCCACAGTTTCAGTTCCTCAGATACTACTACTGGTTTCTGTAAAAGTGCACATGATGGAAAGGTTAACTGCTCATGGGAATCGGGGAAGCCAAAAAAGCCACAGAAATTGGTAAGCAGGAGTCAAACATTTAAGAACTGTTGGAGTGCTCACCACTTAAACCAAAGACACCTGTGTTAGGACTAGCTAGTCACAGAACCAGATGGGTTGACAAGAGACCACTTGTCAACCACAAGAAAAATTCTGTGCGATGAGGTACACCATGAACCACCACACAACCCCAACCCCTGAGCAATTCAAAGGCTAAGCTAAAAATTAATAATAAATAACAATAAAGATAAACATAGGATCCTTAATTTCTAAAGAGTGAAGTGTGCCACCATCTGGCATACTTATTTTATGTCTAAGAACTGTGGTCCCAAAAGCTATAAATATCTACAAAAATGGCAAAATCTCACTAACGACAAGCTAGAATTACAGTGGCCATTTTGAGTAATGTTCCAATTAGATCAGCTCATTTAAGAAGTGTCCTTAAAAGCAATGATTCACAGAAGCACCTGGGCGGCACAGTGAGTTAATAAGCCTCTACCTTAAAAAAAAAAAAAAAAAAAAAAAAAAAGCCTCTACCTTTGGCTCAGGTCATGATCTCAGGGTCCTGGGATAGAGCCCCGCACTGGGCTCTCTGCTGGGAGCTTGCTTCCCCGTCTCTCTCTGGCTGCCTCTCTGCCTCCTTGTGATATCTCTCTCTCTCTCAGCCAAATAAATAAACAAATAAATAAATCTTAAAAAAAAAAAAAAAAAGAGGATTCCCAAATTAAACAAAGAGAATGTGATACACAATTTTAGCTGGTATACAGAGGCCTCCAAAAGGTTCCAAATGGCAAAAGAGATCCACTGAAATATTTATTGTAAAAGACTACTGAAAATTTTTTTAAAAAGAGGTACCTAAAGCAAAAGGCTACAGTACTGATGTAATCCCTGCTGCTCCACCAGCCTCCTTTATCTGAGTGCTCATTCTTCAATATCCCCTCTCTGAAGTAACTTTACTTGACCGCGAACAAAGTCACCCAAGTCAATGATCTTACAGGCACCCCATATCTACCTTCAAAAGAGGGATCCCCCTATGAGTTCCTCTCAGAGTTGACAAGACTCAGGAACTTCCTGATAAACTGCTACATTATTCCCTTAAAAAGTCAAGGGAAAACTAAAATTAAGAAACAAAATAAGAGGGGCACCTGGGTGGCTCAGTTGGTTGAGCATCTGCTTTCAGCTCAGGTCATGATCCCCGAGTCCTGGGATTGAGCCCCATATCGGGCATGGAGGCTGCTTAAGATTTTCTCCCTTCTTCTCCTACTGCTTCATCCCCTTGTGTGCGCTCGCTCGCTCTCTCTCTCTCTCTCTCAAAAAAAAAAGAAGAAAAAGAAGGGGAAAAAAAAGCTCCCAAATTCTAGTAAATTTCAGAGCTAGGAACTCTTTGCTTTAAACCCCATTCACAGCCTACAGAATGGATCCTGGAAAAACGGAAGCTGGCTAAGTCCTTCTCTAAGCTAAATGTGGGAAAGAGAAACATTCCCACATAGGTGGAGGGATAGGTCAGTTCTTTCACATCCAGACTATAACCTGAATCTTTGAGGAATTAAAAGCAATTCTCCTGATCTTAAAAATCTTTGCAAAACTAATCTTTAAAAAAAAAAAGGGGGGGGGCCTGGGTGGCTCAGTGGGTTAAGCCTCTGCCTTCGGCTCAGGTCATGATCCCAGGGTCCTGGGATCGAGCCCCACATCAGGCTCTCTGCTCAGCAGGGAGCCTGCTTCCTCCTCTCTCTCTCTCTGCCTGCCTGTCTACTCGTGATCTCTGTCTGTCAAATAAATAAAAAAATAAATAATCTTTAAAAAAAAAAATCTTTGCAAAACTAGAAATGCACATGGAGAGGCAATTCAAAGTTAACCTGTTTATTTCATTGATCTCCAAGCTTCCCCGTTTATCTCAGAAGACATACATTATTGTTATTAGAAAACCAGAGTCCTTATTGAAGGGACTTACATTCTTTTCCTGTGACTTTGAGTTGAAAATACCAAAAGTACAACCTCAGTGAGGTAATTCTTAACAGAAGTAGAATGGAAGGAATAAAAGTCATCCGAAATTTGGATAAACGAAAAATCATGTATCTTCTCCACAAATATTAGTAGAAAAAAATTTAGTCCATCTGCCAGAATTCAAGTTGGGAACCAACTATTCTTTTGTAAACTAGTGAGTTCTGCATTATCCTATCTGTCTTATGGTAAAAATTTTAAAATACTAACTCCCAGGTTTCTGCTTATATGTTAATGTCTGTCTGTCTGTCTACCTATCTATCTATGTGTAGGTGTAGATGGGTGGCATTTTTTCTACCTCTGAAAAATGCTAAATTGCTAAAATTAATTTGTAAAGAGGTCTATTTAATTGGCTTATAAATTAAGTATTTCTAAATTTCAGAAATAGAATAGAAACTAACTCAAGTGCTTTTTCAGGTTCATATTTATTGTCTGAACATGCAATCACAAGACATTCATTATTAAACATGGTTTATGTTTGTTGGTTTAATTAAAACAGATATGCCTTTATAGAGTTTTCAACATTAAATAGGACACATTTATCATAGCAAGTTTTACTCATCAAATATGTTCATATTATCTGTTACTAAATTTGTCAACAAGAAACAGTGGCTGTCTAATATCATATCTGAGTTGTACTGTTTTGTGGGTATTCTAACCATTGTTAAGAACAAGTAAACTGGGTGCCTGGGTGGCTCAGTGGATTAAGCCGCTGCCTTCAGCTCAGGTCATGATCTCGGGGTCCTGGGATCGAGTCCCACATCGGGCTCTCTGCTCAGCAGGGAGCCTGCTTCCTCCTCTCTCTGCCTGCCTCTCTGCCTACTTGTGATCTCTCTCTGACAAATAAATAAATAAAATATTGAAAAAAATAAATAAATAAAATCTGTTACTAGATTTGCAAATTTAAAAAAAAAAAAAAAAAAAAAAGAACAAGTAAACTGAATAGGTAGGTAAAAAGTTTTTATGTGAACTTTTTAAGTAGTTTTCCCAAATCTTTTTGGTAACAGTGAAACCTTAAAGTTTTGCAAAATCAAGTTTAATTCACTGAGTATCCAGATCATTTCCAACTAAGATAAAATGCTGGAACATTAAGTACTGAATATAGGCTTGACCACTTTTTGCTTCCTTTTACAGAGGAACTGAAGATCTTTGAGTCTATTAGTAAACATGCCTCATGCCACCCCGAGAAATTTTCTATGAAAAAAGCACCTGTTTCTAGAAGTCATAACATTTACAAGTCTGCCTGAAAGAGGATTCAGCTGCCTCCATTTTGACCCCAGACTTTCTGTTGGGTTCTTCTTTCCAGCTTGTCTCTTGGGTCAGGGGGAAGACCCTGAGGGCAAAGCATCCTCTGCAACATCCCCCTCAAGCAATAACGACTGCCAATAACGACAGCAACATACCACCTTTGATTGACTCTATGACAGTGGTGGACAAAATCTGATGGTAAAAAAGAAAGATGTAGAAGACTTGTGAAAAAGGAATCTCTGAAAGGAGTTTAATGTGTGGTCAGGCTGGCTACAATTAAAATGAATCTATTTAAAAGAAAGATTTTTTTTTTTAATTCAATTAGCCAACATACAGTACATCATTAGTATCAGATGTAGTGAGGTTTTTTGTTTTTTTAACATAATCTCTACGCCAACACGGGGGTCCAACTCAGGACCCCAAGATCAAGAGTCATATGCTCCACCGACTACACCAGTCAGGAGCCCCTAAAAATGAGTTTAAATGTCAGGAGTACCCTAGTGCAAAGTTAGAATTTGGTTATTCTCTCCGTTAAAAGGACAAAGTTGTTTTAGGTTATTGGTCTGCTCTTAATAAATTATAAGCAAAGTTTCTTCTTCATCTTTAATGTAATCTGCCTAGAAAGACAAAAATTTTGTTTTTTCTCTATCAGGTCTTTAATTAGTTAGGGGAAAAAACAGGGTCTTTTCAATATTAAAATAGCCACAGCAAATAAATAAATAAATAAATAAAATAGCCACAGGAAATAAATAAATAAATAAAATAGCCACAGCTTTGTACAACTATTTGACTCTCTGTATTTGCCTGTGAAGTCTTTGTAACTTGGTGAAATGGAAACTAAGTATTGCTTCACAGTGACCTATGATCCCAAACCTTTTGATACCTTAACAAAGGTCCCAAAAATCAAACTCTAAATGAAATCTTCTTGACCTTTAACTAGCTTTGGGTTTTCCAGACAGTCCCTTGGAATATCTCAAAGGATCTGTTCTCTTTATAAAAGGGAAGATGTTAACAGGCATATCTGGTATGTTATATTACATGGGAAGCACTGTCAAGCAGATGATGCTAAACCTTCTCGGATTATATCTGCGGGATATAGGTTATTAATATAAGTGTTTCAGAAACTGTATGAAATTCCTGAAGACAGAATAGGCACTGATATGTTAGCACTTGTAATTACAGTTATTGTCTGAACATGCAATCACAAAAATAACCAAATTTCCTTGTCAATTCTATTGTAATGAACTTTTCAGATCTTTAATGGGCATTTTTAAGTCTTTTGTCATTTACAGAGAGTTGTCTTACTCAGATGCTTTTACAAAAGCTTCCTGCAAATGTGTTTTATCTTAGAAGAAATTCATGGAAAGAGTCTGACAAGTACTCTAGAATACAGGTTTCTGATCACTTTCAGATCATGCAACTGAACTGGGTAAAAATTTCCAGGAACTATGAACCTGGGTGGCTCAGTTAAGCATCAGACTCAGTGTCAGCTCACTTCAGGTCATGACCTCATTGGTCATGGGACTGAGCCCCTCACTGGGCTCTATGAGTCTGCTTGAGAATCCCTCTTTCTGCCCCTCCCCCAACTCACAAGCACATGCAAGCACTCTTCTCTAAAACAAATAAATCTTTTAAACAAAAGGGGGGGTACCTGGGGCACCCAGCTGGTTGAGCATCCAACTCTTAGTTTTGGCTCAAGTCATGATCTCAGGGTCATGAGACTAAGCCCACATCAGGCTCTATGCTTGGTGGGGCGTCTGCTTGGAACTCTCTCCCTTTCCCTCTGTCCCTCCCCCTACTCACTCACACTCTCTCTAAAAATAAAAAAAATCTTAAAAAAAAAAAAAATCCAGAACTAGTGGGAAAACAGTATTCAAGTAGGACAAAAATTAATAACATGGGACCAAACGAATCTAGCAGGAGGATTATAAAATTTTTGTGACTTCTTGTTTAAAATGCTGCTGGTGGGTGCCTGGGTGGCCCAGTTGGTTAAGCAAGTACCTTCAGCTTATGTCTTGGCCCGGGAGTCCCCACATGGAGTCCTGCCTCGGGCTCCCAGCTCCATGGGGAGTCTGCTTCTCCCTCTCACCTCCTCCCCTCTCATACTCTCTCTCACACTCTCTCTCTCAAATATATAAATAAATCTTAAAACACACATACGCGCGTGCACACCCATAGTTCTTTAATATTTTGCTTTTCCAGATTTTAAGAAACCACCTTCTCTTTTCTCTAAAGGTATCAACAAATTGATAAGATATGCCTTTGGGAACAAAGATGAAACATTTACTTTTTCTCCCTAATTCCTCCAAAATTGGAAACCTCTTGGGTACTCCTTTCATGGCCATATTTACAGAGATTCAATGAGTCTGATTGTTGTAACCAGACACCACTGGAAACCTTAGCTAGACTACTAAAGCTTTGACCAGCACATTATATTTGAGAGAGATACGCCTACACTCAGATATGACCAAACAGCTTTAAAGAACTAAGATTGATGTGAACTGCTGCGATCTGAGAGCAGTCAAGATAGAATTCTTGAAACATCTTTGGTGCAAAAAGAATTGTTTTATTAAAGCATGGGAACAGGACACACAGAAAGAGCTACACTGGGGTTGTGGGGAGTAACTAATTATATCCTTTCAAGTTGGGAGTTGGTTAGGGATAGCCTAAGTCCCTGAAGAATTTGGAAGCAAGGCTTCCAGGACCTTGAGGGGCTAGCTTCAGGAAAAGGTCGTTTACTACTGTCTAGTAAAACCTTAGTCATGAGACCCTTCAGATGGTATCAGTGGGCCATTTGTTTAGAGGATGACTGTTAACACATAACTTGGGAGGGTGGATGGAGCTAAAGTAAGCTTCTAAAGGGATTTACATATGTTAAAGATTTATAGGATCTCACGAGGTTGTCTGATGTCAAGCTAAGGTTGTCTTTTGCTTATAGCAAAGTATTAACATTTAGGCAGTTGCGTTCCTGGAGGAAAGTCACTCTGCCTGTCCCAAGTATTTATCTATGGACTCTAAGTTATAAGAAAGTTTAATTTTTTTCCCCTATATTTCTTTTGATTTTGTTCTCTACATCAAGGTTGACTTTGCGGAGCCAATAAAAAGCCTCTTGGCAAACACCTTGCTTACAAGATTCCAGCAAAGTAATATTAAAAAGAGCTTAGGGACGCCTGGGTGGCTCAGTTGGTTGGACGACTGCCTTCGGCTCAGGGCGTGATCCTGGAGTCCCGGGATCGAGTCCCGCATCAGGCTCCCAGCTCCATGGGGAGTCTGCTTCGCTCTCTGACCTTCTCCTCGCTCATGCTCTCTCTCACTGTCTCTCTCTCTCAAATAAATAAATAAAATCTTTAAAAAAAAAAAAAAGAGCTTATATTGGGGCACCTGAGTGGCTCAGTCAGTTAAGCATGGGATTCTTGAACTCAGCCCAGGTCTTGATCTCAGGGTTATGAGTTCAAGCCCTGCACTGGGCTCCACACTGGGTGTGAAGCCTACTTAAAATAAAAAATAATTTTAGCTGGCCGGTTAGCTCAGTTGGTTAGAGCGTGGTGCTAATAAAATAAAAAATAATTATAATTTTTTTTTAAAAAAGAGCTTATATAATCCAAAAACTATATATATATATATATATATATGTGTGTGTGTGTGTGTGTGTGTGTATGTATATGTGTATACACATATACATATATATATATATATATATATATTTTTTTTTTTTTTTTTAAAGAGAGGGGATGCCTGGGTAGTGCAGTCAGTTCAGCATCTGACTCCTGATTCTGGCTTGGGTTGCGATCTCGGGGTCATGGGATCAGGCCCCATTCTGGCCTCCACACTCAGTGCAGCATCAACTTGGGACTCTCTCTGCCTCTCCTCCCCCCCATAAATAAATAAATATTTTTTAAAAATTAAAAAATAAAAGAGGGGAGGATACCTGGCTGGCTCAGTTGATAGAGTGTATGGACTGTTGATCTTGGGGTCATGAGCTCAAGCCCAATACTGGGCACAGAGCTTATTTAAAAATAAATTTTAGGGGCGCCTGGGTGGCTCAGTGGGTTGGGCCTCTGCCTTCGGCTCAGGTCATGATCTCAGGGTCCTGGGATCGAACCCCGCACCGGGCTCTCTGCTCAGCAGGGAGCCTGCTTCCCACCTCCCTCTGCCTGTCTCTCTACCTACTTGTGATCTCTCTCTCTCTCTCTCTGTCAAATAAATAAATAATTTTTAAAATAAATAAATAAATTTTTAAAAAAGAAAAAAATCTATAACCAATTTCTAAAAGAAAGAGCTTATATGGTCAATCACTATTGTTGGCAAAGCTTAAAGCAAAGAAATTAGTTTTACTCTTCAAAATGAGGGTATAACTATAGAGGGAAGAAATGTTTACCCTTTTGTCTGTTTTGATTCTAATCCTCTTAACTGTCTTTGAGGTTCTGCTCTAAGTTGGACTGGCTCCTGAATTATTCTAGTTTCTTCAAAAATTTGGCTCTGACTCTCCAAACGAATGTTTCCACTTTTCTCCCAGCCTTCTGATTTGGAATCAAGAATAAAGACTGCCCTTGGATCTCCTTCGGAGGCACTCCAGGTCCTTGTCACCACCCAGATGGCAGCCAGACTTCAGGGACTTAAAGCCTGGAAATGCATCTCTCACTGCTGAAGAGGGCTCTACCTGACATGGGGTCCTTTACAAGCCCTGGAGACCTCCAGATTCAACTGAACAGGACGGAAAGGAGCTGACAGCAAAGCAGAGTGCTTCCTCCCAAGATGCCACATAAACACTTCATATTTCAAAAGTGAAACTCTTTCTTCCTCCTTTTCTGTCCTTTACTCTGGCACTGGCCTGGAAAGATAACGCCATCATCTGTATCTCCCAGGCCACTGCTAAAACGGGTAACTTCTGGAATTTACAACAACTTTTTATGTTAGGCTGAGGAAACCTTGCTGACCCTTTGGCTTGAACAGGAAAATACAAACAGTCCCTGTGAATGAATCCATTCACCACGCCCATGTAGCAGGAAGTGCCTTGTGCCCCCAGAAGAGTTTATCTTTATCTGTGGTGGTTATCACTATGAATGCTGCTTAGTCTGTCTAACTGTGGGCCTAAGAACTAAGGCCAAATGAACTAAGACAGCTCACCAATTCACCCTCCAGGACTGACACTGTCCAGTTAGAAAGGAATTACCAGAAGGCATTCACGACTCCAACTCACGTCCTTTGGCCGGACCACACTTCATTGGTTAGGAGTACATGTCAACGAGAATATGTTCAGAAACCTCTCCTAAACTCTTAAAGATAGTGCAAAATCCAGTGCTAATGACAACAGCTGCCCAATAAAGATCCTATAGAAAGTTGTTCTTAATAACGGGATAGCCTTTGGTTATATTTTAGCCAAAAAAAAGAGGATGTCTGAACTATGGCTAAAACCACCGGCTGCATCTGCATTCATGCATTCACACTTCTGGGGAAGTTGAAACGCGGACATATGATCATGGAGCAAGCCACCTGGCTTACAGTGGTGACTCCTTCACCAGGGTCTGTCTTTGACTCAACTGACCTTGATTTTGATTAGTTTGGGACTTGGGGACCCATATGGCTCTGAAATGCACTCCAGACACTGGGAATTATCCTGCTTGGAATAATCACAGTTCTAGCCTCTCAAAAGCTCTCAATACATGTTTACAGCCACTAACCACCACACAAATGATCTCCTTAATACATGAACATCAGAAAGAAACAAAGAAAAAGACCAACTTAAAAGACCGTAAACCTTGAAATTGTGGCCTATGAATCTCACAAAGCTTAAAACAAGGGCGCCTGGGTGACTCAGCTGGTTAGGTGTCTGCTGGGTCATAATACTGGGGTCCTGGGATTGAACCCTGCATCATCCACTCCCTGCTCAGTGGTGAGCCTTCTCCCTCTCCTTCTGCCACTCCCTAGCTTGTACTCTCTGTCAAATAAATAAATTTTTAAAAATAAATAAACAAATAAAAAATAAAAATCTAAAAAACAAAACAAAACAAAAAACAACATGACCTATGCATACCACACAAAGGATCAACAAAATTTCAGATTTTGTTCAGATTTGGAGCTGAGAGTGCCATGAGAGCCTTATACTTAAATCACACCTCTCAGTTACGCCGAGAATCTGACCGAAAGGTGGAAATTGTTGGGCGTCTGGGTGGCTGAGTGGGTTAAGCCTCTGCCTTTGGTTAGGGTCATGATCTCAGGGTTCTGGGATGGAGCCCTGAATCGGGCTCTCTGCTAAGCAGGGAGCCTGCTTCCTCCTCTCTCTCTGCCTGCCTCTCTGCCTCTTGTGATTTCTCTGTCAAATAAATAAACAAAATCTTTAAAAAAAAAAAAAGAAAGAAAGAAAGAAAGGTGGAAATTGTTAACAAGGAGACAGCAGGCCCCAAATGCAGTCACTTATGGTACACCCCACCAAGACTTAATACCTAACTGCACCTTCACCTCTCAGAAAAGTGACCTTTAGGCAGCCAACCTGGAACTTCCTGGTCAGCACTGGAAGGTCAGCACTGGACCCCTTCCATTACCCTTAGAAGAACATGCTGGCCTAAAATGCATTCTTTGCTAATGATTTCCTTTTTTCCTTTCCCTCTCTGCCTCTTAAAACATTTCCTTCTCTGCTGCTTGAGGGAGCTTCTTTCCATTTGCTAGATGGGATACTGGCCAATTCATGAATTACTGAATAAAGCCAATTTGATCTTTACATTTACCCAGCTGAGTTTTGTTATTTAACACCCCTTCTGTCTTCAGGCTCTGGGGACTGTATCATTTCTTTACATAGCACAGATGTCAAATCTTTTGTCAAACCTGTCAAAGACATGTGTCATGCCATGTTTTCAAATAGTTCTTTTTAGTTTCCTTGCTCAGTTTTGATAGTTTTCATTTTCAAATTTATAGTCACTATTCATTTTCATAGTTGGAATAACTAATGCTTTTATCCATATTCTTGATTCTTTGGTAGTGGGTGGAGTAAGGTTCTTGATTTATGCTTCAATTTCCATAGGAATTTCAGACTTTTAACAGTTTTTTTTTAAGATTTTATTTATTAATTTGACACAGAGAGAGACACAGCACGAGAGGGAACACAAGCAAGGGGAGTGGGAGAGGGAGAAACGGGCTTCCTGTCAAGCAGGGAGCCCGATGTGGGGCTCAATCCTAGAGCCCTGGGATCATGACCCGAGCTGAAGGCAGATGCTTAACAACTGAGCCACACAGGTGTCCCTAGACTATAACAGGTCTTAGCAGTCATCATAAGGATGCAACTCCCAAGCCATCCACTGTGACATCTAAATTGAACTTGATGCTCAGTTTCAAGAAAAAGCTGCCAACTTCTGATACCGATGACCCTAGAAATACCAGGGTAACACTCTGAGTATTATATCCAAAACAATTCTCTCCTCCTCTCCTGTCTACAGTGTCCTGTGCCTGAGTAACTGTGCTGTTTATATATTAGAATTTTGTTTCCAAATATTTAATTTCTGGTTCTAGCTCTCTGCTCATGAGTTTCTTTGAGGGACAAATTTTTAAAGACATTGTCTATTTACTATTATTTTTTTCTTTCTACTAAACTGGAGTCCTCAAATCAAGCAGAGACTTTCTTAGGAGGAAGTTGTCCAGCCCGAACCTGAACTCCAGGTGGCACTAAAAGCTTAGCTGTCCTCTCAACCCAGCTTCATGAAGGTTCTGGAGTGGATCACTTAAGAATATTAATATGTTCTGGGGATCCTTTTGTAGTTCATAAGCATGATGATTGGGTGTTCACGCTTTTGTGTGACATGTGCCACCCTTTAAACCTTGTTACGACCTTGGCACATTACCCGTCTGACGTGAAAAAAAAAAAAAAAAAAAAGAATATTAATATGTTCTCCCTCACTCCACTGAATTACTATATACAAACCACCTTTTTCCTAAAATAATTCCTGCTATTAACTGGTACTAAAGTATAAAGAAAAAGAATTGCCCCCTGACAACTTAGGACTGGCGTGATTACATAACCTCTTAGGGTCCGTTTCCTCCAATATAAAAGGGGGGTAGAGGGGACAGAGTCAGGGGTGGGGGAGGCAGTTAATACAAAACGTTATCAGCTAAGATGGTTTCCCAAAACTCACTTTGTCTTTGCCCTACAAGATTCTGTTTGGGGAGGAGGGGTCGTCTGAACTACACGCACCGACGCCAAGTCCCCCATTCTGATACAGAGAGGGGGATGGGAGGAGGGGGGTAGGGGACAGGCAGACCTTTCCCCAAACCCTGACCAAGTAGGGTTTGCTGCATTTGACGGATCCCACAATCGCTGAACAAAGCATCCCCCGGGGAGGAGCCGGGGGCTATCATGGGGGCCATCAGATCCCAACGGAGCCCTGGGATGCCCGTTTCGGGGGCTCTAGGGGAGTACTTTTCACCATCCTCCCCCCCTCCCCCCCGGAGAAAGGGGAGACCAGGCAGATCAGGAAAATACGATCGGAGCTGAGTGTGGACACTCCCAGCCGCGCAGGAGACTCACCCCCGGCAAAAACACCCCGCGCGGCCCCTCCCAGGCCAAGAACCTAGTTCCGTGGCTTCCCAGCAAACCCAGGCCGCGACTGTCCCTCGCATCACCTCAGCGGGAAAATGTGGCTGCGGGCGCTCGCTACGGGCGTTCGAGTTTCGCCAACGCCTAGGACCGACGCCCTCCCCGCGCCGCCGGCGGAGTTTTTAACTCCAGGTCGGACGTGCGCTCGGGAGTTTGGTGCCCGCGCGGCGGAGGCTCTTCCCCGCCCAGGGCAGGCCCGGGCTGCCGCGCGGCGTGCCCCGTCGGCGGCTCCCGCGCTCCAGCCACCCGCCGCGCCGCAGCCACGCGCCGCGTCCTCTGTCCCTTCGCGGAGCGGACTTGGCCGACGCAGCGGCCCCGCACACAGAAGCTGGCGGAGAGCGGGCCGTCGCGTACACCCCTTTCCGGGCCGGTCCGCCTCTCACTTAGCCGTACGTTTGGGGAGTAACAGGTCTCCCCATCAGATGCTAAGACAAAAGTCGCCTGGAGACCTGGGTGCCCGGCAGCCTCCGGAAGCGCGCGCGGGGGAAGGGGCGCGGGGCTGCACCGCTCCGCGGCTCTCCCGGCTCCCCGCGGCCCTCCCGCGTGTTTCCGGTCCGGGTGGCGCTCTGGGGACGCTGCGGTCGGGCCCCTCCGCGGCACCAGCCCCCGAGCCCGCGAGGCTGACCCGTGCGGTATCTGCGACAGCGGCCAAACGTGCCGAGACCCCCGGCCCGGGGGACGCGCACTACGGTGCACAGCGAGAAGAAACTAGTTCCGGAGACCGGCTTTCTCCACAGCACTCGGCCGCGGCACTGCCCAGCTGGGAGGGGGCGGCGCGTCGTCCCGGGGGAGGGGACAGTCGCGCGGACCCAGCGGAACGCGCGGCGGAAGGGGGCGCAGCGGCCCGGGGTCCGCTGAGCAGCCCGGGCGGGAGCCGCGGCGCGCACTCACCTCGCGGCGGGGCGGCCTCGGCATCGCGCTCCGGGGAGCCACCGGGGGCCAGCAGTGCGGCGCTCAACACCGACGCGGCCAGCAGCAGCGCGGCCAGCGCCGGGCCCGCGCCCCGCGCCCAGCTCATGCCGCCCGCCGCCACCTCCGACGCCGCTCCTCCGCCGCCGCCGCCGCCGCGCTCCCGGGTCCTGCGCTTCTCCACGGCGCACGGCCGCGCGCCCGTCATCGCCTCCCTCCCGGCCGCCGTCACCGCCGCCGCCGCCTGACTCACCCGCGGGGGCGGGGCGGGGCGAAGCGGGAGCCGGGGGGCGGGGCGCTCAGGGGGCCCGGCCCGGAGTCGAAAGGAGCAGCGAGCGCAGTGAGAAGCCAAGAGTCTCTCCCCGCGCGCCGGGCACTTTGTCCCGCGGACACAGGCCGCCTGCAGGCCACGAGCCCCGGCTCTCCAGTCTCTGGCCACTCCCCTGAGCAACTTTCTGCCCCAGCGCCGGGTACAAACGGGCGTTAGTGTCCTCTGCCCCCGGTTCTGGAAATGCCTTGGTAAGCAAGACAGCCAGAGCCCCAGCTCCCAGGGAATTCACCCTCCAGAGGCAGAGATGCGCCTCCAAAGCCACCGTGAGGTGCCCCCACCCTGAAGCTCTGTGTCGGTGCAGTTAGAGGAGCTCGGGCACGCTGACGCCGCAGGTGCTCTCCTGTGCACCCGCGAAACTGTCACACGTTTGAGACACGTTCGGTAATGCTTGTAGCACAGTGCGTGGGAATTTCAGAAACCTGCGAACACTCTAAACGTCTGTCAGTGGAGAAAATGGGTAAACTGCGGTATAATATACAGCTGTAGAAATGATCTCGAGTTACGGGTATCAACATGGATGAGGCACAAAAATAAAGCTGAGGGCAAAATGCAAGTTGCACAAATACCTTTGGAATAACTTACATGTAAAGTGTAGAGCCAAGAAAAACAATACTATATGTTGTTTAGATATATATGCACATGTAATGAAAGTATAGAGACCTATGAAAAGATAAACACTCAATTCAAGGAATGGTTGGGAGTAGGGAGGGAGCAAAATGTCATTACCCTGGGCTTGGGCTGGCAATGTTTCGTAGCTTAACTACGGTGATAGGCATATGGGTGATCCCTGTATTACTTTATTTTAAAGATTTTGTTTATTTGTCAGAGAGAGATCACAGGCAGGGGGAGCAGGAGGGAGAGGGAGCAAGGAGCCCCATGCTGTGATTCATCCCACGACCCTGGGATCATGACCTGAGCCAAAGGCAGACGCTTAACTGACTGAGCCACCCAGGTGCTTCCCCCATATTATTTGTCATACTTCTCTGTATGTTTGAATTACCTGACAATTTTTTAAAGCGATAGCACAGTATGATGAGTGCTGAGTTGGTAGAAGAACAAGATGCTAAGATAGCATTTGACAGAAGCACGCAAGCTAGTCTGGGAAGAATCCCAGGAAGAATGACATTTAAACCAAGTTTGAGGGATGTTGGCCAGGGCAAAGGAGGAAGTGCTCCTAACAGAAAGAACAGCCCTTGCACAGGCTCCAAAAGCAGAAACCCAGTGTTAACTGAAGCAGAATTCTCCGACAGAGCTAGTCAACAGAATGAGGTTTATGCAGGTGCTTGGGTGGGTTAGTGGGTTAAGCATCTGCTTTTGGCTCAGGTTGTGATCCCAGGGTCTGGGGATCGAGTCCCACATCAGGCTCCCGTGCTCAGCCTGCTTCTCCCTCTGCCCCTGCCCCTTTCCCTTCCCCAGTTGTTTCATCTCTTTCCGTCTCTCCCTTGCAAAAATAAATAAAATTTTTTTAAAAAAGTAATTGAGTTTGGGCTTCTTCCTAAGGACCATAGCAAGCTGTTGATGAGTTGTAAGGTGGAGAATAACTTTCAGGAAAATGATGGTCATGGACTGTCTCACAGTGGTCGTCACATTATTTTTCTCAGAGAAAACAAGCCTCTATGCCTGAATGTCAGAAAAAGTTCAGTTACTCCCTCTTTCTTCTTTGCCCCACGGTTCAGAATCTTAAGACTCAAGGAACAGTGGTGTCTAGGCCATCTGGCAAGTCCACTGCCACCAAGTTGTCTACTGTCCAGCAGCTGCTTCTGGTCCCCACAAAACCAGAATGGGCTACAGGGACCACTGGGCAGATGTAGCCCTTTCCCTTCTCTCCTTGAGGACAGCTCTTTCAGCTTTGTCCCCATGGCCAGGAGAGCCTGGAGTTCCTGTTTTAGAGCAGTGCTTGGCTGTCTACCTAGAGTGCCCTTCCACCAGATACCTGCTGGCTCCCTCCCTCACTTCACTCAGGTCTCAGCTCAACTATTAGCTTTTCAAGGAGGCTTTCCCCATTACCCTTATCTAAAGCTAAAACATCCTCTATCCCTGTGCCTCACTGTATCTGCTTTGTTTTCTTCCTTGTATTCATTTCCACCTGACATTATAGTATGTATTTGTTTATCGTTTCTCTGGCACTAGAGTGTAAGCTCCATGAAGGCAAATAGTTTGTCCTGAGGACAAGAACCTCCTCTGTTAGGCTATGCTGCACTAATGAACAACCCCCAAATCTCTTAGCTTATCTCAACAGTTTACTTCTTGCTCACAGCTATACCCAAAGCTTCATTGCAACAGGAGCTTCTACCACTCTTGCAGCAGTGGAGGGATAATGTAGCAAACCTCACACTGGCTCTTAAAGCTCCTTCCCTAAAGAGATGCCTGTGACTTGAATTCACATTTTACCATCCAAATCAAGTCACATGGCTGCATGCAATGAACATGTGCGGGCGGGGGAGGGACCACTAAAGGAAATTCAATACCCATTCAACCCTCAGCTATTAGAAGGGAATAGAATAGAAGGGAATTTCTTCAATGTGATAAAGAGCATCTATGAAAACCTTAGCGCTAACATGACATATGGAGGACTGAATGCTTTCCTCCTAGGATCAGGAACAAGGCAAGATTATCTGTCCTCGCCATTTCTACTAAACATTGTTCTGGAGGTCCAGATCAGTGCAAAAAGGCAAGAAAAAGAAATTAAAAGCTTACACATTGTATTTATTCAGAGATGGTATGATTGAATATGTAGAAAATCTCAAGGAATCTACCCAAAAAAAGCTACTAGAAATACAAAGTGAATTTAGCAAGGTCACAGAACTCAAAGTCAATATACAGAACTCTACTTTTATATTCCAGACATAAACAATTGGAACTTGACATTTTTAAATAGCATTTACAAACGAGTTTTTTAAATGAACACATAGCAGCAAATTTAATAAAACTTAAGATTTGAACATAGAAAACTATAAAACATTGATGAGGAAGTTAAAGAAGACCTAACTAGTTGGAGAGAAATACCATCTTCATATATTAAAAGAATCATTGCTGTTAAGATGCCAATTCCCTCCAAATCAATCAATCCCAATCAAAATTCCAGCAGGTTATTTTGGTTTGTTTTTTGGGGTTTTTTTTGCACATGTGAAGAAATTGAGAAATGATTCCAAGATGTATATGGAAATGCCAAGGGCCTAGAATAGCCAAAACCATTCTGAAAAAGAAAAGTTACAAGAATTGCATTATCTGGTTTCAAGATTAATTATAAAGCTATAGTAATCAAGATAGTGTTTTGGGGACAACTGGGTGGCTCAGCTGGTTAAGCATCTGCCTTCAGCTCAGGTCATGATCCCAGGGTCCTGTGATCAAGCCCCACATTAGGCTCCTTGCTCAGCTGGAGGCCTGCTTCTCCCTCTCCCTCTGTCATGCCCCTGCTTGTGACAAATAAATAAAATCTTAAAAAAAAAAAGATAGTGTGTCTTTGATGTAAAGATAATACAGATCAGTGGAATAGCATAGCAAGCCTAGATATAAACACACACAACTGGGTTTTCACCACATTTCCAAAAGAATTTAATAGGGGAAAGGATATTCTTTTCAACAAATGATGCTACAATTAAATGATTCACTGTGATCCTTACCTCATACCACACACCAAAACAAAACAAAACAAGAAAACAACAACCCACAAACGAAACAAACAAAAAAACAGATTAAAGACCTAAAAGCTTAAACTATAAAACTTCTGGAAGAAAATATAGGAGAAAATACTTATGACCAGGCGCCTGGGTGGCTCAGTGGGTTGGGCCTCTGCCTTCGGATCAGGTCATGATCTCAGGGTCCTGAAATCGAGTCCCGCATCGGGCTCTCTGCTTGGCAGGGAGCCTGTTTCCTCCTCTCTCTCTCTGCCTACTTATGATCTCCCTCTGTCAAATAAATAAATAAAATCTTTTTAAAAAAATACTTATGACCATGGATTAGGCAAAGATTTCTTTTTTCCTTTCTTTTTTCCCCCATCTGTATAGCATTTATTAAAAGAACAACCAGTTAGGTACTGGGTGAAAGATTTCTTAAATAGTACATAAACCTTTTTTCTTTTTAAATTAAATACCCTAAAAAATAAAAAACTAAAGACACTGTTAAGAAAAAGAAAAGAAGGAGCACCTGGGTGGCTCAGTTTGTTAAGCATCTGCCTTCAGCTCAGGTTATGATCCCAGGGTCCTGGGACTGAGTCCTGCATCTGGCTCCCTGCTCAGGAAGGAGTCTGCATCTCCTTCTCCCTCAGCTCCTCAACCCTTCCCCACTTGTGCAGATGCTCTCTCTCTGTCTGTCTCAAATAAATAAATAAAATCTTTTAAAAAAGAAAAGGAAACCCACTGACTGTGTGAGAAAAGATTTGGAAAACATATTTAATAAGAGGATCTTAATTCCAGAATATGAAATGAACATTTACAATTCAGAAATAAGCAAATAACTCTTTAAAAATGCACAAAGGGGCACCTAGGTAGTTTCATCAATTTAGCGTCTGCCTTCAGCTCAGGTCATGATCTTAGGGTCGAGGGATCCAGTCCCACATCAGGCCTCAGGTCCAGCTCCCTGCTCAGTAGGAGCCCGCTTCTCCCTCTGTACCCCTTTCCCAACTCCTGCTTTCTCTCTCTCAAGTAAATAAATAAAATTTTGAAGAAAAATCCTTTAAAAAGAAAGGTATATACTATATTGCCTGTTTGCATTTATATGAAACTCTGGAAAAGAAATTCTAATTTTTCTAGGAAGAAAGCAGGGTTCTGTCCTGGAGCCAGCAGTGGGGGAAGGACTGAACATGATGGGACACATAGGAAATTCCAAGAGATAGAAATGTTTTGTGTTTCATCTATAGGGGAGGTGACATGAGTACATAAATATATCCAAACTCATTAAGGGATGCTTGGGTGGCTCAGTCAGGGTTATTACTCTGCCTTTGGCTCAGGTCATGTTCCCAGAATCCTGGGATTGAGTCCTGAGTTGGGAGCCCTGCTCAGTAGGGTATCTGCTTCTCCCAGTAGATGGTTTCACATTTCTGGGTTCCAAAACTACAAAGTTGTGTAATCAGGGGCGTCTGGGTGGCTCAGTAGGTTAAAGTCTCTGCCTTCAGCTCAGGTCATGATCCCAGGGTCCTGGGATCGAGCAGGGAGCCTGCTTCCTTCTCTTTCTCTGCCTGCTTTTCTGCCTACTTGTGATCTCGGTCTGTCAAATAAATAAATAAAATCTTAAAAAAAAAAAAGGCTGTGTAATCAAAACAGCATGGTATTGGCATAAAGACAGAGATATAGACCAATCCAATGGGATAGAAAGCCCAGAATCAACTTACATATATACTCAAATAATTTTCAACATGGGAAAAAACAATGTTTTCAGCAAATGATGTTGGGGAAATTGGATATCTACATGCAAAAAACAAAACCAGAAGTTGGATCCTTTCTTACACTGTGTACAAAAGTTAACTCAAAATGGATCCAAGACCTAAACATAAGAGCTGAAACTATAAAATTCTTAGAAGAAAGTATATGGGAATAGCTTTATGACATTAAGTTTAGCAGTCAGTTCCAAGGTATGACACCAAGAACAAAGGCAACAAAAGAAATGATAAATTGGACTTCATCAAAATTAAAAACCTTTTTGCATCAAGGGACATGATCAGTAGTGAAAAGGCAACCACAGAATGGGAGAAAATATTTGCACATCATATGTCTGATAAGGGATTGATGTCCAGTATATATAAAGAACTCGTACAACTCAACAACAACAAAACAAGCAATCCAATTTTTAAATGGGCTAAAAACTTGAATAGGCATTTCTCCAAAGAAGATACAAATGGCCAATAAGTACATGAAAAGACGTTCAACATCACTAATCATTAGGGAAATGCAAATGCAAACCACGAGATACCACTTCATACACATTATGGTAGCTAACAAAACAAACAACATAAGGCCCATGAGGAGTGTCTGGGTGGTTCAGTGGCTAAGCTTCTGCCTTTGGCTTGGGTCATGATCTCAGGGTCCTAGGATCGAGCCCCACATCTGGTTCTATGCTCGGTGGGGAACCTGCTTTCGCCTCTCTCTCTGCCTGCTGCTCTGCCTACTTGTGATCTCTCTCTCTGTGTCAAATAAATAAATAAAATCATTAAAAGAAAAAAAAAGGGCCAGGAAATAACAAGTGTCGATGTAGATGTGGAGAAATTGGAATCCTTGTGCATAATGCTGCTGGGAATGTAAGATGGAATCACTCTATGGAATATGTTCCTAAACATAGAATTACCATATGACCCAGAATTCCACTTTTGGGTAAATAACCCCAAAAAATTAAAGCAGGGAATCAAAACAAATATCTGTACACTTGTGTTTATAATAGCGTTATGTTGGTGCAGGGACTCATGGGGGTGGAGAGGGGGTTGATGAGTTGATGTTTGTCGAGTACAGAGTTTCAGTTGAGGAAGATGAAATCAGGTTCTGAAGGTGGATGGTGGTGATGCCTGAACAACAATGTGAGTATATTTAATGCTACAAAACTACACATTTAAAAATGGTTAAAATGATACATTTTTTGTACATTTTACTACAAAAAGGAAGGGGTGAACCATCCTGGAAGAAAACTATTTCTATTTTACATTTAAGAAATGACGGGACGCCTGGGTGGCTCAGTTGGTTAAGCAGCTGCCTTTGGCTCAGGTCATGATCCCAGCGTCCTGGTGAAAGACCCTTCCCCCAGTTAACTAATTAACTGCTCTTTTGCCTTTCTGTAACCGCTTGGCTTTTAGGGGGTGATACTGGTCTCCTGTTTGAACAAGATACCTTCTGCTAATAGCATAGGCATAGGCAGAGGCAGGGGGCGCATAGTCACGTAGGCAGGGGGCCGCATAGTCACTTAGGCAGGATGCTTCTCTGCTGAGTAATAAGGTCCAACTCCCCCTCCTCATTCCCCCTTCCCGCCTTTTTCTTCGCGCGCGGGGGTCCTCCAAAGCCAATCCGCAAACACCAAGTATGCCTTTTTCAAATGTTCAAGTTGTCAGCCAATCAGCTCTGCCCCATCCAAAACTTGTTTGTATCTGTCTATAAAAATCCTGCACCACCCCAGCCTGGTGTGCTCAGCTAGCAGGAGCTGCTGACCACCCGCAGGCGCCGGCGCTACAATAAAGAACCTCTTGCTGATTGCATCCTGTGGCAGTGTTGAATTCTTGGGTAAGGGGATCCGCGGGTCTTACACTGGGATCGAGTCCCCCATCAAGCTCCTTGCCTCACAGGGAGCCTGTTTCTCCCTCTGACTCTGCCTGCCACTCTGTCTGCCTGTGCTCGCTCTCACTCGCTCTCTCTCTGACAAATAAATAAACAAAATCTTAAAAAAAAAAAAGAAAAGAAATGAAGGTCTGGGGGCAGCTGGGTGGATCAGTGGGTTACAGCCTCTGCCTTCGGCTCAGGTCATAATCCCCAAGTCCTGGGATTGAGGCCCCACATCAGGCTCTCTGCTCCGCGGGGAGCCTGCTTCCTCCTCTCTCTCTGCCTACCTCTCTGCCTACTTGTGATCTCTGTCTGTCAAATAAATAAATAAAATCTTAAAAAAAAAAAAAAAAGAAAGAAAGAAAAGAAATGAGGATCTGGAGACACGTGTGTGGTTCAGTCAGTGAAGCGTCTGCCTCCTGCTTAGGTCATGATCCTGGGGTTCTGGGACCAAGTGCCACATCTGGCTCCCTGTTCAACAAGGAGTCTGATTTTTCCTCTCCCCCCCCCACACATGTGCTTGCGTTCACGCACTCTCTCTCTTCCCCTCTCTGAAGTAAATAAATAAAATCTTAAAAAAAAAAAAAAAGTGAAGAAAGAACTGAGAGGATCCGTGAGACAATTTCCACAGTTAAGGACATTAAAATTGCAAGTTTCAGAAACCAAATATAAAAATATATTAAATAAAGCCCAAATCTAAAAAATATATTAAATTTATATTAAATAATTAAATATATTAAAATATATTTTAAAATATATTAAATAAAAATATATTAAATAATAAAATATATTAAACAAAATATAAATAAATAATATATTAAATAAAAATATATCAAATAATAAAAATATATTAAATAATTTAATTAAATAAATTAAATTTTTAAAATATATTAAATAAAACTCCAAAAAGGCCACAGTAAGATGCCCACACCATACCCATTAGGTTGGCTATAATAAAAAAGTCAGCTAACGTAGAGAAATCTGAACTTCCACATGTTGCTGAAGGGAATGTAAAATGGTATAGCTTCTTTGGAAAATGGTCTGTTTAACGGCAGTTCCTCAGATGATTAAACGTAGAATTACCATATGACCTAGTAATTCCACTCCTGGGCATATGGCAAGAGAAATAAAAAGGGGGCACCTGGGTGACTCAGTTGGTTAAGTGGCTGCCTTTGGCTCAGTTCATGATTCCATGGTCTTCGAATTGAGCCCCACGTCGGGGTCCCTGCTCAGAAAGCCTGCTTCTCCCTCTCCCTCTGCCTGGCTCTCTGCCTACTTGTGCTCTCTCTATCTATCGAATAAATAAATAAAATATTTTTTTAAAAAATAAATAAAAACAGGATTTGAACACAAATGCTTTACCACCATTATTTATAATAGCCCAAAGTGGAAACAACCCAAATGTCTATCAGTGGATTAAGGATAAACAAAATGGGTTCTATCCATGCAATACACTATCACTTGACCATAGAAAAGAATGAAATAATGATACATACAACAACTTGGATAAACCTTGAAAACATGCTGAGTGAAAAAAAAACATGCTGAGTAAAACAAGCCAGACACACAAGTCCACATAGTATATGATTCCAGTTGTATAAAGTCCAGAATAAAGAAACTCATAAACATGGAAAATCAATTAGTGGTCGCTAAAGGGTAGAGGTTGGGAGGAATGGGAGGATAGGGGACTACAGATAATGAGTGCGGGGTTTCTTTTTGAGGTGATGAAAATGTTCCGATTCTTTTTCAGCTTTGAGGGAAACTGACAAATAATGAAAATAAAAGTGTATATGTTTGAATTGCACAACATGATGACTGGACATAAGTATACCTTGTGAAGTGATATAAACAGGTTAATTAATACATTCATCACCTTATATATGTACCCTTTATTCCCCCTTCATAGTGCCAACATTTAAGGTCTACTCCCTTATAAAGCTTCAAGTATGGGGCGCCTGGGTGGCTCAGTCAGTTAAGTGTCTGACTTAGGCTCAGGTCGTGGTCCCAGGGTTCTGGGATCGAGTCCCACATTGGGCTCCCTGCTCAGTGGGGAGCCTGCTTCTCCCTCTACCCCTCCCCGCTGCTTGTGCTCTCTCTCTCACTTTCAAATAAATAAATAATTCTTTTTTAAAAGCTTCAAGTACACCACATAGTACTAATTATAGTCATCATGCCATATACCCCATCCCCAGGGCTTACTCATCTTGGACCTGAAGTCTTGTACCCTTTGACTAACATCTTCCATCTCCTCCCACGTCAACCCCAACCACATACAAATGAGATCATGCAGTATTCGTTGTTCTCTGCTGGCTGATTTCACTTGGCATAATGTCCTCTAGTTTCATCCCTGTTGTTGCTGATGGTAGGATTTCCTTCTTCTCACAGGTTGAATAATGTTACATTAAATATAATATACATATATTACATATAATTTGTTACAGCTATACTTATATATAGTCCTGTATGGTCATACATATATAAATATACACACATACACATATCTTTTTTAACCATTAATCTGTCCATGGATGGGCATCTAGATTGTTTCCATATCTTGGCTACTGTGAGTAACATTGCAGTAAACATGGGAGTACAGGTATCTCTTTGAGATACTGTTTTTGTTTCCTTCAGCTATAAACCCAGAAGTGGGATCCCTGGGTCATACAGTATTTCTGTCTTGATTTTATTTATTTTATTTGTTTGTTTGTTTGTTTAATTGAGAGAGAGAGAGCGCAGGGGTGGGGAGGGGCAGAAGGAAAAATCTTTAGCAGGCTCTATGCTCAGGGCAGGAACAAACATGGGGCTCAATCCATGACCCTGAGCTCCGCACCTGAGCAGAAATCAAGAGTCTGACACTTAACTGACTGAGCCACCCAGGCGCCCCTCTATTTTTAATTTTCTGAAGAATCCATGTACTGTTTTCCATAGTGGCTGCACCAATTTACATTCCCACCAACAGTGTACAAGAGTCCCCTTTCTTCCACATCCTCGCCAACACATTTTATTTATTTCTACTGTCTGTTTTATAAAAACCATCCTAACAGTATAAAGTGATAATCTCATTGTGGTCTTGATTTGCATTTCCCTGATGATGAGTGATGTTAAGCACCTTTTTATGTAGCTATTGGTTGTTTTTTAAGTCTTCTTTGGAGAAATGTCTATTCAAGTCCTATGCCCATTTAAAAATCTGATTAATTTTTTGTTCATATATTTTGGATATTAACACTTTATTAAATATATGGTTTGAAAATATTTTTGCCCATTCTGTAGGTTGCCTTTACATCTTGTTTCCTTTGCTGCACAGAAACTTTTCAGTCTGATGTAGTTCCACTCATTTTTGTTTTTCTTGCCTGTGCTTTTGACATAATATTTAAAAAATCACTGCCAAGACCAATGTCAAGGAGCTTTGCCCCTGTTTTCCCCTCAGAGTCTTATGATTTCAAGTCTTACATTTAAATCTTAAATTCGCTTTGAGCTCATTTTCAAGAGTGATGTAAGACAGGGGGCAATTTCCATTCTTTAGCATGTGCCTGTCCAGTTTTCCCAACACTATTTATTGAAGAGACTATTTATTGAAGAAACTCTCCTTTCCCCACTGTGTATTCTTGGTGCCCTTGTCAAAGATTAGTTGACCATATATGCTTTGGTTTCTATCTGGGCTTTCTATTCTGCTCCATTGATATACATGTCTATTTTTATGCCAGTACCGTACTGTTTTAAACAAGTTTTACAACAAAGTTTAAAATTAGGAGTTGTGGGCGCCTGGGTGGCTCAGTGCGTTAAGCCGCTGCCTTCGGCTCAGGTCATGATCTCAGGGTCCTGGGATCGAGGCCCGCATTGGGCTCTCTGCTCAGCAGGGAGCCTGCTTCCTCCTCTCTCTCTCTGCCTGCCTCTCTGCCTACTTGTAATCTCTCTCTGTCAAATAAATAAATAAAATCTTAAAAAAAAAATAAAATAAAATTAGGAGTTGTGATGCCTCCTCCTTTATTTTTCAAGATTGCTTTAGCTATTTGGGGTCCTTTGTGATTGCATATGAGTTTTAGAATTTTTTTTTCTATTTCTGTGAAGACTGCCATTGGACTTTTATAAGAATTGCACTAAATCTCTGGATCACTTTGGACATTTTAACAATCTTCATTCTTTCACTCCATGAACACAGGGTATCTTTCAGTTGTGTCTTCCTCACTTTCTTTCATCAGCCGTATTATTTTCACCTCCTGGGTTAAATTTGTTTCTAAGTATCTCTTTGGTTTTGATGCTATCGTAAAAGGGATTATTTTCTTAATTTTCCCTTCTGAATTTGTTAGTGTGTAGAAGTGCAACTGAGAGTGACAGAAGCATCAACTCTGAAGGACAGTTGCTGGCATCTTGGTCTTCCCTGCATGTTTCTTGCCCTCCCATGAGGTTACTGCGGTTTCTGTGATGAGCTCCCATGAAAGAGCATAATCTGTTCCAGACCTCGGGTCCCAGGATAATTTTAGCTTCAAAAATGATAAGTTGGATAGGAGTGTCCAGACCAAGAAAATTAAGGCAAACCTTCATAATGGAGTATGTTAGCACTGTAAAGAAGTTCTTGAATGATGTGCAAAACACAGCAAATACAAGCCATTTTTAAGCCTTAAAAATGTGTTAAATATTTACAAAAGACAGTGAAGTACTGTTATAACATGTAGACCATGTGCCTGTGAACGTGAAGGTTGTGTAAAGGGTGTAAAAAAGAAGACACTGTTATTCTGTTTCATAAAGAAACAGAAAGGGGGCACCTGGCTGGCTCAGTTGGCAGAGCATGGGACTCCATCTCAGGTTCATGAGTTCAAGGACAATGTGGAGTGTAGAGCTTACAGAAAAGGAAGAAAGGAGAAAGAAAGGAAGGGAGGGAGGGAGGAAGGCAGGCAGGCAGACAGACAAAACATATTGAAAATAATGTACATTCCAACCACAGAAGAAATTGCAGAAGAAACGAAAATGACTTACATTTTGATATGGGTTTATACAACACAGATGACAATAAACTGATTACTATATTAAAATCAGTTTGAAAAATGGAGGGCGCCTGGGTGGCTCAGTGGGTTAAGCCGCTGCCTTCGGCTCAGGTCATGATCTCAGGGTCCTGGGATCGAGGCCCGCATCGGGCTCTCTGCTCAGCAGGGAGCCTGCTTCCTCCTCTCTCTCTGCCTGCCTCTCTGCCTGCTTGTAATCTCTCTCTGTCAAATAAATAAATAAAATCTTTAAAAAAAAATTAAAAAAATTAAAAAAAAATAAAAATAAATAAAATCAGTTTGAAAAATGGAATTTTTTTTTAAAGATTTTATTTATTTATTTGATAGAGAGAGATCACAAGTAGGCAGAGAGGCAGGCAGAGAGAGAGAGGAGGAAGCAGGCTCCCTGCCGAGCAGAGAGCCCGATGCGGGACTCGATCCCAGGACCCTGAGATCATGACCTGAGCCGAAGGCAGCGGCTTAACCCACTGAGCCACCCAGGCGCCCCTGAAAAATGGAATTCTGATCAAATTTTGACTTTAAGCCTTTTACAAAAAACAAAAACAAATAAAACCCAACTCAACACTGCTAAACCCTAATGACGAACTTGGAATAGCCTGTAGAAAATGTGCAAAATTTATACAGGGACAGTATAAATTGTGTATGATATTTGAATGACTATAAAACTTTCATCCAGGATTTACTTATAATAAAGTTCAAAGTAGCATATGTTAAAATAAATGAACCTTGAATGCCTAAATGAACATGAAGCCTCATATTGCAGTTAGTGGGAATTATTTAGAATAGACTACCTAATAGCAAACTGAGCCAGAAAAGCAAAATGGAAAATGTGGGTGTGCTTGCAAGAAGGTGTGCTGTTGACTCGCGGAGTTTTGAGTGCAAAGCCAGAAATTTCAGTGGGAGGTAAGCCTCTTCTTTGGGGTACAGTTTCCCTAGAAAGAAATCTTCCAGTCTCCTGACTGGTGTCACAGTAATAGGCCTGGCTGTGAGCATGGCAGGGGAGGACTTTGAGCCGTGGAGTGGAAAATGAGGGTTGAGGCCTCTTAACCATTCTTTCTGTAGAATTTCAGGTAATCCCTCCATTTTCATGATTGAATCTTACCCCCAACATATGTTACATCTGGGGTTCCCATTTAGCTCTTTAGTTCCTTCTACAAATTGTCTTTTTTTCCTGTAGAACATAGAGAGGTAGTATCCTGACTATACATCAGGTTTGTGAAGGCAATCGGGAGTCTAACTCTTCCGTATAGGAACTTTCAACCAAACCTTGTGGCTTTAAGCCCACTCCTTACTCTCACCTTCCAAGAAACTTGGCCTCTACAATTTTCGAGCTTTCCAGAATTCTGAGTAACAAATGGTCTTTCTTCATGTTTGGCTTTATGCAGTTTATACCTTTTTATTTCTTTAATGCCATTCTAACTTGGTTTCAGAAGGAAGCAGAGATAAATGTGTGCGATCCATCGATGGTTAAACACATGATAAACATGATAAAAACCAATGGTCTACTTTGGTGGTTTTTTGTTTTGTTTTGTTTTTTAAATTTTAAGTAATCTCTACACCCAATGTGGGGCTTAACCTCACAACCCCAAGATCAAGAGTTGCATGCTCTAACAACTGAGCCAGCCAGGCACCCCCAATGGTCTTTTTTTTTTTTTAAGATTTTATTTATTTAGGGGCCCCTGGGTGGCTCAGTGGGTTAAGCCTCTGCCTTCAGGTCAGGTCACAGTCTCAGGGTCCTGGGATCAAGCCCTGCATCGGGCTCTCTGCTCAGCAGGGAGCCTGCTTCCCCCCCCCCCACCCCCGCCTACCTGTCTGCCTACTTGTGATCTCTCTCTCTGTCAAATTAAAAAAAAAAAAATTTTCATTTATTTGAGGAGGGGGGAGAAAACAAGCAGGGCGGGGTCGGGGCAGAGGCACAAGCAGACTCCCCGCTGAGCATGGAGCCCAATCTGGGGCTTAATCTCATGACCCTGAGATCATGACCTGAACCCAAATCAAGAACCACCTACATGTCAGAACAGAGCTGTGTCCCACCTGGAAGTTTTTTTTAATGATAATCTGCAAGGAAAAAGTCAATTTATTTGCTTTTAGGGGAATATACCACACACATACTATATGCCTATGTTTTATGATCCATATATATGGTCCCTTTACATAATTGAACTGTATTAACCAAGCAGTGATGGAGTGAATCCTGATATAATTCTGCAAATACTAGTCCTGAAATAATCCAAATAGTCCTGGAAAAAAAATTATGAAATCCCTATTGGAGGGACCTGATGAAAGTCTGATAAAAGCCTATTTTGACAACAAAATAAGTAAAAATTAAGCCTCAAAAATTTACTCATAAGAAAATTCTAGCACCTGAAACAGTTGGAATTGATCTTTGACAATTTATGATGACTTTCTTCAGTCTCTAAGAACCCATTTAAAAGGTTAATAACAATTGTCAGGGTAAAGGGAAAAAAAAAAAGGAAAGAACACAGTCTAGCATAGGCTACAGTTTACATATTACACATATGGTTTTTACGCTTTAAGGAAAAAAAATAAACCCAAGGTAAAGGGTTTATTGTGAGCTTCACAGTTGAGGTCCAGAGTTCCTGTTCTCTTCAGCTGCCTATTTCCAAATTTCTGAATCCAACCTTGGCAATGACCCTGCAGGTATAAGAACTTCTGGTCGCTGGCACTGCCTTGAAGAATCTCGAGGGTCTGAGATGATCTTGGAGCCCAAGAACACTCTCAGGGGATCTCCACAGTCACAGGCTAGTCCTGTCCACTCATGATAGAAGAGAACAGCAATGACAACAACAAACTGAAAACACAGTGCTGTTTTCATAGGCACAAAGTCGCTTTCAGAAGTAAGTGAGTATTTTGCCTTACCCATGTGAGATACTCCGTAATCGATCACACGGACTTGGGAGTGAATGAATCAAATTTTCTCTGCAGAGGAGTTAATTCCAGGTAGTAAAACTCTGACTCGTGCTTAAGGTATAAATAAAAACACTGCACTTGGAGGCTCCTGGGTGGCTCTGTTGGTTAAGCAACTGCCTTTGGCTCAGGTCATGATCCTGGAGTCCTAGGATCGAGTCCCACATCCAGCTCCCAGATCCAAGAGGCGTCTGCTTCTCCCTCAGACCTTCTCCCCTCTCATGCTCTCTCTCAAGTAAATAAATAAAATCTTAAAAAAACAAAACACTACACTTGGACGCAGTGCTCTTGCTGACTTCCTCGGAGTTCTGATTCCAAACTACGTTGTCACGCTCCAAAAAATCTAAGTTATTCCCTTCATTTTGTTGACCCTTGCAGAAGATTACAAAGGGGTAGGAAAGCATGGTTTCCCATTTTAAATTACCCTTAAATGACCAAAACTCAGGCGAGAATAGTGATTACTGAAATTGAGTGATGTTTATTTTTAAAATAAAGGTGGGGGGGAGACCACCAGGACCTTTCTGCAGAGAGCTGCAGAGCTTTCCACCTCCCTCCCAAACAAACAGCCCCGTGTTCTGTCTCCGCTGAATCACTAACAGTCACTGCATTGCCACCAGACGTTTGGAGTGTTCCTAGCATCACCTGACATGAGAAAGCCCATTATGAACCACAGGGTGGCAATGATTTTTTTTTTTTAAACATTAGGAACAGGTAAGCAGGGAGAGAGCACTGAATCCTTGGCTGTGCTTTGAGAATGGCTCACTTCAGCAACCTCCTCTCCTGGTCACACACTTCTGTGGAGCGCCAGGCAGCAAGCTGACTGGGCCATGAACTCCCATCCAGGCTTTAGCTAGGCTTGCTTTTAGGATTTTGCAGTTCTTTGTGTACTGAATTATATCTGAGCACAAGCTAATGACTGAACCCTGACAGACCAGGTTCTGGTTGGCATCTGGCATGATGAAGCATCCGAGAGAATTTAAGAGAAGCACGGTGGAGGAAATGGCACCCGCCGACTCTCGCATTTTAGAGATCAGGTAGTCTGAGGGCACACGATGAATCGGAGGCAGGGCTGGGATTAGAACCCTGGTCTTCTGGCCCTAACACAGTGTCCCTTCCCCACACCGTGCTGTTTATTTTAGCTCTACCATCAATATTTCAAAATATTTCAAAACAAATTTGCTTAAACTGAAGGTTTTGCTCCAATGCAAAATCCTAAAGCTAAGAAAAACCCTCAAATAAGAATTACATCCTGAAGAGGGTAATATAACCAATAACTACACAATAACCACCTACATCAAGTGAAAAGAGTCATAAGGGATTCACAGCCTTGGCACAGACATGGGTTTTTTCCCCTTGGTTTTATTGAGATATAAATTCACATACCATAAAATTTGTCCTTTTATACAATTCAGTTACTTAATATATTCAGAGTTCTACAACCATCACTATATAATTTCAAAACATTTTCATCGCCCCCAAAAGAAACTCTGTACTCATTAGCAAGTAGTCCCCATTCGTTCCCCCCTGACCACCTGCCAGCCCCTGGCAACCACTAATCTACTTTCTATTTGTATGCATTTGTTGGTTCTGGACATTTCCTAGAAATGGAAGCATACAACATGTGGTCCTCTGTGACTGGCTTCCTTCAATTAGAATGTTCCCAAACTTCATCCATGTGGGAGCAAGCATGTATCAGTACCTCATTCTGCTTTAAGGCTGAGTAATACCTTATTGTATGGATATACCATATTTTCTTTATGCATTCACTGGATGATGAACATTTGGGTTATTTCCATCTTTCGTCTATTATGAATGTTGCTACGAATGTTCATGTACAAGATTTTTTATAGACATGTTTTCAGCTGTCTTGGGTGAATACTTGGAGTGAATTCCTGGGGTCATGGCAATTCTATTTTTAACTTTTATTTTTTAATTTTTATTTATTTTTTTAATTTCTTTTCAGTGTTCCAGAATTCATTATTTATGCACCACACCCAGTGCTCCATGCAATATATGCCCTCCATAATACCCACCACCAGGCTATATTTTTAACTTTTTGAGAAAGTGCCAGACTGCTTCCCAAAGCAACTGCACCAGAAGACATTTCTACCAGAGTGTTCCAATTCTCCACATCCTCGACAACCCTCGTTATTGTCCATCCTCTTGATTCCAGCATCCTGACTGCTGTGGGAGAGGTTTTAATAGCAAAAACTAACAGTTAAAATACTCTAGGGAATTATATTCTCTGCTCAGCCATATGACCCAATCAGCCCCAAAAGTGGTAGACTAGGACATAATACTAATTTTGCTGCCCTATCTTACTGCTCGTGGTACCCTCCCTAACAGTTAAGGAGAGTGGCTCTCAAAATGTAGTCCCAAGACCAGCAGCACCAGTCAGAAATGCAAAGTCTCAGATTCTGTCCCAGACCTACTGAGTCAGAGCCTCTGGGGTGGGACCCAGCTCCTGCTTCTGGTGATTCCAACACCTGCTCAAGTTCAAGGGAAGGCAGTGTCTATTGCCGGGCATCTATGCCCCTCAATGTCAGCTTTAACCTCCTTATTGGTGGTAATTAATACACACCAAATCCATCATCCTCTGCAAATGAGGATGATAGTGACCAAGAAAGAACTTTCTAAACGATTCTGTCATGCAACTTAAGTGGAAGGGTTTGACACTTTCCAGTAATGAGTGATATTTTTGATATAACTTGTTCTAATAATTAACTTTGGACACAGAAAACTGAGCTGGAAGGTAAACAGGAATTTCATAAGCACCACCCAAGGCAGGAACGTGGATATAATTTCCCTTGTACTTGCTGTCCTAAATATTCCTTGTCCATTCAAAACTTCAAGAAGCTGCTATCACAGCTCTCCTTTAGGTTTTTGGAAAGAGGATGACATAAGAATTTCACATTCATTAAAATAAACATTTAAACAATCCTTTAAAATACTAAAGACGCTGGGGCACCTGGGTGGCTCAGCAGGTTAAAAGCCTCTGCCTTCGGCTCAGGTCATGATCCCAGGGTCCTGGGATCGAGCCCCACATCGTGCTCTCTGCTCAGCAGGGAGCCTGCTTCCTCCTCTCTCTCTGCCTGCCTCTCTGCCTACTTGTGATCTCTCTCTGTCAAATAAATAAATAAAATCTTAAAAAAAAAAAATACTAAAGACGGCCTCATCAACACGTGAAACATCGCAAATACTCCTGTGACCCTGAATCTGGGAACTGAATTATGTCTGGTCATGTCGACCATCACCTAAAAACATGAGAAAAACAATTCTTTGGAAAACCACTGCATGTTTCTTTCATATCTTTCCATTTAAAAACCTTTTCTATATACATTTTTTTTTTTAATTTATTTGACAGAGAGAAATCACAAGTAGATGGAGAGGCAGGCAGAGAGAGAGGGAAGCAGGCTCCCCACTGAGCAGAGAGCCCGATGCGGGGCTCGATCCCAGGACCCTGAGATCATGACCTGAGCCGAAGGCAGCGGCCTAACCCACTGAGCCACCCAGGCGCCCCTTCTATATACATTTCTTACACGCCTCCAGATTCAGTAATTAGGGCAAGGGAAGCCTCTTTGTGGCTTTTTTTGGTTACTTCCTTCAGCTGTGGCTAGATTCCTGCTTCTCTCGTCTTCCACTGGGAGTGATCAGCATGAGAGAGGGAGGCCAGACTTCAGCCAAACCCAGTGTGCCTGCAGCGACTTCTGCCCTGGTCCCCGGCGGGTGAACGCCACTCACGGGTGCATGTGGAAGCAGAGGAAGGACCACACAGCTGAACAGCAAAAACCTCACCATCAGAGCAAGTTTGCTGCATCTCTTCCATTTGTTCCCATCCTCACTGACAGGACGGGTTTCTAGAGCATTTCTCTCATCTGGGACACCATGGTATCTCTGAGTAAATTCAAAACCTTCTTGTAAGTGTCTAGAATATCCTGAGCTGTCGGTCGTTCTGCAGGTGACTGGCTCTTACAGGCTTTATGAATATCAAACAAATGAAACCGGACCATATCGCTCCCTTCAACATGCCCCAAAAGGAAGCTAGAGACGTCTGGAATCTTCCAGATGTCGATCTTCTCGTCATAGGAGGGCATGAGGTCATCGTCAAAAGGCGTGTCTTCCCCATAGGGCCACAGCTGCTCTGGAGCCACGAAGTCCCCATGCAGCTCCCGGTGGCCACACTTCACCAACATCCCGGAGCTGTGGTTCACCAGGGGCAAGGCGTCCAGGTCATTCACCAAGAGGCTGAAGTTACTGGTCAGCAGATACTGTGACAGCGTCTTGGGCAGGTCGTTGGAGTCGCACATGACACGTGTGCCCAGGGGGCTGTGGTGCAAGTAGTTGATGATGCTGACATAGTCCACGGCCAGTTGTAGCCTGCGCTGCCATGTGTTCACGTTCTGGTACTTGGAAAGGTTCAGCGTTGCTTCCAGATTGCTCAAGGAGCCCAAGGGGTGATATTCAGTAAGGATAGTGTTGTCGTCCTCACAGAAGCCGAGCAGGGTGACCACGTGTTTACTCTGTAGACCTTTCAGCATCTCCAGCCCGTGCAGGAAATCCTCTTTCATCTCCAGCTGGGAGAGCCGTGAGAGCGCCACTTTGCGCTCCTTCCACTCAGACAGAAAGACCTGAAACAAAGCCACAGAGAGCTTCAACCCCGAAAACCGTCACCTGTGTCAGAGAGCCGGAAACCCCCCAAGGAGCGCCAGAGGTGGTACAGAGAATGCAGAAACGAGGAGACACAGACCCAGTCCCGGAGAAGAGCTCAGTCTGGTTACAAAGGCTCACTGATGAGCAAACACGGGCACCCAGAGCACAAGGCAGGGTAGGCCCGGGATGGAAATGGGTGAGGGTGCCGGAAGCCTCCTGGGAGTTGGTCTAGAGGATAACTGGGGCTGGCCTGGTGAATGTGGAGAATGGGAAGTGCATCCCTGGGAGAGGGGCCTGTAGGATAAAGGCATGGAGTGGAAAACTGACCGGAAGCTCCAAACACCTGCAGCACAAATGGATGGGGGGGGAGGGGAGACCACTAGAAAAGGAGTGAGTTGAGCCCAGCCAGACGATCACACATCACACCACCACCTGCTTAGCTTCAAGGTAGCACAGTAAATCACAAACAGGAATCGTTCTCGGTCAGGACAACAGTTTTTGTTTTTGTTTTTGTTTATTTTTAAATTTTATTTATTTGGGGCGCCTGGGTGGCTCAGTGGGTTAAAGCCTCTGCCTGGGATCAAGCCCCACATAGGGCTCTCTGCTCAGCAGGGAGCCTGCTTACCCCTCTCTCTCTGCCTGCCTCTCTGCCTACTTGTGCTCTCCATCTGTCAAATAAATAAATAAAATCTTAAAAAAAAAAAAAGATTTTATTTATTTATTTGACAGAGAGCACAAGTAAGCAGAGCAGCAGGCAGAGGGGGAGAGAGAGAAGCAGGCTCTCTGCTGAGCAGGGAGCCCCATGAGGGGCTCGATCCCATGACCCTGGGATCATGACCTGAGCCGAAGGCAGCCGCTTAACCCACTGAGCCGCCAAGGCGCCCCAGGACAACAGTTTTAAGTTGGGTGTGGTTCTGTATTCCTTCAGCTGTAAGAACAGAAGCAAAAGTGCCGAGCAGACTCTAGACCAGACCCCCCGCACCGAGTCCCTGAACAGGACTCCTTAGACTCCCCATTTCTACTAGCTAGGAAAGGCTTGCAGAAGGATTGTAATGAAGAACTTTTGACCTCCTGCTTAAATCTCCCAGAAGAGAAGACAGGCTCAGAAGTGAGGGTAGGGAGGTCTGGCTGCCCCCAGGCTGCATCTGCCGCTTGTGGGCTGTTTCTCTGTGCTGCTACTTACTCACTGCTACAACATAGCTTACGGTTTTTTAAACCAATGAGGAGTATTTATCAAGTGCCTGTAACATCAAATCCAAGATCTATTAAGGCAATAATCTCAAAGAGATAAAAAACTCCAGGAATAAAAATCTGGCACTACTTACAAAAGCATAAACTGGAACTCTCCCATCCATCAGAAAATGGAGGGCAAGAATGGCAAGATCACTCAGAAGAGTGCGACATGGTCAGCAAAAATGCATATATTGACAGAGTTTTCACAAGTCTTCACAGATAACAATAATGTCACAAATGAATAAGTATATAAAATTTCCTTTATGTTATTGTTCTAACTGAATAAAACAAGACAAAATTACATGGAAATCAAAGGAAACAGGCTAATACTTCTCTTCATATATTCTCTTCATATGCTAAGATTCTAGGTGATTTTTTTCTTTATGCCTTTCAGTATTTTCCAACTTTTCCAGAATGAATGTACATGATTTCACATTTTTTTTTTTTTTAGATTTTATTTATTTATTTGAGAGAGAGAGACAGTGAGAGAGAGCACGAGCGAGGAGAAGGTCAGAGAGCGAAGCAGACTCCCCATGGAGCTGGGAGCCTGATGCGGGACTCGATCCCAGGACTCCAGGATCACGCCCTGAGCCGAAGGCAGTCGTCCAACCAACTGAGCCACCCAGGCGTCCCATGATTTCACATTTAAAAACACTTTTTAGGGACTCCTGGGTGGCTCAGTTGGTTAAGCGTTTGCCTTCGGCTCAGGTCATGATCCCAGCATCCTGGGATCAAGTCCCACATCAGGCTCCTTGCTCAGAAGGAAGCCTACTTCTGCCTCTGCCTGCCACTCTGTCTGCCTGTGCTCACTCTCTGACAAAAGGAAAAAAAAAAAAACTTAATAGGGGGACCTGGTGGCTCAGTCGTTAAGCGTCTGCTTTTGGCTCAGGTCATGATCCCAGCGTCCTAGGATCTAGCCCTGCATCCGGGCTTGATCCCATCAATTCTGCATCACCTGATTCGCATAAATTCCCTGCTCCTCGAGAAGGCTGCGTCTTCCTCTCTCACTCTCCCTGCTTCTGTTCCCTCTCTCGCTGGGTCTCTGTCAAAAAAATAAATAAAATCTTAAAAAAAATTTTTTTTAAACTTAATAAACCTTGAAGTCAGGCATTATGATGCCTCCAGCTTTGGTTTTCTTTTTCAACATTCCCCCCTGGCAATTCGGGGTCTTATCTGGTTCCACACAAATTTTAGGTTTGTTTGTTCCAGCTCTGTGAAAAATACCAATAGCATTTTTTTTTTTTAATTCATTTGCCAGAGATCACAAGTAGGCGGGAGAGAGGAAAGGAAGCAGCCTCCCTGCTGAGCAGGGAACTCATGCTGAGCAGAGAGCCTGATGCCAGGCTCAATCCCAGGACCCTGAGATCATGACCTGAGCCAAAGGCAGAGGCTTTAACCCACTGAGCCACCCAGGTGCCCGCCAATAGTATTTTGATAGGGACTGCACTGAAAGTATAAATTGCTCTGGGCAGCACAGACATTTTAATGATGTTTATTCTTCCAATCCATGAGCATGGGATATTTTTCCACTTCTTTGTGTCTTTCTCGGTATCTCTCCTAAGTGTTCTACAGTTTCTAGAGTACAGATCCTTTATCTCTTTCATTAAGTTTATTCCTAGGTATCTTATAGTTTTTGGAGCTATTGTAAATGGAATCGACTCCTTAATTTCTCTTTCTTCAGTTACATGGTTAGTGTACAGAAATGCATCTTATTTCTGTGCATTGATTGTGTATCTTGTCATGTTGCTGAGTTGCTGTATGTGTTCTAATAACTCAGGGGTAGAGTCTTTCGGGTTTTCCACATAAAGCATCATGTATCTGTGAAGAGAGAGAGTTTGACTTCTTCTGTGCCAATCTGAATGCCTTTTATTTCTTTTTGTTGTCTGAACGCTAAGGCTAGGACTTCTAGTACTATGTTGAGCAGTGATGGTGAGAGTGGGCCTCCTTGTTGTGTTCCTGACCTTAAGGGAAAAGCCCTCAGTTTTTCCCCATCAAGAATGATACTCGCTGTGCGCTTTTCATAGATGACTTTTATGATATTGAGGTATGGTCCCTCTATCTTTGTACTTTGAAGAGTTTTAATCAAGAGAATGCTGTATTTTGTCAAATGTTTTCTCTGCATCAACTGAGAGAATCACGTTTTTGTTTTTTCTTTTACTAATGTGCCCTATCACCTTGATTGATTTATGAATGTTCAAGCTATATTACAAAGCCAGAGTCATCAAGACAATATGGTATTGGCACAAAAACAGACACAAAGATCAGTGAAACAGAGCAGAGACCCCAGAATGGACCCTCAACTCTACGGTCAACAAATCTTCAGCAAAGCAGGAAAGAACATCCAATGGAAAAAAAGACAGTCTTTACAATAAACGGTGCTGGGAAAACTCGACAGCCACATGCAGAAGAATGAAACTAGACCATTCTCTTATAGCATACACAAAGATAAACTCAAAATGGATGAAAGACCGCAATGTGAGACAGGAATCCGTCAAAATCCTATAGGAGAACATAGGCAGTAACCTCTTTAACATCAGCCACAGAAACTTCTTTCAAAACACGTCTCTAAAGGCAGGGGAAACAAAAGCGAAAATGCACTTTTGGGACTTCATCAAGACAAAAAGCTTCTGCACAGCAAAGGAAACAGCCAACAAAACTAAGAGGCAACCTATTGAATGGGAGAAGATATTTGCAAATGACACTTTGGATAAAGAGATGATATCCAACATCTGTAAAGAACTTCTCAAACTCAACACTCAAAAACCAAATAACCCAGTCAAGAAATGAGCAGAAGACATGAACAGACACTTCTCCAAAGAAGACATACAAATGGCTAACAGACACATGAAAAAATGTTCATCATCTGATTAGCCAGCAGGGAGATTCAAATCAAAACCACATTGAGATACCACCTTACACCAGTTAGAATGGCCAGAATTAATAAGACAGGAAACAACAAGTGTTGGAAAGGTGGTGGAGAAAGGCGAACCCTCTTACACTGTTGGTGGGAATTCAAGCTGGTACAGCATTTCTGGAAAATGGTATGGAGGTTCCTCAAGAAGTTTAAAATAGAGCCACCCTAATGACCCAGCAATTGCACTACTAGGCATTTACCCCATAAATACAGATGTAGGAAAAAGAAGGGGCACATGCACCCCAATGTTCATAGCAGCAATGTCCACAATACCCAAACTGTGGAAGGAGTCGAGATACCCTTCAACAGATGGACAAAGAAGATGTGGTTCATATATACAATGAAATATTACTCAGTCATCAGAAAGGATGAATACCCACCATGTGCATGGATATGAATGGAACTGGAAGGAATTATGCTAAGTGAAAAAAGTCAAGCAGAGAAAAACAATTATTATATGGTTTCACTCATATGTGGAGCATAAGAAATAGTGCAGAGGACCACAAAGGAAGGGAGGGAAAACCGAATGGGAAGAAATCAGAGAGGGAGACAAACCATGAGAGACTCTGGACTCCAGGAAACAAACTGAGTATTACAGAAGGGAGGGCAGTGGGGGGGATGAGGTAACTGGGTGATGGGTATTAGGAGAGCACGTGTTAGGATGAGCACTGAGTATTATAGGCAACTAATGAATCACTGAACACTACAACAAAAACTTATAATGTACTATATGCTGGCTAACCGAACATAATTTTTTAATACTTTATTATTTTTATTAATATACAACGTATTGTTTGCCCCAGGGGTACAGGTCTGTGACTTGTCAGCTTACACATTTCACAGCACTCACCACAGCATATACCCTCCCCAATGTCCATAATGAACATAATTTTTAAAGAAAAGTAACTGAGAAAAAATATTTTGACAATTTAAAATAAATAATTAAATAAATAAATAAAACTTAATAAAAAGATACACACAACATGGACATTGGGGAGGGTATGTGCTATGGTGAGTGCCGTGAAATGTGTAAGTCTGACAATTCACATACCTGTACCCCTGGGGCAAATAATACATTATATGTTAATTTTAAAAATGTAAAAAAAAAAAAAAAAGATACACATGAATAAAATTCACTGGAAAAAAAATTCTAAAAGGGATAAATCTCCCACTGTTATCCTCAGAGAATAAGATCAGAGATGGGGAGGACAAGAGGTAGAAGGGAACAGTTTACTTTGTACTTCACCTCCTTCTGTAAATTTGAATTGAATGTACTACTTTTACAATTAAAGAAAATTAAAGAAAAAAAAGAAAGAAAAAGAAAGGGTCAATCTGCCTTTCAGTCAAACTGGGACTGCTCCAGACAATCACAAACACAAACCATAAATAGAGTCTGGGGAAAGAAGGCATTGGCCACACGCTCCCCCTAGGAGCAAAATCACTTCTGGTGGAGAACTGCTGACTTAGGGGCAAGATAGGGGACAGAAGGCAGCAAGAGGGATAATTAGGAATGGCCCATGAGGGAGTAGGAAAACTATGAAGAGGTGGCGGCACAGAGAGCCACAGTCACAAGGACAGAGGAGCCAACTGTATCAAAGGCTGCAGAAAAGATCAGTGAGAGGAAGACAGAGAAATGACCAACCCAGGGTTTGCAGGTCTCTGGATAAGGGCAGTTTCTCTGCAGGAGGGTGTTTGGAAGCCATCCTGGCAGAAGACAAGAAGTGAATGGGAGGAGAGAAGTAGGGACAGAGTTCTGGCAATTTCATTACAGAGGAAAGAGAACGAGCACAGAGCTTCCGAGGAAGAGGGAATCAGGGAAAGGGATTTCTGTGTGAAAGAGTGTGTGTTTGCCTGCCAGTCAGAATGACCCTTGGAGTGGGGAAGACTGAGGGTGCAGCAGAGAGTGGACAGCTTCCGGGAGAGACATCATGAGAAGTCATGACACCTGAGCTGGAGGACTTACAGTCAGGTGACTGAAGATGAAGAAATTTTGTTTGGGAAGCTCCTGTTTCCATAACAACTTATGCAACAAGACCATGAACTAAGGCAAGGGGGAAGGAAAAGTCGCGGAAGGAACACGGTAAGAGCGCTGGGCTGTGGTGAGAGCAGGGCTGAGGTTTGCGGTCGCGCATGAAACCACAGGGCTGTGGGACCTCTCTACCTCCAGGGCAACTGCTCGAATGCAGATGCACAGCTGGGGTCAACCAGGTTCGGGGCTCCCCAGTCAGGCACGATGTATTTGTGCAAGACTGACTTTGAGGCTAACAGCCACGGAGTCCCTGCTGCTGGGTCAGTGTAGGACCCAATGCAACCACCATGGGATCAACACACAGGTCCTGATAACTTAGGAATTACTAAAGCAAGGGCGCTAGGAGAGGAGGTGGTCAGAGAGCAGGATGCCAAGAACTCTGGTTACAGAAATTCCTACTGAGGAAGCTTATGCCTTCCAGCTTAGGATGCGGAGTGTTGCCCGCGTGGAGGAGCTGGTCCCAGTGATGGGAAACACGTTACATGCAGCGAGTTGTTCCAATAAGTGACTATGCAAAGGATTAAGAGGCTGCCCTGTGCTGGGACCCCCATGTGTCCCAAGCCCCAGGGCTCAAGGTGGGGGGACGGACAAGACTCATCACTGATGGTGCAAATATCCAGTGCGCAAAATACTCTTGCCCTGAGGGCAAATTTCAACCAAAGACAAAAGAAAATCAATGTAATGGCCTTACAGTCCTATTTCATTTTAATAAACAAAACTACGTTACTCAGTTATTATCCACATTTTTTTTTAATTTCAGATATTTTTTATTTCTTCAAATTTATCAGGAGTGACTGAAATAAAAAATATAATTGAGTCCCATCATTGTGGAAATGGCTTTAAGAGAAAACTGCTCAGGTATTATTGCTTCCCGTTTAACCAGTGAAAGTTGCCATCGATAAAGAGACAGCCAACCAAGTTGAAATCAAAAAAGCTATTAATGAAGTTCAATCAAAAATGGAGGCTCTCACTGCTAGGATAAATGAGGCAGAAGAAAGAATTAGCGATATAGAAGACCAAATGACAGAGAATAAAGAAGCTGAGCAAAAGAGTGACAAACAGCTACTGGACCATGAGGGGAGAATTCGAGAGATAAGTGACACCATAAGACGAAACAACATTAGAATAATTGGTATCCACATTTTTAAACCTCATATTCGCATGGGCATAATTTGTAGGGCATCCCCCAAATCCAATCTGTCCTTAAACAACAATTTGCCACCATCAAAGCTACCTACGGAAGGGGTGCCTGGATAGGGCAGTAGGTTAACTCATACTGGACTCTTGGTTTTAACTCAGATCATGATCTCAGGGTCATGAGCCCTGTGTTGGGCTCCACACTCAATACGGAGTCTGCTTAAAAGACTCTCTCTCTCTCCCCCTCTCTGCTCCTTCCCCTGCTATTCCTCTCTCAAGTAAATAAACAGTTTTTAAAAACAAAACAAACAAACAAAAACTACCCACCCAAAAATATATCCTTCAAGGTAAAGAGCAATTCTGAAAAAGAAGTCCAAAAATGACCTGAGCAGTAACCTGGAAACAAGTGGGCGGCCAGCCCCTCCAGGTCATGAAGACAGAAATCAACGGGGCCTAAGTCCTCTTCTCTACCCATTTCCCCCCTGTGTGTTCTTCACATCCTAAAGCTTTCAGCATCATCCCAGGTATATATTCCCACCCACTGCCCCAGACCCGAATGCTAGGCTTGTATGTCCAACTTCACATTCACTCACAGCCTTAACATGTTCACCGCATGCACACAAAATTGTTCTTCATTCTTACCCACTCAGGCAATGGCAGCACTACTCTTCTTGTTGCCTGGACCTAGAACTTTGTGGTCACCTTCTCCCTCACTTACACCCCAGAAATGATCTATTAGGAAAGCCTACTGGGGGCGCCTGGGTGGCTCAGTGGGTTAAGCCTCTGCCTCTGGCTCAGGTCATGATCCCAGCATCCTGGGATCAAGCCCCGCATCGGGCTCTCTGTTCAGTGGGGAGCCTGCTTCCCACGCCGCTGCCTGCTGCTGTGCCTACTTGTGATCTGTCAAATAAATAAAATCTTTATAAATAAATAAATAAATAAAAAAGGAAGTCCCACTGGCTCTGCCTTTAAGACATGACCAGAATCTACTGATTTCTTACTAGGTTCACTGCTAACACCCTTGTCCAGCTGTGACCATCTCTCCCCTGCAAGGCCCAGCCAGTCAGTCTTCCACCTCCCACCAACACCTCAGCCTCCTTTCCACACATACAACACATTCTACCTCTATTCAAATTGCTCCAATGGCTCTCCTGGTCCCACTAAGCCTCATGTGCCCTGGCCACCACTTGGCTTTCCTCTGACTTTATGTGCTACCTCCCTTCTCATCCTGCCCTCTGGTGTCACTGGCTCATTCCGAGTCCCTGAACAACCAGGCATGTTCCATCTTAGGACTCTGCTGGTACCCATCTTTCTTACTAGAATATATTTTCCCCAGATATCCACAGGGCTCACTCTCAGATCATTCTGACCACCTAGAGTAGTGAGCCGTGGCTCTTTCCTCGCCTTGCTGTCTTCCCAGCACACGTCATTAACATATTTTATTGAGCATCTATTTCTTATTCATTGACTCATCCCAACTAGAAAGCTTCAACAGGCTCTGTTTTATTCATTGCCACAGCTCCAGCACCTACAATGAATGAATAAATCTTTTTTTTAAAATATTTTTTAAAAAGTTACCTTGTTCTATGGTTTTACTTTGCATAAATTCCATTCCCTTTTCCCTGACTTCTTCCTTCAAGATGTCTCCTTTCTGGGGCGCCAGGGAGGCTCAGTTGCTTAAGGGTCTACCCATGATCCCAGGGCCGGGGATAGAGCCCAGCCCTTCACTGGGCTCTCGGCTCAGTGGGGAGCCTGCTTCTCCCTCTCCTCCCCACTTGTGATCTCTCTTGCTGTCACTATTCTCTCAGGTAAGTAAATAAAATCTTAAAAAAAAAAAGTCTCCTTTCCACATTCATGGTGCACTGGTCTCCCCAAACAAAAGCCAGGTGTCCATGTGGATGCATTTTCTGTTCCCTCTCTCCTTCCTGCCAGTCACTCAATACATCCTCACAAAGGAACTCTGTGCAACAATCATTCTCTGGCCTCTAGAGGCATCAGCAGGCCTTAGCTCCCACAGAACCAATAAGGGACCAGGTGCAGCCAGCACACACTGGTTGCCTACAGACAACAGCTTTTGAGGCATCTGAATTCACCCCTTTGGTTTCTCTTTTTAAAATAAAAAAAATTTTTTTTAAATAAAAAAACTTTTAAAAAGTCAAAGTAATCCCATGCCAGGGCTTGAAAAATAAGAATTTTAAAAATTGCCCATAATCTTTTTACCATAGCACAGTTTCTATCATTTCTGTATTTTTCTACAAAAGCACATTAATTTTGCAGTTGAAAATCACATATTATGCAGTTTTGCATTTTGCTTTTCTCATTTATCCTCATAAGATTTTTTTCCTACTGCTACACAGAGTTCCTAAACACACTTAATGGCTGCAGAATATTCTATCAAGTGGCTAGCCCATAATGAACTATATCCAATAGTTTTTATTACTGGTTTTCTATTGCTATAAATAACAGAGCAAAATACTCCTTGATGCATTTAGCTTTTTTCCTTCCATTGGATTAGGATAAAGTCCCAGATGTTAGATCACTGGGCTCAAAGGCAGAAATATTTTGAGGACCCTTCACACATAATGCCAATTTGCCATCCTGAAAGGCCACCCCATTAACACTCAGAGGTAACCCAGCACTCACTCTCTTCACGGCTCCTTCCCCAACACGCTTCAGCTGCCTCACTTCTGTCCTCAGCTCCTCGCAGGACAGCCACGGTGAACAGTTTTTCATCTGTCCCATTCTGAAATGTCCGTGGGGACAGTGGGTGGAGCCCGGAGTGGAGTGGGGAGGGGCGATGAAAAACCAGTCAAGGCAGAGGTAGAGGAGAGCATTCATGAGAGCCATAGAGAGCAGCAGCCCCACAGCTGGGGGCACCGCTCTGCGGGGAAGGCTTCTGCTGCTGTCCTGGGCCTTCCCGTCCATGCTGCTATCCTCTGCAGGTTCCTGTGATGCGACACCAAACAAGAAGTAATCATGAAGGTGTCTGAGTGACAAGGGGTTAAAAGAAGGCACAGCCTCTCAGTCCTCTATGCCCAAGGATCCTGCATGCCTTCGGGTCCTTGGGAGGATTAAAGAAGGTATCCCGTACTAGGTTCATTCTAAATGTTCAGTGTCAGCTGTTCGCACAATCCGTGTCTTGTTATCAGCTCGTCTGGATTCCACCAGAAGTAAGGTGTTTGTGTGTGTCTGACTTTGTGTCCTTCCACAGGACTGAGCAAAATGAAAGCAAGCCGCACTTGTTAGTCCAGTGGGGCCAGGACAGATGGACAGAGGAGAGCAGCCAAGATCAGATACGGTGGGGGTGAGGGCAAGAATGCTGACAGCCTCCTGAACCAGCTAAGGAATTGGGATAATCCCTGGAAGGTACTAGAAAGCTCCCTCACATTTTTAAGAAGCAAGGCTCCTCTTCAGCAGGTGTGACAGATGTGTCAGGGTGGAATAGATGGTGGCGGGGAGACTGGGTCAAGGGCTCTGGCAGTCGTGTGGGGTCCGAGCTGAGAAGCACGCCAGCTGGAGTAAGAGTCGTGAGAATGGAGAGAGGGTGACGCGCAGGTGACCCTCGCACCAGGCACCACCGAGAAGGCTGGACACTCAGCGGCTCAGCTCTAGTGCTGGCGCCGGCGGGAGGCTCACAGTGGAGGTGGGAATTCCTGCCGAGTTGTGTGGTGGCAGAGGGGCTAGGAGGGGAGAAGGCCGGAAGGACCCTGGAGGTCAGGTGCTTGACGCTCAGGGTGCCTGAGGCAGAAGCTACGTGTGAACCGGAGTGGAAGCGTGTCAATATTTTGATTAGGATGATGGGCATAATGGTGTGTTCTCTTAGTGTCAGTACTGGATGTGTTGGGGACACTAGTGACAGAACTGACCCTGTGCTTCCTGTGTCTGAAACGACTGTGACATGAAGGGTTACCTTCCAAGAGTGCCTTCGTTCTCCCAGCTCAGGCCTCCACCCAGACACCTGGGTCACTCTGTGTCCTGGTTGGTCACAGGCATCGGTTTGAAAACACTCTGCCACGAAGTACCAAAAAAGGAGGTTTGCTGAAGGAAAACTGCAACTCTGCACAGAGACAAACGGCAACCGTTCAGATGGTCTTCCCCAGGGGCCCTCCTAGGGTCTGGGCGTCCCCCTCCAGCCCCAGGATGGAGCAGCAGCTGCGGGAAGTCCTCTGACAGCCTGGTGGCCATCGTGGCATCCTGCCAGCTGGTCTGAGTTCAGAGTCTGCATCTCCCCCACTGCTCCCTTAACCTCCATCGCCAAACGCCGATCACTTATTCACTTCACGTTCATGAAGCCGTTTCCCCATGCTCAACCCCACTCTAGGCCCTGGGGATCTGTGAGTAAATACAGAGATATGGTTCCTGTCCTCTTGGACCTTAGGGAGAAACCAGTGGAGGAGAGAGACAATAAATAAGAAACAAAAAATCTTCTCCTTGTATATTGTGATGAGCTTTTAAGGATAGAGACTAACAGAGAGGAAATCCCTGGATGAAGCAGTCCTAGAACACCTCTCCAAGGATTCGCACCGAGACCAGAGGCCCGAGAGGCGACAGCCGTGAAGAAAATCTGAAGACAGCTCTTTCCTTTTTCATACCTTCTCCTGGAGATAGCCCACCCACCATTCACAGCGCTGGGACAACACACCCATCAAGCCAGGTGCAAAGTTCACAGAAAACAGCATTTCTCCTAAGTTCACACTGCAGCTATAAAGACTTGAAAGCTTTAAGGACTATCTATGCTTACTTTCTCCAACACTCCCCCTCTTCTTCTAGAACCCAAGGCTACTCCACCCACAGTGACCAAATCACCAGGACCTCACTATTGCTGAACACAGCAGTCAGTTCGGTCACAGGCTTGACCACTCGGTGGCATGTGGCATGGCTGATCACTCCCTTCTCTTTGAAAGGCCTTTGTTACTTGGTTCCCAGGAAGGTGAACTCTGGTGGCTCTTCTTGCCTTTGTCTGTAGACCGCTGGAGTGTCCGAGGCTTGGACAGACCTCTGCACTCATGCCCTGGGTGCTCTTATCCAGACTTGGGCTCCCTGTCCCCACCTGCTGGCAGCTCCCAGTGTTAAGCCCCAGTCCCGCTAACTTGACATCTCTACTAGAATGTCCCAACGGACAATTAAAAATACTACTTCTTCTTGACAGTAAAATGACAAATAACTCAATTTGGAAATGGGCAAAGGGCTTGAACAGACATTTATCTAGAGAAGACAGTCAGATAGCCAACAGGCACGTTGACTTTATTAGTCATCAGGAAAATGCAAATCAAAACACAATGAGATCCCGCCTCATCCCCACCAGGACAGCTGTCATCAAAGAGTCAGGCAAGACCTAGTGTAGACAAAGATGTGAGAAAATAGGAACACTTATACATTGCTGGTGGCAATATAAAATGATGCAGCCTCTGTGGAAAAAAGTCTGGAAGTTCCTCGAAAGGTTGAATATAGAGTCACCCATACAAATCTATTGCTCGGTATATGCCCAAGGGAACTGACAATGTACATTCGCATGAACCCTAGTCACTAGTACATGAATGTTCACAGCAGCACTACTCCTAACAGCCAAATAGTAGAAATAACCCAAAGTCCATACATGGACAAATAAAATTTGCTATAACTAGACATGGAATATTAATCACCCACAAAAAGAAATAAAGCACTAATACATGCTGTAACATGGATGAAACTTGAAAACTTGATGCTAAGTGAGATAAGGCAGACACAAGAGGTCCTATATCGTAGGACTGTATTATATGAAATGTCGTACAGGCACATCCATACAGACAGAAAGCAGGTTAGTGACTGCTAGGGGCTGAGTGAAAGGGGAAACGGGGAGTGGTTGGTAATGGGCACAAGATTTCTTTTTGGATGAAAATGTTCTGGAATTAGTGGAGATGATTGCACAACCTTGTGAATATACTAAAAATCAATGAACGGTACATTTTAAAGAGCAAACTTAATAGTATGTGAATTGTATCTCAATGTGAACAGATAACAAAAATGCTTCCCAAACACAATGTCTGCCCCCTCCCTACAAATCTGCTGTTTTCAGCGTTCAGACCCTCAGCGCTCAACTGCTCTGTTCTTCCAGTGACCCAGCCCCAGTGACCCCCCCAAGGGTCAGCAGAGCAACACTGCTTTCTCTGAGCAAGACATTTTAGAAGTAATGGATTCTTCCACAAACCCATGTAGTTCTTCCTAATTAATTTTTTAAAAATGCTGCCGTGCAAATTGCCACTGTGATTATGACGTGTTCAGCAAACCCTGGCTCTACCGCACTGTTCCAGCCTCACTTGAGTCTCTGCCTTTTCTTGACATAGTGCCACCTGCTCACCTGCCCCTCAGTCTTCCCAGCTATGCCTGTTGGGGTTGTGCTGGCTGTTCGCTCACCTTTTCCACAAAGACTCCGGGCCTGTGTCTTTCTCTCTGGCCCATTCCCTCCTGTCTTCAGGGACTTTGACTAAAACTATGATGAATTTTCCCATTCAGCCCTCACGGTCTCCTCTCTTGGTACCTGCTTCTTAGAAGGTGCTCTTACAGAAATGAATAAAACAACCGCCATCTCTCTTCTACAACATTTGAAATGACCAAGTGTGTCTCAACTCAGACCTCAGGTCAAGAAACAGCACTTTTTTCTGTAAAGGGCCAGATGGTATATATTAGGTTTAGGGGCAAAAGGTGAAATCCAGTGACAACTGCATCATGTGACTTGTGGGGCACCAAGAGGCAGTGTAAAGCCATGACAGGCCACAAACTCTCTGTCACTGTCACGCAGCTCTGTTCCTGGGTGTGAAAGCAGCCCCCTACATTACAGAAACAATGAGCGTGGTTGTGTTTGAATAAAACTTTACATACAGACAATGAAATTTGAATTTCATAAAGTTTTCATGTGTCACATGATTATTTCTCTTCTGACTTCCCCCCAGCGTTTCAAAAGGTACAAAGCATTCTTAGCTCACAGTCCTACAAACGCAGGTGGCAGGCAGAGGCTGGCTGAGTCCCGCACTGGGTGGTGCTATTCTTGTGGGTCTGTTGCAGACCAGCCTTCCATCCTGAGGCTTCCCTCTATGTAATCTCGCTCACGCGCATGGCCATGGCACTGGTCTCCAAGTCTCTATGGTGGCCTGGGTATTTTTCCTACACTTCACTCAGCTGGTTTGTCAAGGCCTGGGATGTCCAGAACTTAACTCTGTCCTGTCTCCAGCATGCCCCTCCTCCAGGATTCCCTCACTGTCACAAGCATACAATGCCCACTTGCTCAAGTCACAAAACAGGCGACTTGGTTCCACCCTCCCCCAACCTCCAAACCAACCAATCACCACGCCTGGTCAATTCTTTCACCCAAACCTCTCCCAGCTCTGCTCACTTTTCCCCTCCCCCCTGCCACCCCTGGTCTAAGTCTCCAGCATCTCTTACCTGGGCTTCTGCAACAGCTTCCTGCATGAACTCCCACTTCCTTCTCTTTTCCAGTCCATTCTCCACACAGCAAATAGAAACTTTATTCTTTCCTGAAATGTTTCAAGCACAGAAACAACTAAAAAGTAAGATCATGAACACCCGTCCAGCTTTGTCAAGTAACGGTGCATCACAAAGATCTTTTTTAAAGAAATAAAATAAATAAAGAAATAAAGAATAAAGAAATAAAATATTATATATATAGTTGAAGCCCCTTTGGACTCCTCCAGGTCCTATTCTGCTCCCTCCCAAGAAGGAACCACCATCCACAAGCTGATGTCCCAGGACCTGCAGCAGCAGCAGCATCTAAGAACTTGTGGGAAATCTGAGTTCTGGAATCCTCTCTCCAAATCTCCTGAACCAGAAACTCTCAGGTGAGGCCCAGAAATCTCTTTTTTTTTTTTTTTTTTAAAGATTTATTTATTTATTTGTTTGACAGACAGAAATCACAAGCAGGCAGAGAGGCAGGCAGAGAGAGAGGAGGAAGCAGGCTCCCTGCCGAGCAGAGAGCCCAACGTGGGACTCGATCCCAGGACCCCGAGATCATGACCCGAGCAGAAGGCAGCGGCTTAACCCACTGAGCCACCCAGGCGCCCAGAAATCTGTTTTAACAAGTCTTCCAGTGGATTCAGATGCACGCTCAAGCCCAAGAACCAGTTGTGTATAGAATTTCCACACATACTTTTTATTTTCACCACCAGTATGTGCCTATAAATAACAACGCATAACACATCGATGTTTACACACCGTATATAAGTAGCTGTACTGTACCCATCCTTTGTAACTTGCTTTTTTAAAAGCCTAACATTAGAGGTGCCTGGGTGGCTCAGTGGGTTAAAGCCTCTGCCTTCAGCTCAGGTCATGATCCCAGGGTCCTGGGATGGAGCCCCACATTGGGCTTTCTGCTCGGCAGGGAGCCTGCTTCCTCCTCTCTCTCTGCCTGCCTCTCAGCCTACTTGTGACCTCTGTCAAATAAATAAATAAAATCTTAAAAAAAAAAAAAAAGCCCAACATTAGGTTTACGAGGTTTATCCATGCGGGTACATCCAACTCGAGTTTGCCATTTTCACTTGTTTAACTATACCATCAGCAAAGCAAGTTTTGTACACACCTCTTTCAGCACATGTGGGAAGTGTCTCCTGGCATACAGAGGGTGATCTTTCTAAAGCACAAATCCAATCACTCCTTGCTTAAAATCAACTAACCATCCTTCTCTGTCCTCAGGGCAATGCCCCTGAGCTCCAGCCTCTGTCCACCTCTCCAGACGCCTCCTTGCACCCCCCTCTCTAGGCCCTGAGCTTCCCTCTGTTCTTGAAGTCACCCGCATTGAGACGCCCAGGCTCTGGCATGTGCATCCCTTCTTCCTCAACTGTGAGCAACCAGGGTACTGCCTGCCTGCTTGGTGCACCCCTGGGTCCTCAGCAGGTGGTGTGCAACAGGCACTGAGTAAAAATGCACTGCCCACCGGATCACTCAGGACTCCTCTCTGCCACCTTCACAATCCCACCGAATCTGTTCTTTCTCTGTTCACGTGCCTGTCCTCTGATGCTCCCTTCCAGCACCGCCTCCAGTCTGAGTTCACCATCTTTTTACTTCTCCAACCCCCTTGTGACCTTCCTCGATCCTATCTCCACAGGTAGGATAGTCAGTTGTATAGGGCCTAAAGCCTATCGTTTTTGTTTTTTTTCTTTTGGAGGGATACTACTTCCTTCATTTCCACACAAAGGCTGCCAGCATCAGGTAGGAAATTCTGCAGAACTCTAGAAATTCATTTTTTCTAATCTACATTAGATCAGTACCCAGTTACCCTTTTTTTTTTTTTTTTAAGATTTTATTTGACAGAGAGAGACCACAAGCAGGGGGAGAGAGGACAGGTTCCCCACTGAGCAGGGAGCCCAACACGGGGCTTGATCCCAGGACCCCGGAATCAAGACCTGAGCCAAAGGCAGGTGCTTAACCAACTGAGGCACCCACGCACCCCACACAGTTACCCATTTAATGCATTTCTTGTGGACCCTGAAGTTATATGCCTCAATAATCTTTCAATTATCCCCAAGCCCTCAGATCCACTTCTGAATCCTCAGAAAAAAACTCACCCAAAAATTCAACTAACTTTCACACAGTGTCAACCTCACACCAATTCTGTGAGACACATATAATCATTATTCCCATTTAACAGATAAGAGAACTGAGAAGTGACGTAGCCAAGGTCACTAAACTGTAGTTGGAGGAGCCAAGTTTTCTGGCCTTAAACTCACCTTATTCCTCTAAATCCTGCAACGGGGGTGGGGGTGGGGGGTGGGGGGATGTGCCTGGGTGGCTCAGTCGGTTAAGCGGCTGCCTTCCACTCAGGTCACGATGCCAAAGTCCCACATCGGGCTCCCTGCTCAGTGGAAAGCCTGCTTCTCCCTCTCCCACTATCCTGCTTGTGTTTCCTCTCTCACTGTGTCTCTGTCAAATAAATAAATAAGATCTTCTTATAAATAACTAAATAACTAAATAAATCCTGCAGCCCTCAGGTGTGGGACGGGACTGAACACAGCACGTTCACTGTGTGGGGGTGGGGGGTAGACCTGAGACTGCCCACTTCTTAAAGGACTCTCTGGCCCACCCCAACACCTGATGGGCCTCTCTCCCTTAAAGGTGTATTTCTGGAGCAGCCCGTGTGGCTGAAGGAACTCTGGTACAAAAAGAAGCAAAATGGCAATGACCGTTGCTGGTTCACAAGGAATGAAGATTGTGGGGCCAGTTGGGTCAGGAGAAATGCAGGCACTGTTGAGACAAAGAACTTCTGACGTTGGTAGCTACAAGCTGGTAGTGGAAAAAACTGGCAACCACTGCTCTACACTCATAGCTCGTTTACAAGAATGAAAAGGAATAGCACAAAACCAGTTTTTACCGATTTACGGAGTATTCGATTCAAGCAGAGAAGGAACGGACGGGTGCCACCCAGTGCAATTTAGAACGGAATCCCATCTTGCCACCAGGACACACGGCGCTTCACAGTAATTGTTTCAAACAACTCGGACGCTTACTTAGCCTTAAGCTGCTACGGTCACGGCAAAAAGGACGGAGACAAGGCCGCTTGGCCCAGCTGAGCCTTCACGAACCGAGGACCAGGGCGACCCCCACCACGGAGGCCCGAACCGAGGACCAGGACGACCCCCACCACGGAGGCCCGCGCCGACAGCGGGCGCGCGGCGGCGGCACTACGGGGCCGAGCGCAGCAGCCGCCGGAGGGACGGAGTCGCCGAGCGCAGCGGCGAAGCCCGGGCCGGGCCCGCCGCGCCGAGGTACAACCGGGCCGGGAGGCGCGACCCGGAGGGGCCGAGGCGGCCGCCGGGCAAGGACATATCCCGCAGGAGGCCCAGCCACCCTCCGCAGCCGCCCGCCGGCCCCCGCCCGCCGCTACCCGGCGCTCCCTCGCGTGGAGCCTCGCCGCCACACCTCCACGCCAGCCGCGCCTACCTGCGGCCCGGGTCGGATCCGCGGCCTCCTGCGCAGGCGCGGCCGGAAACCAGCCCCGGCAGGGCGAGCGCGAGGCCGCCCCCTGGCGTCCGCCTCCGGCCACGCACCTGGGGGCTTGCGCAGGCCGGATTCTAGCCCAGATGCGTCCACCGCTCCCCTATTCTGGCTTCTCTCCAAACCAGTGAGGACAATGAGATGTTGACCTAGTGTTAGGTCCCCCCCAAAATGGGTCCCCCAATAATGGGTTCGTGATTATAAGAGCGAGATGGATACAAAGTGAAGGTCAAGCAAAGCTTTATTTCGCGCCAAGCATCAAGAATCAGACCAACCGTCAAACAGACCAGTTGGGGTCGCCCCTTACAGAGGATGACCCCTCCCTGCTTTCCAGACTAACTTTTATTGAGCAAAGGCCGTGTGATTGGGCCTGGCCACACACAGGTGGCTAATTGAATTACAATTCACCCCACAGTAGCCATGGAAACCAGCCCATCACCTTGGTAGCTAGGAGACAGTCTGTGCCTGGCCTGACTCACTCTTGTATTTGAGCTTTGTAACCTGAGGCTGGTTTCCAGGACTTGTTTTTAAGTCCCCTGGAGGAAGGGGAGCAGGGACTGTTTAAGGGTTAAACAACAAAGTTATTGTTTAACCTCAATGGAAGCCTCTGGCTAAAATAAAAATATAAAATAGGGGTGCCTGGGTGGCTCAGTGGGTTAAGGCCTCTCCCTTCAGCTCAGGTCATGATCCTGGGGTCCTGGGATCGAGCCCCACATCGGGCTTCCTGCTCAGCGGGGAGCCTGCTTCCTCCTCTCTCTCTGCCTGCCTCTCTACCTACTTGTGATCTCTGTCAAATAAATAAGTAAAATATTAAAAAAAAAAAAATCGGTCCTTACAACCAGTTTTGTTTTAGTCCGGAGTCCCAGCCTGCTGCTCGCTATGGTGGAGGGGAGATGGAACATCTAGATATTTCATAAAGCTCCCGGTCACTGCAAAGCGGGGGTCTCCGAAGGGAGCCTTCAGAGCATAGGGGGATGCTTCAGATCTCCAGGGAAACTGTTAGAAGGGCAAATCCTCGGCTCCATCCCACACCTGGAGGCAGGTGGGGTCCAGCAACTTGCGCTTTAACCAGGCCTCTGGGTGATGCTGAAGCGCCCCAAGGCCCTGGTTTTTATTCATGACTTTGCATAGCAGAGTGATACTGGAATCTATGCGTCCTGCTCTAGTAGCACTGACAGTACAAGGGCTTTAGGTGGGTTTTGGATGGAGGAAAGCATCATTAACAGAAAAGGTAGCATAAGGAGAAGACATTTTGAATTTGCAAAGGAATGGGAGTCCAACCTAATATCCAGTAGGACCTATCATCTTTGGGGGGGAATAATAAAGTTTCCCCCTGAAAGACTCCGCATATAGACACCCCCCCCCAGCCATTGATTAACTAACTGCTTCTTGGCTTTTCTGTAATCCCTCGCCCTTCCCCTGTTAGACCCCTCCCCCAGTTAATTGTTTAACCACTCCCTTGCCTTTCTGTAACCACTTGGCTTTTAGGGGGTGATACTGGTCTCCTGTTTCAACAGGATACTTTATGCGCATAGTCACATAGGCAAGGGGGGTCGCCTAGGTACGTGGGCCTAGTCACGTAGGCAGGATGTTTCTCTGCTGAGTAATAAGGTCCAACTCCCCCTCCTCACTCCCCCTCCCCACCTTTCTCTTCGCGCGCCGGGGTCCTTCAAAGCCAATCTACAAACACCGAGTATGCCTTACATTCAAACCAGCCAATAAGAACCTTGTAACTATGTTTCTGCTTCTGTACGTATGCTTTCGCTTCCCCAAACCCCATAAAAAGGCCCTGAACAAAGGGCTGGCGCGCGAGTCTTCCTAAGACTTGATCGCCCGCAGGTACCTGTGTCAACTCAATAAACCTCGTGCTGTTTGCATCTGATCAGTGGACTCGGCTTGGTTTTTGGGTCCGGGGGTCTCCTCCTGAGAAGGGGTCCATTCCGGGGTGCTTGGAGCCCCGGGGGGATCTTTCATTTGGGGGCTCGTCCGGGATACGAGACCCCCCACCCAAGGACCACCGACCCACTGTCAGGAGGGGATACGAGACCCCCCACCCAAGGACCACCGACCCACTGTCAGGAGGTAAGCTGGCCAGCACTCTATTCGTTGTGTCTGTTCGTTGCGTCTGTGGCTGCGTCTGAACCTGTTACTTGTGAATTTGCGCATGCGTTTGGTTTGGGGTTCGATCGGATCCATTTGTATTTGGCGAGAGCCAGAAGGAGCTGACGGGCTCGGACTTCTCCCTCGCAGCCCTGGAAGACGTTCCAGAGGCGTTTGTAGTCCCGCCGGGCGGGACATTTGAGTATTTGCGCATGCGTTTGGTTTGGGGTTCGATCGGATCCATTTGTATTTGGCGGGGGCCAGAAGGAGCTGACGGGCTCGGACTTCTCCCTCGCAGCCCTGGAAGACGTTCCAGAGGCGTTTGTAGTCCTCCCGGGCGGGACATTTGAGTCCTTCGGGACATTTGGGCCCCGGTGCAGCGGGGCATTTGGAGCTCAGCCTGTGTCAGAGAGATACATGGCCTTGGTTGGAGAGGGGGAATCCGGACCCCCAGGATCTCCGCTTGAGTTTTTGCTTTCGGTTTTGTACCGAAATCGCGCAGCGTCCTTCTTGTTAACTGTTTTGTGTGTCTTACTTATTGTCCTTGGTGTTTTCTTTGACTCTAAAATGGGGCAAACACTTACCACCCCCTTAAGTCTCACTTTAGGTCACTGAAGAGATTCTGAGTTTCTCCTAATAGATGTGGGGGTTTCTCCCTCACTCACTTCCCGTGTTAATGGCTATAACTGGAACCAACTGGGGTTGGTCTAACTCGAGACAGAGACCATAAGAAATATTCCCAAGCAGCTGCCGAAACTCTCTTTGTTTCGGGGAAGTTTCCCTGTGTTCTCTGGCCCGACTTGGACTGCTTAACCCCTCCCTCCTTGCTGATGGGAAAGCATGGCATCTGCTCCTCTGTTGGGGCTTATGAGCTCTAAAACCGGGAATCTTTTCTCTGCCTCCTGGCAGCACTTTGTTTCTTCTGTTTCCCCCTTATCGTGTTTCTGCACCAACGTGCGTGCAGCCTGCATGACTAGCCTCTCGATCATGCACCACGGCTCCTTCTCTCTCCACTGTCAAGGAGCAAGAAGAGCAGCCCCTGGACCTAACGCACCCCCACTCCAGATCTTCCCATGCATGTCTCAGGTAAACATTCAAAGTGGAGTGGGCCCAGGTGAAACGTAAATCACTATTGGAACTAAGTTAAGTTTGTTGGTTTAATTAAGATAAGATGTGTCTTTGAAGTTACAGCAGTAAATGTGAAGCTTTTATTCTATCAAAGTTTATTGAAGGTCAAATAAGCTTGTGTTATTTATTAAAATTTGTTAGCAAAGAAATGACTAAACTAAGTTCTAATGGGTAATTGCTGAAGTAGCTTTCAAAGTCTTTGGTAACCTGAAAGTTTAAAGTTTTGGTTGGATGACAAATGGAATTAAATTATGGACATCTAGGTCTTAAAGGATAAAATGCTAAGTCGTTAATTACTGGATGTAGGTTTGTGCTTTTGATTTCTCAACTGCAAAGAAGCTAAGAGTATTTAAATCTGTTGGTAAACGTGTTTTGCACTTAACTGTTTCATAAATTTGACATCTTAAGATTTCTGTTCTAACAGTTCGCAATTGGTTAATACTTAGTCTTAACTAGAGATTAAGGAGTTTCTAAGACTATCAAATTCTGCTTAGTGTAACTAAAACTGATAAAAATAAGGAAAACTCTATAAAAAAGTAGGTGATATGTAAAAAAGATTTAAGGAATGGGAATACATTTTGTTGAAGGTTAGGGAAGGTAATTTTGTCCTCAATAAAATGGTTGTTTGAAAGAAAATGGCTTGGGACAAAACCTGAATGCAAAGGAAAGATGTAAAAGGTTTGTGAAGGGAAATCTTCAGAAAAGGAATTTTAGATATGGTCAGGACAGACTAAAAAGGAAGAAAAACAACCTCCAAGGTGATTTAATACTCTCCTGACCTGCCTCCACATAGATTATACTTCCAAGTAAAGTATAAGGGCCATTTGGCCTTGAGAGATTAAGGAAGCAGCCCAACCTAGAGAGACTGCGAAAACACCCGGTTGCCATCCTCCATTGCCTGTAACCATAGAAATTCACTCTAATCTGTAAAGAGTAAAAAGGGAGATTGATCACCTCCCATTAGCCAGAGATACCCAAAAGGGAGGGTATCCAACCTGTTTGAATCTGAAGAGTGCCTGACTGTGTAAATCTGTCTGTACGGCTTCACTGCTTCGGCTACGGAGTCTGAGTGGGCTGCACCCCGAGTCTCGCAGGGCGTCATATGGCAGAACGGTCATCTACTCCACGGAGTAGCCTGGTCTAGGGTTTATTCGGACAGGCCTTAGCTAAAACGCTCCTAAGTTCCTGTGGGGAATGCGAGCAGGACAGCAGGGGAAAGATCCCCCTCCCTTGTCTGCGACATCATTCATGATGGGAGAAAAACCCAGAAAACTCCTATCTTAAGACTGCACACTTAAAAATAAAATTAAAAAGGGAAAAGACACTGGTATAAAAAAAAAAAAAAGCTGATTTTCTTTGTTTAAAAGGACAAAGTTTTCTTAGATTAATTGATCAGATAAGAGAATGTAAATGGTTTTCTCTTTGCCAGCCCAGAAAACCCAGTCTCTATGTTTTGTTTTATCACGTGTTTAACATCCCTAATTATATTTAGGCATGTGCTTTAAAACTTTCTAAGATTTTAGCAATTGTTGACAAGATTTAAACCAATGATAAACCTTGGGTTACATTTGGGAAAATGCTATAATTATTCTAGAGATTCTATACATTTCCTAAAGTTTTAAATGTTTTAAAAGATCATCGCTTGATATTATAATTACAGAAATGTTATGTGTCACAGAAGTAACCTGATTTCCTTGTCAGCTAAATTGTAAACTCTTGTCTCATCAGCTCTAACCATATCCATTCCGAGTTTTGTCATTTGTAATTGTTTTAATTCTCTTGTAAAATGAGTTTTATCTTAAAGGAGATTCATATAAAGGACTTCCAGGACAAATACAGATATTTGATATACTTGAAAATCCTAAAACTGAAATGGGTAAGAATTTCCAAAACTAACTAAAGGTGCATTCACCAGAATTAGTAACATGGAACTAAATGAACTAAAAGATTATAATGTTGTGTCTCTTATTTTAGACATTGCTGGTTCTCTCTAATGTTTGCTCTTCCAGACTAGGGATACTTTTTCTTAAGTTATCTGTAACTCACAGAGATGTAAAAGTGCTCAAGGCATTCAACTTTTCTCTCTATCTAAACCCTCTGAAACCAAAAGGTCTCAATAAGTATTCTTTCTTCCATGGCAATCAATCATTTGCATAAGTTCAATAAGAATCTGTTCTCTTTGTAACAGGACAGCATTGGAAACTGGTTATTTTACCAAGGCTTTGACTGGAATGTCATAGTTGAAAAAGACATGCATAGACTCAGATATGACCAGACAGCTTTAAGGAACTAAGGTTGACTTTATGAAACCTGGAGCCATAAAGCCCCTTGGGACTATTGGCCTGATACCTTGTTTACAGAGTTCCCAGCAGCCTCACCAGGTGAGTAAAGAATGTCACTCCTTGGTAGGTGCAGAATCTCATGAAGAGGCATATGCCCAAATCGACAGGTATTGCAGGCATGCCTGATGGCAAGTATGTGGCTTGGCTTCTGGCCTGGAGAGGCTACTAGAAGTTCAACCTAGAGATTCCTTATAAGAAGTTCCAGCAAAGCAGATTCTAAAAGATCTATATGATCACACTCAACTGTTCTTGCTGAGCTTATGTAAATAATGGGCCAAGTTTGTTAAAACTGGACTTGTTTCACAAGTGACTTAGTCCTGATTTGGCTATCTCTGTAAATGAGGGTTATCTTAGAGAGAAAAATTATATTTTAATAACACACCTTTATGGATATTAAATTCTAGATTCGATTGTCTTTAAATGTTTGTTTACCTAAGCTAAACAATTTGAGGTAAACTTCAGAGAAGTTACACAATAGCTTCTTTAATCAATCTTATTATCTTGTGGGTATATTAACAAGACCCCACGGCACATGATTAAACAACTGGAAAATGGGATTGATTCCCCTATAATTGTATAACTTAACTAACACCTTGTTTGTGGCTGGGATAATGAAATTGCCTAAAGGCCAGCCTATTGCACTCCATAGGATTAACTATGGACTTATAGAGATAATGGATGACCCCACTTTCTTTATGATTAGATCGGATGATGCATGGGGAACTCCCCTTATCTCTTGACAAGTTTTCTCACTTGCCAGTGATCCTCTGTAATCAGGATATTGTTAAGGCTGGACCACTCAAAGGTCTTCTTATTGGTTTCATCCCTTAGTCATATTTATCCTAGAGGCCACCTCTGTTGAGGTGCAATTGCAAACAGATGCTTTAGCGAAACCTAAAACAGCCCCTAACTAATGAGTTCACATCAGGTCCAGATTTTTCCTAGAATTCAAAGGCCACCAAAGAATGATGAAGGCCGACTAATTAAATATTGGGCTATACTTACAGATATGCCAGATGAATGACAGTTTACTGATGACAATAGTTTTCATAGAAAAAAAAATAAGAAAAGCTAGGTATACTGTAGTGTTCACTAGCACTTTGCAATTGCCAAAGCCTAAGAATAAACATTAACACTGACTCCAAATATGCCTTCCTGGTACTACATGCCCATGGAGCAATTTGGAAAAAAAGGGGATTGCTGTCAAGCCATAACTCCCCAATCAAATATGGGCCTAAGTTACAAAACCCTCCTTAACTTACTAAGGATGGTGTATATCAAATCTGGGATGCATATCTGTGGCTTACACCCACGATTGGACGGCTCAGTCAGAAGGCAGTTTTATGCTGGGAACAAAGAAATCATACGAGTGATATTTGGGCAAATAACACACTATATCTGGGATGGCTATCATTAGAAATGTGTTACCAAATAATAGTACTCCAGGCTATTAACTGGACAAGGTGACCTGGCATTAGATGGCCAGCTCCAAACAGAACCCACTGGATATGTGAAACAAACCTGTGGCCCTGGCTTCCTCCAGGGTGGATAGGTCGCTGTACCTTAGGATTTGCCTGGATTCATGGGCGCATTACTAAAACCATTACAACTCCAGCTAGTCTCCCCAACTTAAAACAAAGATGGATGCGATCTATTTTTTTAAATGGTATAATCACTTAGCATCCATTTTTGTTCCATCTTTGTGACTAGAGGATGTCATGTGGCATATATGTAATTATCAAGACAGAATGTTGTGTGTACATCCCAGACTATCACAAAAATGTCACAGGATTAATAAAGGATATGAATGCCCAGATTAAAGCTCTACAAGATCCTTCTCTCTCTCTCAGCAATTGGTTAGCTTACTGGTTTGGAGGAGGACTGTAGCCAAATCTCCTTTTTGGGCTTCTCATTCTTATTGCCTTATTAGCCTTAATATGTTGCTTTGTTCGCTGTTTCTCTACTTGGTGCCGAGACTCCATCGCTGCAATGACTTCACCACGACAGATGATCCTTACCATGCGCAAAGATACTTTTTCACTGTCAGCACTGGATTCAGCTGCCTCCGCCTTTTGTAACTCCCCTATACATTCCTCCACTGATCAATGTTGACCTGAGTAGGTAGGGACAGCTCTACGCCCCTATTCAGCAGGAAGAAGTTACAGAAGATAAGACCTTCCACCTTCAACCACCTTAAAGATTTAAGGGTCAAAATTGTTCAGGAGGCTGGCTGAAGAGGGAGCAGGGGCTGGCGCCTTGCACCCCCTCTCCACCCCTCCCCTTGGTAATATGTATGACCTTTCACAGGCACCCCTGACTGCCCTGAAAAAAAAAAGAACAAATGTTTATATTGCAGAGATCACAGTCTTGTAAGGCAGGAGTCTCCCTTTGTTTGCAAATGTCCTTGAGATTTACAACAAAGAAGTTACCTTATCAATAGCCCAATTTCCAAAGACACATAACTCAGTTCCTCAAGCCCATCTGCAAGCCCTGCAGCTAGTACACCCTAACATCTGCAAGCTAGCAATGGGAACTCCAGCCAATTAGGACGTAGAAAATTACTTTGACCGCCTTCACAACCATCCCCCCCGGGGGTGACTCGGGTTAAATCCTTGGGGAAGCTATGGGGACTGAAGTCACCAAAGTATGTTAAGAACACTTATGCCCCGGGTTTCACAGACCCAGAGAGTGGACCTACTGTAGTGGGACATCCCACTTTTATTGTCGCTATTGGGGCTGCAAAACCACTGGTGACACAGCAATATCAGCTAATTCGACAGACCGGATCCCAAACTGACCTGGTACAGGACCAGAGCGAATGGATATAAGATTCTATCCATGATAAAGAAAAAGGGGGGAATGAAAGACTCCGCATATAGACACCCCCCCCCCCCAGCCATTGATTAACTAACTGCTTCTTGGCTTTTCTGTAATCCCTCGCCCTTCCCCTGTTAGACCCCTCCCCCAGTTAATTGTTTAACCACTCCCTTGCCTTTCTGTAACCACTTGGCTTTTAGGGGGTGATACTGGTCTCCTGTTTCAACAGGATACTTTATGCGCATAGTCACATAGGCAAGGGGGGTCGCCTAGGTACGTGGGCCTAGTCACGTAGGCAGGATGTTTCTCTGCTGAGTAATAAGGTCCAACTCCCCCTCCTCACTCCCCCTCCCCACCTTTCTCTTCGCGCGCCGGGGTCCTTCAAAGCCAATCTACAAACACCGAGTATGCCTTACATTCAAACCAGCCAATAAGAACCTTGTAACTATGTTTCTGCTTCTGTACGTATGCTTTCGCTTCCCCAAACCCCATAAAAAGGCCCTGAACAAAGGGCTGGCGCGCGAGTCTTCCTAAGACTTGATCGCCCGCAGGTACCTGTGTCAACTCAATAAACCTCGTGCTGTTTGCATCTGATCAGTGGACTCGGCTTGGTTTTTGGGTCCGGGGGTCTCCTCCTGAGAAGGGGTCCATTCCGGGGTGCTTGGAGCCCCGGGGGGATCTTTCACCCCCATTTATAGGAATTACCTGCCTCAGAGGATCCTGTGATGCTTTAGAAAGGGATGATCTCTCCAAGACAGAGAACATACTGAGGAAAGAAGAGAGCCAAATCTGAGCTCATGGAAACTTAGATTTCAGGATTAGAGAAAGTGTAAAGCACAAAGAAGCTATGAAAGCCAGTAAGAAGAGATTGCAAGGCTGATTCCTGGTACGATGGAGAAAACACATGAAAACTTTTCTCTACCACCAAACACCACTGTAAAACCTGAACAGAACTCATGGCACAGCTATTTGGGGTCTCTGAAAAGCAAATATCTCCAGCTGGATCAAAGAAGAATGCCAGAATTGGAAGTACCACTGATTGGTACTTCCAAAGACAATGTTACTGTCTTTCCTCTTGATGAAGTTCTAGAACCTAGGTGAGGTTCGGTGGGCTGAGGTCCGGAGCCGATGACCAAGAAAGAATTCTTGAGACATCTTTGGTGCAAAATGGTGGTTTATTAAAGCACGGGGACAGGACCCGTGGGCAGGCAGAGATGCAGCCGCCCCTGGTTGTGAGGGATGGCAGGTTATGTACCCTGCAGTTGGGAGAAGGTGAGGGGAAGGGAGGTTTCAATGGAGTTTTCATATGCTAAAGAGGGCCTACAAGGTGCCAGGATGTCAGAGGCCTACCGGAGGCCTTGCCCTTGTGGCTTGATCAATGTTGTCTTTAGACCAGCTATTAACATTAAGATAGCTGGGAGACTCAGGACGTCTGGGTGGCTCAGTTGGTTAAGCAGCTGCCTTTGGCTCAGGTCATGATCCCAGCATCCTGGGATTGAGTCCCACATTGGGCTCCTTGAAAATCTTAAAAAAAAAAAAAACTCAAGAAGAATTAAATTTTATTTTATTTTATTTTTTTAAAGATTTTATTTATTTGACAGAGAGAAATCACAAGTAGGCAGAGAGGCAGGCAGAGAGAGAGGAGAAAGCAGGTTCCCTGCGGAGCAGACAGCCCGACGCGGGGCTCGATCCCAGGACCCTGGGATCATGACCTGAGCCGAAGGCAGAGGCTTTAACCCACTGAGCCACCCAGGCGCCCCAAGAATTAAACATTTTAGAACTGAAAAATACATAACTAAACGGACTTTATTGATCCAAGGACGGAATGGACATGACAGAGGAGAGTCATTAAACTTGGAGATAAGAGAAATCATTTAATGTGACCAACAGAGAGAAAAAGAAGGAAAAATATGGGCAAAACCTCAGGCGCCTGGGGGCCAAAAATAAAAGGTCTAATATTCTTGTCATCTGAGGCCCAAAGAAAAATAGAAAATGCTAAAAAACTACTTGAAGAAATCATGGCTGAAAATGTACCAAGTTTGGTGAAAAAGTCAAGATTCAAGAAGCTAAGCAAGAAAGATATATTCAAGACACACATACCCAAACACATCAAAATCAAATTGCTGAAAACTAAAGACATATTAAAAATTCTGAAAGCAGCTAGAAAGAGAGAAACCCATAAGCAAACAACCATCCTAATGGCAGATTTCTCACCTGAAGTCACACAGGCCAGAAGAAGTAGCACATTTTTTAAGCACTGTAAGAATTATACATCTGGGGGCAGATGTATAATTCAAAGCCTGCTTTGCCCTCTCTCTCTTGCTGCCTGCCTCTCTAATTGTGATCTCTCTGTCAAATAAATAAAATCTTAAAAAAAAAAAAAAAAAGATTATACACAGAGAATTCTATATCCAGGAGAATGTCCTTCAGTAATGAAGATGAAATAAAGATTTCTCAGACTAAGAAAAAATAAAGAAATTGGGAACCAGAAGACTTACTCTAAAAGAATTGCTTCAAGAAGTTTCTTCATTCAAAAAAAAAAAAAAAAAAAGAAGTTTCTTCACTCAAAAGGGAAATGAAACCTGGAACATCAGGAATGAAAGAAGAGTAAAAGAAATGGTAAATGTAAAGTAAGCTTTACATTTGGGGCATCTGGGTGGCTCAGAAGGTTGGGTGTCTCGCTCTTGATTTTGGCTCAGGTCATGGTCTTGGGGTGGTGAGATTGAGTCCCATGTGGGGATCCCAGCTGGGGAATGGGGTAGGGGATAGTCTGCTGGAGATTCTCTCTCTCCCTCTGCCTCCGCCCCTCCCCGTTTGCTGTCTCTGAGAGCACACACTTGCTCACAGAGGGGAGGGGCAGAGGAGAGAATATTCAAGCAGATTCCCCACTGAATGCAGAGCCCCGTGGGGACTGATACAGGGCTTGATCTCACTGCCCATAAGATCATGATCTGCGCTGAAAACAAGTCAGATGCTTAACTGACTGAGCCACTATATTTTTTTTTTTTGAGCTCCTAAAATATGTTTGACATTTGAGTGCAAAAAGTATAAAATTGTGTGATGGGGTTTTTGATATAAAAGGGTGTAACATATAAGACAGCTACAGCATAAATGGTAGAAGGTAAGGAAACCTATATGGTTATAAGGTTTCTAGAGTAACCACTAAAAACAAAATAAAACCAAACAAATCACAACAGAGGATAACAGGAAAATCTTCTAGTACTTGGCAATTAAACAATATACTTCTGAATATTCCATGGGTCAAAGATGCTGTCAAGAAGGGAAATCAGAAAACAATTAAGCTGAATGAAAATGTAAAATATCAAAATCTCTGACAACAGTAAAAGCAGTTGCTTGAGGAAAATGTATAGCAATTGGTATGAGTGAAAAGACAGAGTTGACATGTTAATTGGAAATGGTAGACGAAAACACTGCCTATTATACATTCTTATAAGAAAAAGAAAATGCATGTATGTCCCTTGCTTTAGTGTATGATATTCTGCAAGAATAAAATCTACTGCCAAGGGGCACCTGGGTGGCTCTGTGGGTTAAAGTCTCTGCCTTCGGCTCAGGCCATGATCCCAGGGTCCTGGGATCAAGTCCTGCATCAGGCTCTCTGCTCAGCAGGAAGCCTGCTTCCCCGACTCTCTCTGCCTGCCTCTCTGCCTACTTGTGATCTCTCTCTCTGTCAAATAAATAAATAAAATCTTAAAAACAAAAACAAACAAAAAGAAACACCAAAAAAAACTACTGCCAAGTGTTTACCTCTGCGAAGTAAGGGAGGGGGTTGTGAATGAATGCAGGGAGACTTGTTGTGTGTCTTTCTTTAGTGTTTGTCTTTTTAAAATTTTTTATTTTTTAACTTTTTAAAGATTTTATTTATTTATTTGACAGAGAGTCACAGTGAGAGAGAGGGAACACAAGCAGGGGGAATGGGAGAGGGAGAAGCAGACTCCCACTGAGCCAGGAGCCTGATGCAGGACTTGTCCCAGAACACTGGGATCATGACCTGAGAAGAAGGCAGACTCTTAATGACTGAGCCACCCGCCCCAGTGTTTGTCTTTTTTTAAACATGCATATGTTCCTTTTATAGTTAAAAAATACTAACATGGGGGCCACTGGGTGGCTCAGTCAGTCGAGCGGCTGCCTTCGGTTCATAGCGCTGGGAAAAATATTAGAATAAACCAAATCAAGTAGGAAGAAAGAAATAATGAGAGAACTCAGTGAAATTATTTTCTATTATACTTATTTTTTTTAAATGAAAAGCTGGTTCAGACCCACTGACTTGATGTAATTGCCTATTAATGGGTTACAACCCAGGTTGAAAACATTGATTTTTAAAACTTCCAGGGGAAAATAAATGTTCTAGACTTTCTTGTTAATTTATAAGTTAGTGTTTAGAATATAACCAATCACAAAATTGAGTGTAAGGTCTTTTTAAAGGATATAACTAGCCAGATTTGTACCCCTTTGTGATCCTTTCCTGACATCACCAGGCATATAATCCCTTCCGCTTCTTTGTTCCCAAATAATATTTCTTCAATAGTCAATAAACATTTTCATAGTACCAAGGCACATAGCATGCTGTTGGCCTCTCTCAAAATTGAGGTCCCTGAGGACAGATGTGGTGGTGTCTCTTTTCTAAATCCAGCTTTTATTTTTTTTTTGAAGATTTTATTCATTTATTTGACAGAGAGAGATCACAAGTAGGCAGAGAGGCAGGCAGAGCGAGAGAGGAGGAAGCAGGCTCCCTGTTGAGCAGAGAGCCCGATGCGGGACTCGATCCCAGAACCCTGAGATCATGACCTGAGCCGAAGGCAGCAGCTTAACCCACTGAGCCACCCAGGCGCCCTAAATCCAGCTTTTATTAATGAGAGTAGTATCTATTGGCATTTACCATATTTGAAATTTTAAAATTTTATTAATAAACCTATTACATGTTGCAAAGAATAACATGTTTTATAAAACCTACATTTTCCAAATTAAACAGAAAAATGGCCGTTCACATTTTTGCAAGTCTCTTTAGTCTAACTTAATAGAAGACATCTAGATCTTCACATTTACTTCTACAATCTGTTGCAATTCGGTGTGTTGAAGTATATGAAGAAAATTCAGGCTCGTACACACAAATATATAGTTGGAAAGGGAATATTTTCATAGCCTTTTCATAAGTTGTGATACTTATGATACTCTGATACTACACCCAAACAGGACAGTGTAGTTTCTCAAAGGTTAGTTGGGATGTAGAATCTGCAAACTTGTCTATGCAATTTTTGTACTGGTAGGTCTTATTATCTGAATGGATTATAAATGCATGGTAACATCACAGACTGGTCATTTGGAAAATATTTTCTTTCAGTTATGCAGCTCTCCCAACTGTTGACACATTTAAACAGTACCAAAATTTTAAAAAAATTATTCACTTTAATACCATGTTGATTTCATTAGAAAGGTCTGTGGTAGGTTATTAGGAAGCTGCCAGGCTTACCATGTAGATTAAAATTTTTCATATGACAGCTCAAATTCTATCACTGGCAACAAACTTGCAGTTGTTTCCTATGACAAACTGAAGTGACAAACTCTCGTTTGTTTTTGAGAAAATATATGCCAGCCATTGAAGTATGAATAACCAGTTTAGCAATTGTTCCTTCAAGTAAAAGTGGTGTTCCGTGGAAAGTGACCTGTTTGGCCCTCTTCACAATCGCACAAATGCTTTTCTTCAAAACAACCAAAAAGATATGCTATATGCACAAACCCATTCAAACATACAAAGTATTGAAAAGACATAGTACTGTGAATAAATTATATAATTACTGACTCATCAAAGACATCCTTCCGTGACTATACGGCAGTGAAGAACACAGCAGCTACTAAATACCACTGCCTTGTTTCTGGGGTAAGGCACCAGCAGTTGTACCCACCATTGTTTTGCACCAACAGTGCCAATAGCAACACAGTGACAGTGTTATCAGGCAAGTAGTTTCGAACTAGCAGACCCCTCCACGGACCACATGTTAATTAACATGCATTGTGAGGCAAGGGAAGCGGATGTGCTTTCATGTCCAGTGAAAGGAGTGTGCTGCCAGGTGTATGTGTCCGGTTGCCCATTAGGAGATGTCCTCACCAGGATTAGCAGAGCCTAAAGTCATCATACATTGAAGTCCTAGAGCCTCCTCACCTGATTCCATACCCACTAAGCAATCTTTTCATAAACAAATTGCCACCTGAGGCAGAAAATGCCAAGTGAGTAACTGTTTGGTCTGTTTCAGTTACATTCTCAATATAACTTATGATTTTTATTTAAAAAAAAAAGTATCATATGATACTTCATATGACAATTCTAAATAGAAAATCAGATTTTTTGAGTCTAAAACCAGCAAAAACATGTAAAATGTTAAAAGTATTACTTTCTAAATTCTTTAGAAGCCTATTCTACTCTATATAAATTTCTTTAGTTGGAGTTCGATGCTTTCACAACAAAAATTCTTTGTTGATGAAGTGCGATTATGTGCAGGTACAGAGAACTAACTTGTTCAATACTTCAACTCCATTCTAGCTTATCTTCCTGAACTGTGGAGGTCAGAAAGCGATCAACTACATTTTCCAGATTCCTCTGCAGTTAAGAGTTTTAGATGACATTTAGGTTCCTTCCAATCTGATGTACTAAAGTGAGTGAGGCTTTAATTTGGAACAGGCTTTAATTTCCCTTCCGTGAGAAGGGAAGCAGATTTGCTCACAAGGAATGTGGCAGAGGTTGACAGTCCTAGAGACCTAGAGTCCTAAAGTCCTAGGGAAACAGCCTCATTCAAAAGTTTTCTGATCCCAGAATTTGACGGCCCGGTTCTACAGCGTGGTTTGGGGATATATTTCTGGAAGATCAGGTGATTATTCTTTGAGCTATCTATATGCCTTAATAAACCCTGCAGGTCTAAACTATCTTGAGCAGATTTTGTTGAAGACAAGAACTGACCAATTCACATTCTAGTAACATTTCCTTTCACGTGATCATGTTTCTGTTTTCTATAGTTTTATGGCAATATTTTCTTTCTCAGTAGCTTTTCCAAGCTGAGACAACATCCCATGTACATAATTAAATGCTATTTAAAAAAAAACAAACTACCATGTCAAGTTTTAGGATACATCTATAATTTTATTACAAAATCATTCTTTTGGCATTAGTTGGTTACAGTGATAGCAAGATACTGTGAGTGTGACATAGCAGCTCTAATGTAACATTGCATTCCCTGCTTCCTGAACCCAAATTTAAGTTATCTTATATCCATTACATACAAGTTACCTGCGTTCATTAATGCTGCAAATCCTGATGCATAGTTCCTTTAGGGAGGAGCTGATGCTAAGGGATTAGAGTAAATGTTGGTAAGTCTACAAAAGTTCCTTCATGAGACTTTCTGTTTCTTCTCCCTCCCCCCAAATTACTTTGCTTTAGAATCAAATTACTAGTCTGAATAGCAGCAGCACCCAAGGAGCATCACACTTAGTTCTTGTTAAAAAGCAATTACCTGTGCAATTGCACGTTTTACACCACAGGCAAAGGGAATGACTGCTTTAGTTTTAAACTCCTGCATTAGAGTCTCTTAAAAAAATAAAAGCATTCCATTGAGTTCTTCCAGATGGTGTTATTGGTGTACATTTGTTGGTGGGTCACTCTCTGTGCTGTGTTTACTTTGAAGGGATCTTCCAATATATCTCCAATATTCCTTTCTTATAGTGTCCTTTTCTTTAGCTAGAATTTCACACAACTGAAAATGAAAAACAAAAATTCTCTAAAGATAATGGGCAAATCCTTTTCAGCCAACACAGTTAAACTCAGATCATGTTCAAATGAGATCCATCATTAAAATCATACATTGTGTTCACTAGTGATGTGGGTTTTGCCCTCAACAGTGGAAATCGTCCTGCCCTGAATTCTTGAGTGAACACGCTGAAAAGGGCATGAATATAGTGGCATTGCACGGACCAAATTCTGAGACACCAAGAACAGTGTCTGGGTGTCTTGACTTACCTCTAATGCTTTATTAAGAATGTCCTCCTTGTTGTCACATTGGTTTTCTAGCATGTCTTCATAGATATCCACGAGAAAGGCAATTAGGTAAGGGGAACTGTGACTTGGTTGTAAATCAAGTAACTGATTTAACAGATTCGGATATTTGGAAAGACCACGATCCTGTAAAATCCTAAAAAAAAATTATTCTCAATTTTGATAAGAACAGAAATAATAGAAAGATCGTAAGAAAATGACCTCTGTAACGTGACCAAGAGAGGAGACTTATTTTGAATGAATGAAGTTGAAACTAAATGAAATTTTTAAATTATGTGTGAGTTTTATTATGGATGATTAAGACCCAAGTATAATTAAAAAGAATAATGAAAGTTAAAAGTGATAATTTGTAACTGAAACTACAACACACACAATTAAATCAGAAAATAAACCATCTTCTTAAAATTAAAAAGTGAAGGAAAAGAACAAGAGAGATGTTTCTGTTTCTTCTAGAGATGGTTCCTTATTCTTTTAGCTCTCCAGATATTATAGGCCCGAACCCTGGATACATCTCCAAATGTGACTGGGCTCCATACTTTATGTTCTTCGGGCCTCCAGGGAGATCTCTAAGCTCAAAAAGAAGGCTGGTTTTATCAGTGGCCAGGCAAGTGAAACCTTGTCCATTTAAGGAATGAGAGAGAAATAGAAACAGAAAGGTTGGCTATGCATCCATGCAATCTGCTTATAAGTTTGCTTTGTCTTTATTATGTTCCTGAGATAAATAGAAACTAAGTGTGTATATCCCATTCTTTGACATAAGACTATAGGATTCATAAATATATTATAGTTGCATTGTTGTTTAGTCATGGACTAGTCCAAAAACTCTGCTGGTATGTGCTTGGGGGTTAAAAGGCACTGTTTTTGTGTGCCACCATCTAACACTGCTATAACTTCTTTTAGATCCAGAAAAATGGAAAATTCTTTAGTATCCTTTGGAATCTGATTAACGGAATATATTCAATGATACATCGTATTAGCAGGTGGTTTTTTATATAAAACAACCTCTTGGGATGCCTGGGTGGCGCAGTTGGTTGGACGACTGACTTCAGCTCAGGGCGTGATCCTGGAGTCCCGGGATCGAGTCCCACATCGGGCTCCCAGCTCCATGGGGAGTCTGCTTCGCTCTCTGACCTTCTCCTCGCTCATGCTCTCTCTCACACTCTCTCTCTCTCAAATAAATAAATAAAATCTTTAAAAAAAAATAAAAATAAAAATAAAAAAAATAAAACAACCTCTTACCCTTTCAAATAGTTCCATGCACTTTCATTATGTGGTACTAGTTTGATCATTTCCAGAGTGTACCTATAAGAAAAAGACCACGAAGAAATATGTGTATAATTTTAAGAGCAGTGCAATAATTAGAAACAGTTTTAATAAGATGGTAACAAGGCTTGGATATGCGCTTTCATTTATCTTAGTGGGCTATGACTAGGTCTGAGTCATAGCTAAATTAGAAGCCTTTAAGTCTGTTTTACATAGATCCTCCCTCTTGTAAATTTGTAACCAATTCTAGCCAAGGACAGCTAACTAATATGAAGGCTAAATTCACAATAGGAAAATAAACTGATGTGAGGTATTTCCTTTAATTAAGGCTTTCCCTTTGAAGAAAATGTCAGCTAAAACAGGTATTCCTTTTATTGGTAAAGCAATCTTGAGAAAAAGTCCAAGATCTACTTATGCCCAATAAATTGAAATCATTCAAAAAAGGGAACTATGTATCTTAGGAGTCGTAATAAAAAACAGCACAGAAACTTTATAGACAAAGAATAAAAATGAGAAATCAACACAAATGTGTATTTCTTATATTCTAAAACAAGACTACTAGTTAACTATGATGTGATCACCAGTCAAAATGGACACTCCCTTTTTCTTCCCTTTAACCAGATTATTAAATACAATTTAGATCCAAATACAATAAATTCCAAGGGAGTGGCAGAATTTAGCTTCACATACTTGCTCAAATGAGTAAGTCACTCACTGACTAAAATTTAGTAATCTTGGTTTTATTGCTGTTTTATTTATTGTCTTATTACTGTTACGATAGCATTTTCCCCTCCCAGAGTACAGTAGTCCTCCTTTCTCTACAGGATAGGTTCCCAAATACTCAGTCTATGCCTGAAACTACAGAGTATCAAATCTTATATATACCATGTTTCCTCCTATACATCCATACCTTCAATAACGCTTAATTTACAGGCACACTAAGAGATTAACCATAAATAGAACAATCATGATATACTCATTGCAATAAAAATTATATGAACGTAGTCTCTCTCAAAATACCTTAGTAGACTGTACTCACCCTTCTTGTGATGATTTAAGATAATACAATGCCTACATGATAAGATGAAGTAGGTAAATGACAGGCATTGTGAGGTAGTGTTAGGCTATACTACCTAATGTCCCCCAACACATATGTCCCCAGGAGGATCATATGCTTCTGGACTAAAGCTGATCATGAGTAACTGAAACCGCGGAAGGTAAAACTGCAGGGAAGAGGGGAATATACTATAATGATAAACTCATCCAGCACTACTAAAAGGTTTTTTTCCAACTACTTTTGCATGGCCTAATATTTTCAGTTATTTTTCAAACCATCTACCTGCATGTCTTCACTAGTCACTGCAGAAGATTCTTAAATTCCATTTTGGCAATATTTGAAGAATGTTATTCATATACATATGTACTAAAGATGATCTATTTTAATAGTTAAAATATGCACTTTGAGGTCAGAGTTCCTAGCTTATTATTATTATTATTATTATTTCAAGTAATCTCTATACCCAACGTAGGGCTTGAACTCACAACTCCTCGATTCACGACTCCAAGATCCAGAGTTGCATGCTCTACCAACTGAAATGGTTGTCTGTCCCAGACTGCCCAGCTGCTAATCCTAACCCCATCAATTATTACCTGTGTGCTCTTAGCCACATCACAGAACTACTCTGAACCTCAAGTTCTTCATCAAGTATCTCACAGTGTTGTTATGAAAATTAAGTAAGAGGGGCACCTGGGTGGCTCAGTGGGTCAAAGCCTCTGCCTTCAGCTCAGCTCATGATCCCGGGGTCCTGGGATCAAGCCCCGCATCTGGCTCTCTGCTCCACGGACAGCCTGCTTCCTCCTCTCTCTCTGCCTGCCTTTCTGCCTACTTGTGATCTCTGTCTGTCAGATAAATAAATAAAATCTTTAAAAAAAAAAAAAATTAAGTAAGAACTCCTGGCATGTAGTAAGTGCTTAATAAATGCTAATTGTTGGGGGCACTGGGTGGCTCAATCAGTTGAGCACCTGACTCTTAATTTCGGCCTGGATCATGAGTTCAGTGTTGTGGGACTGAACCCTGTGTTGGGCTCCATGCTCAGTGCAGAGTCAGCAGGAAAGTCTCTCTCTCCCACTAAACAAAATAAAATCTTTAAAAAATAGATAAGTGTTGGGGCGCCTGGGTGGCTCAGTGGGTTAAAGCCTCTGCCTTCGGCTCGGGTCATGATCCCAGGGTCCTGGAATGGAGCCCCACATTGGGCTCTCTGCTCAGCAGGGAGCCTGCTTTCTCCTCTCTCTCTCTGCCTGCCTCTCTGCCTACTTGTGATCGCTGTCAAAAAAATAAATAAAATCTTTTAAAAATATATATATATAAGTGTTAACTATTATTTTTTAAAGATTTTATTTACTTAACAGAGAGAGCAAGTGAACACACAAGTGGGGAATCAAAGAGGGAGAAGCAGGCTTCCCCTGAACAGGAAATCCGATGCAGGAGTTAATCGTAAGACCCAGAGATCATGACCTGAGCTGAAGGCAGTGGTTTAACTGAGCCACCCAGGTGCCCCCAAATGGTAACTATTATTAACAGTACTAGTAGTAGTCATGAAAATATGGCCATGATATATTAAGTGAAAAAAACAACGTGTATAATACCATTGCGTACGTTGCTGTGCATACATGTTTGCAAATATACTTAATAAGGCTTGGAAGAATCCACACTAATTGTAGCTCACTCTTAAGAATGGGGTATAAGGGGACGTCCAGATGGCTCAGTCAGTTAAGTGGCTGCCTTTGGCTCGGATCATGACCCCAGGGTCCTGGGATCAAGCCCCACATAGGGTCCTTGCTCAGCGGGGAGCCTGCTTCTCCCTCTCCCTCTTCCTCAGCCCCTGCTCATGTGTACTCTCTCTCTCTCCCCCTAATAAATAAATTTAAAAAATAAATTTAAAAAGGGGGGTATAGGAAGAGAGAGAATAAGAGATTTTGATGCTTTACTTTACATAACTCAGAAGTTTCCTCCTACACCCAGACTGCATTACTTTTATAATAAAAGGGAAAAAAGTAATCAGATAAATCTATATTCTTTAGAGTAAAAAATTTAGTTGACGAACTAAATTCTAGATAACTAAAGCTACTCTTAGCATTTTAAATATTTCTTTTACCTCTCTTAATGGTATAAACCTTAAATATGAAAAACTCTCAGATTTTCTTTTTAAATGATTTTTTAAAAGATTTTTGTTTTTAAGTAATCTCTACACCCAATATAGGGTTCAAACTCACAATCCTGAGATCAAGAGTCACATGATCCAACTGAGCCAGCCAGGTATCCCTAGAAAACTCTTAAGATTCTTGACTATTTCTATTTGTTAACAGAAAACCAGCAATGTGCCTTTGAAGACTAGGAGAAGTTTCCATTTTTCACTCTTCATGCTCAACTTTTAAGTATCTTATTACACTTACCTATGTAGCATGCTATAGTAAATAAGGAATATGTAGTATCTGAAGTCCATAATTATTAACTGGGTTAATTCAAGGAAGAATAACCTGAAGCGTTCTACCTTTACACAAAAAAGCTATTGAACTCTCTAAAGGATGACATTTTATTGTCTTTCAGAGTACTTTTGTCCTAATCTTCACAAAAGAATACCAACTCTAAAAAAAAAGTAATATGTAAAGGGCTGGATGATGAGTCTGAATTTTCTCTACTCAAGCCCCAGTATTGAGGTTTAAGAGTAATAAAATTATTTCAGTAAGTTTCACTGCTACCCCTCAGATCAATACTATTCAACAGAACTTGCTATGATGATGAAGATGTTCTTTATCGGTGCTGCCCAATTAGTAGTCATTAGCCACATGTGGGTACTGAACCCCTGAGAAGTGATTCATACAACTGAGGAATGGATTTATGTGATTTTCATTAAACTGAACTTAAGTAGCCATATGTGGCTAGTGACTACCATATTAGTGCAGCTTTGAAGAGTCGAGCAATAAAATGAAAGAATGAGATGTGCTTGAGGGGCTATGTGGCTGCTTCAGAAAGAAGCCTGGAGCATTGACACACCTCTTTTCTTTTTAATTTAAATCACCAGAACCCTATACAGAAAAGAGAAAAGAAAAGCTAGCTGCCCTAACAGCTAGCTGGCCCAAACAGAAGTAAGAAAAAGGAAATGAAGACAGATGGTCATAAACATCAGCTCTTCCCAGGAGCTGTTAAAACAACTTTCTGCTTTTTATTTTTAATTTTTTTCAAGTAAGCTCTAGGCCCCACATAGGGCTTAAAACTCATGGCCCCAAGATCAAGAGTCACCTGCTCTACTGACTGAGCCAGCCAGGTGCCCCTAAAACAACTTTTAAATTAAAATTATGAGTACGTTCTCATCAGGCTATAAAAACAAAAAATATGTTCAAATTTAAAACAGACACCGAGACAAAATAGTCAGAAAAGAGGTGGCTATTAATGTTTATGGATATTAATATTCATTCCAATTCAAAAAATTCTAGTGCTTAGAATTGCTTTTTGTACACTAAAGCAGTAGTTTTCAACTAGGGATGGTTTTACCCCACAGGTGACATTTGGCAATGTCTGGGGACATTTTTGTTTGTTACAACTTGGGGGAGGGGTTACTACTGATATATAGGGTGTAAAGCCTAGGAATACTGCTCAACATCCTACAAGGTACAGGAGAGCCTCTTACAACAAAGACATCCTGCTCCATCCTGCTCAGTAGAGTAACATGGCTTCTGTGGACTATTATCTAAAAGGCACCAGAATTTAATGAGATAGTTTTAAAATAAAGCTTCTTAGACACTATGAAATCAGAGGATTTCTTCTCAATCTGTGGTAGGCAACAATATTTTAAGAAACTTATGACACTACAATGTAGAGCTATCTATATAGCTATAAATTCATCCTTCTAGATTTCATCTAAGTATTCTGTCCTATTAGTTCAACGGGGGCAGGATCAGGGGCAGTCTTGATCTTTGCTGGATTCCCAATGCCTGAGACATACATGAGAGGCACACAAATACTCTTTTAACAAATGAACAAGTAAAGAAGATTACTAACTGGACTTCTCTCTCCAATATAGCACGATCATTATAGCCAGTGGTGTTAGAAATTACAAAGTATCTTTGGTTCCAGACAGAGTTATTTCTCACATCCTCTTTAAGAAGTTGGTCTACATACTGCAGCTCATTATCCCAAAGTTTAAATTCCTAAGAGAAAATAAAAAATATCCAATTAGAAACGTCTCTTTTTTTTTTTTTAAGAACAACCCCAAGATCAAGAGTCACATGCTCCACGGACTGAAGTAGCCAGGCACCCCTAAGCAATGTCCCATTATTAATAAAAAATAAAAACAGGGATGCCTGGCTGGCTCAGTTGGTTAGGTGTCTGCCTTTGGATCAAGTCCTGATCCCAGACCCCTGGGATCGAGCTCCGCATCAGGTTGCCTGCTCAGTGGGGAGCCTGCTTCTCCCTCTCCCTCTCCTGCTCCTCCTGCTTGTGCTCTCTGTCAAATAAACAAAATCTTAAAATAAATAAATAAATAAAATTTCAGTAAAGCTAGGTAGAAGATGTGGGACTCATCACATATTTGGAGGAAAATGATAGTTGCAGGTCAAGGAAATGGAAGGGGAAAGAAAAGTCATCAAAGACAAGGGAATGGTCACAAAGAAAGAAAAAAATTAGGAAGAGAGAGCAAAGTGCCCTGTGATTTGTTACTATCTTCTTGAGAATAATTTATACACTAAGAGGCATGTTTATACTATTTAAACAGATCCAAGAAGTATTCTCTAAGGTATTAAATAATAGGCAAAAAAGGTATAGGTAACTAAATGCTTATGCATTAAGATGAAAATTTAGAGGGAAGAAACTAAACTCAAGATGATTATAGTATATTAATTTGATGGATTTGATACAAATACATAATATTAAGTAAAAGGAAGTATTAAAATGCACATATATGATAAAATCACATTAAAATACATGTGGAGAGGGACGCTTGGATGGCTCAGCAGGTTAAGCAACTGCCTTTGGCTCAGGTCATGATGCCAGGGTCCTGATCAAGTCCCAGACTGGGCTCTCTGCTAAGCAGAGAACCCATTTCTCCCTCTGCCTGCCACTCCCCCTACTTGTGTTCTATCTCTTCCTCTGACAAACAAATAAAATCTTAAATAAATTAAAAAATAAGTAAAACACGTGGACAAATATACACAGCTGTATTTAGACAAACAAATAAAATCTTAAATAAATTAAAAAATAAGTAAAACACGTGGACAAATAAACACAGCTGTATTTAGCTGTAATGTAAATTTTTACATTATAAAACTGTTTTAATAAAAAAATATTAGGGGGAGGAGAAAAACAATAAAGACAATTTAAAAAAGGAATAAAAAGGTCAAAACTTACAAATGCTGCAAAAGTTGGGGATATTAATTATGAAAAAGCTAACAGAGTTATATATTTCTTATTTGATAATGGTAAAAGGGTAGAATTTCATATAAAAAACAAAAATACCAATCTTTAGAAAATGCATCCCTTTAATCAAATTAAGAAAAGTTTAAATTTTTAAGTAAAAAAAATTTTTTTTTCGGAAGTGATCTTGGTATAATGAATAGTGCACAAAATAGCAATCACTGGAAAAAATTCACAATAAACAACATTAGAATTGTTCACTGGAATAAATAAATGTCTAGAGTGGGAGTTGTAACTGTACACTTCTATTCAGGGTTTAGCATAAAATTCTAACAAGTGGGCAGAATAAAATACTATTTATTACTGTAAAATGGTATTCCAAAGTTTATGTACGTAAAAACCCCAGTAGGTACCATGACTTTGTTAATTAAAATAACAAAGGCGTATTAGAAAATTACAACTACCTTTTCTATTCAATTTGCTAGCAAATATAAAATGTGATGCAAATTCAATCTAAAAAATATAAAAATTACTATTAATTCTTCTTTAATAGGAATACCAACGTATCTTGAGAGAGTATAAGACTAATCAGCATGAAGAATATCAGGTTTTAATTAAACATCTTAATAATTCTCAGTCATTACATTTTGTGTGTAATGGTCTATATGTGTGTTTTAATTCAGGAGTATACTAACAATCTAAGAGTAATTTAAATTATTTAATTCAGTTAATCTAAAAAACACTTTAACAAGAAAAGCAATACCTGAATAACCCATTGTCGATGTTGCCAGGCATGATAATTCTTTGCATCCTGATTAAGAATATCAGCAATAAACTCAAGCTCCTGAGATGGATCTTTTAGCCATTCCACTAAAACTCGCCTATGGTGCCTAAAACAGGAAGAAGAAAAAAGTTTTGTGTTAATGTATCCAAGAACTCAAGATCAACTGCATGTGTTGTATTATGCGATGTGGAGGGGCACTCAAAAAACAGAATTTCACCTCTAATTCTCCAGATTATACTGGAAAGAAAAGGTAACAAAGAACAAACACTAAGAGGTAAAAATTCTAGAAGACTAAGTAAGAGTTGAGAAACATAAAACAGTGATTTGTGTGTAAAATGAAATCAGATACTTCGGGTTTAAAGAAGGTTTATTTCAAGCTAAATCTGGAAGTAATCTCTGACAACCACAAAATCCTGTCAAAGAATTTGGAAACATTCCCAGATGGCATAATCAGACTATAGGAAATGTGATACTATTTAATCAAGTATAGAAGCTCCGCTGGTTATAAATATGCTTTCAATTTTTCTTAAGTCCACAGCATCACATACAAGCAACTGCTCATTCCACCAATTCGTGGGCAGAATTAAGTCTGCTTCTCCTCTGGTAAATAGCTATGACAAATTGTAAATTTGTCGAGAGTTGTTTCTGTACTAGGAAAATGCCTCTAAAAGTTTTCTGTTGGGTTCCTTTTTTATAATTTTTAAGCTGAAATATTTATAAAAATCTATTAGTGAAAATGTTCTGAAAGTCATTATAGTTATGGTTGAACATATTGGTAAATATACTAAAACCACTGAACTATATACTTTAAATGGGTAAATGGACTAATGATGTATAATATGTTGGCTAACTGAATTTAAATTTTAAAAAATAAGTAAATTGTAGGGGTGCCTGGCTTGCTCAGTTGGTAGATCATGGGACTCTTGATGTTGGGGTCATGAGTTCACTCACTTTAAAAATAAATAAATAAATAAATAAATAGGTAAATGGTATAATATGTGAGTTATATCTCAAAAAAGCTTTTTTTAAAAAAATTCATTAATATTCAATATACTATAAGTGAGTAGGAGTGATGGGAAAAGTGGAAAGATTTGATGCTGAATGAATGAACATTCTACATGCATCTTACAGAATATTTAAAATTCACCTTACAGAATATTAAGAAGGCAAGATACTACAAAGAGGAGATCCTAGAGGGAAAGTCTTCCAAATTTATTTCAAAAATCTCCCAAGTTAGTGAACACTAGTAATAATTTTTTTCTAGGTTCCTAGTAAATTCTGTAATTTAGGAAAAACTTAAAAATTAGGTTGTTCAGTATGTCAAGTTGACCCACACCATGATCACTACCAGTACCTCCTCCTCCATCTCCAGAATAACAGCAACCTCAGCAGCTTCCATTCAAGAGCTGCCCACTATATGCTGGGTACTGTTCAAACTCCATTTCTTTTCCATTCTCTGTCCTCCTGCTCCATAATGCTTCCTTTTTTACTCAACTGTTTTCTGTTCCCCTCACCCATAATAATCCCTATAGTTTTGTCTATGCTAACTTAGGGCTTAGTTTCTAGAGCAAAGATACTCTGTAAAATACTCTACACCATTGTGGTTTTCACACTGCACTGTAAGGTAATTGGCCTTATTATGTGCTTTCCCCTGTTAGACTGTGGTTCATCTCTGTACCCCCGCATCAATAAAAAAATTCTGAAAAAACAAATGAACGAAAAATCAAATACCAGAAAGTCATTTTACAACACACTGGACAGAAAACATTTTTTCAGATTCTTTATTCAAAAATTTTCCAGCAGTATTATATGCTAATGTCAAATTTTAAAATTATAATAGCAGTACACATATGTGAGTGTTAACTCGAAGATAGGCACCACTTTAAGCACTAAACACAAAATTATCTTACTTAGGAGCACCTAGTGGCTCAGCTGGTTAAACATCCAACTCTTGGTTTTGACCCTGGGGTTGTGAAATCGAGGCGCTCCTTGCTGGGTGTGGAGACTGCTTAAGATTCTCTTTCTCTCCCTCTTTCTGCCCCCTTCCCTTAAAAAAAATTCTCATTTAATCCTCCTAACAACCCTATGAGACAGGTAACATTTTAGCTCCAATGTAAAGTACTAAAATTAAAAATAAACAGTTCTCTGTAATCTCATCACCCAGTGGGTATGTAATATTAACATAATGACATAATTCCTTCCTACTTTCATCTTACCAAACTTGATAGTTTTTGGGCTGTTCCTCAATTATTGCAGTGATGTAGTTCATTTCCTCATGTAGATCCTTTTGAAGTGACTTTAAGAGAACTCTCCGAAAATGCCTAGAGCAAACATCAAGCATTGTCTCATTACTCTACACAAACTGCCTAACCACAGTATCAAGTTAGATAAAGGTAAAACAACAGTTAGACACACTTTTTTGGGTAGGCATTCTATATAACCAATAACAGCAACGTAACTGTTTGGTTGTCCAAACTCATACAATTATCTGGTGACTAGAAGAATCAAGCCTTTTGAAGTAAAAATAGTAAAAGGCAACAAACATTGAGAGAGAAGAAAAAGACAACCAACTAATGATTATTTTCAGGTAACACTCTGGTTATGAGTGTTCTATTACAGGTGAATCAAAGACATCTCTTTCTTTATAATATTTCCTTATATGGTACAGCTTGTTTAGATAGATCATTCATATAATAAATTAATTCCATTATAAACATTATCAAATATTTTGCTTTTAGAACCACCACAAATATGCTACTCATATATGAAACAAGTTTCTCTTAATTTCTTTATAGGCAGAATTAAATCATTTAAAAAACTCTACTCGGGCGCCTGGGTGGCTCAGTGGGTTAAGCTGCTGCCTTCAGCTCAGGTCATGATCTCAGGGTCCTGGGATCGAGTCCCGCATCGGGCTCTCTGCTCAGCAGGGAGCCTGCTTCCTCCTCTCTCTCTCTCTCTCTGCCTGCCTCTCTGCCTACTTGTGATCTCTCTCTATCAAATAAATGAATAAAATCTTTAAAAAAAACAAACAAAACAAAAAAAAACCTCTTTTCTCGGGGCACCTGGGTGGCTCAGTCATTAAGCATCTGCCTTCGGCTCAGGTCATGATCCCAGGGTCCTGGGATCCAGCCCTGCATCAGGCTCCCTATTCAGCGGGAAGCCTGCTCCTTCTCCCTCTCCCACTCCCATCCCCCTGCTTCTGTTCCCTCTCTTGCTGTGTCTCTCTCTGTCAAATAAATAAATAAAATCTTAAAAAAAAAAAAAAACAAAAACTTTTCTCTTGCATCGGGCTCTCTGCTCGGTGAGGAGCCTGCTTCTTCCTCTCTCTCTGCCTGCCTCTCTGCCTACTTGTGATCTCTGTCTGTCAAATAAATATAATAAAAAATCTTTAAAAATATTATTAGTTGTGGTCTATTTTTACTTCAAAATTTCCAACTCAGTGTATAATAAAAGACAAACAGCTGCTTTAAAAGTATCTTTTAAAATGAAATGCTAGGGCGCCTGGGTGGCTCAGTGGGTTAAGCCTCTGCCTTTGGCTCAGGTCATGATCCCAGGGTCCTGGGATAGAGGCCCGCATTGGGCTCTCTGCTCAGCAGGGAGCCTGCTTCCTCCTCTCTCTCTGCCTGCCTCTCTGCCTACTTGTGATCTCTGTCTGTCAAATAAATAAATAAAAATCTTTAAAAAAATAAATAAATAAAATAAAATGCTAAATATGACAGATAAGTATTTCTCTATTTTGTAAGTTTAAGGAAAATTAGGCTTCATAAAGCATGGCCATTAAGAAGCAGCTTGGTTTACCTGAGTAATGTTATCCAGTATACTGCCTTTTAAAAAAACAACAATTAAACTTAGGAAATTTCAAAATGCATTCTAAGTTACTTTGTGTTATGCATGGTCAGGAATTTCTTAAAAGATAAGAAAGAGCCTATTAGAGATATAAAATGATAGAATATTGTACTAAAAATTCCAGTGAAACATGGGAGATTAAATGAATAAATTTATCCTGACATGCTAATAAAAATCCACAAAAATGATAGTAAGGGAATGAAAAACAGTATAAATCCACAAGAACAAAGAGAATCAGGGACAAGGGGGTATCACAGCAATTGGAAGAAGTCAACAACATTATGGAATATGATAAGGTGACGGACAGGTTTTAACTGACTTTGAAAAACAAAGTGCTAAAAACCTGTCAACAGAGGAAGAAAGGTTCAGAAATGAGGTGTCAGGTATCCTCGATATTGGGAATCAAGCATGGGGTTAAAAACAGTATAAAATCTAGAAAGAGCCCTTAACAGCCAACCTTAAGCAGAGATGTGATGGCATCACTGGCCTGTTGTGAGATAACAGAAAAAATATATATAGGTCTCTGCCCCTGGTTTCTGGCACACAACTCGTGGGACACTTGGAAATTCCTAAGAGATAAGAACACTAGAAGTGGGTGCCTGGGTGGCTCAGTGGGTTAAGCATCTGCTTTCAGTTCAGGTCATGATCTCAGGGTCCTGGGATCGAGCCCCACGTTGGGCTCTCTGCTCAGCACGGAGTCTCTTTTCTCTCTCCTTCTGCCCCTCACCTCACTCATGTGCTTCCTTTTACTTTCAAATGTATAAATAAAATCTTAAAAAAAAAAAAAAAAAAAGCACTAGAAGCATTCTATTGAGGCAACTCTAGGTGGGCTCCTTAGGTGGCTCCTTGTCACCAGAAAGACCAAACCTTGATCAGAAGCTTGGAATTATCAGTTCCACCTCCAGTTGTCTAGGCAGAAGAGAGAGGCTAGAAACAGAGTTAATAATTGATCATGCCTACATGAGGGACCCTCCATAGCATCCCAGTACTAGGGGTTTGCAGTTTCTAGGTGGGTAAACCTATCCATATTCTGGGAGAGGGCATACCCTCTAATGAGGGCAAAAGATCCTGAGCTTGGGACCCTCCCAGACCTTGCCGTATATATTTCTTTATCCGGCTGTTCATTTTTATCCTTTTATCACATCCTTTAATAGACTGGTAAACATAAGTAACAGTTTTCCTGAGTTCTGTGAGCCACTCTAGCAAATTTGCAGAACTTGAGGAAGGGGTCCTGGGAACCTCTGAGCTATAGGTTAGAGACTAGGTGACTAATGGATTTGCAATTAGCATCTGATATAGGGGGCAGTCTTATAGGACTGAGCTCTTAACCAGTGGGATCTGATGTTAACTCAATGTCAGGTAGTTAGACAATGTCAGGCACACAGTGTCAGAACTGAGTTCAATTGTAGAACACCCAGCTAGTATCAGAGAGAACTGCTTGGTGGGGAAAAACCCACAGCCGTGTGGTGACCAGAAATGTCAAAGTGAAGTGTTCTGTGTGAAAGTAAAGGACAGGAAGATAACTGTGGTTCTTTATAAAAACGTGGCAAGACACAAGTGGCTTTATTCTCTGGAAAAATCTGAAATAGAAAGGAATACCAGACACAAGAGGAATACAAGGTGAGGAAAAGGACCAGAAACTGGGAAATTAAAAACACTGATATACTAAACTGCTGAGAATCCCCACCACAACCAATCTTTCCCTGTCTGACCCCAAGAACTGTGGCAGCCAAACACATACTCCTCAGGCAATAATCAGGTGACCCTTCTTTGGAGCAACAAACTAACCACAAGAAAAGATCTAGAATTGCTGGGGCGCCTGGGTGGCTCAGTGGGTTAAAAAGCCTCTGCCTTTGGCTCGGGTCATGGTTCCAGGGTCCTGGGATAGAGCCCCACATCGGGCTCTCTGCTCGACGGGGAGCCTGCTTCCTCCTCTCTCTCTGCCTGCCTCTCTGCCTACTTGTAATCTCTGTCTGTCAAATAAAAAAAAAAAAAAAAGTTTAAAAAGATCCAGAATTGCTGACACGAAGATTTCACACAAAATAGCCACATCTCCACTCACTAACCTCACAGTGAAGCCCGCCCGTTGACAAGTCTTGCCACATACAGAGCTTCCAATCCGGAATTTTCCTGCTCTATCTTAAGTTTGAAAGGAGAATCAAGGATTTGAAAAAAATATTTACATGAAAGAAAGAGACCAAACAAACACAAAGAGAAATGAAAATACATCACACACCTATGAAATAAAAGACAAGATGCTATTTAAAAAATATTCAGAAAACAGGAAAGAGCTTTGGAAAGTAGAAATTTTTCAGTGCAAATAGAAATCAGAAGATAAAGCTGAAGAAATATCTCAAACATAAATGAAAGAACAAAGAAATGAAAATAAGAAAAAGCAATTAAAAAGGTACCACATACGACTTAAAAAAAAAAGCATTCCAGAAAGAGAAAAAAAAACGGGGAAAGAGAAAAGGAATTATCAAGGACATAAAAAAGTTCCTTGGACTTACTAAAGATTTGAACAAAATAACAGGAATGTTCTCAATAGCAGCTAAAGGAAATGGGAAGGCAGTTTTAAATTTCTGAAGCAAAAGGATTTCTAATATAGAATTCTACTAATAAAGTTGAGAAGAGACTAACAATGCTTTTCAATATATCAAATCTCACAAATGATTTCCCACCCAACCTTTTATGAGTTCTCTTCTACTGAAGGATGTGGTCGATAAAATGAGAGAGTAAATCAAGAAAGAGAAAGAGGTCAGGTAAGGAGACAGGGGATCAAACGCATGAAAGAGCTGGAGACTAAATGTGCAGTGCCCACACTGGTGAAGAAGGAAAAAAGAAGTTGAAGGATTACCTGTTGTGTTCAGCAGTAACGACACATTTTACACATATCAGAGAGTCTGGGAGACAAATTACTTACTGGCACAAAGAAAACGAAACTAAACAAAAAAAAAAGGCAATCTGTTAAAAGGAATGTACTCTGAAATACTATAAAATGTAGGTTAGCATATTTAGAATATGAAGGTTATCTTGGGAAAAAGTAGTTAAGAGTTCTTACCTCTGGGGAGGGGACCCTGGTAGTGATAAGGAATGGGACAGAGGATGGCATTTTTCATTCAGTCTCTGACTTTTAAACTCGCAGTGTGAATTATTATTATGATGACAAAGTTTAGTTAAGAAAAAGAGCCATCTGAACTAAAACATTAGACATTTAAACAGGGAATATTAACGGTAAGTAGTACTTACCAAACTGTATAATTGGCTGCATTTAACTCAATAGCATCTCTGGTTAGTTTAAAAGCTCGTTCACTTCTTTCATCACGCTGCAGAACAGCCCGGAAATAATCATAAACATCTCTAACTGGGGACAGAGCACACACCTGTATTAGGACTATCTTTCTTGTTTAAACTTAGCACCATAATACAAAATGCTGTTATGTCTTACGAGGAAGGATATTGAATTTATATCATTTATAACAATAAGCAAAGGAAAGTCAAATGACTGTGTGCATGCCACCCTGAGAATGCTTTAGTGTCACAGCCACAATATATGGGTAACTGTGCTTCTTACTTATATATGTAGAGGGGCTCATGCCAGACTCCAAATATCTGAAAGACATTATGCATTAAAGTAAAATTAAGAGTGCATATATTCAAATATATTCACTTACCTGGTTTTCCCATATTGTATTTTGATTAGTTTTGTAACTGAAAAAGCAATGTATGCAACAGTAGAAAACTCAAACCCTACAAAAGGTTTACACTAAATTTCCATCTAACTAAATTCACAGTCCTTCTCCAAAGAAGCAACCACTGGTAACTGATTCTACTGTTATCCTTCCAAATATATGTTCTAAACATAACCTCTAATATTTTTACACAAATGAGATAACATCGGGGGGGCCTGGCTGACTCAGTCAGTAGAGCATGCAACTCTTGATCTTGGGGTTGTAAGTTCAAACCTCACGTTGGATGTAGAGATTAGTTAAAAACAAAATCTGCACAAAGATTAAAAAAAAAAATGAGATCACATCACACTCTATGTTCTGGGCCTTGCTTTTTTCACTCACACATTACTAAAGTTAGTGCAAAACTTACATACTCATTAACTCAATGATTATAGTTGCAGGAAGTTTTCTTACAAATATACTTCCATATGTACCCAAAGCATCCAAAGAAATTTACTGGAGTATTTGGTTACATAAACAAAATTTAAAAAGCTGGTCTGATGGTAATGGGTTAATCAGAACTTACTAACATCAATGTCACTGAAGTTGGTATACACCCCACCCCTTGATAAATTTAACTGGCTTAAAAAAAAGGAAATGAAAATTGGAAACAAATGATAAAGAATGAGCTAAGTCCATTATGGTACACCCATACAATGACATACTACCCAGTTCTTAGTATTGAGGCTGCTCTGGTATGCACAGATATGGAGTAACCGCTAAGACTGTTAAGTGAAAAAAGTAAGGTGCAGAGCAGCATGCTATTCATGTAGTTAAAAATATATCCTTATTGGGTGCCTGGGTGGCTCACTTGGTTAAGCAACTGCCTTCAGCTCAGGTCATGATCCTGGGGCTCCAGGGTGGAGTCCCAGATTGGGCTCCCACCTCCATAGGGAGTCTGCTTCTCCCTCTGATCTCCCCTCTCATGCTCTCTCTCACTGTCTCTCTCTCAAATAAATAAATAAAAATCTTTTTTTAAAAAAAAATATGCTTATTTACAAATATACTGAGGAACAGGGATGACAAGACATAATTTTCAACTGCATTCCATTACAAAGTTTTGCCATATTTCTCCAATAGCTACAGAGCATTTCACTATATAGTACTCAAATTTTATCTAGCTCATCTCCTATAAATGAATGTTTCATTCTTTTGCCATCCTGAATATAAACTGTATGTCGTCCTGAGTATCACTCTGTGCACATGTGCAAATTCAACGTATCTACAGGATAAATTCCTACAAACAAAATTACTGCATCAAGGTGATGTGCACTGTTGATGCTGACAGGTTTTGCCAAATTAAAGATCTGATCAATATACATATATTCCCTCCAAGAATGTCTGAATAACCTATTTTTCCACATCCTCACTGACAATATTAAAATTTTTCATCTTTGCCAATCTCTTAACTGAAGAAACTTAGACTGTGGCAAATAGTAACCTGCTATATTCCCATTTTCCACAAGACAAACTGAGGCTGAGAGAGATCAACAAGTTCACACTGGGTCAGTGTTCCTTGCAAAGAAAAGTTAAACCCAAATCTAGGGGTGCATGGTTGGCTTAGTTAATAGAGCATGTGATTCCTGATGTTGGGGTTTTGAGTTTGAGCCCCTTGTTGGGTACAGAGATTGCTTAAAATGAAATAAAATAAGTTAAACCCAAATCTAGTCTGACATCAAAGACCATGCCACTAATCACAATGAACTAGTAGAGACTGCAGCTGAAATGCCCTCATAACACAGTACAAGATTCAGGCAGAGAACAGATTATGGCCCAAGGCAGACTATGAAAAATGACATGTGCTAAACATTCCTCAATACTTCTTTTTTCCACAACTAAAAATGTATGTAGACATGCTATTTTTCTTAGAGTATACAATTTTCCAAATACTGACAGTTTAAAAACTTTTAATAGGTATATATGGAAACCATGTCAAAATATCCTAATTTACCTAACCATTCTGTTACTATTGGCAATGTGGATTGTTTCCAATTTTGCTATAAAAATCACTGCTTTAAGCTTCCAATGACTTTGCATTAAAAATTTTCTTAATTACATATATAATGCATATATATTTATTTACATGTACATTAGAAATTAAAATGTAAATTAAATTACATGTAAATTAAATTAATTACATGTAATATAAATTAAATTACATGTACATAAGAAATTAAATTTTTCATAATTACATATATAATGCATATATATATGTACACATATTGTTTCCTTAGAAACAGTTCAGTTTTAACTGTTTTCTGAAACAGTGCAGAAAACATGAACAATTACAGCTCTTTACAATTCTGAGACATAAAATGGTTACCTACTTCTAAATATTATCTTTTAAAATCTGAATTTAAATCATATCAGAATGAATTAAGAAGAACGTAAGTAACAAATTAACTATGAAACATTATGCAGTCATTAAGAACCAAGCTCCCAAATAATTTTCAAGTTACAACAAAATGCTTAGAACACATATACAATGTATGTATGTTTATATATATACGTATCTACACATATAAACCATATACACATCCACATAGAGGTAGCATAAAACCAACTTTATGGAAACATCATCAAAGACAAGTGGAAGGGGCGCCTGGGTGGCTCAGTGGGTTAAGCCGCTGCCTTCAGCTCAGGTCATGATCTCAGGGTCCTGGGATCGAGTCCCGCATCGGGCTCTCTGCTCAGCAGGGAGCCTGCTTCCTCCTCTCTCTCTGTCTGCCTCTCTGCCTACTTGTAATCTCTCTCTGTCAAATAAATAAATAAAATCTTTAAAAAAAAAAAAAGACAAGTGGAAGGCTATATACCAAATATTAACAGTGGTTATTTCATTCTCTTTTTTAATAAAGATTTTATTTATTTCATATAGAGAGAGATCATAAATGGACAGAGACAAAGGGGGAAGCAGGCTCCTTGCTGAGCAGAGCCCGATGCAGGGCTAGATCCCAGGACCCTGAGATCATGACCTAAGCCAAAGGCAGAGGCTTAACCCACTGAGCCACCCAGGCGCCCCTCGCTCTCTCTTTTTAAAAATTGGTGACTTTTACGGCATCATCAAGAATATTCTTTTCTTCTGGGGCAGCACCTGGGTAGCTCAGTTGTTAGGCGTCTGCCGTAGGCTTGGATCATGATCTCAAGGTCCTGGGCTTAAGCCCCATATTGGTTCCTTGCTCAGCAGGAAGCCTGCTTCTCCCTCTCCCCCTCCCCCTGCTTCTGTTCCCTCTCTCACTCTCTGTCAAATAAATAAAATCTTTAAATATATATATATATATATATATATATATTCTTTTTCTAAAAAAGTTTTTGTTAACATATAGTTTAATATTAGTTTCAGGTGTATAACACAGCGAGTCATCACTTTCATTCATCATCTGGGGCTCATCACAATCACACTTCTTAATCCCCATCACCCATTTCACCACCCCCACCTCCTCTCTGGTAACCATCAGTTTGTTCTCTATAGTTAATAGCTTCTTGGTTGTCTCTTTTTTCCCTTTGCTCATTTGTTTTGTTTCTTAAATTCCACATATGAGTGAAATCATATGGTGTTTGTCTTTTTCTGACTTATTTCACTAAGCATTACACTCGCTAGCTCCAAGTTGTTGCAAATGGCAATTTCATTACTTTTTATGGCTCAATAATATTCCATTTTATATATACCTCATCTTCTTTCCACTCATCAGTGGATGGGCACTTGAACTGTTTCCATAACTTGCCTATTGTAGATAATGCTGCTATAAGCATCGGGGTGCACATATCCCTTTGATTAGTATTTTTGTATTCTCTGGATAAATACCTACTAGTGCAAGTGCTGGATCGTAGGGTAGTACTTTTTTTTTTTTTTTTGAGGAAGCTCTATGCTGTTTTCCAGAGTGACTGCACCAGTTTGCATTCCCACCAATTGTGCCAGAGGGCTCCCCTTTCTCTACATCCTCGCCAACACTTGATATTTCTTGTGTTGCTGATTTCAGCCATTCTGACAGATGAAGTACTATCTCATTGTAGTTTTTATGATTTTTGTTTTTATGTGCACAAGCAGGAGCGGGGGTGGGGGAGAGAGGGAGAAGCAGACTCCCCACTGAGCAGGGAGCCCAATGCAGGACTCCACACCCAGACCCTGGTATCCTGACCTGACTTAACTGACTGAGCCTCCCACATGCCCTATCTCATGGCAGTTTTAATTTGCATTTCCCTGATGAGTGATGGTGAGCATCTGGTCTGTTGGTCATCTGTCTTCTTTGGAAAAATGTATATTCATGTCTTCTGTCCATTTTTTAATTGGATTATGTGTTTTCTTGGGTCTTTATATATATATTTTAAGATTCTATTTATTTATTTGACAGAGAGACACAACAAGAGAGGGAACACAAGAAGGGGGAGTGGGAAAAGGAGAGGGAGAGCAGGCTTCCCGTGGGGCAGGGAGCCTGACGCATGGCTCTATCCCAGGACTCTGGGACTATGACCCGAGCTGAAGGCAGTCACTTAACCAACTGAGCCACCCAGGTGCCCCAAGTTCTTGATATATTTTGGATATTAATCCTTTATTAGGTAGGTCATTTGCAAATATTCTCTCCCATTCCATAGGCTGGCTGCCTTTTAATTTTATTGACTGTTTCCTTCACTGTGCAGAAGCTTTTTATTTTGATGAAGACCCAATAATTTATTTCTGCTTTTGTTTCCCTTGTCTCTGGGGATGTATCTAGAAAGAACTTGCTATGGCCAAAGTTACTGCCTGTGTTCTCTTCTGGATTTTTATGGTTCCAGGTCTCACATGTAGGTCTTTAATCCACTTTGAATTTATTTTTGTGAAGGGTGTAAGAAGGTAATCAATTTTTTCCAACACCCTTTGTTGAAGAGACTTCTTTTTCCCATTACATAATCTTTCCTGCTTTGTTGAAGATTAGCTGACCATATAATTGCAGGTTCATTTCGGGGTTTTGTATTTTATTCCACTGCTATGTGTCTATTTTTGTACCAGTACCATACTATTTTGACCTTTCTTTTTTGTTGTTTGTTGTTCCTTCTCCCTCATTTTAGAGTATGTGCATGCATGCCAGAGCAAGGGTGGGGAGGTTAAAGGGAGAGGGAGAGAATATGTGCCTGCATGGTCTGCCAGGGGTGGGGAGGGTATAGAGAGAGGGAATTAATTTTTAAGCAGACTCCACATCCAGCCCGGAACCTGATGAGGGGCTCCATCTCACGACGCTGAGATCATTACCTGAGCCCGAAATCAAGAGTCAGACACTTAACTGACTGAGCCACCCAGGTGCCCCAGTACCATACTATTTGGTTACTACAGCTTTGTAATATAACTTGAAGTCCGGAATTGTGATGCCTCCAAGCTTTGTTTTTCTTTTTCAAGATTGCTTTGGCTATATGGGGTCTTCTGTGGCTTCATACAAATTTTAGGATTGTTTTAGCTCTGTGAAAAATGCTGTTGGTATTTTGACAAGGAGTGCATTAAATTAGATTGCCTTGGGTAGTACAGACATTTTAACAATATTTGTTCTTCCAATTCATGAGCATGGAATGTCTTTCCATTTCTTTGTCATCTTCAACTTCTTTCATTAGTGGGTTTTGTTGTTTTTTTGTTTTTTTTTGAGAGAGTGGGGGTAGGGGGTTGGGGGAGAGGCTTCATGCCCAGTGCAGAGCCTAACAAAAGGCTCAATCTCACAAACCTGAGATCACAACCAGAACTGAAAGCAAGAGTTACACACTTAACTGACTGGGTCACCCAGGCACCCCTCATCAGTGTTTATAGTTTCCAGAGTACAGGTCTTTTACCTCTTTGGTTAGAGGTATTCCTAGGTATCTTATTGTTTTTGGCACAATTGTAAATGGGACTGATTCCTTAATTTCTCTTTCTGCTGCTTCATCACTGGTGTATAAGATCACAACAGATTTCCATACATTGATTTTGTATCCAGCAACTCTACTGAACCTATTAGTTTCAGCAGTTTTTTTGGTGGTCTTTCGGGTTTTCTATATATAATATATCACTTACAAATAATGAAAATTTTACTTTTTCCATGCTGATTTGGATGCTTTTTATTTCTTTTTCCTGTCTGATTGCTGTGGCTAGGGCTTCTGTACCATGATAAATAATGGTGGTGAGAGCAGACATCCCTGCATGTTCTTAATTGTAGAAGAAAAGCTCTCAAGAGTTTTTTCCCCAACAAGGGTGATATTAGCTATGGATTTTTCATATACGGGCTTTATTATACCGAGGTACGTTCTCTCTAAACCTACTTTGTTGAGTTTAACAGTGGCTATTTCTTGATGATAAGTCTTCTTTCAATTTTAACATCCTCAAAATTTTCTTTTCTTTTTTTTTTTTTTTTAAAGATTTTATTTACTCATTTGACAGACAGAGATCACAAGTAGGCAGAGAGGCAGGCAGAGAGAGAGAGGAGGAAGCAGGCTCCCTGCTGAGCAGAGAGCCCGATGTGGGGCTCGATCCCAGGACCCTGAGAATATGACCTGAGCAAAAGGCAAAGGCTTAAACCCACTGAGCCACCCAGGTGCCCCCATCCTCAAAATTTTCTAAGATGAGCATGTATTACTTCAAAAAATATTTTTAATTAAAAAGAATATATATTCCATACAAACATCATAAACAATACAAAAGTACATGAACTTTTTCCCCTCACTCCAATGCCACTCCTCAATGCACTAGATTTCTATCAAGGGCAATGGTTATTACCAGATATTTTTCTAAGTGTATATATACATATATATTACATAAATATATAGTTTTGTGGTTTATTTTTAAAATTTTTTTTCTTTTTTATTAAGTAATCTTTATGCCCAACATGGGTCACTCATGATTCCGAGGTCAAGTGATGCATGCTCTGCTAACTGAGCCAGCCAGGTACCCATTGTTCGTTTTTTTTTTTTTTTTTAAAGATTTTATTTATTTATTTGTCAGGGATAGAGGGAGAGAGAGTGAGCGAGCACAGGCAGACAGAGAGGCAGGCAGAGGCAGAGGGAGAAGCAGGCTCCCCGCAGAGAAAGGAGCCCGATGTGGGACTCGATCCCAGGACGCTGGGATCATGACCTGAGCTGAAGGCAGCTGCTTAACCAACTGAGCCACCCAGGCGCCCCCCATTGTTCGTTTTTAATGAAACTGGTGTAACAGTTTTTATACTGCTTTCCTTTTCGGCATTTTCCTCCTCAATGGTATGTTCTTCCATGCTAACATAAACACATTTACATCACTCTTTTTCTACTATTCCATATAAAGAACACAGCATAATTTACATGTGAATGTTATTTTTTTTCCAGACTTCTACAAGTGGGAACAGAATACTCAGCCTTACAGTTATATATGTCAGGCTGACAGGCTCATAAATTAATCTGAGGTTATATAAATAGAATTTTATATTCATTAGATTTTTTTCTATAGTTTTCAATATTAAAATATTCTTATAATTAAAAATTACACATTTGATATACTGTCATACTCAAAGTTTCTAAAACTTATATGGCTTTTTAAACTCAGCATTGTTTCTGAGATCTCTCCATGCTATAAAAGATCTAGATCCTCTTAATGGTTACCTAGTATTCAACTGTATGATAATGATACACTATATCCATCTTCCAAAACATAGATATATACTTGGCTTCCAACATTTTGCTTTTTCAAAAAATGCTGCAAATTATAAGAGTTAACATATATAGTCCTTACTCTGAGCCAGACACTATTCTATTATTTTATATATATAATTTATTCTCTCTCAAAAGTACTGGCCCTTGAATTACATGGATTTGAATGCACAGGTCCACCTCTATGCAGGTTTTTTGACACAGGATAGTGCCATATTTTTCTTATGAAAATTTTAAGAGCTTTTTTTTTTTTTTTAAATTTTTATTTATTTGACAGAGAGAGGGAGGCTGATGTGGGGCTTGATCTCAGGACCCTGGGATCATGACCTGAGCTGAAGGTAGATGCTTAACCCACTGAGGCACCCAGGTGCCCTGATTTTTAAACTAAATTCTACCCTCATAAGGGACTTGAACTCATGACCCCTAGTTCAAGAGTTATATGCTCTGGATGCCCAGGTGGCTCAGCCGATTAAGCCACTGCCTTCAACTCAGGTCATGATCCCAAAGTCCTGGGATCAAGTCCCACATGGGGGGGGGGTCCTTGCTCAGCAGGGAGCCTGCTTCTCTCTCCACCTCTGCCTGCCACTCTGCCTGCTTGTGCGTGCTCTCTCTCTGACAAATAAATAAATTTAAAAAATAATAATAATAAAAAAAAAGAGTCATATGCTCTACTGACTGAACCAGTCAGGTGCCCTTCCTTATGATTTTCTTAGTAACGTTTTCTTCTTCTCTCACATAGTTTAAGAATACAGTGTATAATACATTTAACATACAAAATATGTGTTAACTGACTATTTATGTTATAAATAGTAAGACTTCCAGCAACAGTAGGCAATTAGTAATTAAACTTTTGAGGAATCAAAAGTTACACATGGATTTTCAACTAAGCAGGAAGGAGGGAGGTCAATACCCCTAATCCTCATGTTATTCAAGGGTCAACTCTAGTTACTATTATTATCCTCATTTTACATAGGGGGAGATAAAGATATAGAGAGGTTAAATAATTTGTCCAAGATTATAGTGCCAGTAAAATGGTAAAGTTAGAATTTAAACCAGTTGGTCTGTCTCTAAAGTGTGTGTTCTTAACCTCCTAGTATGTCTTCTGACATCATATGCCAGAATGTACCCAGAATGTATCAATGGATGCAGTATTTCAAGGTTGTATGATAAGAGTATTTTCCAATTTTACTAGATTAAACTAAACCCCAAAATGACTAAACATAAAAATTACTATCTGAAATGTATGGATCTGTTCATATACCCAAGTACCTGATATCATAAGATAGTTTTGATTTTTACCATTTAATGCATAGTTGAGAAATAACATTCCCATTTTATTTGCATATCTTTTTTTTTTTAAAAGATTTTATTTATTCATTTGACAGGCAGAGATCACAAGTAGGCTGAGAGGCAGGCAGAGAGAGAGGAGGAAGCAGGCTCCCTGCTGAGCAGAGAGCCCGATGCGGGGCTCGATCCCAGGACCCTGGGACCACGACTTGAGCCGAAGGCAGAGGCTTTAACCCACTGAGCCACCCAGGCACCCCATGCATATCTTTTATTCCTAATGATAACAGAAACCTCCCCCTCTAAAAGCCAACGGAATTTTCTCTACTGTAAACCACTAGTTCATGTACCCTTTTGTCTATTTTTTTGTTTGCCCATTTCCTTAACCTCCTGTAGGAATTTCTTATAAAGTTCTGAACATCAATCCCGTTTCATAATGGTGCATCTTTTCCCATATTATTGCTTCCCTTTTAACTTGTTCATGGGTGTCTTCAGTTGTACAGATTTTAAATTTTGATATATTCATCTATGTTTTTTGGTTAATAGGTCATATTTCTCTATCTTTTCCTTTATGGTTTCTAATCTATAGGTAAGAATTTTATATGTTAGGGCGCCTGGGTGGCTCAGTGGGTTAAGCCGCTGCCTTCGGCTCAGGTCATGATCTCAGGGTCCTGGGATCGAGTCCCTCATCGGGCTCTGCTCAGCAGGGAGCCTGCTTCCTCCTCTCTCTCTCTGCCTGCCTCTCTGCCTACTTGTGATCTCTGTCAAATAAATAAATAAAATCTTAAAAAAAAAAAAAAAAGAATTTTATATGTTAATCTTTTCACCCTGCAAAATAAAAAAAAAAAAAGCTTTTATTAAATTATTTAACCCCAAGAGAAATGTATGATTTTATCAGTTTCTCCAACATCTTTGTTATAGGTACCTAATGAATCTGAAAGTGGTTTTCATCTCTCTGATCACTAGTGAGGTTAAATATCTCTTCAGATATTTCTTTCTTTCCTTTTTTTTTAGATTTACTTATTGATTGATTTATTTTTGCAAGAGAGAGAGAAAGAGAGAGAGCATAAGTGTGGAGAGGGGCAGAGGGAGAAACAGACTCCCTGCTGAGCAGGAAGCCTGATGTGGGGCTGGATCCCAGGACCTCATGTCCCAAGCTGAAGCCAGACACTCAACCAACTGAGCCACCTAGGCACCCAGACATTTCTATTTCTAGTGAATTATCTCTCCCATATCATCTCTCTTTGTAGTGTAAAAGTTCTGCATTTTAATACAGTTATATCTTCTGATCTTTTCCTTAATTCTGAATTTTAAATCTTGTTTAATTATACCTTCTTCATCAAAAGAAAGAAAGATTATTCTCTTGTTCCTTGTATGTTTACAGTTGTGTTTTAGAGCTTTAATTCAGGGGTGCCTTGGTGGCTCAGTTAGTTAAGCATCTGCCTTTGGCTCAGGTCATGATCCCAGGGTTCTGGGATGGAGTCCTGCAACAGGCTCCCTACTGGGCGGGAAGCCTGCTTCTCCTTCTCCCACTCCCCGGTTTGTATTCCCTCTCTCACTGTCTCTCTCTCTCTGTCAAGTAAATAAAATCTTAAAAAAAAAAAAAAAAAACACAAAAAACTTTAATTCACCTGTAATTTATTTTCATGTAAGACATGAGATAAAGATATAATTTTGCTTATATCCAAATGCACAGACAACTGCTGCAAAACCAATTTGATTAATCCATCTTTTCATACAAGTATAAGATGTTCATTTTATCACATATTACGTTCCTATCTATACTAATCTATTTTTAGATTTATTAATCTATTTATTTCTGTACCAGTTTCACATTTATTTTTAGTAGTACATTTTTATACTCAGTAAGTCATCATTCTTCCTTTTCAATCATTTCTTGGCATTATTTCATAACCAAAACAATAAACTTTTTGTTAAAAAAAAAAAAAGAATGATCTTGGAGATCTTGGATAACAAAGCTTTAACTGAAATGTGTACATACCACACACACACACACACACACACAGCCCACAGAGGAGGTTTGAGGATTATGGGGCCACCACAAGCAACAGAAATCAGAATATATATACACACACAAAAAACGCAAAGCTAGCATTCCATTTTACTCATGTACCCTTTCTTAGAAGAACAACTAACAATAAAGATTTGCAATGACCTTCAATTTACAAGGCATTTTCATTCACATTCATTATGAAAGAATGATACTTTGTCAAAGAAAATAATCCACTCATTTTAATATCAGTAATTGTATTCTGACTGAGCCTAACATTTCATTGCTGAAAGATATTTCAAAATGCACAAGTTTCAGCAACCAGTTTATTCTACATCAACCAGTAACTCGTTTATGTTGTATCTTTTGTACAGATTAAACAATAAACGAAAAGTACAATCACAAGTACCTATTACATATTATAATGTAGCATTCATTACTTATACTTAGAATATGTCCATTCTTTGGACAAAATAAAAGCTTTAGCCATGAAAAGGAATGATTAAAAAACAAGTATTAGCTTAAGTCATTTAGATTTTTATTAGGCAAAAATCTGTCATCTACCTAACCATATAACTGTCAATTTCAACTCTGCTATTAAGTTTAACTTATAGACCTTTTCCTAGTAAAAAATAAACTTACATTTTTCACTGTAAATGATCTGGACCACTGGATTGGGGCCATCATTCTGCGGTACTGGATCTATATCAGCCCATTCTGCTCTGTCCCTGAAATATATAGATTTTTTCAGTGATTGTATTCGAATACATAAGAAGAAAAAGAACTCCAATGTTTTTAAAATTACCAACAACTACACTTCTATTAATATCAGTAACTTATAAATATTTTAATATAATCATGGTTGGATTCTTCATGATCAAGTTTTGCCATTTTGCCTTACATCTTAAACTTTTAAAGTATCATAAAAATAAACTGAATAATCTGCCCATTAAAATAAGTTAATAAATCAATAGTTCTCAAATTTAAAGTCTTTATGTAAGTAGAGAAACTTCTTTTGCAGTAAGTACAGAATAGTTTTAAATTAGAAATCTATTTAATTAATTGGTCTAGTAAGACTTTTTGGAGTTAGCATTTAAAAAAAATTGAGTAACAAGTTACTAGGAACTGACATTTTAAAATCAAAGTAAGTACTATTATTAGTTCACTACACTGAGAGGTGGTCCAGGTGGTCTTTCGAGAGCAGGCTCTTGAATCTAATAACTGTGTGGGTTAGAATGTAGGCTCTACCACTTATCACCTGTGTGCCCTTGAGAAAGTTACTTAATCTCTATGGGCCTCAGTTTCTTCATTTAGAAAATGGAGATGATATTACTAACCAACCTTAGAAGGCGGTTTTGAGGATTAAATAGATAATATGTTAAGCATTTAAATGTGTATAATAATAAGCACATACATAGTAAATATATTACATATATATACGAATATATTAGTATATAGTATATAATCAATATACGAAACACACAATATTACTATACACTTAAATATTTATACCATATTTTATAAATATAGCATATAATAAATGCATATAGAGGCACCTAGGTGGCTCAATGGGTTAAAGCCTCTTCCTTTGGCTTAGGTCATGATCCCAGGGTCCTGGGATCGAGCCCCGCACCGGCTCTCTGCTTGGTGGGGAGCCCGCTTCCTCCTCTCTTTCTGCCTGTCTCTCTGCCTACCAGTGATGTCTGTCAAATAAATACATGGAAAAAAAAAAAAAAAGAAAGAAAGAAAAACTTTAAATAAATAAATAAATAAATAAATGCATATAGTAAGCATTCAATGAATACTATTCTCATTATCATTGCTAAAATAACATAGTGGCACCAATAAGTGCCTATAGACATTTCTGTGCAAATGTCTAATATGACTAAATTTGTTTTAACCACTCTTTTATTTATACTATTTTCCTTTCACCCATCTTTTACTTCTCTATACCGATCAGCTATTGACAGCAACGATTCTGTGGCATCCAGACAATCCTTAAGTTGTGTCCACTGTATCAGAAGAAATACAAGGGAAACAATTACCTGAGGTGTGAGACCTAGAGCCTGGGGCAGTAGCATGAAAAAGGTAAGGCTGTCATATAGTCACTGAAAAACCAGACCTAGCCAACTGAAGCAGCTGAATATTTTACAATTCAGAGAGGAGGTGTGAGGATTATGGGACTACCACAGCCAAATTAAATGTGTAAAACAACTCCAGTAACAAAATCTGGATGGTGACTTTCACTCATTCATAAAATCAAGGAAGGCAAATAAGCTATCTAATGGGTTTACCTAGAACTCCATAAGAAAAAATAAGACAAAAGAAAAATAAGATACAAGCATTTCTCAACTGTTTTTGCAAGTCCAACTGGAGATAAGAACTTCTAGGAGTGAGAGTCGGAAGAAAAAGCAAGAAAGTTACAAAGTACCCAACTCTGTTTACTATATACCACTTATATTATACACGAGGTGATGTAACGACGGATTACAGAGTTTAACAAATACCTTTTCGGTTTTACAGCTTAAATCCGATGCCTGCCTGACGGTAGGCGCTAAAATATTTAAAGAAAATGCTGAATGTAAAAGTCCCAGCCCTTAAAGATCTTATACTAGCTCCGTCCCCTTTAACAGAACAAACCAGGGGAAGCCCTTACACCTTGTTTTTAAAGCGAGCAAATCTGGACCTTATTTATATTTAACTCTTACTTCCTGCCCGGCTATTAAACAGCCCCCAAACCCTTCGGGACTCTGCGATCATCCAGCTTAGCGCCGTGGGAGCATGAAAGCGAGCGGGAGATTTCCTAAATTCCTGAATCACACCTGAACAGCCTCAGGGAGAGCGCTGTCCGGTGTGCTGCAGTTTCTACGCTGTCTGGCGTCTGGCTTCCTCCATCTCTCGGCGACAGGCTGGCCCCGGGAACCAGCAACCCTGGAAAGAGCGCGAGGGGGCCGAGCGGGCCTCGACCCCGCCGAGCGCGCCCCCTCCACCCCGGCCAGCAGGACGAGGAAGCGGCGGAAACTTCGGCCGCACACGCCGAGGTCAGGGGAGCCGACCCGGAACCGCCGGCCGGGTGGAGCACCCGCCTTCAGGAGGAAGGGCCTCGGGCGCGGCGGCCCTGCCGTGGGCGTTACCTGTACAGGACATAGGTGGGCGAGTCCAGGCTCAGGAACCCGTCGTCCATAGGGGACGCCACTGCTTCTCCGGGCTCAGCCGCCATAGCTTCTTCCTGCTGCTGCTGGGGCGGCGGAGGGTGCGGCTGGGGCGGTGGCGGCTCCGGCTGACCAGACTCGCTGCCCTGCGCAGCCTCCCCAACCCCCTCCGTGGCGGCCATCTCGCCTCGGTCCGCAGCGGAGGTGGTGGCGGTAGCCCCGCCCCCCAGGGCCCCGCCCCTCGCTCCCTCCCACACCCCCGCGGCGGCCCATTTCCGGTTTTTCCTCCCTTCCTACCATAGAGATGCAGACTAGAGAGACCCGGGCGGGGCCCCAGCCTTGGAGCTCTGAGATGGGTACCAGGCCTCTGTGGAGGGAACGACGCTGTCCCTGAGGACTCCAGATTTCCCGCACGTCATCCCGTGTGTGGACCTTTCCGAATGCTTGTAGTTGATACTTCGGAACGGATTGTTTTTGTTAGATCCCCTCGCTATGGAGATGATTCTCTCTTCTCTTGGACGGTGTCTTAGACGCAGTGGATAAGGGCAAGTGACCCACAGCTGAAGACCCAGCTCCTCCCCCTCAACCCTGTCTGGGAAACTGGCTTCCAGGGCTCCATATTAACCCTAAAGGCCTTTATGTTTCTTGGGCACATTTTTCATTTGCATGGTGAGCTTAGGCCAGAGAATTTAATACAGGGCTTTTGTCTTTCAGAATTAAAATCTGGGGGCGCCTGGATGGCTCAGTTGGTTAAGCGACTGCCTTCTGCTCAGGTCATGATCCTGGAGTCGTGGGACTGAGCCATGCCTTGGGGTCCCAGCTCCATGGGGAGTCAGCTTCTCCCTCTGACCTTCTCCTCTCTCATGCTCTCCATCACTCTAATTAATTAATTAATTAATTAATATCCTAATTATACAAATACTATGTGTGTATGATACAGAAGAGGCAAACATTTAACAACTGTTTACTACCTGTTACGTAGCTTGCCCACAGGAGTGTAAAATAAAGTCTCTGTAGTCACGAAGTTTACATTGTAATGAAGGGCAACAGAAAATGTCACCCTAAAATATATCGGTATTCAGGACATGTCACTCCAAAATATACTGCTTTGGTATACTGATTATTTCTGAGCATTAGGCACTTGAAAAACAGCCTATGAAGGGAAAAGCTTTATCTGAGCTCCCTTTATCTGCCTAAAGACAGATTCTCTAAAAGAAACGGAATTGTCCTAAACCCCACAGTAGAAGTGGAGACCACACCCAGACAAATTTTGTCAAACTGTCCTATCTCGGGGTACCTGGGTGGCTCAGTCATTTAAGCCACTGCCTTAGGCTAAGGTCATGATCCCAGGGTTCTGGGATTGAACCCCATATCAGGACCCTGCTCAGCAGGCAACTTCTTTCTCCCTTGCCTGCCCTTACCCCTTCTTGTGCATGCTTTCCGTCTCTCTCTCTCTCTCTCTCACTCGCTCTGTGTCAAATAAATCTTAAAAAAAAAACCAAACCTGTCCTATCTACTGTCTGTTCTTTTAAGGGCCCATTCTTCTTTCCTAAAAATTATTTATTCTCTGGAGAGGCCTACATTGCCACTTCCCTTTCCCTATTAAAATGGTATTTAAGACTGAATTCTAAGCAACCCCAGTGAATTGCTAATTTTTTCCTAAGTATCATCCATGTATATGTGAGGCATACATGTTAATAAATCTGTTTTTCTCTTATTAATCTTTTATTGCAAGGGTCACAAGCCAAGAGCTCAGAAGGGTAGAGGGAGAATTAATTTTCACCCTCTATAATGGGAAGGCTTATCTGGGGGCTATTTGTTATTGTTCTTGTTGTTATTATTACTATTATAACAGAGCGTGTGAGTGCAGGGGTGGGAGGAGAGGGCAACAGAGACAGAGAGAAAGAATGAGAGAGAATTGAGACTGGGTTTAACCCTTTCTCATATGTTGTTCACCTGATATAATTAGTCTCATTCAAGCCATTTTGTTCTGTGTTTTCTGTGTTATGGTTTCTTGTTCTATCTTTCTGTGTTCCTTTTCAGCCCTGACCGAATTTGTGTGTTCCTTCTTCTCTACTGGTTTGAAAGTTAGGCACCCATTTCTATAAATTTATTAATGAACATATTCAAACTTTTTTAAAGAAAGGGAGTGGGGGTGAGGGACAGAGGGAGAGAGAGAGAACCTTAAGCAGGCTCCAAGCCCAGCTCAGAGTCTCATGTGGGGCTCCATCTCACAGCCCTGAGATCATGACCTGAGTCAAAATCAAGAGCAGGGCGCTAAACCGACTGAGCCACCCAGGTGCCTTGCTGGGGGCTGTTTGAGCAAAGACGTGATAGTGGAAAATGCATGCCATGTAGCTTAGATAGGGAGTGCATACTCACTCTGTTCTTGTTTCAGAAAAGATGCCGGTATCACTGAAGTCCTGAGAGAGAGGGGAAAGAATTGGTAGGTGATAAGGTTAAAGAAAAAGCCAGGGGCCATGGTAGGAATTTGAGATCTTGGGGTGGGAGGGGGGAGGGTAATACAGTCATAACATAAAATTTATCCTTTTAATAATTTTTTAAATAATTTTTTCTTAAATATTTTATTTATTTATTTGACAAACGGAGATCACAAGTAGACAGAGAGGCAGGCAGAGAGAGAGGGGGAAGCAGGCTCCCTACTAAGCAGAGAGCCCCACGTGGGGCTCGATCCCAGGACCCTGGGATCATGACCTGAGCCCAAGGCAGAGGCTTTAACCCACCAAGCCACCCAGGCGGCCCTTTTTAAATAATTTTTAAGTGGGGGTGCCTGGATGGCTCGGTGGGTTAAAGTCTCTCTGCCTTCGGCTTGATCATGATCGCAGGGTCCTGGGATCGAGCCCCACATTGGGCTCTCTGCTCAGTGGGGAGCCTGCTTCCCCCTCTCTCTCTGCCTGCCTCTCTGCCTACTTGTGATCTCTGTCAAATAAATAAATAAAATCTTAAAAAATATATAAAATAAAAAAAATAATGTTTAAGTGTACTGTTCAGTGGCATTAAGTATGTTTCCATCTTTGTGAAACAATCACCACCATCCATCTCCAGAATTTTGCATCTTCCCAAACTGAAACTCTGTACTTACTAAATAACTCCCCATTCCCTCTGTTAAGAAGAAAACCACATGAGCACCTGGGTGGTTCAGTCGGTATAGCATGTGATTCTTGATCTCACGGTTGTAAGTTTGAGCCCCATGTTGGATGTAGAGATTACTTTAAAATAATTTTTTTTTAAAAAGGAAAAGAAAACCACAGGCCCCAAATGGAACCACTTATGTGAAGAGCCCCACATCATCAAGCCAAGACTTAATACCTAACCTAACTGAAGTTTTAGCCTCTCTGTGCAACCCCTCCCCACCAAGAACATAACCTCTGACTAGTCAACATGGAATTTACTGGTCAGCACTAGGAAATTCACTGACAGACCCCCTCTGTTTCCCTCAAGAGGGCAACCATGCCTAAAACAATGGATTCTTTGCTAATTTCCTTTTTTAATGCCCCTTCTCTACCTTTAAAAACATTTCCTTTTCCACAGCTTGACTGAGCTCCCCCTACTTGGTAGATGGGATGCTGCCCAATTCATGACTCAGTAAAGTCAGATATTTAAATTTTACTTGGGTGGATATTTGTCATTGAACACCTTTCCCCTTTAGGCGCTAGTAACCAGATTCTACTTTATCTCTATGAAGTTGACTACTTTAGGTACTTCATGGAAGTGCAATCATACAGTATTTGTCCTTTTGTAATTGGCTTATGTTGCTTCACATAATGTCCTCCAGGTTCCTTAGATGTTAGAATAGCCTTTTTAAAGGCTGAATAATATTTCACTGGTATGTATATGCCACAAATTTGTTATCTATCTGTTAATGAACACTTGGGTTGTTTCTACCTTTTGGTTGTGAGTGATGAAATATCTGTTAGAATTCCTGTTTTCACTTCTTCTGGATATAGACCTGGAAATGGGACAAGTGCTTGATCTTTTGGTCATTCTAAATATAATTTTTGGAGGAACTTTTCTCCTACCACCAGAGATCCTAATTTCACTGGTTTAGAGTGAGGTCGTGGCAATGGTATATTTTAAGAGCTCCCCATGTAACTCTAACATGCAGCCCAGGTTGAGGGTTTCTGCTGTAGTCAGTCTATGGTGCAGCGTGCTGCTTTGCCATTAGGTCTCCTAAAGATACTAAGGTGTCTCAACTGCTGGGGAGACAGGCCTAGGCAGGGTTGGTTAGCAACCAGTATGGTCATGCTAAATATGTAAATCAAGCAATCAAAAAAATTTTTTAATATATTACCTTTAAAAGTAGAAATAAACCACAATATGTGTGTAAATAAAACTACTTACCAAGTGATGTAAGTTGTAGTGCAAATTGTTCTTCAATTTTTAACAGCTTTATTGATAAATATTTTAAATATCATAAAATTTACCTCTTTCATGAGTATAATTCTTCATCAATTAATTTTTTATTTTTAGGAATTACTGATACGAGTTTTTCATTGATATAGCTGATATTAACAACATGATGCTACTAATTTGATTGCACTCTTCCAGAGATTTCCCCAGAAGTTTGATAGTTATTAGGTGCCTAGGGATTGTGTTAAATGCCTGAGATTTCAACTCCCCCCAGTGCTCTTTAGGCTACATCATTTCCCTCTCAGCTACAATCAGAAAGGATGATACCTTCAGGATATTGATTGCACTTCCAGAGCTAGTACCTGGAAACTGTGAGCTAGAGAGAGGGGGAGAAAGGGGGGGAAGGGATAGGAGGGGTAAAGAAGATGACAACTAATTAATCTCAGTTGCCAGAACTTGGAGCATGTCTTTGTCTTTTGGCTGCTTTGCCCCACCACCAAGAAAGGACCACTTGCGGCTGCACCCAGCCTAGTCAAGAGATAGTCATACAAGACAGAAAGGAAATGATTGAGTGGGGGGGTCCAGTTATTAAGTGAGTCACAGACACAAGTCCGAATGATATCCTGAAAGTGGTGAAAGAAAACATCTGCTAACATAGAATTCTACATCTAGTAAAAATAGTCTTCAAGAAAGCAAAAGAACATTTTCAAATAAATGAACACTAAATGGTTTGATGCTAGCACACCCTCAAAAGAAGGATCGTCTAAAGCATGTACTTGAGACAGAAGGAAAATATCCTCAGACTGGAAAATCAGAGATGCAGGAAAGAAAGAAGATCAAAGAAAATGGTTAAGTATGTGGATAACCTAAATGATAATGGATGATCTAAAAATCACACTGTTAACGGCTTGTGCAGTTTACAAATGTATGGAATTAAAATGCATGGAACCAGTAGCATAAAAGTTGGTGAAGGGGTCAACAGACTCTCTTAAAGTCCTTATGTTTCCCCTGGGAAGGATAAATGTATTTACTTCCTGCATCTCTGACTTTTCCATTTGACAATTTGTCAATTTGTCAAACCAGAAAGCAAACAAAAGGGGCACCTACGTGACTCAGTCGACTAAGCCTCTGACTCTCGGTTTCAGCTCAAGTTGTTATCTCTTGGGTCATGGGATGGAGCCCTGTGTTGATACCACTCAGTGGGGAGCCTGTTTCAGATTCTCTTCCTCTGCTCCCATCCCCCCACCACAGACGTTCTGGAACTCTCTCTCTCAAATGTAAAAAAAAAATTTTTTTTAAAGACCAAATAAGCAAACCACCATCTCATTGACAGGTTGATTGGGATTGTAATACATCTATAGATCTATAGATCAATTTTGGATAATGACAACTGTATTAAATCTCCACTATTTGTACACAATATATCTTGGTTTAGTTAGGTTTTTAGATGTCTTATGAAGTTTTATTGCTTTTTTGAAAGTGTTCTAGTTTTTCTGTACTTTGTTGGATATAGAGTTGTCTTTCTTGTTTCTGGTATACAGAAGTAAAACTAACTTTTATATCCAGTCACTTTGCTAACTTCCATTAATTTTAATACTTTAGCTGAAGCAATTAAGAATGTGATACCGGTACAGAAATAGACAAATAAAGTAATGAATACAACAGGGAACTCACAAAGAGATCTGTGTGAAAGATCCCCCCGGGGCTCCAAGCACCCCAGAATGGACCCCTTCTCAGGAGGAGACCCCCGGACCCAAAAACCGAGCCGAGTCCACTGGTCAGATGCAAACAGCACGAGGTTTATTGAGTAGACACAGGTACCTGCGGGCAGTCAAGTCTTAGGAGGACTCGCGCGCCAGCCCTTAGTTCAGGGCCTTTTTATGGGGTTTGGGGAAGCGAAAGCATACGTACAGAAGCAGAAGCACGGTTACAAAGTTTTCATTGGCTGGTTTGAATGTAAAGGCATACTTGGTGCGCGGGAATACCCCTGATTGGTTCGCTCAGCATCCTTCATTTACATAGTAGGAAGTTACTTTCACTGGTCGTTAACAAAAGGGAAACAGACAGTATTGGCTAGATTTCAATCCTTCATTAGCATGTAGACTGACCATCGGCATTGGCCAGACCACAATCCCTTATTAGCATGTAGACTGACCTTTCAACATTCCTTGTAGTATCTTATCACTTTTTACAACATGGGAGGAATGTTTAAGGGAGTGGGAGAAGGGGGTGTTGGCTAAGCAAAGAGAAGGGGGAAGGAGGGGGAAAGGGAGGGAGAAAACCCTTTTCATGTGAATATATATGGATACTTGAGATTTGACAAAGCCTCCGTTGCAAGGAGTGAAAAAAGGAGATTGTTCTGAATCATAGTGCTGAGACAATTAGGCATCTATATAGGAAAAAACAAAACAAAACAAACCTGTATCCCTACCCCACACTATAGAGACTTCAGTGTGAGAGGCAAGAGATAAAGGTATTAGATGACAAATAGGATGAAATCTTCAGGCTTTAGGGTAAGGAAAAAATTCTTAAACAATACATTATATCATAATAATATAAGAAAAAAGAATAAATCTGATTATGTTAAAATTAACAACTTCCTCTTCATCAAAATATACCATTAAGAGAATAAAAGAAATCACAAAGGGCTTAAATCCAAAATAGGCATTAGATTCCCACAAATAAAAATACAGATAACTTTAAATAGAAAATTGATTTGAACAGATCCTGCACAGAACAGGAAACCCAAATGGCAAATAAATATAAAACAAGGTGATCAATTTCATTAATAATCAAGAAAATGCAAATTTAAAACATTTTTATATACCACTATCCACCCACTAGACTGGCAAGATGAAAAATTTCAATTCCAAATGACTATTCTAATTTGGGAAATAGTTTGGCATTATATAGGAAAGTTGAAGATACATATTTTTATCACCCAGTAATTCTACTCTTGGGTACATACCCAGAAAAATGTGTACTCCTGTGCATCAGCACGCATGAGCAATGTTAGCAAAAACATTGTGTGTAATAGCCACAAACTGGAAACAACAAAAATGCTCAGCAATACAATACAATATGTGTATTGTCATAACTATGTCTTTCTAGAAAATTATATTAAAACTATGCTGCATTAAAAACAATTTTCTGGGGCACCTGGGTGGCTCAGTGGGTTAAGCCACTGCCTTCAGCTCAGGTCATGATCTCAGGGTCCTGGAATAGAGTCCCGCTTCCTCCCTCTCTCTGCTTGCCTCTCTGCCTACTTGTGATCTCTGTCAAATAAATAAATAAAATCTTTAAAAAAACAAAACAAAACAAAACAATTTTCTGGGGGCACCTGCGTGGCTCAGTGGGTTAAAGCCTCTGCCTTCGGCTCAGGTCATGATCTCAGGGTCCTGGGATTGAACCCTGTATTGGGCTCTTTGCTCAGTGGGGAGCCTGCTTCCCTTCCCTCTCTCTGCATGCCTCTTTGCCTGCTTGTGATCTGTCAAATAAATAAATAAAATCTTTTAAAAAAAATAAAAAATAAAAAATAAAAACAATTTTCTGGAGGCACCTGTCTGGCTCAGTCAATAGAGCATGAGACTCTTGGTCTGGGGGTCATGAATTCAAGTCCCACATTGAGTATAAAGCTTACATAAAAGAATCAAAATAAAAAACCAATTTTCTGTGACTGAATAAAGCTGTAACTCATCTTTCTATAAGGGCTTTGTGAAATTTTGAGAGAAGAAAGACAACTTCAGTTTCCCCAAGGCAGCTTGCTTCTATCTGGCATTCTGGAAGGAACTGTTAAAATATATTGCCAAATATAATTTGTAGGCCGGTTTCCTCCATAAAAAGGGAGAGTTTTTAATGACTGCCTGATATTCCTTTTAGATACTGTGTGTAATACTCAATCATTTATCTAATGTTGGATATTTAACATAATTTTTCACTGCTGTATTTCATTTAGTAACTATTTTCATATTAATAAACATGATCTAATAAGCATTCATTTTGTGACCCCTATGGGCCAGTTACTATTCTCAACAAAAATGAAAAGAAATAAAAAACTTAAAAAAAAAAGACCCTTCTGTTCTTTTTTATTTTTTAAAGATTTTATTTATTCATTTGACAGAGATCACAAGTAGGCAGAGAGGCAGGCAGAGAGAGAGAGGAGGAAGCAGGCTCCCTGCTGAGCAGAGAGCCCGATGAGGGACTCGATCCCAGGACCCTGAGATCATGACCTGAGCCGAAGGCAGCGGCTTAACCCACTGAGCCACCCAGGCGCCCCGACCCTTCTGTTCTTATGGTACAAAGAAGATAAACATGTAATATTAATTTTAAGATTGATAGTGACAAATACTAATGAAACTAGGCAAGACAGAGAGATGTAGAAAGTGTCCACAGTAGTGGGTTACTACTGATGTTGACAGGGAAGCCCTCATTTTGTAAGTGATATTTAAATACAGATTTGAGGGTGATAAAAGAGTGTATCAAGGTAAATGTCTGTAGACACTGAGGACAGTATTCATGATCTTAGAGGCCAGTGGAGTGGAGTGGAGTGATTCAAGGGTAGGGTTCTAGGTGAGGAAGTCAGAGAGTTAAGGGAAGTGGAAGGAAATGATTTAAAACAGAATTTTGAAAAAAAAATTTAAAAAAACAAAACAGAATTTTGGGTCTACACAAAAGATAGGACACCACAAATTTTAACTGTATTGGAAAATAGAAAAAAGGGTCTATTTGCTGCTTAAGGCAAAAACAACAATGTATGGTGGGCTTATAACAAATGTAGAATTAAAATATAGTAGCATAACAGCTGGGAAGGATGAAATGGAAGTATACTGATGAAGTTTCTTATGCTATACTTGAAGGAGTACAATATCACTTGAAATTAAACTGTGTTAAGAAGTATACCATATGGGACACCTGGGTGGCTCAGTTGGTTAAGCAGCTGCCTTCGGCTCAGGTCATGATCCCAGCGTCCTGGGATCGAGTCCCACATCGGGCACCTTGCTCTGCAGGGAGCCTGCTTCTCCCTCTGCCTCTGCCTGCCACTCTGTCTGCCTGTGCTTGCTCTCCCTCTCTCTCTCTCTCTGACAAATAAATAAAATCTTAAAAAAAAAAAAAAAGAAGTATACCATAAATCCTAAAGCAGCCACTAACATAACACAATAAAGTTACAACAATTAAATCATCAAAGGCAACAAAATGGAGTAAAAAGTACTCAATTATTCCAAAAGAAGACAGAAAAAGAAATGGAACAAAGAACAGACAAATCAAATAGAAGACAAACAGCAAGAAGCTAGATTTCAACCTAGCCATATAAATAATCATGTTAAATGTAAATGGCTAAAACACACAATTAGAAAGCAGAGTATGTCGGGCTGGATATAAAAGCAAGGCTTTTATAGAGGTGTCTGCATGGCTCAGTTGGTTGAGCATCAGATTCTTGATTTTTAAAAAAATATTTTATTTATTTATTTGACAGAGAGAGATCACAGTAGACAGAGAGGCAGGCAGAGAGAGAGAGAGAGAGAGGGAAGCAGGTTCCCTGCTGAGTAGAGAGCCCGATGCGGGACTCGATTCCAAGACCCTGAGATCATGACCTGAGCCGAAGGCAGCTGCTTAACCCACTGAGCCACCCAGGTGCCCCTGATTCTTGATTTTGATTCAAGTCATAATCTCAGGGTAGTGAGATCTAGTCCTGCACCAGGTTCTGCACTCAGCAGGAGTCTGCTTGGGATTCTCTCCCTCCTCCCCTTCCCCTGCTTGCAGTCCTCTCTCTAAAATAAAGAAATAAAGCTTTAAAAAAAAAAAAAAAAAGGAAGACCCAACTATATGCTTGCTATAAGGAACTAACTAAGTTATAAGTCACAAGTAAGTTAAAAGTAGAAAGGTAGTAGAAAGGTGTTAAAAGGTACAAAAATTAAAAAGATATATGGGAGCTCTTGGCTGGCTCAGTTGCTAAAACATGTGACTTGATGTCAGGGTTTTGAGTTCAAGCCCCATGCTGGGCATAGAGCTTATTTTAAAATATTTTATGCAGGGGAGCCTGGGTGGCTCAGTTGTTAAGTGTCTGCCTTTGTCTCAGGTCATGATGGGATAAAGCGTGGCATTGGGCTCCCTGTTCAGCAGGAAGCCAGATTCTCTCTCTCCCACTCCCTCTGCTTGTATTCCCTCTCTCTGTGTGTCTCCCTCTGTCAAATAAGCAAATAAAATCTTTAAAAAATATTATATATATATAATAATATAAATATATAAAAGTATGCAATATAAATTATATATTATATATAATATAATATATAATAATATAATATACGATACATAATTTTATAATATTTATACTATTTACATATATAAATATTTATATTATATACAAATATCTACAATATAGTTTATATTATATAATTTATAATATTTATAATATATAATATATAATAATATAATATACTATTTATAATAATTATAATATGTGTACATAATTTATATATAATATATAATTTATATATAATTCATATATTTATATGAATATATATTCATATAATTATATATAATTCATAATTTATATATAATTAATATATAAATTATATATTATAGATATATTATACAAACTATATAATATAAAAACTATTTTTATTAAATATACATTAACATATAATGTATTATTTGTTTCAGGGGTACAGGTCTGTGATTCTTTAGTCTTATACAATTCACAGCACTCACCATAGCACATACAGTGTCTATCACCCTGCCACCCCATCCTTCCCACTCCCCTCCACTCCAGCAACCCACAGTTTGTTTCCTGAGATTAAGAGTCTCTTATGGGGGGCGCCTGGGTGGCTCAGTGGGTTAAAGGCTCTGCCTTTGGCTCAGGTCATGATCCCAGGGTCCTGGGATCGAGCCCGGAATCGGGCTCTCTGCTCAGTGGGAAGCTTGCTTCCCCCCTCTCTGCCTGCCTCTCTGCCTACTTGTGATCTCTGTCATAAACAAATAAAATCTTTAAAAAAAAAAACATATTTCCCTTAGCATAATACCCTCTAGTTCCAACCATGTCATTGCAAATGGGAGATTTCATTTTGTTAAAAAATATTTTATTTATTTATTTGAGAGAGAGACAGAGAGAGCATGAGTGAGGAGAAGGTCAGAGGGAGAAGCAGACTCCCCATGGAGTTGGGAGTCCGATGTGGGACTGGATCCCAGGACTCCAGGATCATGACCTGAGCTGAAGGCAGTTGCTTAACCAACTGAGCCACCCAGGCTCCTGAGGTTTCATTTTGTGATAGCTGCATAACACACACCCTGCATCTTCTTTTCCATTCATTTGTTGATGGACATCTAGGCTCTTTCCATAGTTTGGCTATTGTGGACATTGCTGTTATAAACATTGGGGTGCACATGCACCTTTAGATCACTACATTTGTATCTTTAGGGTAAATACCCAGTAGTGTGATTGCTGGGTAGGTTCATAAGGTCGCTCTATTTTCAACCCTTTAAGGAACCTCCATACTGTTTTCCAGAATGGCGGCATCAGCTTGCATTCTTACCAGCAGGGTAAGAGGGTTTCCCTTTTTCCTCATCCTCTCCTAACACCTGTCCTTTCCTGACTTGTTAAGTTTAGCCATTCTGATTGGTGTGAGGTGATATCTCACTGTGGCTTTGGTTTGTATTTCCCTGATGCTGAGTGATACTGAGCACTTTTTCCATGTGTCTATTGGCCATTTGGATGTCTTCTTTGGAGAAATGTCTGTTCCTGTCTTCTGCCTATTTCTTTTTCTTTTTTCTTTTTTTTTTAAATTTACTTGATAGACAGAGAGAGATCACAAGTAGGCAGAGAGGCAGGCAGAGAGAGAGGGGGAAGCAGGCTCCCCGCTGAGCAGAGAGCCCGATGCGAGGCTGGATCCCAGGACCCTGAGATCATGACCTGAGCCGAAGGCAGAGGCTTAAACCACTGAGCCACCCAGGTGCCCCCTTCTGCCTATTTCTTGATTGGATTATTTGTTCTTTGGGTGTTGGGTTTGATAAGTTCTTTATAGATTTTGGCTACTAGCCCTTAATCTGGTATGTCATTTGCAATATCTTTTCCCATCCTGTTGGTTGTCTTTTGGTTTTATTGACTGTTTCCTTTGCTGTGCAAAAGCTTTTTATCTTGATGAAGTCCCATAGTTGTTTTTGCCCTTGCTTCCCTTGCCTTTGGTGACATTTCTAGGAAGAAGTGCTGTGGCTGAGGTCGAAGAGGTTGCTGCCCATGTTCTATTCAAGGATTTTGATGGATTTCTGTCTTGCATTGAGGTCTTTCATCCTTTTGGAATCTATTTTTGTGTGTGGTATAAGGAAATGGTCTAGATTCATTCTTCTGCATGTGGCCATCCAACTTTGCCAACACCATTTGTTGAAGAGACTTTTTTCCATTGGACATTCTTTCCTGCTTTGTCAAAGATTAGTTGACATTTTTTGAGTGTCCATTTCTGGGCTCTCTGTTCTGTTCCACTGATCTATGTGTCTGTTTTTGTGCCAGTACCATGCTGTCTTGATGATTACAGCTTTGTAATAGAACTTCAAGTCTGGAATTGTGATGCTACTAGCTTTGGTTTTCTTTTTCAACATTCCTCTGGCTATTCAGGGTCTTTTCTGGTTCCATAAAAATTTTAGGATTATTTGTTCCATTTCTTAGAAAAAAGTTGATGGTATTTTGGTAGGGGTTGTATTAAATGTGTACATTGCTCTAGGTAGCATAGACATTTTTACAATATTTGCTCTTCCAATCCATGAGCATGGAACGTTTTTCCATTTCTTTGTGTCTTCCTCAATTTCTTTCATGAGTACTTTATAGTTTCCTGAGTACAGATTCTTTGCCTCTTTGGTTAGATTTATTCCTAGGTATCTCAACATTTTGGGTGAAATATAAATGGGATCGATTCCTTAATTTCTCTTTCTTCTGTCTCATTGTTACTATATAGAAATGCAACTGATTTCTGTGCATGGATTTTATATCCTGACACTTTACTGATTTCCTGTATGAGTTCTAGCAGTTTTGGAGTGGAGTCTTTTGGGTTTTCCACATAAAGTATCATATCATCTGCAAAGAGTGAGAGTTTGACTTCTTCTTTGCTGATTCAGATGCCTTTTATCACTTTTTGTTGTCTGATTGGTGAGGCTAGGAAGTATTATGTTGAATAGCAGTGGTGATAGTGGACATCCCTGCTATGTTCCTGACCTTAGTGGAAAAGCTCTGTTTCACCCCATTGAGAATGATATTTGCTGTGGGCTTTTCATAGATGGTTTTCATGTGATTGCATTCTAGTTTCAGAGCTTTGTAGTTTGAAAATACGCAGGGAATGATCTCAATCTTATAGTACCAGCTGCGATCCTGACTTGTGATCCACGATGTGACCTATTCTGGAGAATGTTCTATGTGCACTAGAGAAGAATGTGTATTCTGTTGCTTTGGGATGGGATGTTCTAAATATATCTGTGATGTCCATCTAGTCCATTGTGTCATTTAAAGCCTTTATTTCCTTGTTGATCTTTTGGTTAGATGATTTATCCATTTCAGTGAGGGGTGTGTTAAAATCCCCTATTATTATTGTATTATTGTCCATGTGCTTCTTTGATTTTTTTTTTAAGATTTTATTTATTTCTTTGGCAGAGACCGATCACAAGTAGGCAGAGAGGCAGGCAGAGAGAGAAGAGGAAGCAGGCTCCCTGACCAGCAGAGAGCCTGATGCAGGGCTCGATCCCCGGACCCTGAGATCATGACCTGAGCTGAAAGCAGAGGCTTTAACCCACTGAGCCACCCAGGTGCCCCTTGATTTTGTTATTAATTGAATTATATAATTGACTGCTCCCATGTTAAGGGCATAGATATTTAAATTTGTTAGATATTCTTGATGGACAGACCCTTTAAATATGATATAGTGTCCTTCTTAAACTCTTATAGTTCTTATAGTCTTTGGTTGAAAATCTAATTTGTCTGATATAAGAATTGCCACCCCAGCTTTCTTCTGATGTCCATTAACAGGGTAAATGGTTTTCCACTCCTTCACTTCAAATCTGGAGATGTCTTTGAGTCTAAAATGAGTATCCTGCAGACAGCATGTAGATGGTTTTTGTTTTTTCTATCCATTCTGATACCCTGTGTCTTTTGATTGGGGCATTTAGCCCATTTACTTTCAGGTTAACTATTGAAAGATATGAATTTAGTGCCATTGTATTGCCTGTAAGGTGACTGTTACTGTATATTGTCTCTGTTTCTTTTTAAAAGGTCTATGTCACTTTTAGGTTCTCTCTTTGCTTAGAGGACTCCTTTCAATATTTCCTGTAGAGCTGGTTTCATGTATGCAAATTTTTAGGTTTTGTTTGTCTTGGAAGCTTTTTATTTCTCCTTCTATTTTCAACAACAGCATAGCTGGATATAGTATTCTTGGCTGCATATTTTTCTCATTTAGTGCTCTGAATATATCATTCCAGTCCTTTCTGGCCTGCCAGGTCTCTGTGGATAGGTCTGCTGCCAATCTAATATTTCTACCATTGTAGGTTACAGACCTCTTGTCTCGAGCTGCTTTCAGGATTTTCTGTCTCTGGGACTTGTAAGTTTTATTATTAGATAATGGGGTGTTGACCTATTTTTATTGATTTTGAGGGGGGTGTTCTCTGTGCCACCTGGATTTTGATGCTTGCTTCCTTCCCCAAATTAAGGAAGTTCTCTGCTATAATTTGCCCCAATATACCTTCTGCACCCCTCTCTCTTTCTTCTTCTTCTTCTCCTTCTTCTTCTTCTGGGGTCCCAATTATTCTAATATTGTTTTGTCTTATGATATTGCTTATGTCTCAAATTATTCCTCTAGATCTAGCGGTTGTTTATCTTTTTCTCATCTTCTTTATTGTCCATCATTTGGTCTTCTATATCACTAATTCTCTCTTCTGCCTCATTTATCTAGCAGTAAGAGCCTCCATTTTTTATTGCACCTTAGTCCTTTTGATTTCAACTTGGTTAGATTTTAGTTCTTTTATTTCTCTAGAAAGGGGTTCTCTAGTATCTTCTACACTTTTTTGAAGCCCAGCTAGTATCTTTTTAATCATCATCCTGAATTCTAGGTCTGACATCTTACTAATGTCTGTATTGATTAGGTCATAAACAAATGCAGAAACCCAAAACCAGCTGGAAAAGAAAGGGGGAAAATGTTCTGATTTTGTACTTTGCTGCTCTCTCACTCAGGGGGAGCCAGCTGACAGAGGCTCCCTCCCCCCATGGTCTATCTTCCCAAATATTGCCTGGGATTCACTTCTCTGCATGTCCTACCTTCCAGAAAGTAGCCACTTTTTCTGTTCATAAAACTGCTGCAATTCTTCTCTTCGAACTCCTGTTGAGTTTGTAGGTGTTCAGAATGGTTTGATAACTATCTAGCTGAATTCCTGGGACCAGACAAAATTCATAAGTCTCCTACTCCTCCGCCATCTTGCTCCTCCCTCAAGATATCTATCAATCAGTCTATTTTTTTTTAAGATTTTATTTATTTATTTGACAGACAGTGATTACAAGTAGGCAGAGAAGCAGGCAGAGAGAGAGGAAGGGAAGCAGGACCCCGCTGAGCAGAGAGCCCAATGTGGGACTTGATCCCAGGACCCTGAGATCATGACCTGAGCCGAAGGCAGCAGCTTAACCCACTGAGCCACCCAGGCGCCCAGTCTATCTATTTTTTAAGACTTTATTTATTTCAGGCAGAAAGAGAGAGCAAGAGAGCACGGGCAGGGGAGACAGGCAGAGAAACAGGCTCCAGTTGAGCAGGGAGCCTGATGCAGGGCTCAATCCCAGGGCCCTGGCATCATGACCTGAGCTGAAGGCAGACACTTAACTGAGCCACCCATGTGCTCCAAGATATATATTTTTTATAAAGATATGACTTATTTATTTGAGAGAGAGAGAAAGCATGGCGGTGGGGCAAAGGGAGGAGAGGCAGAGGGGAGCCTGGGTGGCTCAGTGGGTTAAGCCTCTGCTTTGGCTCAGGTCATGATCTTATGGTCTTGGGATTGATTGAGCCCTGCCTCAGGCTCTCTGCTCAGCGGGGAGCCTGCTTCCCCCTCTCTCTGCCTGCCTCTCTGTCTACTTGTGATTTCTCTCTTTCTGTCAAATAAATGAGTAAAATCTTAAACCCCCCCCCCCCAAAAAAAAAAAAAAAAGGAGAGGCAGACTCCCTACTGGGCAAGGAGACCAATGTGGGGCCCAATCCCAGGACGATGGGATCATGACTTGAGCCATAGGCAGACGCTTAACTGACTGAGCCACTTAAGTGTTCCAGAAAGACATATAATATTAACACTAATTAAGAGAAAGTAATAATATATCAATATTATTACATATATATGTATATACATACAGTATCTATAATAATAACAAAATGGGTGCACCTGGGTGGCTCAGTGGATTCAAGCCTCTGCCTTTGGCTTAGGTCATGATCCCAGAGTCCTGGGATTGAGCCCAGCATGGGGCTCTCTGCTCAGCAGGGAGGCTGCTTCCCCACCCCCCTGCCTGCCTCTCTGCCTACTTGTGATCTCTGTCTGTCAAAATGAATAAATAAAATCTTAAAAAAAAAAAAAACAAAGTAAATTAGATCACAGATAATTAGTAGATGAAGAGGATCATTTCATAATGAACAAAGGGGTTGGTTAATTAAAAACAACATAACAATCCCAAGCGTTTATTTTCCTTAAAAGAGCTTCAAAATGATAAAGCAAAAACTGATAGATCCACGGAGACTTGCCATAATTATAGTAGGATTTCAACATTTTTCTCTCAAAAACTCATGCAAAAGTAGACCTAAAAATCAGTAATGCTATAGAAGACCTGAAGAACACTCTCAACTATCTTCATCTAATCAACATTTCTAGAACATTTCACCAATAGCAGCAGAATACACATCCTTAATACTCATCCTAGACATTATTCTAGGTCATAAAACAAGTCCCAAAAAACTCATGTCATACAAACCATGTCATACAAACCATTTTCTCTAACCATGATGGAATTAAGTTAGAAATCACTAACAGAAAGATTCTTGGAAAACCCCAAATGTTTGGAAACTAACACATTTTAAAATAACCCATAGGTCAAAGCTGAAATAAAAATTAACATCAGAAAATATTCTGAACTGGATGAATGTGAAACCATAGTATATAAAAATCTGTAGGATGCAGTTAAAGTAGTAGTGATAATGACATTTTTAATACTAAAGGCCTGTATTAGGAAATGAGAAAGGTTTCAAACAAATAACCTCAGATTCTACCTTGAGAAACTAGACAAAAGAGCAAATGAAAAACCAAAGTAAATTGAAGAAAGGTAATAATAAAGATCAGAACAGAAATCAATGAAATAAACACCAAACCAAATCAAACCAAACCAAAACAAAACAAGAGAGAGAGAGAGAGAGAGGAAATTAAGTAAGCCAAAATTTGGGCAAATGTATCTCTACATGTTAGCATGGAACAACTGGAAATCAAAATTATAAAGCAATACCCTTTGTAACATCATCAAAAATTGAGAAATATTTAGGATAAATCTGACAAAAGATATCAAAGACCTGTACACTAAAAGTACAAAACACTGATGAGAGAAAGACCTAAATAAATGGATAAAAAACTCAATGTAAAGATGTCATTTCTCCAAAACTGATCTATATACATTCAATACAATCAGTCAAAATCCCAGTAGGCTTTGTTTTGTAGAAATTAATGAGCTGATTCTAAAATTCATATGGCAGGTAATGAAAAGGACCTAAGTAGCCAAATCAACTCTGTAAAAGAAAAAAGATGGAGAGCTTATACTATGGGACTTTAACACTTCTTATAAATCTACAGTGATCAGGACAGGATATTACTGGTATCAAGCTAGAGATGAATGTAGCAATAGAAATCCAGAAATAAAACTCACATATATCTAAACTATTGATTTCTAACAAATGTGTAAAATGCAACTCGGTAGAGAAAGGATAGTCTTTGCAACAAATGGTCCTGAGCAGTTCTATATGCTTCTGCACCCCTTCCAAAAGAGAGGGAACTTAAATCCATACGTCGCACTTGCGGTGTATACAACAATTAAGTTAAAATGGCTATTAAACATAACATGTAGTATCCCAAATTATGAAACTTCCAAAAATCATAGGAGGAAATCTTCATAACTTTAGGTTAGATAAGGATTTCTTACACACCAAAGACAATACATTAAAGAAAAAAATTGATAGAATTATACTTCTTGAAAATAAGGAATTTTGAGCTTTGAAAGATACTGCTGAGAGAATGAAAAACCCAGTAACAGGCTGGGAAAAAATACTTACACATCAATTATCCCATAAAGGACTTAAATCTAGAATATATGAAGAATTTTTAAGTAATTTAATAAGAAAACAATAGAACCTTGGAAAGAAATTTGAACATGTTATCTAAAAAGATGTATGGAAAATAAGAAAATGAAATAGTTTTTATGAGTTTGTAGGAAAATACAAATTAACACCATGAAATACTATTATATACCTATTAGAATGGCAAAAATTAAAACAAAGCAAAAAAGACTATTAAAAAAAAAAAACCCACAATGAGCTACTACTAAGACCCACTGGGATGAGACTAGAATCAAAAAGACCCAAGTATTGGCAAAGATTTAGAGGAACTGGATCTCTCATTCACTGTTAATGGAAATGTAAAATACACAACTCCTTTTTAGTACAGTTTGATAGTTTTATTATTTTTTTTTTAACATTTAAAAAATTTGAGAGTGAGCGAGCACAAGGACAGGGAGAAGCAGCCTCCCCTCTAGCTGGGAGCCTGACAGGGGGCTCCATTCCAGGACCTGGAGATCATGATCTGAGCTGAAGGCAGATGGCCAACCATCTGAGCTGTCCAGGTGCCCCCAGTTTGGTAGTTTTAAAAATTTAGTACATATCTACTGTATGACCCTTTAGGCGTTTACAAAAGAGAAATGAAAGCACATGTCCACACAGAGGCTTGTGAAGAAACATTCGTAACAGCTTTATTTTAAATAGTCCCAAACTGTCAGCTACTCAAATGTCCACCAGCAGGTGAATGAATAAAAAGAGTTGTGAAATACTCACACAATGAAATACTATTGAGTATTAAAGAAGGATGAATTACAGATACACACAATATAAAGATGTTTCAAATAATGCTGAATAAAAGCTAGGAAAAAATGAGTACATCTCATAGGATTCCATTTATATAGAATTATGAACTATGCAAAATAATCCATAGTGACAGAAAGCAGGTAAATTGTTGTCTAAGGATGGGTTCGGGTACAGGGGACCTAGGAGGACCTGGAAGGATGACCAAGGGCACTAAACACTTTTTGGGGTGACAGATAAGTTCATTTTGATTCCTGTAATGGATTCCTCACTAGTGTCTATATGTAAAAAATTATCAAACTGCACTTAAAAGTATTATTAAAAACTAACAATTCATTAATAAAGAGAGAAGATATGAGAAATAACAGCATATTATTAATGGGAATGGTTCCTTAAAGGAGAAAAACTGAAAATTCAAGGGGTGGGTATCTCTGGAAACATGTCTTTTATTTTTTTTATTTATTTAAAATATTTTAGTTATTTATTTGACAGAGATCACAAGTAGGCAGAGAGGCAGGCAGAGAGAGAGGAGGAAGCAGGCTCCCCGCTGAGCAGAGAGCCTGATATGGGGCTCGATCCCAGGACCCTGGGATCATGACCTGAGCCAAAAGCAGAGGCTTTAACCCACTGAGCCACCCAGGTGCCCCTGGAAACGTGTCTTTTAGAAGGCATCTATTATTCAGAGGACTTTGGCTAGGAATATAGACACAAAGATGTTTATATTTTCAGCAATTTCCTTTAAACATAGTCCTAGAAATTAACTCAAAGTATAAAAACTTTCAGTCCATTTCATATGCAATTAGATAAAGGAAGTATGAGCATATTTGTGGCTTTAAACTTACTGGTCTATATACCTACCTCGGGTTTTGCTCAGACTGATGTTATGTACCTGACTGATCTGTACCATTGTGATTGTGCTTGGCACCGGGATGAGCAAATAAGGAGATTTTTGGCTTCAGAAGTAGGATTTTCATAGGGAAGTCTTCCTTCTGCTTGAGTGCAGAACAGCAGCAGCTGTGGTAACATGGTCGTTCCTCCACTGAGAAAATTGAGTATTTGGTCAGCCCCTTGAACTGTCTCTAGTCTGTGACAAATCTGACAAATCAAAGTGATGCTGTGTAGCTTTCAGGGTTAGGTCCCAACAAGCTCTGAAGCTTTCACCTGGGTGTCTCAGAACTCACTCTGAGGAGGCTAGCTGTGTGTGTATAATGAGTTCACCTAGCCTGAGACTCCATTCTGAGTGTCCAAACAAGTCATTTCGGGAGGCTGTGTGTGGTTGCCTGGTAGCCCCCAGGTGTTTGTATCCATCGTCTGAGAGAAAGCCTTCAGATGACTATATCCTAAGCCATCATTTTACTGCGACTGAATGAGGGGTCCCTAATGAGAGAAGCCCAGTTGTCTTCAGATGCGGGAGATAGTATAATGTTTAAAGCCGTTAAGATTTGGAGTGGTTTGTGATGCAGCAATACCCTGAATAGTACATAAATGTACTTCAGGCAAATCGGGAGGCTTTGCCTGAGTGACAGTTCTATTTGGAAACTTTTCCGTGTTGTGCTTCATTTGACCAAATCTTTGAAGGCAAAACCATTGTTCGATTTTTGTGATTCAACCTACCTTTCTCCTTTGCTTCAGTATTACATACCCAGAAGAGACACTCAATAAATGCTGAATATGGTATCACCATGGTAATGAGTGAAGAAAATTTATTTATCTGATGGTAAAATGGGCACTATTTTGACTACATAGTGATTTTCTTCTTATCTTGGTGTGCTAACTTCACTTTGAAATTACTTAGAGGAGTATCTTAATGTAATCAATTTCTACACTGCTATTATGACTTTAGCTGACACTAAAGATGTCGTATTTCAGTAATGTTTAGGGTGGAGGTGGGGAAAAGGGTAAGTTTTAAGGGTGTACAAGGCAGGAAAAGTGGCTCTCATCACCTAAACAGGATGCTCCAACAATAATGTTTTTCTTTGTTGAAGAATACAGTTACTCTTCCAGTGTTTCCTGGTGTATTATCTGTGGTAAGACTGACAGTTCACAGGGTAACTCTAAGAGGGGAGAAGTCATGTTTAACTTTTATCCCTTAAAAACTCTGGACGATTGGCTTACAACTACTGAGTACCAGCCTAAATCAAAACACAATCTACACCAGGTACTGAAAAAAATCTCAAGGGATGTTCCTGATTTGTAATAAATCAGTGGCATAATCTTTAAATTGATAGAACACTATGGCAAGTGCCAAAGGCAAGTGGATGAATACTATTAGACAATTAATAAATATGTGTTTGTCATGGTTTAAGAGAAAGGAAAAAAAAACTACACTGAATTTTTATACAAGTCTTTATTTACAACTTGTTTAACAACTGTACACTTTTTGCAGCCTTGAAAACATTTTTGTACTTGAATGGGAAAATATAGTTTGACCAAATCTTAACTTTATTCTTCATATACATATACATATATTATATGCATACATATAAACATATACATATAATTAATACCATAACAAGTTGGCAGTCATAAAATTAAAATGAGTAAGTGATATCACAAGGAAATACAATAGAAGATTTTGAAAAAATTAAAAATCTGTCTTCTGGTGGTTTATTGGACTTTATGTTGTGATTTTACTGAAAATTTCTTACTGAGGCTAACGAGACATTCACCTCAAGAAAACAGCGAGAAAACCCACTGATTTGGTAAACACGTGGAAAAATCCTTGGATGCTGTTATGTACAATGCTGCTATATCTGCATTGATTCCATCTGTGAATTAAGAAATTTAGAGTTCTATGTGGATTTCATTTTTGGATTACAGTGACAAAGAATGAAGTCGTCAAATTATAAATTCAATGGTCAACCAGAAATAAGAATATACCTAGGAATACCCTTTTTGCAAAAGCTAAACTCCAAGGTGGATAACTATGATGCCAAATAGGAAACTAACAACAATTCATAGAATAATCTATACTTAAGACATGAGTATAAGGCTTTAGAGCTGGGACTGTAATCAATACAACTCCAACTCCAATGTACTAAGGTGTTTTTCAGCTCATCTGAAAAGTTTAAAAAATACTATAGGAAAAAAAAGCCTCTTTCTATCCTCAAATCTTTGATAGACTTTATTAGTCAAAATAAGGCAAATTATTAAATTATTAGATATGTTTGAATTTTACCATTCATTACACAACCGAATATTGGGTGTGATAAATGGTGGGGCAACTGTCAAAACATGAAAACTGCAAAACAAGATAACCTAGAAATTATTCTTCTAAGTGCAAAGCATACTGAATTACACGTAACTGGCACACAGCGAAGTTAGTGACAGCAATGACATTTTAGTGCAACTAAATTTTAAATAACTAAGGCTACTAAAAAACAAAAGGCTACTATTAAAAAAAATTAAAAGTCCTCAAATAATTGATTGGCATTTGTGTACAGTCATTTCCTTTATTTATACTAAAATACTATTTATTTCAAGCATAATGAAAATTTCCCTCAACTAACATGAGTCTCTGTAGTACACACATTAAGTTAGGCCAACAAGAAACCAACCAACCAACCAACCCTCAAATCACACCATTTATCCATCTGTACTTGAATAATAAGAACTTCGTAATTTGCTTAGAATTTGACACTACTGGATTGAGTCTGTTGCCTGATTTCAAACATTCAAAAACGAAGAGGAAAGCATCATGACTTTCTAACAGAACAGTTTTAACTAAGCACCAAGCTGACTCACTCAAAAAAACTATGGTTAGTCCCTTATTTTCATTACAAAAATTCAAAGATGCAGCCATATACATCCTTTTCGTTATGTTAAGAAGTAAAATAATACTAAAAATGTTTCATTAAGTCACTAGAATAAAATTGTTTGCTTTATACATAAAACTGAACTTGATTCATAGTCCAAGTCATTAAGAGCAAGAAACCATGAAGAAAAACCAATGAAATAATTTGGATCATGATGTGCCTATAGGGGGTAGATAATCAAATGTGATATTAGGGAGAAATGTTTAAAAAGGGACAGAAACAGAAAAGCTTTGCCACTTCATTAGATCTATATATATTTAAAAATAACAGAAGAGAAGAATAAATGTTTAACAATTTTTATTTGTAAATAAGTTAAGAATTCACTGGTTTCTGCTCTACATGTGTTAGAAACTATGTATCATCGATTTGAAAAGACTACAAAAACGGGGAGAAAAGCTGAAAGATACTAAGTTATGATTTATGAAATGATTTAATAATATCACTTGAAAAGTAAAGTGCTGAGACTATTTAAAAATATATTGAAAACTAGTTTCAAAGAATGGGGTTTTGGTTTTTCCAATGTCTTTAAAAAGGGCTGGTATTAATTTTTATAAGAAAAACACCTCTCTTCAACTATGGCGGTAAAATCTAGGAATTATCATAAGTTAATTGAATACTTTCATTTTGTCTTTATTTCCTCTTTGGGCATTACAGCACTGTAAAAAAGCATTTTCTGCCATGATGAAAATGTTCTGAATTTATGCTAATATGGTAGCCACTAACCATGTGTGGCACTAAGCACTTGAAATGTGGCTAGAAGACTGAAGAACCAGTTTAATTTAATTTTAATTTAAATCACCATGTGGCTAGTGGCTAACAAACTGGACAATGTAGGTCTAGAATCTACTCTTACCTAAATTAGCAAAAAGCCACTAGATGATAAAGACATTAAGAAGGGAACTTACCATTCAACACTTAGCAGATATTCAAACATTATATTTTGTCTGTGTGCGTGTGAGCATATTTCATTTTTAACTTTAGACTTTGGGGGGACAAAAGCAAATCTTCCCTCAAAGTTCAGGGTCTAGACTTCTCTATTTGTGTTACTCTCTTCTAAGTGACTTGCTTAAGCAAAGAACATCAGTAGAACGGGGGTAATGTAGAAGAAAATACTACAGAAACTTTTCACACTATAAAAGCATTTCTCTCATGTAAAAGCACAAAACAAAACTCGAAGAGAATGTTCTTGTAAGTGCATCTCCCTATTCTTTGGCAGTAATCACGTGTCAATTTTTACCCAACAACAAATATTTCAGTCACTTCTGGACTATGATTTGAATAGTAACACATTCAAGTTACAAATGGAAGAATCCTGACTCTTAAAGACATCTCTCAATAGAACAAGCTGAAAACTTTGCTAGATTTGAACTTAAGAATAGCCAAGTTCGTTAAGCACACCTGTTACAGCAGATGAATATTTCCATAGCATTCTGCCATCTGTAGTGTCTGCCTTTTCCCATCAGCTAAGCCCCACCGTTTCCCAGATGCTCTGACTTAAGAGCTCCTGGAACCTGGCTTGCTTTCTCCTGTCTTTGGGTCTAGGCAATGATGAAGAAACTATGAAAATAACCGAAGGGCAATTGATAGGTTTGTATTTTAGGAGAGGTAAAGCAAAGGTAAGAACACGCTCTGATTAACTAGAAGACTGTTCACTTTTTATTAACACAGCTTTAGGAAACAAAGTTTCAAGTGTGTTGGCATTTAAGAGAACTTGGCTTCATGAGTATTGCCTTATAAGAGTCTTATTAATGAGAAATATAAAATGTAATTGGTGCCTAGTAGCCGCCATCCAGCTTCAAATAGATCTCTAGACTTAGATTTTCAGATCCCACTTTAGACATTTCAGGAAGAGTACAGAGCCCATTTCTTTGGGCGATCTTTTACCCTCTTCTTAGTGAGTGTTCCGAATTAAGAAAAAAAAACCCTAGTGTAAAAGTCGAAAATGCCACAGAAAAGTAGAAGAAAAATAATTATCTAACATTAGTAAAGTGCTGTGAGTCTTGCAGTAAAGTATAAATAATACATAAATGATTAAATGTACCAGTAAATATTAGGACACTCATCTCTAACAGTGACATAAACACACTATAGAATGTATGTATAGTAATCACTGCCCATAGGTTGACAAATACACCAAGAATAAACATGAGTCCCTTTTATTAATTTTAGCAATATAATTGCTAAATTTTCCTTTGTCAACTTTGAGATCTCTTAAGTGATAACACCTGCTCAGAAGTCCCCCACATACATTAAAGCCATACATGCTTTGGTAGTTTCCCTTTTCTCACTTTGAGATTACTCTGATCATGGTAGTTAATTCTTCCTTTAAGCTCTGTGTCGATACAATTCAGGATATGTGACAGTCCTACAGGCCTGAAAGTTTGAGGCTATGGACTTTTTTTGATGATTTTATCTTCAAGACTCTAATTCGTCAAGAATGCCTAGGGGTAATTTATCAGGTACGTAAAGACTTACTTGAATATATTTTTAAAAATCTCTACTCTTGCCTTCAATTTAAACAAAATTTTGTGTGGGCCTATTATGTCTAATTAGGGAGGAACACAAAATTGAGCCTACGGTTTATAAAATTAGATAAAGCAGCAGATCTAGAGAAGTTGGTAGCAATTTTCAGCTACCACAGATTTCTTCTCATCTTATCAATTCATAGTATCCTTAAGGGCTTCAAGTCACTATCTTAGATTTAGAAATGGGAAACAGTTTCAAAATTAATATAGATGCTTTCCCCTCCACTGCTAAACATATAGTGAATATGGTATGCTTAGTTAATGCTCACTGAAGGGAAGGACAATTAAAAAATAAATTATATTTTTGTCTACTCCTCTTTATTTAATAGTCATGTTAAGAAAGTCAGAAGATTTTATGTAAACTATCACTTTAGGAACATTTGTTAAGCCAGTGTTACTTTTAATTGTATTAGTACTTCCATCCGCCTGGTATTTGTTTATAATCAGGCCATTTCTTAACACGATAATCCATTCCTAGAAATTAGAATGCCTTAATAGCCTTCTGTTACTTTCTCAGATTTTTATGTTCACTTATAAATACAGCATACAAACCTATCTAACAGAATATTACTGGAAAATAGAAAAATAATGGAGAGACATCACATAACTGTTGATATATAATTGTTAAGAAACATGTATAGACTCCCTACAACTGTCAAAAGTCATATACTTGCCATAATTAGGTTCAGGTCTCTTGTTTCTCAAATAAACTAATATCCTTTTCTCTTTTTCAATTTAAGTGTACTGTGAAGAGTCCAAGTATAGTTGAAGACAACATTAAATAAACTTCATAAGTTTTTATATTCATAGATAAAACATATAAGTTGGACTGGATTGATAAAAGGCTATCATAATCAATACATTCATTCTTCCCAAGAACATAATCAATGATTTAAATGGATGTCATGATATTTGTACGGCCCTTCATTTTATAAAATGGAAGCTAAATATTAATACTTCTGTGATTTGGGGGAGTGGGGAAGGGCAGAAATTAGCTGTGTCAGTAGCAATTTTTTTTTTTTTGGGTTTCTGAGAAATGAACAGTTCTTACTACAATACTTTAGAATAAAACTATTGTGCTTAAACTGGACAATAAGACATTTTCAAAATTTTCAATAAAAGGAACGTACACCAATTATTATTTAAATATGCTTTATAGGTAAAGTAAAAAATTGGATGACAGATACATTGAGAATCGCCTTCCTCATATAAAAACTTCATGATATAAAATATTAAAATCATTATAGTTACAAAGAATAAGCTCTGAAACTGCTTTCTAAATATAATGAAACAGGGTTGTACAACTACCAAAATAAGCTGCTGTTTTGACCACTGGGGATTATAGAAAAAGAGATTATCATTATTGAATGGAAACACTTTTAACTTATAAAAAAAGAAAATAAAAAGCACACTAAAGTAATTTTCAAAGACTATGATACCCCGTTTCTTCTGTTTAAGAACCTCCTTCATCTACTTCAAGGTATCACACAGGCGTGACTTTGAAGAAGTATAATGCTACATCAACTTGATGAGAATCCCTTCATAATACAAGGTAAGAAGTCAAAGTTTCCTTCCATAGTTTAATGAATAAACAACAAAAAGCATTTTGTCTTAATGTTATTCTGTAATGAGCAAAAAGCAAGACAACAAGCACTTTGCTCTCATTTTAGGATCATGGTCGTTCTTACTCGCAGGGCTGTAAACTAGCTAGGCTTATACAAGCTGTGGGTTGTGGATGCTTTTTCAGATAATCTCACGTGTTCCAGCTGGACTGGGTAAGTCTGAGATCTAGACAACTGGAAATTGAGTGCAGAGAGTTAAGATAATTTTAAACGTTTAGATTTTTGTTTTAAGACACTTCTCATCCTGGGATTGAGACTTTCAAATTTTTAACATGGAATTATCTTGAAAGGATGAATGCTTGTCCGAGAGCAAGAGATGCTAAAAAATACTTATCATTAGCTAACAAAATTATAGTTGTTATGAAAAGGAGATGTATAAAGTAGCTAATAAAATGATCTTTTCTTCAGCTTAACTCATCTTTCACTGAACAATCACTTACTGCTGATCTATCTGCACAGTGTAGATTTTCTATCTAATGACATAGAAAGGCCAGTGTTTCTCACTGGAGAACATCAAGCTCAATTTTATACAACTGAGCTTTTACTATATAAACAAAACAATAAAACCTCAACAAAATTATCCTATTATAATCTAATCATCTCACATCCCACCAAGCCAATTTTACCAGGCTAGGGCTATCAAACAAATAAATTCAATCTTAATCAATTTTGGAACATGGGTCCTTTATTTAGGGACTTCTTTTTCTTGGTTATTATCAAATAATTAGACAAGATAAAAAGGTACGATTGAATTTTTGAGCTCTTTTAAGATATATACAGTTGTATTATTCTCTTTTTCTACGTGGTAAACTATGATATTTGTTAGATTTTTTTAATTACAAACTTTGTAAATACACACTGCAGAACACAAATGCTATTCTTTTATTCTTAGTTATTTACTTTGTATTTTCTTACCCTGGTTAGAAGGAAAAGAGATAATAAGCTTTTTGCTGATAAGAGTCCAACACTGCCAGGATGGGTTACCCCCACATAACACAGTAACACTGTACTTACTCCACTGCTGAGGCCAGGGTTAGCTCCACTGTCCAAGCAAACTGTGGCTTCATGAAGCTACCATATACAAGGAGTTTGTAAAAATACAGCACAGAATGGCTCATATCTAGATAAAGCATCCAATGGCTTTCAACTTCCAGACAGACCGTGCATGCATCATCACAAACCTCCTGAGAAATGATTAATCCCTACTGAAGAAATAGCAACTTATACATCCTGTCCAAAGCTGGGCAAGGAAAACAGGGCTGTCACTTCTACAGCTAAGTTTTATTCCTGCTTTTTAAAAAAGCACCAGAATGTTTAGACATAAAAGTTCTTCTATGTAATGAAAGTAACATACTAAACTATAAAGGTAAAGGAGAGTGAAAGTTATGAATGTAAACACCAAATAATAGCATGCAACAGATACCATAGAAAACTCAGAAGTAAAACTCGCTTCCAAAAGCCTGGCACCTTTTCTTCCCATTTGGAGAAATATATCAGAGTAGGTCGGTAGGTAGAAAACCAGGACTGGAGCAGTAAATAGAGAATTAAAATTAAAACCTTTCATCTCATAGGATATAACCCATTTAATGAATAGCTCTTTTATTTTCATCTATGTTATTCTGCAGGTAGTATAATTCCCAAATAATTTTAATGTTACGAAGGTTAGTGTTAGTCTTTCTTTAAAACAGCTAAATCCTTACGCTATTTGTGAAATATGGGGGCAGGGGTAGAATCATCTTAAGAAGTTTTTAATCTTTTATTGTTAAAACTATGTTGATGAGGTGTGCTTAGCCTCCTGAAACCCCACAATGCATTCTACTCATGTGGTTCTCTCCATTATTACAAATTCTTCCTGCTTTACTGTTTTACTAGGCAGAAGCATTCACACCATGCTCAGACTTTTGTACTTAATGTAAAAAAAAATCAGCACAATGCATGGAGTCATTTTTGTGTATACTCTTAATACCTTTCTTCAAGTACAGTTTCTGAGGACAAATGAAAACACTACCAATTTTTAGGTCAATTTTCTTATAAAAAAAAAAAGTAAGAATTTAAAGCCGAACACATGAATATAGTTTCTGAAAATTCTTAATCACATGTAGCTTGATTTAGTGTTATTTGTTTGTATTTATTATACAGGACTAAATTGAAACCTGAACTTCCAAATAGCAAGTACATGAAATGAAATCTTATTAGAGGGCCTATCTAAAACCAAAAACCAATTAACCAAACAATTAACCTAATTTCAGCAATTTTTTGCCTAAAAAATATTGGCAATGATGCAAGAAAAAGGCTAGAGGGGAGCATAAATATAATTTGGGACCAAATTCTTAAGTCACTATGGAAGTCAGGCATAGGCATTTCATTTTCAAATGAATGGTATTTCACATTTACATAGCACCTTCTACAAAGTGCTTTCCAATCATTATTACTTGACAGTCATTCAACAATGTAAATAAACATGGCTTACAATCTGTCAACAAATCTAAGAACTCTGAGGCAACCAAATACCCAAGAGAAAGTCTTGGACTAGTACATAGAATTAAGAAAAAAAAATGTTAAGAGACCTGTCATAATATCACATACAAGAAGTCACTTACTGATCTTAACGACTGATAGTAGCATGTTAGGTTTAGGAATTACTGAGAAATTGAAGGGTTTATATTAAAGAATAAGTAAACTGAAGTGCAAGTCAACAAGGAAATTGTCCAAAAGGTAAGGCTACCTATTTCTTGTAAGTACATGAAAAATAAATCTTTCAGATGTGGAGGGCAACTGAAACTATAAATGTCAGCCACATTGCTAAAATTTGATGTTCAGTTACTAGGATATTCCAGAACAAGAAAAAAATTAATGCACTGCTTGATTTTTTTTCTTCTGTAATTTCTCCCCAAATCTAACCACTGCATTTATCTTCTGTCAGCAAACAAGATAGCAAGAAATAATGAAATTTTATGTATGTTTTAAAAATAGTTTCCAAATCTTCGGACAAATTTAATTTCCTATAAAACAATGTGGAAAACTCATTTTTTCCCTCTAAATAAATCTATCAGGTGCCTTAGGTAACATCTGATTAGCACCTCTGCCAATGTATTTATGTCTTTGCAAAAAGTGCACTTGCCAACCATTTTATATAGTAAATATGCAAGTTATTTGAAGTGCATTTGGAAAACAATTGAAAACACAGATTAATACATCATAAAAAGATTAATTCCCTTTAAACAAAGACATTCTTATAAAGCATGGTAACACAGAGGCACAATAAAGAATATAAATTGTATATCAATTATTGGCAGAAAATCTAATTCATTACAAAGCCTACACAATTGGGGAAAGGACGTTTTCATACAAAGAAAAGTACTACACTATTATACAACACTTTTAATTGGGCATTTAAAAATTTTTGGCACATTAAAAGGAACCGAAAGGACTACAAAATAAAGAATCAAGAAACTAAAATATAGACACAGGAGAGAGAAAGTCCTCAAATGAGAAACAACTAAATATCAACATAAAAGAAACAAAAAATAAGCTGGCTGAATTTCCTGAAATGTCATCATATGTAACAGAAGTATGCTTTGAATGCAGGGCGTTTTTTTTTTATTCTGATGGCAAGACTTGTCTACCTTGCTGTGGCTGGTTGAACATGGCCCGGATAAGATCTTCTTGTGCTGGTTGCTTGTCTTTGCCGAGCCAGAAATGACTGCCCTGAACCTGTACTAGCAAGTCTATCTTCAGCCGCCTTTTTATGCAGGGTCATTCCCTATATAACATAGGGGAAAAAAAGTAATCAACAAAAAAAAGTGCAACATACTCTCACCAAAAAGGAAAAAATCATCATGCAGAATTTGTCTCATTGCATCATAAGGCACAATTAGGAATGTTAATTCTGTTCATTACAGATTAAAAATCTTATAGAGACATTTTAGTTCTAACAATTAAATACAAATCTTCTCTTGGAAAAATTAAGGTTTAATTTTCTGAATTTACAATAACCAAAACCCAGATAAAAGAGACACAATTTTGGAATATATTGCCCACGTTCAATCACACTTCCTTTTTTTTTTTAAAAAAGATTTATTTATTTATTTATTTGACAGAGAGATCACAAGTAGACAGAGAGGCAGGCAGAGAGAGAGAGAAGCAGGCTCCCTGCTGAGCAGAGAGCCCGACATGGGACTCGATCCCAAGACCCCGAGATCATGACCTGAGCCTAAGGCAGCGGCTTAACCCACTGAGCCACCCAGGCGCCCCCACACTTCCTTTTAAAATCAAATGTAGAAATTGATTTCCCAGGAACAAACAGGACGATTGATTGGTAGCAGTTGATTCACATGGGGTTGTGGAAATCACACGCCTTATTTTGAGTAGAAAACACAAATGCACATGTTGTTTCTTAAGGAGGAAAGCCACAGCTAGATATAATACATACCACCAGCGTGTTTTTCTTCACTTCAGGCAGGCTTGTATTCCCCCAAGCAAATTAAGAAAAATTCCTGACAGCCCACAACAGAGGGCCCAAGAGAGCAGGGGGTCTTTTTTGAAGACTGGAGAATGGCCTACTAGCTTAGAAGGGAGAGGATATACAATTGCTGGACCCACAGCACCTTAACAGGAGGGAGGAAACCTCTGGGAGTGGCCTTTTAAAATTGTTCATCTGTGAGGAAATCAGGGAAAAAATGGTCTGGATACTAATTTAATAAGCCAATAAAGAACCCTGACCAGGGAACCATGAAGAATGGAGAGCGACTATTTATTCCAACCAGTCATTGGCTACAAGTAAACTGATGAAAGGAAGCGGACACTGCAACAAGGAAGAAAGGAAGAAATAAGCAACTGAGAGCCAAAAGGAGAGCAGGACCTAAGCCAAGCCAACCTATGTGAAAAGTCCTAGGGCTTTCCTAGAGTGAACTGGACAGATTAGCACAGAAGACAGAACACTAAACATCAATCTTCATAACACCTGTTAGCTTCTAGAGAAAACACTAGTCATGGCTTTGCATCTTTTACAGAATTTCGGTCTATCACATATACCTAAATAAACAACATTTCTCCATTTTCCCAATGAGAAAAATCCAGAACATGTTTTTTACTCAATTTAAAATCAAAGCATTTAAGAATCTGAAGAAAATGGCAAATATCTATTGGTAATCCTTAAACTTATTAAAGTGGCTACATATATTACCAATTCTATTTTATTTAAAATATATTATCTTTTTTTACTTTCACATTCCAAGCAACTTATTTCAATTCTTCACACACCTTTAAGACCTTGGTAGCCATGACTTGGTCATTCCCTGAGATACTTAATGCCTTTTCCAGGTGCTTGTCACCTCCTTTCCATTCAGTAGCCTGTGATGCAGAACTTTCTGAATGTATGTATGAAGATGTTACTGGCTATCTTTCTGGAATATAACCTGTGTGAGGCTATTAGAAGTTACTCCTTTACTCCCTGAGAGCTGAAGAGTAGGGCTATGTTTTAATACCATGTCACAGAATAAGTAAATTCGCTCTATAACCACAATATGTGAAGTCATACAAATCAATCAAAACTATGAAATGACCAATAAGGATCAACTGACCTTTGAAGGTTTGAAAGAGGAAACAGAAAAGGTGGAGTCAGAACTAGTTTTCAGAGAACTTCCTTAGTTTTCCCTTATTCTGTAATTTTTCATTTTCAAGAAATCTGTATTTGTTAATCAAAATAATATTCTAAGCTCAATTTGATTTCCTTTGTTTTTTAGGATTATAATAAAATTTGAAATATTTTTGCCTTGTGGTTAAAACAACATAAATGTCGACATGTCATGAAATTAGATGAATTTATGACAAAGATAAAATACCATTATTAGGAGACCTGGGACATTATCCTTTAAGACATAATATCAGTTACAATTGTAACACAGAAACAACTACAACATAACAATAGGGAAGGGGGAGATGATGAAAAAAAAAAAATCTGGCTCAATTTCTTGTCTTAGGCAACTAACATTTTGACAAGGCAGAAGTGGTCTTACTGGGAAGAAAATGCAAAAAGACAAGTCTAGGACAAAAATATTGAAAAAAAGTACAGCACTCTTCAAAATTCACAGCTATTCACATCCAGAAAAATCTTACCGAAGCCCAGAATGTTGATAAGCATCATCTGTGTTTTAGTATTATTAAAGTTCCCTTCTCCTAAAATAAAATGGTTCTCAGGGCCAGAAATCAAACTGTGATTTATCTTTCTATCCTTTAGGAATAATAATGTGTTCAAAACATCCTAACCCTAACCCTATTATGGTGGTTCTCATTTCTCCTTTTCAATCCTAAGATCAGCATTAGGTTTGGTTAGTGTGTGTTAGGTTAGCAATTATTTTCAAATTTATTTGGTAGAACTACTTCTATAATACAGTAGTATAATACAGGTAGTATAATAAACATTACATATTCAATGAACTTTGCAATGTGTTTTGAAGTGTTTTCTTACCATATTGTACCAGGCACTAACAATGTATTTCTCCTCCATTTCTCTTTGACTCTTTGTCTTCTCATATTCTTTCTAAAAAAACAAGCACACGTAAACATGTAAAGATGAAAAACACAGTATCAATAAAATACAATTAGTTATATAAATTCATGGACACAGTTGTATATAGCAAGGCTCCTAGAAAATAAAGCGTCAAAAACCAAATGAGCCTGGGTGGCTCAGTCGTTAAGCATCTGCCTTCAGCTCAGGTCATGATCCCAGGGTCCTGGGATCAAGGCCTGCATTGGGATCCCTGCTCAGTGGAGAGTAGTATTCTCCCGGTCTCTCTGTCTGCCTCTCTGCCTACCTGTGATCATTCTCTCTGTCAAATAAATAAATAAAATCTTTTTTTTTTTTTGTTTTAAAGATTTTATTTATTTATTTATTTGACACAGAGAGAGAAAGAGAGAGAGAGAGAGAGAGAGAGAGAGAGAAACAGCAAGAGAGGGAACACAAGCAGAGGAAGTGGGGGAGGGGAAGCAGGCTTCCTGCTGAGCAGGGAGCCCAATGTGGGGCTTGATCCCAGGACCCTGGGATCATGACCTGAACCCAAGGCAGATGCTTAACGACTAAGCCACCCAGGCGCCCCATAAATAATAACTTAAAAAACAACAACAACAACAACAACAACAAAAAACACCAAATATCTTATCATATAGTGTAGTACAGCAAACTACCTCTAAAGAATGGAAGAGTCGGTCTCTTTCCTGAAGCTGATTTTTAAGAGCCTGTATTTCTGGTGCTGCTCCTTGATTCTGCTTAGGGTCTAGAGTACGGATAACCTGCAAAAAGAAACAAAGGGGGAAAAATTATTTATTTATTTAAAAAAAGATTTTATTTATTTATTTGTCAGAGAGAGCAAGAGCGAGCACAGGCAGACAGAGTGGTCGGCAGAGTCAGAGGGAGAAGCAGGCTCCCTGTGGAGCAAGGAGCCCGATGTGGGACTCGATCCCAGGACGCTGGGATCATGACCTGAGCCGAAGGCAGCTGCTTAACCAACTGAGCCATCCAGGCGTCCTGAAAAAATTTTTTAAAAGATTTTATTTATTTATTTGAGAGAGAGAGTAAGAAAACACAAGAAGAGAGAGGGTTGTAGGGAGAAGCAGACTCCCAACTGAGTGGGGAGCCCGACATGAGGCTTGATCTTAGGACTCTGAGACATTACCTGAGCCAAAGGCAGAGGCTTAACTGACTGAGGCACCCAAGTGCCCCCAGAGAAAAAATCTTATTGTGTGGCTCAGCTAACCTCTGCCTCTGAGCAGCCCGATACTTAGAGGAATGGGTCCTGAGGGTTAAAAAGCCTGTCACTGTGACTCTACTGCCTCCTCTGCCAGCGGCTTGGTTTAGGCCATGGGCATGTTATGCAGTCAATTCTAGTTGGCCAACTAGCAGTCTTCTGGGAAAGGTCTTTTTGCTTTTTGGCTCAATACTTTTACTATAAAAATTGATCAAACCTATAGAAAACTGAAAGAGGGAAACAGAAACCCATTTCCTTTAACCCCAATTCAGCAACTGCTGCACTGCCACATTTTCTCTACACCTACACACACACACCTACACACACACACACACAGGCTTGTTTGGGAGCATACTGTAAAGCAATCTGCAGACCTGGGAACATGTAACCCCCTAAGTACTTCGACATGCATCTTCTTAGACTAAGGACATTCTCTTACACAATCACAATACCAACATCTCTGTAAGAAAACCAATAATTCTGCAAGTCATCACTGTTCAATCCAAATCCGCATTTCCACAGGTGTCTCCAAATGTCTTTGATAAATCACTGCTCCTTCCACCCCCAATTAGGGCCCCCAAGATAAATGCATTACAGACACTCACACTTTTGGCTTTCTCTAAGTATTTTTTATACCGTTCCTCCATTTGCTTCATTTCTTCTTCTTTCTTCCGTAAAGCTTCTTGTAATTCTTCAATTTTTAAGGCTGTAGATGAGAGAGTGAAAAAAGAAAAAAAAATTTTTTTAGATTGTAACAACCTGAAAAATATTTCAAATAAGTAGTAGCTTTGAGAGACTGTTTGGTCTATTCCTACATAGAATTTTTTTTAAAGGATTTTATTTTTTTGAGAGAGAGAGACTAAGAGAGAGAGCATGAGAAGGAAGAGAGTCAAAGAGAGAAGCAAACTCCCTGCTGAGCTGGGAGCCCGATGTGGGACTCAATCCTGGGACTCAAGGATTATGACCTGAGCTAAAGGCAGTCGCTTAACCAACTGAGCCACCTAGGAAACCCCATCCTATATATAATTTTATTTTAAAAATTCATAATTTTTGTTTCTATAAAACAACTTTTTTAAAAATAAAGCAACTGTTTTTATAAAATAGCTTTTTTTAACAAAAAGCTTTTCTTGTAAATAAAAACTTCAGTTTGGAAATGCGGAAGTTAAAAAGTATCCATCAATGAAATCAAGTATCCATCGATGGATGAGTTTATAAACAAAATGTGGTCAATATGTATAACTGAGTATTACTCAGCTTTAATTCTGATACACGTGTCAACATGGAGACAATATAAGTGAAAATGAAAGGCATTCTGCTAGGTGAAGTAGGCCAGACATGAAAGGACAAATGTATGAGGGCGCCTGGGTGGCTCAGTGGGTTAAGCCACTGCCTTTGGCTTGGGTCATGATCTCAGGGTCCTGGGATCGAGTCCCGCATCGGGCTCTCTGCTCTGCAGGGAGCCTGCTTCCTCCTCTCCCTCTCTCTGCCTGCCTGTCTGCCTGCTTGTGATCTCTGTCTGTCAAATAAATAAAATCTTAAAAAAAAAAAGAAAAAAAAGAAAGGACAAATGTATGAATCTACTTAGGTGAGTTTACTTAGAACAGTTCTCAGAGAAGGAAAGTAGAACAGTGGCTCCCAGGGGTTGGCAGGACAGGGGAAAATGGGAGGTTACTGTTCAATGGGCACAGAATTTCAGTTTGGAATGATGAAAAAGTTCTGGAAATGGATAGCGGTTGTACAACAATGTGAGTGTACTAAATGCCACTGAACTATATACTTAAAAAATGGTTAAAATGGCCATTTAAAAAGATGATTTTACTTATTTATTTGACAGAGAAAGAGTGAGAGAGCACGAACAGGGAGAGGGGAGCCTGGAGGGAGAGGAAAAGGGATAAGCAGACTCCCCACTGAGCAAGAAGCCTGGTATAGGCCTGATCCCAGGACCCCAAACTGAAGTCAGATCATCAACCAACTGAGCCACCCAGGTGCCCCTAAAATGGTCATTTTTATGTGATATATATTTCACAACAGTTAGAAAAGTTGTGTGTGTGTGGGAAAATCTGTGTCCTTTATTAAAAGCATTAATAAAGTCAGGCTACTTACAGGTATAAATATCAAAAGCAGTAAAACATCTGACTTTCATGCAACTATACTATGGAAATAGCTAATTACATAAAATATTCATTACCATCTACAGTTAAGAAAACCTCAAAACTAGAATTGAAGCATCATAAAGATGATTATATACTCATTCTGTAAATAAGATAAATTCTTTAATTGCTAGAATATATAATAGGACCTATTTCTGAACGGAACAATTTATAAACTCATCACTGGGTATCTGGGTGGTTCAGCTGGTTAAGCATCCAACTCTTGGTTTCAGCTTAGGTCATGATCTCAGGGTTGTGAGATCGAGCCCAGTGTGGCATCAGCTTGGGATTCTCTCTTCCTCTGCCCTTCCCCCCTGTACACGCACTTTCACTCTCTCAATAAATAGAATCTTAAAAAAATATAAAACTGTGGTAATTATTAATATGTTAACTATACTTTAATTAAAAACAACTATGCTAATTAGGGAAAACTCACAGCTGTTATTAAATCGTGGTTCAAGATCTTCAATAATGGCTCTCTTCTTCTGCAATTCATTATTGGCTTCATGAAGCTTCTCCCTGTAACAAAATATGTAACACACTGTCACCTACTACTACTGCTTTTGTTTTTTTTCTCACTTGAAATGAAAGATCTAAGTTCTTTATTCTTGGAATACACTTGCATATCACACAACTGCTATGAAACAAAAGAGGATAAAAAAGCCTAATCCAACATGAATATATATTTTTAAAATAGGTTAAAAAATAGAGACAAAAATTTCAGACTTTGAAATAGTTATAATTTCTTTTACATAAATAGGCATAAGAGGACACAGAGAACTTAATGATCTTTTTTTCTAGGAAGAGGATATTATAAAAATTAAACTTTACAGAGGTTTTACAGTACAAAAATCTTATTGTAAAACAGTGTTAAAAATAAAAATAGAACGCTATCCCCCAATAAAAAAAAATTAATGATACATGCACCCACATGGATAGGTATCACAGAATTTTGAACATAGGAAGTCAAATACAAAAGGGTAATACTGTAGGATTCCCTTTACAGGAAGTTCAGAATTTGTCAAAAACCAATGAAAGGTGGTTAAGAGAGCAGCACAGTGGCTAGTTTGGGGATGGAATCAGTCAATTAGAAGGGAGAATCAAGAATTTTGGGGAGTTTACCAAAAGTATTCTATGTTGATCTGGGGTATCTCTGATTGTAAAAAAACATTAATCAAACTCAGGAACTTAGAATTTGTGTACTTTATGTAAGTTATATTCCAATCCAAAAGTAAAAAATGAACAGAAAGTTTCTTTCTATTAGATAGAATATATGTAACTCTCTATTTAGTTTAGCACTTTGTAATAGCAGAGGAAAAAAGGCTGCATAAATTGGAAAATACAGAAAAAAACAGAAGAAAATAGAGCACTTTTTAAAGTCTATTTCTGGCCTTTTCTATGAGTAATACTCTAATAAGTTTATTTTTCAACAATTTTTTTGAGTATATCTATATGTATCTAGATATAAAATGAGTACATACAGCAGTTAAAACAGTAATTAACTTTCAGCTCAGTAAACAGGTCATGAAACAGAAATTAACCCAGAAACTTAGGGAACCCAAACTCAGAAGTTTAATCTTTTTCATGACTTTCCTGATGAGCCTTCGTGTGAATTCCTAACCAATATACTGTGAATTTTGCCAAATTTTCACTTTATACATTATACTGTATGTACTGTCCTGTGACGTCCATCTTTTACTTAACACCACACTCTTGAGATTCATGTATGTTGACGTGTTAGTTTTGAGTTACACAGCTGACTGCGGCATTATGTTCTGTTGTCTGAACGTAACTCATTCTAACTATTGTTTTACAAACTGGTGCTATTTGTATTGGTTCTACTTTTGTTATTGCAAACAATATTCTTTTATACTTTCTTCTACATGTCTCCTGACACATGGTTAAAAGCATTTCTGGGAATCTAGGGTTTATGTCGAGAATGGAACTCATGGGTCACAGCATATGTGCATGTTCAGTTTGCTAAGCAAACTGATAGAAACTCAGTGGAGAATACACTGCTGAACATCTTCGGCAATAGATTTATCTTTGTGGAACATCTTCGGCAATACTTAGTATGTCTGATTTTTAATTTTACCCAATTTGGTGTATGTAAAATACAGTATCTTCACTATAGTTTTAAATTTGCATGAGAATGACCTTTTGAAATGTCTATGGACCCTCTTGTGAATTGAATTATAACTCCCAAAAAAGATACGGTGAAGTCCTAACCCCCAATACCCAGGAATGTGAAAACACTGTCTTTGCAGATATAATTAGTTAAGATGAGGTTGTGCTGGATCAGGGTGGGCCTTAAGTCCAATGACTGGTGTCCCTATGTGAAGGCCATGTGAAGACAAAACGTATGGAGAGGAGGATGCCACGTGAAGATGGGGAGATAAGAGACTAGAGTGATGTGTCTATAAGCCAGGGAACAGCAAGGATTGCTAGCAGTCAGCCTGAAGACTCCCTTAGAACCTACAGAAGGAACCCATTCTGCTGACTTCCCTGATTTTAGACTTGTAGTGTTAAGAACTGGAAGAAGATAAATCTCTGCTTTCTTTTTAGCCACCCAGTTTGTGGTAATTTGTTATGGAAGCCACTGGAGACTAACAGGCTTCATTCTCAATAATAAATTCTTTTTGATGAAGATATTTACGATGTAAACGAACACAGAACAATAGTTCTGTTGTATGAACAATGGACTGTTGTATGAAACAACAGGTATTCCTTTTTTTTTTTTTTAAAGAATAGAGAAATGGTTAAGAAAAAAGGACAGAATTCAGGACTGAATTCTAACTCTAGGTAACCCCACAATGGCTAGAAGGCAACGTTGTTTCTTCTATTAGTGCATTAGGAATCAGCCCCTTGTTATACTTGCCAGCAAGTGTCAGTTACTGGGATTATCTCACTTTTCCCATATTACCCCCCACCCCAAAAAGATAGCATGAGACAAACTGCCAGATTACAGAAATTTTTTTCCAATCATAGTAGAAGAACTCAAAATTATCTCTGTGATACCGAGGACGGCTGGTTTACCATAGTGGAACACTGTTAATACCCCCAACAGGCTAGCAATTCATGGCCACCATATATTCAATGTTCGTTAGGAGAGTGCTGCTAAAATATGATAGGATTAAAATTGTTACTGGGTGTGAGGAAAATCACAAAATATTCCTAACGATGTCAACCTCAGCTAAAGATAAAGATGGATAAAGATTTCTTCTTCATGAAAAAACAAATGTAATATTTTAAAATTTATTTCATTTTTTAGGTTAAAAAGTCACTTTCAAATATATTTGTAACTCAAGGAAATGTGTGAAAAATCTGCTACTGATAAGTTCTGTAGTACTTTAAAACTTCACTTAAAAAGGAGATTCAGCTGCTTATACTCTAGAGCTGGCAAACTACAGTCTCTGGGCCAAATTCAGTCAGTTGCCTGCTCTTGTATCAAGTTTTACAGAACAGTCACAACATTAATCTATAGTCTATGGCTGCTTTCAAACTACGAAGCCACATGACTGTGACACAGACCATGGTTTACAAAGCCTAGGGTAACTGCTAGCTGGCCCTTTACATAAAAAGGTTCCTGCTTCCTGATCTATAGTGTCTCAAACTCCTGGTTATAAATACTACCACAAACACATAAAACTCTGGAGTCTTAGCAGAAAACAGTTCTAAAGCAGTACTTATTTTGACTTAAGGACACTGGGTGGAGATGACCCTTTAGACAATAAATAAGTCTTCTAATTTCCTGTATCTTCAGGGGCCACCTGTGCCATTGCCTAGATACTCTGTAACCACCTAACAAAATACTTCTATTTCACTGGAGGATAGGAGAATGAGACTCAACAGCTTTTATACTTACAGATGTTCTTCAAGCTTCTTTTTTAGAAGAACTGACTGAAAATGGAAAATAAAATAAATTTATTTAACAGTTTAACTAACAAAATTATTTTTTTAAAATAAAGAGTACAGTAGTAACTGACCCTGAATGAGTTCTCAGTTAAGTTCTCTGGTCAAAGAGCTCAAAGTAGACAATGTACTTAAGTCTATTTCTCTCACTCTCTCTCTCTTTTTAAGATTTTATTTATTCACTTGTCAGAGAGAGAGAGAAAGAAAACACAAGCAGGGGGAGCAGCAGACAGAGGGAGAAGCAGACTCGCTGCTGAGCAGAGAGCCTGATGCTGGGCTCATCCCAAGACCTTGGGATCATGACCTGAGCTGAAGGCAGCCATTTAACCAACTGAGCCACCCAGGTGCCCGTATTCCTCTTTGACTGGAGAGCGAGCAGACCATGAGTGATAGCAATCAGTATAAAATACCTAGAAACTGCATATCTGAAGTCTCTACAGTCAAGAACTGGAAAGGGGTGCCTGGGTGGCACAGATGAATAAGCATCTGCGTGCGTTAGGCTCAGGTCATGACCAGGATCAAGCCCCACGTCAGGCTCCTTGCTCAGTGGAGAGCCTGCTGTTCCCCCTACTTGTGCTGTTTCTCACTATATCTCTCTCTGTGTGTCAAAAAAAAAAAAAAAAAAAAAAAAAGTAAGTAATAAAAAGGCCACATATACACAGACCTAATATTCTTGGACCCAACAGGCAGGTAGAATTCTAATAATAATACATTTTTTCCCTAACATGCTTTTTATTTATTTATTTTTTTAAAAAGATTTTTATTTATTTGACAGACATAGATCACAAGTAGGCAGAGAGGCAGGCAGAGCGAGAATGGAGGAAGCAGGCTCCCTGCTGAACAGAGAGCCCAATGTGGGGCTCGATCCCAGGACCCTGGGATCATGACCTGAGCTAAAGGCAGAGGCTTTAACCCACTGAGCCACCCAGGCACCCCCCAACATACTTTTTATCGACTATATTATTCTCCTTGCATCATGGTAGAGACTGGGATCAACTGCCAAAAATACTGACTTACTCAAAGATTTCTGAATACGCACATAATTCATGTGATTGTATGGGAATGTGAAGGACGCTGTATGCACAGAATTTAATTTACTTTGGAATGAAGCTTTGGCTGAAGATTTTAAAAAAACTCTCCTGGTGGGGTGCCTGGGTGGCTTAGTCACTTAAGCATCTGACTCTTGATTTGGGCTCCTTGCTCAGCAGGGAGTCTGCTTGAGGACTCTCTCTCTAAAATAAATAAAATCTTAAAAAAATAACAAAAATAAAGTCTCTTGGGGTGGGGCGCCTGGGTGGCTCAGTGGATTGACCCTCTGCCTTCGACTCCAGTCGTGATCTTGGGGTCCCTGGATGGAGCCCTGCATTGGGCTTTCTGCTCAGCAGGGGGCCTGCTTCCCGCCCCCGCAACCTCGCCCCGCAAACCTGCCTGTCTGCCTGCTTGTGATCTCTCTACCAAGTAAATGAATGAAAAAAATCTTAAAAAAAAAAAAAAAAAAAAAAAAAAGTCTCCTGCCATGCTTGGGTGGCTCAGTCGGTTAAGTACCTGACTCTTAATTTTGGCTCAGGTCATGATCTCAGGATTGTGAGACTGAGCCCTGTGGCAGCTAGCACTGGGTGTGGAGCCTGCTTAAAATTCTTCCTCTCCCCCTACGTCACATGTGTGCACTTTCTCTCCCAAAACACACACACGCACACACACACACACACAGTCACCCAAAAAGCAGATGAGAATTGGCCTTAAAAAAAAAAAAAAAAGGCATTCAATAAAGGACCACTAGGTTTTGTAACTAAACTTAAAAGTTGTAAGGTACATTATTACTAATGAGTTCTATGAAACATTCCATTTTGAAAAAAATTCAGTCAAACCCAATTAATGTAGGCTTAGAAAACAAATTGTCCAATCAGTCAATAGCAGCAGTGATGGGGGAAAAACCTCCACAGTGAGTTTTCTGATTTTCAGTCACCTTATTTAAAAATGATTATTATAATTGTTTATTCAGGTCCACTTTAACACAGCTCTGGAATATATCAAATTTACTTCTTTGTTCAGTATGTAAACTACACCAAGATCAATGGACTACAAGGCTCCCATCAGTGCTTCCCCCAAATAAAAAAGAAAGGCAATAACTCTGTTAATTTTCAGTTATCGCTTTGTTCATTCTTTCATACAGATGGTAAAATGAAAATACTTTTAAGTACCTTAACTGTAATTTTGCATTTACGTTTTGACTGGGCGCTAGCAAAATTAGTTTTAACTGAGATAATACACAATAATCATTCTCATGAATGGTTAACACAGTAGGCACTGCAGTCCCATGTTCATCTCACCACTGTGAGCCATATCAGCCCATCTGACAGGTGAGGAAGGTGAGACTGGGGAGACATTCAGTAGCTTTCAAGTGGCAGACCCAAAATTAAAATCCCAAGTCTGGACAAAACAAAAGAAAAGAAACCAAAAAAACAATATACCCCCAAACAAACCCAGGCCTGCCAGACTCCAAAGTTTGTGCATGGTCTTTACTCCCATGCTTCCTACACTCCATCACCTCTCCACTGAAGATTGCTACTATTAAAGGAGGTGGCAGGAGGAGGCCAGACTGCAATAGGAAACTCCAAAATAATTTATAAAAATGTACTCATTATAACAAGGAGGCAGCGCAGGAGTGGGATGGGGGGAACAAATAAGAGCAGAGGTCTTTTTGGCTTGACTTGTTTTCAATATCCTTTAAATATCTTAAGTGTAAAGGACATAAACTTGTAAGGAAAATAAGATATTCATTTGCACAGAATTCCCATAATTAAATAATCTCAATACCATCAACTATGATGGAAGAGAATGTATATAAATAAATTTGCTCAATATATAGAAATAAATAGGAAGCCATACTTACAATAGCCTTTTGAGCAGAAACCATGCCAAGAGACAGAGAGGACATATTAGTATGAAGCAAACACAGCAGCCAAGAGAAGGAATGATTTAGTAACTCATGAACATAAGCAAAAATTATGCATTTTTTTTCAAAAATGTACATTTTTCTTTCTTCTATGGTCTCCTCATCCTGTCTTGTTCTCTTGAGTTTTATACACTGTGGCTAGCTCATATTATCCATATGACTGGATTTAACAATGCTTTTCTGCTTCCATGCTAAAAATAAATGACATAAAAATAATAATAAAAATGTGTAAACCATCCTACTGGCTTAAGGTCACATGAAAGGACTATGCTTTTGGTAACAGAAATGGGCAGAAATTATGCTGCTCTTCAGTGGGGACCAGTTCCATTTGGCCAGTTGTTCTACATACTACCTGATATTCCTGAGATGTGACACTATAGGTTAGTGGAAGAGAAGATGAAAACATCAAACATCTGCTGGATTTAAGTCATATCACAATAAGGAAAGCTCCTATCTGAATCTTTTCTATATATATAAAAGAACTCTAAGGGAATATCTAAGAAGTTAGAGTAACACCTCTCTAGCATCTGGGCAGTCAAATAAATTGACTAACTTAGGCAAATAGTACTTTCATGGCTGGCATCTCACTTCTGAAGTATGCTCTCTTTAAGTAATGGCACAGAGCATAGTTAATCAGATTTGATTACTACAGGGATACTTATGCAAAATTATTGTTTACAGAACAAACTCCTTTAAATATTCTAACACAAGTAAGAGAATCAAGCACATATGGCAGCTATCTCTGTAACACTAAGGTAGGGCGGACACTTCCTGCCACTCTTATTTCCCATGTACCACATGCCCTTCCCCTTTCTCCTATAACAAATCAAGAAAAAGTCTCCTCAAAGTTTTAGGGACCAAGTGATTTCATCTCGAAGACAGTCTTGGCCTTCTATGTATTTTAATACACTAATGTTGGTTTTGCTTCATCTCTTTCTTGCTTACCATTCTGGATTAGAAAAACACTTTTAAAAAGTAAACCGTGATATTTCAAACTAGTTCTATTTTAATAAGGGAATAAAGTAGTTTAGATGTTGGTGATAATTTTAGGAACTAGAAATTTGGGGTCTAAGAAGGACTACCCATACATTAATGAAAGGATAAACCAAAACCAGAGATCTTAGAAAGAACATACTACCAAATAGAAGATAGCTATAGGTTTATGAAACTCATAAAATCAGATCAATGATGAGCTATTTAGATCTAATATTCACAGGTTTTAAGTAATATGCTGGTTTAACACCCTTCATTGGTTTCTTTCATTTTCATACCCTCTTACATTACTAAGACTGGATAGAAATGATATACCTATAGTTTTGACGATTCTCCAAAAAGCAACTATGTAGAGGTTTATACAACTATGCAAAGGTTTATACTCAAAGACTAGAGTTTATAGCAAATTACACTAGCAATAATAAAAGAACCAACTCTCTGAAGCAAAGACTGGTCACTAAAATTAAGGTTCCCCCCCTTTACACTAATTTTGAACACTCTATAGTTGCGGTTCTACTGTATACTGCTTATTAAAAGGAAAGGAATTGCAAAGCTTATTTGCACTTTCATCAGAGACTGACTACTATGTGCTACATAAGCATTGTGGTAATTCAGACAGCATGAGAAGATTAAAGTCCATCTAGTTCTGGCTCAACACATTTACTATAGTCTAATGTGACCGTGACAGTCAAGCAGGCAAGGCTATGACAGATATGCAGAGTATAAGGGAATATTAAAGTAAAAGAAGGTCTGTGAACTTCTATTTGTGTAGGGCTGGGCTGGGGTAGCAAGAGGGATTCAGAAATTCAGGGATGGTTATTTCTAAGGATAGCATTATTTTTGAAAATATCAATTATACATAAAAAATTTCTACTTGAACATGCCAAATTTCTAACAGCACTATTGTTGTTATTGGCCAGAGGGAAAAAACCCTGAACTCTGAATATTGAGATGAACACATTTATAACACAAAGCCTCAGGGCGCTTAGCTGGCTCAGTCAGAAGAGCATGAGACTATTGATCTCAGGATCGTTGAGTGTGAGCCCCACAACGGGAGTAAGGAACTTAAATGAATAAATAAAAACTTAAAGAAAAAATCCTAGTTTTCCCACTTCCTAAAACAAACAAAAACTCCACAATGCCTCAGTCAATTCCTTAGCTAATAACTACAAATAAACTTCCAATTTCCAGCAGAGTGATTCCAATCAGTACAATGAAGTACTGTCTGGTCCTTTCATTAAGGAATGTTAGTAAAAGGAAAATATTGCTTCTTGTCTATAACCAATATAACTGTAAATTATTCTGATAAAGACAATCAAATAAAAAACAGAACTTATAGCTTTTCTTAACACTGTGAAACTATTGGTTGGTACATATTAAAACTTACATCTTCTGCTTTTGAGCCTTGATCCTGTAAAGATTTTTGCAATTCTTCAACTTGTGACTGTACTTCCAGAAGTCTTTGATTCACCAACCTAGAAATCAACTGTATATTAATTTTCCAAGTTCAGACTTACTTTTATCTTCTCCCTAGGTTGTCATATTGGTTAGAAAAGCAGTATAATTAACAAAACAACCCTCATGTTAAGATAGTAGTGCAGATCACTGTTTTGGTTATTTTTTTGTTTTACTTGAAATTTCTATGATGATTTCAAATATGGTAGTTTAGTGGACATATTTTGTTGCCCCAATGTGCTTATATACACCTAATTATTTGAAGTTCATGTGAATACATTTATTGAAACTATGTGTCAGGCACTATGCTCAGCACTGCGCTAAAAGATACCCATAGTGAAGGAATTCAGTAGGGAAGCAAAATGAATACAAGATAAATACTTCCACATAGCACACAGAGGTACCAAAAGGGAATAATGACTGCTTGAAGCAGAAAGAACTTTCTCTAATCATGTGGAGGAGTTAGGCTCGACTGAACTGAGACTAGAACAAGAAATAAAATACTTAAGCGATTAAGAGTGGAAAGCAGATTTAAAACAGAGAATTCACCACGTCCTAATCACACAGAAAATGAGAGGTTACTGTGACTTTAAGAATGGCATGTCTAGAGCCTACTTAAAAAAAAAAAAAAAAATTCTTTAAAAAAGGGGACGCCCAGCTGGCTCAGTCAGTAAAGCATGTGACTCTTTATTTCAGGGCTGTGAGTTCAAGCTCCATGTTGGGCATGGAGCCTACTTAAAATTAAAAATAAATAATAAATAAGTAAATAAATAACATTCTTTAAGAACAGCATGTCTAAAGACTAAATTATGAGGGAAAGAATGGCTACAGATGAAACCAGAGAAGAGGAGAGGTTGGGTACAACCTTGCACGAATGCAAAAGTATTTAGAACTTATCTTAAAATCTGGCTGAAATGGAATAACCCACCCAACCTTTAAAACAATGTTGATTCTGGAGCTCAGAAATTCTTTAAGTCAATTATGACTGACTTGGTTCCCTAATCTTGGGCAATCACCCTAAAGGACTGCAAGAAGGGCTAAACTTAGACAACATTTTAGACAGAGCACATTGGTAGGCGAGAGGAAGATGTTATTAAAAAGGTCAAAGTGAAGGCATGAAGACCAGGAGGAGGCTACCACAGTTATTACTAAGTATGCCTGAAAGAGGAGGTAACAAGGATGAAATCTATCTAAAGGGCAAAAGAATACATGGAATAAAAACACTAAGGATTTTGGTTTGAATTACTGAAAAACATTTAATGAAGGGAATTCAGGAGAAACAGGTTGAGAAGGGAAGATAAACTTATTTTGTATTTGTTGAAAATGCAGAGCCTAGAGATATCTGTCAGACAGCTAGACCTCTGTGTCTGAAGCACAATGAGAAATCTGTGTTGAAAATACAGATGTGAGAGCCATTTGGAGTTAACTGAGCCATAAGCAAAAATAATACTAACTAGAAAGATTGTGAAGAGTGGAAAAGAGAACAAATATGTCCATAGCAGGTCACCAATCACAGGGTAGAAAGAGGAGCTTCACCCTGAAGAGAATTAGGAGAAACACAAGAGAGTTGTGCTAACTGAAATTCAAAAAAAGTTTAAGGAAGGGGAAAATGTACGATGACAATGAATACAATAGACATGAGGCAAGATAAAGTCTTGAATGCTGCTACTGGATTGGCCATTTAAGGGAAGACTGGTGATTTTAGGAGGAAACATATTAGTGAAATGGTAGGATGGCAGAACTACCTCAAATTAAGGACAAAACAGGGCAATGAATTTTTATTATCTAAACAGAAAATTCAATAAGCAATTATTTTTTTAATTAAGTAAACTGTGAGTAATTCTTACCATAGATGTTCCAAGTTCTGTAACTAGTGAAAATCACAGTAAATCTATAATAATAACTGATGTTTAAATCTATAATAATAACTAATGTTATTAAATCTATAATTAAATCTATAATAATAAAATCTATAATAATAACTGATGTTTTTCAAATCAAAGGATAGAAAATTTGGGTGCTTTTTAAATGCTGAAGGAATTACCTAAAAATCCATACTCAACGTGGGGAGATATGTAAATACATTACTAGCGACACTGTAACTTTGTTCCACCTTTTCAGAAAGTAATACAAAAAATGTATTTCAAACTATTAGAGTATTTCAACCATCCATCTTAGCCATTTTTGAAATTATTTAATAAAAAAATACTGTGGTAATTAACATAACGTATACTAAATCCATATTAAGATGTTCCTTTTAAGTACTTGAAAACTCAAGGGACGCCTGGGTGGCTCAGTTGGTTAAGCAGTGTCCTGGGATCGAGTCCCACATCGGGCTCCTTGCTTGGCAGGGAGCCTGCTTCTCCCTCTGCCTGCCTCTCTGTCTGCCTGTGCTCGCTCTCTCTCTATTTATCCCTGACAAATAAATAAACAAAATCTTAAAAAAAAAAAAAAAAAAGGTACTTGAAAACTCAAATGTCTAGTGAGAGGGAAGAGACAATCACAGCAATAGAACTGTTGAAGTGTGAAGTATACACAGAGGGATGAAGATATATAAATATAAGTGGAAAAAATACTAGTTCATCTTTTTTCAAAAAATGCAACTTCAAAAAAAAAATAAAAATAAATGAGCATTATGATACCTACTTCATGGTGTTATTTAGTAGAGTAAGATAATATACAGAGTGTTCAGCACAGTACCTGTACATAATAGGCACTCTATAAATGTGAACTGCCTCTAACTCTTTTCTCCCCCTTCAGAGATTTAGTTAGTTCACATCTTAAGTAAAGTCTACTTACATATAATTGTCAGGAGGTATAGGAAGAGGGTGAGTTTGAGATCATAATAAACTCTCAGTGGGAAGGGAACAAGATCATGTGTACTTTGACAAAGAAGTGTATTGTGAGGGTCAGCAAGTATTACAGATTTTAAAAAAGCCAATTTACTGGGAAAACTAATTGGAAAGGATTGTGGAGGTTTACGACAACCCTTTCCTTCTGATAGACAATATATTGATGGTGAACAAATTGAATTTAAGTTAAAAGATTCAGTGGAATTAGTAAGAGGTTAAGTTAGAGACAAGGTCCTGTAAATTCTTATTAAACTCCATTAAGAACAAGCTTAGGGTAATTCACTTAAGTGAAAAAGCATTCCATGAGGGGAAGATAGAAAAAAATGATACGCAAACATGGCAAAAGAGAAACTGAAAAGAAAGAGGGTATGGATGGGGTGCTTGGCTGGCTCACTTGGTGGAGCATGCGGCTCCTGCTCTCAGGTTTAGTTCAAGCTCCATGCTCAGTGCAGAGACTGTTTAAAAATAAAAATCTTAGAAACAAAAACAAAAAAAAGGTATGGATTACACAGAGGTTTTGAATTTAGGTAGCCTGGGTCTGAGCCCAAATTCCCTCACCTGTAAAACTTTAGTAAAGATAAGACCACATACTTAAAATGAATAGCACAGTATTTGGAACAAACAAAACCTTAATAAACATTAGCTGCTATTATTATTGTTGTTCTAGGTTACAGATGGTCATACTACAAAGGCAAGTTATCAATCTGTACTGTAATTCAAGCAAAAGGTGCTGGGAAGATGGCAGAGTAGGAGGATCCTAAGCTTGCCATATCCCACATAAAATAACAGCTAGCTACAACTAGATACCACCATAGGAGTGTAAATAACCCAGGAAACAACTTGAAAACTGGCAGAACAAACTTCACAGCTAAAGGTACAGGAGAGGTCCCACTGAAGAAGGTAGGAAGGGCAAAGTCACGGTTTGGGAGCAAAACACACTTTCAACAGGGAGCCCTGAATAGGAAGGATGGATCTCTATAATATTTGACTTTCAAAGTAAGAGAGGCTGAATTTCCTGAGTTCTTAAAACCAGCAAGACTTAAAGCCTGGAATTTAAAAAACTGGTGAGCTCGGCTCTCATAGAGCCCTGACTGCACAGGAAGCAGTGCCCCAGCCCTTAAAGACACAGCATGACCAAGGGCAGTGTAGATATAGCACAGAACCAGCACTTTGAAACACCGAGGGCGGACTAGAGGAAGTGATTTGCCCATCTCTGAATGTGGCCCGGAGAAATAGGGATCATGCAGAGACCTTTCTAGGAATAAAGGAACTGGCAGACACCATTTCCCTCTCCCTGTCCCCCAGCAAACACATAGCCACCACTCCTACCTAATTTGTACCAACCACGGCTCCATGGTTCCGCCCTTCCCAGTCAGACTCCCCTTAAGCCCAGGGCTGCAGCACATCAACACCACCCCCCGCCCCCGCCATCCAGAAAACTTGTGCAAACCCTGCCAACATCACATCTCCCATCTCCCAACTTGTGTGTTTTGTGGGACCTCTGGTCTCATTTGTGGGTCAGATCTCATTTCACAAGCACACTATTGCACACCTTGTTAAAACACTCCCCACCACTGCTGGGGACCAAACATTGTCCACAATACGCAAAGAAAGCCTCTAAAGACAACTGGAATGAAGGAAAAAGAGGTCAAGACTCAACAGCAGAGCACACACATAGGAGATGCACCCTGAAGTGCCAGGCCCTGGGGAACAGGCAACACTGAACTACGGACCTCCTTTTCATTAGGCTGTTATCATTAATAGCAAAAGAAGTAGCTGACTTTCCTAACAGAAATAGACACAGAAAGTAAAGACAAAATGAGGAGACACAGAAATATGGGCCAAATGCAAGAACAGGACCAAACCACAACAAGAGGCCAAAGCAAAACAAATATATGTAATATGCCTGATGGAATGTAAGGTAGGAAACATAAAGATACTCATGGGACTTGATAAAAGAATGGAGGACAGCAATGAGATCCTTCAAATAGCATTAAAAAGGAACCAATCAAAGGTGAAGTACACAATACATGAAATTAAAAATACACTTGATGGAATAAATAGCAGGCTGGATGAAGTGGAGGAATAAATTAATGACCTGAAAGAGCAATGGGAAGTAACCAAACTAAGCCAAGGAGAGTAAAGAAAATTAAGCAAATTCAGGACAGCGTTCTGAAACCGGTGACTCTATCAAAGGTATTAACATCTATATGACAGGGATCTCAGAAGGAGAGAGAGAGAGATAAGAGGGCAGAAAATTAATTTGAAGAAATAGCTGAAAACTTCCCAAATTTGGGGAGGGTAACAGATATCCAGATCCAGGAGGCACAGAGAGCCCCCAAAAGTTCAACGCAAAAAGGTTCATACCAACACACATAAAAATGGCAGGAAATAGGGATTATAAAATTTTTTTTAAGCAGCAAGAGAAAACAGTTACATACAAGAGAAACCCCATAAAGCTATTGGTAGATTTCTCAGCAGAAACCTCACAGGACAGAAGGGTGGCATGATATTCCACATGCTGAAAGGGAAAAATCTGTAGCCAAGAATATTCATTCCCACAAGGCTATCATTCAGAATGGAAGGACAGATAGTTTCTCAGACAGAAACTAAAGCAATTCATGACCATTGAACCAGTCCTACAAGAAATATGAAAGGGAACTCTTGAGTTCTCTTATGGAAAGGCCATAAGGGAGTATGAGAAGTAAAAAACACAAAAGTAGTAAAAGTAAGTATTTCTGTAAAATTCAGTCAAGGGGTTCATGAAAGGATATAACACATGACACCACATGGCCAAAACATGCAGTGGGGAAGAGGAGTAAAAAATGGGTTTAAACTTAATATACTGACTGCTATATGCAGAGGATATGATATACAAACCTAATGGTAACCACAAATCAAGAACCAATAATAGATATGCAAAGAATAAAGAGAAAGGAATCCAAATATATCATGAAAGAAAGCCAATAAATCATGAAATAGAGCAAGGGAAGAAAGGATCATAGAAAAACTATAGAAACAACCACAAAACAAGTAACAAAACCAGCAATACATATTTATCAATAACGACACAATGTAAATGGACTAAATGCTCCAATTAAAACACACAGGGTAACAGTAGATAGAAAAACAAGACCCATCTATATGCTGCTTACAGGAGACTCATTTGAGACCTAAAGATACTTGCGGATTGAAAGGGGATGGAGAAAGATTTATCATGCAAATAGCTGTCAAAAGAAAGCCGGGGTAGCATTACTTATAATGGACAAAGTAGACTTAAAAATGAAGACTGTAGGGGCAACCTGGGTGGCTCAGTTGTTTGGGCATCTGCCTTTGGCTTAGGTTTTGGTCTCAGGGTCCTGGGCTTGAGCCCCGCACTGGGCTCCCTGCTCAGTGAGGAGTCTGCTTCTCCTGCCCCTCACCCTGACTTGTGCTCTCTTGCTCTCTCAAATAAGTAAAATCTTTTTTTTTTTTTTTTTAAAGATTTTATCCATTTATTTGAGAGAGATTTATTGAGAGAGATCACAAGCAGGCAGAGAGAGAGGATGAAGCAGGCTCCCTGCTGAGCAGAGAGCCCGATGCGGGGCTCGATCCCAGGAGCAGAGAGCCCGATGCGGGGCTCGATCCCAGGACTCCGAGTTCATGACCTGAGCCGAAGGCAGCGGCTTAACCCGCTGAACCACCCAGGCGCCCCTCAAATAAGTAAAATATTTACTTGAGAGAGAGAAAGCGAGAGAGAACAAGCAGGGGAAGGGAGACGCAGGCATCCCGTTGAGTAGGGAGTCTCAGTCCAGGGCCTTAGGATCATGACCTGAGCTGAAGGCACACACTTAACTGACCAAGCCACCCAGGCACCCCTCAAATAAATGCTCTTTAAAAAACAACAACAAAAAGACTGTAACAAGAGACAAAGAAGGACACTATATAAGGGGACAATCCAATAAGAGGAGATAACAATTTAAAAAATTTATGCACCCAACATGGGAGAACCAAATACATAAAACAGTTAATAACCAACAAGAACTAATCTATAGTAATACAGTAATAGTAGGGGACTGGAACACCCACTTACATCAACGGACAGATCATCCAAACATATACCATACACAAAAATAAACTCAAAATGGATGGAAGACCTAAATGTGAGACCTAAAACCATAAAAATCCTTAAAGACAGTGCAGGCAGTAATCTGACTTCAGCCACTGCAACATTTTTCTAGATATGTCTTGCGAAGCAGGGAAACAAAAACAAAAACAAACTCCTGGGACTACAGCAAAGCAAGCAAACAACAGTACTAAAAGATAACCTAGGGGAGCCTGGATGGCTCAGTGGGTTAAGCCGCTGCCTTCAGCTCGGGTCATAATCTCAGGGTCCTGGGATCGAGTCCCACATCAGGCTCTCTGCTTAGTGGGGAGCCTGCTTCCCTCTCTCTCTGCCTGCCTGCCTCTCTACCCACTTGTGATCTCTCTCTGTCAAATAAATAAATAAAATCTTTAAAAAAAAATAAAAGATAACCTATAGAATGGGAGAAGATATTTTCAAAGGACATATCTGATAAAGAGTTAGTATCCTCGGGGCGCCTGGGTGGCTCAGTGGGTTAAGCCTTTGCCTTCTGCTCAGGTCATTATCTCAGGGTCCTGGGATCCAGCCCCACATTGGGCTCTGTGCTCAGCAGGGAGCCTGCTTATCCCTCTCTCTCTCTCTGCCTACTTGTGATCTCTCTCTCTGTCAAATAAATAAATAAAATATTAAAAAAAAAAAGTTAGTATCTAGAAGATACAGAAAACATATACAACTCAACAACCAAAACCCAAAATATTCAATTTAAAAAAAGGGCAGAAGACACGAAGAGACATTTCTTTTTTTAACATTTTATTTATTGATTTGAGAGAGTGAGCAAGTGAGCATGAGCAGGGGGAGGGGCAAAAGGGAGAGAGAGATAAAAGCAGACTCCATGCTCAGCAGGGAACCTGATGTGGGGCTCAGTCTCAGGACCCTGAGATCATGACCCAAGAGAAGTCTGACACTTAACAAACCGAGCCACCCAGGTGCCCCATGAACAGACATTTCTCCAAAGAAGACATCCAGATGGCCAAGAGATACGTGACAAGATGCTCAACATCACTCATCATTAGGGAAATGCAGATCAAAACTACAATGAGGTATCACCCCACACCTGTCAGAACGGCTAAAATCAAAGACACAGGAAACAAGTGTTGATGAGCAATGGAGAGAAAGGAACCCTCCCGCACTGTTGCAGTGCGGTGCAGCCACCAAGGAAAACAGCATGGAGGTTCCTCAGAAAGTTAAAAATATAGCCACCCTATGATCCAGTAACTGCACTACTGGATATTTACCCCAAAATAAAAAAATGCTAATTCAACAGGATACATGCAGCCTGATGTTTACTGCAGCATTATTTACAACAGCCCAACTATGGAAGCAGCCAAATGCCCACTGATAGGTGAACAGATAAAGGCACATATACAATGGAATATCAGTTATAAAAAAGAATGAAGTCTTGCCATTTTAATGACATCAGAGAGCTAGAGAGTATAATGTTAAGTGATGTAAGTCAGCCAGAGAAAGACAAATACTGTATTTTATTCATACGTGGAATTTAAGAAACAAAACAAATAAGCAAAGGAAAGAAAAAGAAGTCAAACCAAGAAACAGACTCTTAACCATAAAGAACACACTGATGGTTTTCAGAAGGGAGGTGGGTGTGGGGATGGGGGAAAGAAGGGATTGGGATTAAAGAGTACACTGATCATGATGAAAAAGTAAGAGAAGGTAAAATGATTTAAAAAAAAAAGAGAGACAGAGAACAAACAATACTAAGTTGTAAACAGCTGTAAATGCCATCAGGACTTGGGAGATACTCTGTCACCTACAACATGAGTGCTATTCAAATGACAAGTAATTGTTTTGTTTCTGATGAGAGAAGGCCAGTGAAAAACAATGAAAAGCATTATAAAGGAAGTTGTGGGTACTGATTCACTGGAAAAAAATCAGGGTACAGAGAAGGCCTTCCTGTAAGATGGTTAAAATATAGCCTAGAGGCAAAGGATGTTGGTGTTGAACAGAGGGTGCTCTCACCATGGGACTGTGGGACTGCGAGCTGCTTTCTGCAATTCCCTTTTCTTCCTTTTTAAAAACTTTTTCTAAGTATTTTTAAAAGTATTCATTCATTATGCTCTAAGAATTCACATAAAACTGTTCTCCTTCTGTTTATGCTTAACCGTGCTCTAATAATTACCCTGGTATTTATACTGTTTGCCGATTCTACCTCAGCAGCTTTAAAAATTAAAGTGCCAAGAAGGGCAGGACATGTAAAATTGTAAAAACAATGTGGACTCACAAGACTGACTCACACCTGGGAAGTGCCAAATCAATTATGCATAATAAACAAAGAATCTGTAATATCAGGCAAACTATGAAACCATTAATAAAAATGTCAAATCCCTCAAAAATTATAGCACATCATAGCACTACGGAAAGGAAAAGACACCATATGTTCGGTATCTAAGACACATTTCCAAAAAGGTAAAGAACCAAAAGACTTTCACAACAAAATATAAAAGTAATCCTTTCCAGAGTAACCTACTGCTTTACAGTAGTTTTGAATGACTGCATAATTCGATACACTGAAAACGTACAAGCAGAAAAGTGGTTTTCTTGTTTAATTTGCAGATTCTAAACTCTCGTAATTGTTTATAAGATGAATGACATTTAAGGCTCACAAGAAATAAGATTTTTTTAAAGTTCTTGTCAATTCAGTTATGATGGATCCTTTTTTCCTCACATCAACTGATCCTTCAACATATTAGCTTATAAAAACAGGGTAAATTTTATTAATCTAGTAATACATAGAACTGAAGTTGTTGTGGAAGACTGAATTAATGATCAGACTCTTTAATCCTCTACTTTTAATCAGCAAATAGAAAGGAAAAAGGGGAGGGATCTGATATCATTCTGCGTGAAGAAATAAATAGGGAAATGCTGCTGTAAAGAGGCACAATACTTATCCACAAGTCTGTTCATAAGTAGGAAAATGGATTAACCCCTTTCAACACGAAATGGAATAACACAGTATCCGTATTCAAAATACAATTAAAATCTGTGTTTAAGGGAATCAACATCAAGGAAAACAGAGAAAATCTGTGCCTCAATGCTGCCATCTACACACACTCCTACCTGTTCTCTGTCTCCAGTTCATTCTTGCGGAGATTTGCATCATCCAGAAGACTCTGCAATAAGGCGATTTTTTCATTGTCTGAACCCTCTTGGCTGATTTTTAACATCTTATTCTCATGCTGAAGACGAATAAGTTTCTCCCTGAATGGGCAAAAGAAAAACTGGTTACGTGGCACATCAATACCATATTATCAAAATCCAGCTATGCACAATTACAGATTTGACACAGAGAACAGAAAAGAAAAAACCAAAAAACCAAAAACAACCCTGCAAAGAATTTAGCTCTTATAATTGGCTAAGATTTTACATTTCAGGTCTTTAGTACGTTCTTTTCAGAATGGATAATCCGAAGATAACAGTGTCTTCAAATATTATGATTTGTAATTAATGCCATTTCAAAATTTTATTTACTTCTTGGTTTAAATGTTTAATCTATGAATGCATTTATATATTTGTTCCTTGGTTCTCATAAAAAAAAAATGGTCTCTAATGCTACGCTCTTGAACTGCTAATCACTTGGTGGCAAGATATAATATTCAATGAAGAATTCCTTCAAGATATGGATTCCACCCATTACTATAAATATGGTAAATTGTATTCTTGCTAACAGGCTGGATTATTAGAGCTGCATCTGCTATTTATACTTATTCACAATCTTTTCATATCATTAAATATTATACATCAATGGTAATATAATACTTCAAATGACACGTTAAGCAATATAGATGAATTGTTATTTATTTAATCAATGCCCAATTATTCAGAATTTGATTGTTATCAATTCTGAACTTTAACATATTAATAACAATCAGCTTTATTGGTTATTTCCTTAGGATTAATTTCTAGAAAGTAATTTTGTGGATATTTGTAGACAATATCCATATTCTGCCGAACTGCTCAAAGGTAAAGTTGTACCACCACAAGAAAATATAATTGTAATTATGCATGGTGATGAATGTTAGCTAAATTTATTGCAGTGATCATTTCACAATACAGACATATATTATCAAGTTGTACACCTTCAACTAATATAGTGCTATATTTCATCTCTTTTACCATTTCATTTTCTTGATGGCTCTTCTGGAAACAGTATATTTGAATTTGTACTGAGTCATACTCAAAAAAGCCATTTCATTTGTTGAATATAATTTTTCTCTTCCTCAGGTTCAGCACCTCTCAATCAACGGTATAACCTGAAAGCTTCCTTAAAAATTGTTTTTATGGGGCACCTGGGTGGCTCAGTGGGTTAAAGCCTCTGCCTTCAGCTCAGGTCATGGTCCCACGGTCCTAGGATTGAGCCCCACATCGGGCTCTCTGCTCAGCAGGGAACCTGCTTCCTCCTCTCTCTCTCTGACTGCCTCTCTGCCTACTTGTGATCTCTGTCAAATAAATAAACAAAATCTTAAAAAAAAAAACTGATTTAAAAAATTTTTATTTCTTTACTTATGGATGAGAGAATGAGTGTGTATGCATGAGTGGGGGAATGGGAGGAGGGAGAGAGGGAGAAAATCTTAAGCAGATCACACCCAGCACCAAAGCTCGATCTCATGACCCTGAGATCATGCCCTGAGCTGAAATCAAGAGCCAGATGATGCTTAACCGACTAAGCCACCCAGGCACTCCAAAACTTTTATTTTTTTGGTATAGCCACGTACTTGGAAGCATTCATAAATAAAAAAATGTTCATTCATTCTACAAATATTATTGGCCCAATAATAAAGCACCACATCAGATGGTAGAAAAGTAAAATGTATATAAGAGGCTTCCAGTGTTGGTGCTGCATTGTACTCCTTTTGTTTGTCCTCCTTAAATAAATGCTAACAAAAATAAATTTTGTCGTCATTTCTTCAACAAGTAACTAAATGCCTATGGTAAATTTCAGACTTCATAAAACTCTTACATAACTCTTATTTCATTTAATACCCCTCAAAGATGCTATGAAGAGTCAAGGCCAGTGTCAATTTTTAAAGGGGGCAAATAGTCCCAAAGAAGGTAAAAGCAATATTCAGGATTAACCATCCTCTTTCTGCTGGACACTTGGTGCCTCTCCCTTCATTCTTCATTCTTCCATATCAAACCGGGTATATAGTGAAAAAATGGAATTTTACAAACGCTATGACTAAATAAGAATGTAAGGTAATATCGAGGCAAGAGTAGTAAAAATGGGGAGATATTCCCAGACCATTTCATGTAGTTAAATAAATTTTAGTGACTAATTTCGCAGGCCGTTGGCTACATATAACCATTGTTTTTAAGCCAAGTGGTTTCACAGCGAAATGTCTCGTAAGGATATCCAATCATGAATATATTAGTTTGCTGTGAATGTGTCAAATGTTGTCCTACTGAAATGGGAAAATCAAGTCTCTTCAGCCAACTGAAGAGGTGCAAACACAGACATTAAATACTGAGTTCATGTTGAAACCGTTAATAAAAATGAGTAAGACGGATCCTTTTTATACTGCAGAGGGATAAGTTTCCTCCAGGAATACTGTGCAGCACGACTGAATTTCATGATCTCCTTACCTGATTTCAGGTGTAACAATCTCTGCTGCCAGACTATCTGAAGATTCTTGACTTCCCAGAGGGATTAACCCTATAAATACACAAACAAGGACCCAAGGTTGTAGAGAGAGTACACTGAATTCCTTTAGTTTCTACATGAAACTCGACTTTAAGCATTAAAAATTTTAACATTTAAAGTCTTCGTTTTAGTTAAGTAAAAGACCATGTTACAGTCACCTTATATTATCATTTAACAATTGTGAGGTGTATAACTGAGTGGCAGTAACTCCATTCACTATGCTGTGGAACCCCTACTTATTTCCAAAACTCCTTACCCCAAAACATAAATTAATAACCATTAAACAATAACTCCTGGATTCCCTTCTTCCTTAGCCCCCATAATGTTTATTTTACTTTCTGTCTCAATAAATCTGCCCATTCTAGATACCTAAGTTAAATCATACCAATATTTATCCTTTGGTGTCCGGATTATTTCACTCAGAATGTTCTATAAACTCAAACATGTTATAGAATTTATCACACTTCATTTCTTTTCATGGCCAAATAATATTCCATTGGCTACGTATATGTATACAAATACATATATGTACATTTTCTTGATCTGTTCATCTGCTGAGAAACATTCAGGTTGTTTCCATCTTTTAGCTACTGTGAATAATGCTGCTACAAACATTGGTAAACTAGTATTTGCTTGAGTCCTTGCTTTGAATTGGCTATTTACTTTGGAATGAAGTTGCTAGATCATGTGGTAATTTTATATTTAACTTTTTGAAGAACCACCCATTCCTACCAGCAAGGCATGAGAGTTCCAATTTCTTACATGCTTCCCAAGAATTCTTTCTGTTTCTCTTTTTTGGGTAATAATCCATTCCAAATGGATGAGAACCATCTCAATGTGGTTTTGATTTGCATATCTCTAATGACAATGATATTGAGCAGCTTTTCATGTGGTTTTTTTTTGGGGGGGGGTGTATTTTCTTTGGAAATAGATCTATTCAAGTGCTTTAACCATTAGTGAACTTAGTTATTTCTTTGCTGTTGTTGAGTTGTATAAATTCTTTATATATTCTGGAAATTAATCACTTATTGAATAGATGATTTACAAATATTTTCTCCCCGTTTTATGGGTTGCCTTTTCACTATCAATACTGTTCTTTGATGCACAAAGTTTTTAATTTTGATGAAGTCCTATTCCTCATTTATTGTCTTATGCTTTTGGTATCAATTCCAAGAAGTAGATCCAGAGGCATGACAGACAATTCCCCATTTTCTTCTGAAAGTTTTATAGTTTTAACACTTACATTTAGGTCTTTTATCCATTTTGAGTTCATTTTTAAAATATGGCATAAGGTACAACTTTATGCTTTTGGATGTGGATATCCAGTTTTTCCAGCATAGTATGTTGAAAAGACTTTCAGTTCCACCACTGAATGGTCTTCACACTGTTTTTGAAAATCAACTGACCATATATAGGAGGGTTTATTTCTGGGCTCTCTATTCTATTTTTTTTTTTTTTTTTTTTTTTATTCCATCGGTCTACATGACTGTCCTTAATGCCTATACCCACTTCTTTGATTGCTCTCCCAATCTTTTTCAAGACTATTCTGGCTAGTCAGGGTCCACTGACATTCCATATGAATTTAGGATGGGTTTTTCTATTTCTGCAAAAATGCCATTAATATTTTAGTAAGGACTGTACTGAATCTGTAGATTGCTTTTGGTAGTATTGTTATCTCAATACTTTTTTTTTTAAAGATTTTATTTATTTATTTGACAGAGAGAGATCACAAGTAGGCAGAGAGGTAGGCAGAGAGAGAGAGGAGGAAGCAGGCTCCCCGCTGAGCAGAGAGCCCGATGCGGGACTTGATCCCAGGACCCTGAGATCATGACCTGAGCCGAAGGCAGCAGCTTAACCCACTGAGCCACCCAGGCGCCCTTGTTATCTCAATACTTTTGCAGTTTTCAGGGTGCAAGTCTTCGCCTCCTTGGTTAAATTTATTTCCAAATATTTTATTCCTTTTGATCCTATTGTAAATAAAATTTTAATTTCCTTTTTGTATTGTTCATTATTAGTGTATGCATATATATTTATTTTTGTAGCTAATGTAACTGAGTTGTATTCCTGCAAAATTTGCTGAATTCATTTTATTAGTTCCAAGAGATGTTTTTTTATTTTGGTGATCATGTCATCTGCAGAGGTAGTTTTAGTTCTTCCTTTCCAATTCAGATAAAAAAAAAAAATTTGGTCTAATTGCTCTGGCTAGACATCTGTGCTATTTTGAACAGAAGTATAGAAGTGGTGGTAGTTGGTATAATTGTCTTGCTTCTAATCTTAAAGGAAAAGCGTTCACTGAGTATGATGTGCACTGTGGGTTTGTCATATATAGTTTTTATCACGTTATGGAAATTCCCTTTCTTTTACTCATCCTAATTTATTGAGGTGTTTGTGTGCATGTATTTTATGATGAAAGGGTGTTAGATTTTGTCAAATGCCTTTTCTATATCAATTGAGATGATCAGGTGGTTTTTTCCTTCATTTTATTCATGTGCTGCACTCTATTATCTCAAGATGTCTATCCTTACATGAATTTCATGCATTTCAATTATAGTAGTTTTATTATGTTTTGAAACTAGAATGTGTGAGCTGTCCAAACTTTTCCTTTCCATAATTTTTTTTTTTTGTTATACTAGCTCCTTTGTAGTATCATGTAAATTGTTGGATTAGTTTGTCCATTCCTACAAAAGAAGTGTGCTAAGAATCTGACTGGGATTGCACATCTTTAAATCATAAAGAGAACTGCAATCTTAACTAGTTAATTTTCTGATACCAGAACACGGACTGTCTTTCCATATGGCTCGATTTTTTTTTAAAGGTTTTATTTACTTATTTGTCAGAGAGAGAGTGAGAGAGAGCGAGTGTAAGCAGCGGGGGAGCGGCAGGCTGAGGGAGAAGCAAGCTCCTTGCTGAACAGGGAGCCTGATGTGGGACTCAACCCTGGGACCCTGGCAATCATGACCTCAGCTGAAGGCAGGCACTTAACTGACTGAGCCACCCAGGAATCCCCCTATATCTAGGTCTTCATCTCAGCAATGATTTATAATTTTCAGTACACAAGTCTTACACTTTGTTAAACCTATTCCCAAGCATTTAAATCATTATGATACTACTGTAGTTTCATTTTCATATTATTTACTAGTAGTACACAGAAATATAGTTGGTATTTATACACCAATCTTTTATCCTGAGACTTTGCTGAACTCATTTACTAGTTCTATGATCTTTTTTTTACATCCTCCTTTCCAATCTGAATGCCTTTTATTTCTTTTCTTGCCTGACTGTACTGCCTAGAAACTCTGATACTATGATGAAGAGAAGTGTCAAGAGTGAACATCCTTATATGCACCCCCATGTTTATTACAGCATTTACCACAGTCAAATTATGGAAGCAGCCAAAGTATCCAATGATAGATAAATGGATAAAGAAGAGGTGGTACACACACACACACACACACACACACACACAAAATGGAATAGTATTTGGCCATTAGAAAGAATGAGATCTTGCCATTTGCAACAACATGGATGGAGCTAGAGAGTATAATGCTAAGATTCTCTCTCTCCCTCTCCCTTGGTCCCTCCTTGCTTCCACTCTCTATCTCTCTCTCAAAAAAAAAAAGAAAAAGACAAACCTAAAAGTAGACTCTCACTCACCTACAGAGAACAGACAACTTACCAGAGGGAAAGTGGAGGGATGGATGAAATAGGTGATGGGGATTAAGTACACTTATCTTGATGAGCACTAAGAAATGTACAGAATTCCTGAATCACTATATTGTACACTTGAAACCAATATAACACTGTATGTTAACTATATTGGAACTTAGTAAATAATAACAAAATAGGGGGGAAAAAAAGTGATCATCCTTGCCTTGTTTCTGATCTTAGGGGAAAAGCAGTAAGTATCAGGTTGGCTGTAGGTTTTTCATAGTTATACTTGATTAGGTTCAGGAAGTTTCCTTCTATTTCTTAGAACACTCTTGGTAAGATTATCACAATGTCACCAACTTTTTTTTAAAGTTGATATAACATACACAACTCTCCATGGCAGGCATGTATGATCTGATCTTCATTCTTTTTAATGGCTCTACAGGATACAGTTGAATAAGACTGCTAACTTTTAGGTTGTTTCTAAATTTTAATATTGTAAATAACGCTTTAATTCATTACGGTAAATTTTTAGAGCAAAATTCCTAGGTCAACAACATATACATAAATAAGGTTAAAACATAAGAGGTTTATAGGTAGCAAAAAAACAAATGTGTAAATTTAAATAAGATGGCCTCTCTTGATGACAACGGAGCTGAGAGTTAAAGAATTAAGGCTTAGGCTGATTCCTAAATTTTGGGAAATCTCATAGAGTTGGTTAGAGATACATGAAAGGATTACCGAGCAGCAACAAGGGTCCAATTACATTCAGAAAAAATTGTGTGTGTGTATGTGTGTGTAAAAATACATACTTTTCTCAAAAGCAAAAATCTATTTCTGACTACTATAAACTAAAAAACCTCTGAACAGCAAAGAAAACTATGAACAAGATGAAAAGGCAATGTAATAAATGGAAGAAAATACTTGCAAACTATACATCTGATAAGGGATTAATACTGAAAACAAAGAACTCATACAACTCAATTGCAAAAACAATTAAGAAATGGGCAGAGGATATGAATAGGCATTTTTACAAAGACAAACAGATGGCCAACACACACATGAAAAAGATGTTCAACATCACTCATCATCAGGGAGAGGCATATCAAAACTACAATGAGATGTCACACCTCACACCTGTTAGAGTAGCTATTTCCCAAAGGATGAGATAATAAGCTGTGATGATGTGGAGAAAAGAGAAACCTTGTGCACTTTTGGAAGGAATGTAATTTGGTGTAGTCACTGTGGAAAACAGTAGGGAGGATCCTTAAAAAATTAAAAATAGAAATAGCAAATGACCCAGCAATTCCTCTTCTGGGAATTTATAGACAGTAAATGAAAATACTAACTTGAGAAAATATCTATGCTCTTACTATTCACAATAGTTAAGACATGGAAACAACCTAAGTTTCATCAATTGATAAATGAATAAACAAATTGTAGGGGGCAAGTGTTTGTGTGTATAAATATTATTCAGCCATAAAAAGAACGAAATCTTGCCATTTGTGGTATTATGCACCTTTAGAGCATGACACTAAGTAAAATAACTCAAATACAGGAAAACAGATGTATGTCTGATACATACAGACATACTCTGTGATGACACTTGTATGTGGACGCTAAAGAAAACAAAACAAAAAACAAGAACAAAAAAAAAACCCAAGCTCACAAATAGAGAACTGACTGGTGGTTGCCAGCGGTGGGATGTAGAGGGTGGGCAAAATGGGTGAAGGGGGTCAAAAGGTACAAACTTCCAGATATAATATAACTAAGTCACAAGGATATAACGTACACAGTCTGGTGACCATCGTTAATAATACTGTATTACATTATCTGAAAGTTGCTGAGAGTAGATCTTAAAAGTTCTCATCACAAGAGAAGCAAATTTTCTAACTATGTATGTTGATGGATGTTAATTGGACTTAGTGTGGTGATCATTTCAGAATATATACAAATAGTTAATCATTAGATTGTACACCTGAAACTAACATAATGTTATATGCCAATTATACCTTTAAAAAAAAAAAAAAGAAAAGAGAGAAAGATATATAATTGTCTTTAGCAGGCCCTGGTTAATTTGGAATAGAGAAAAAAACTTTAGGCTATCTGAATTGGGGTTTCACAAGTTTTCAAGATAAGGAAAGACAGTGGTGAGGAAAACAGTTAAAATGGCTGCTTGGCAGACTGTGTGAGCTGGAAAAAGGGGCCAGAAGAGAACTGTCCAGCTTATCAACAGAAACAACAGAGAGGGGGTTAAAGGTGAAATGCAACAGGTAGAATGAATGAGGAGGAGAAAAAGGAGGGTGTAGTCAGGAGGAAATTCCAGTTTCAGGTAACTGAAAAGCCAAGGGCTGGATACGAGAGGGGCACAAACAACTGTGAAGCTGTGCAAGTCACTGTTTGGGTTCCACATCTGCCAGCATGACGACAAAAGTGGGAGGGACTAACTCTGAGCTAAGTGCTGCTCCTCCCCTGTGAGAACAGCAGAGCTCTACTTTGGACAGAAGTCCTATAATGGATTGATATCCACCCCACATCTCAGGTGGGGAAAAAACCCCCAAAACCCCACTGACTTAGAAAGTTTGACTTTTAAGGCGGTCATAAGAAACTTGTCAGAATAACTTTCCAGGTTTATTATTAATGCAGGTGACTTAACAAATGTTTACGCTTTGACCTAATAAAATTCAAATATTTAAATATAATTAAAATACAAAATGGGCAAGTAAATCTGGTCTCATTACTATAGCCTATTTGCCATAAAATCTGGGTAACAGTTTAAAATTTACATCAATTTCATGGCCTGTTCACTGATTTTTCATTTCCATCCATTGGTACAAGCACTTTAAAATGAATCTAAATTTTTTTTAAAATTAATTTATTTTAGAGCGAGAAAGAGAGCATGCAAGTGTGGGGGAGGAGGATAGGGGCAGAGGGAGAATCTTCAAGCAGACTCCCTACTTAGTGTGGAGCCCAACATGGGGCTTGATCCCAGGACTCTGAGATCATAACCTGAGGCAAAATCAAGAGTTGGCCACTCGGGACACCTGGGTGGCTCAGTGGATTAAAGCCTCTGCCTTCGGCTCAGGTCATGTTCCCAGAGTCCTGGGATCGAGCCCCACATCAGGCTCTCTGCTTGGCAGGGAGCCTGCTTCCCTTCCTCTCTCTTTGCCTGCCTCTCTGCCTACTTGTGATCTCTGTCAAATAAATAAAATCTTAAAAAAAAAAAAAGAGTTGGCCACTCAACCAAGTGAGCCACCCAGGAGTCCCTGAAGCTAAAATTTCTACTCTTACCATAAGAAATAAATAATCCTGGCTACTGAAAAGTTTTTACCTTGAGTTGTGAGTTGTCCTTCTTGAGCCTGTACACAACGAAGCTCTTCAATGGTTTCCTTCAGAGAATCCCTTTCTGTTCTTAACCTCTGGAGGGACATTAAAAAGAAGGAAAGTTATAAGTTTTATAAATTTATTCATCAGTGGCCTCTGCCTTACCTAAGAGAATGATGAACATCAGGGAAAATGGGCATGTTTCACCTTTTGATCTTCCACAGAAAGATCATAATGTGTAAGACAATGTTATCCACAGTAAAATATAAGAAACAAAAGTGTCTACACTGCCTTAACATAAGTACATTACATAAATAACATTCCTTTCATTAGACATAAAAAAATCAAATAGGAAAGCCTTTAAATATTCATAAACCATTACAAAGTAAACATTTTTAAAAGATTCAAAATTTGCTGAACAAAAAAATATTGTATTCTCTGTATTAACTCTACAGAAAACAAAAACCTACACAAATTTTTAGAAAGTAATGAGGAGAACAATGTATAAGAAGCAACAGTAATAAAAAAGATAAAGATACACAAAAGAAATTAGTGTAACCAAAAATATTCTTTTAATCTTCTATTTTAGATTTATTTGTGAAACACAAATGTTAATCTTCTATAATTTAAAAACAAACAGGATCTCTAATTAAATAATTTATAAATAGAAGGAATCAAATATCATTATCTTAATTTTAGCAGTGCTCAAAGCCAAAATGCCTTATACTCACATCCTTTTCTTTTTGAAGACTGTCAACTTTTTCTTTTAGCCGCTTATATTCAAAATCTAATTTATCTGCTTTCTTCGATTCTTCAGATAATCTATTTTGTAGTTCTACTACCTGATTCAGAAAGGTACCATTAATTTGTATAATTTGAAACATTAAAAATTTTCACTGTTTTCTTTTGCAGAACTATGAAAACTCCCTGCCCCATATATACTAAAAAAAAAAAAAAAAAAAATGTGTATGACATAGCAGCCTATCCCAACAAGAGATCTAGTAGAAAACACCTGTCCAGGCATTATGGGTTCTAAAACCAGATCATCCAGAGTAGTAATGTACAAAATCATGAAAGAACCTATAGAACAGGCTTCCATTTCCTATTATACAAGTAACAAAGGAATCTGAAACTCTTTGAGCACAAAGCCAAAGAAACATGAAGGGAAAACATTCCAACTGCACAGCTAAGCTTACAAGAAAGTAAGGGAAACCTTCGGGGGCAAAAACTGCAGTGAGAAGTTTGTGTGGAAGCTATGCAGTATCATGAGGCACCTACCAACTGTTAATACCAGGAATCTAGAACTCCGAATTTAAAAGAAGATGTTGTTAAACCACCTTGTGCTTTAAAAGGTGCTGAGTCAGTAAACAGGTTGGTTAGGGAAAAAATCCATTAGCTGGGAAAACAGTTAAGGAAGATTGCCTGTATTACAGTGAGTGCTCTGGGTTTAATGAAGTATAACTTGAAATTCTGATTCTAACTATGGCCTACTAATAGGTAGATTTGTTTTCGTTTTTATCACATGCTTTATCTTGCAAATCTTAACTCAAGCAATTAATTTAGTCTTGGTTGGTAGTGCTGTGAAATACATGGCCTAAACAAAGCAAACACAGCATCAACCAAACCCCCAAGTATTCCTGAAGAGAAAGATGAGCCAAATGAAAGAGCGAAGGCCATAAAGAAGCGACCATAACTACCAGGTAGGAAAACATTAACAGTAGTAACAATAAAGTAGTAGAATAAGACCTATAAAGATTTGATTGGAATTATCAGTTATAAAATACAAAGATTAATACATAAAGAGAATAGAGACACAAATCTAAATTATGAAAGGAAGATGATCGGGCAGGTTTGAAAGAACACTCCGAGAACCTGTGGAAAGAAAAATACTATCATTGAAAAAATACATTAAGCCACAGATCAAAATAGGTAGAGAGAATTCATATATTATAGAATTGTATTGCAATATTTCAAGTTATTGACTCCTTATTTGTTTTGTAATTCATTGTTAATACTATCTGTAATGTACTTCATTAGTTCTAAAATAGGCTCAGGCTTTTTTTCCTTTATTTATTTATTTGATGGGGGTGGTATAGACAGAGCACACGGAGGAAGAAGAAGAGGGAGAAGCAGGACCTGGAGATCATGACTGGAGCTGAAGGCAGATGATGCTTAACCAACTGAGCCACTCAGGCGCTCCTGTTCAGGCATTCTTTTCTTCAAATGTCTTTCTATAACTCTTGCTGTTCTCTCTTCTGAAACCCTAATTAAATCATCTCATTTTAATTTAATATGTTTAAATTTCACATATAGTTTTCCTGGGGTACATTTATTTGGGGTAATTTCTCAGGCCATGTTCAAGTTCACTAATTCTTTCAACTTTATTGTGTGTTGAAAAGTTTATAATAAAATGTTGGAAAGTAATGTAGCCAGCAAAAAAATTTGCCAGTCATTCATGGTGTACAGAGCTGTTCTACTAAAACTTCTTTGACTCATTTTAAGCTAGTATATAGTTTTGATACCAAAATCAGATCAGGAAAGTATGAGATAGAGAACTTCAAGTGAATCATAGAGGAAAAAGATTCTATGTAAAATGAACAAAGCAAAACTAACAATGTGAAAACAACAAATTCTCAGTGACTCTATGAAGTTTAACTCAGGAATACAAGGATGGTTTAAGCATCAACAATATATTAATATAATTAATCACATTAACAGAAAGGAGTAGTAGTACAGGTATCTCTCTAGGATGTAGGAAAAGGAGCTGATTAAATTCAGCCTCCATTTAAGATAAACAACCGGAGTTCAACGTGCTAATAATATGCTGGTAAAACATTTAAAGCATTCTGTATAAAATCAACAAGAAATGGTTGTCTACTTTGATTACTTCTACTCAGAGCTGTATTACAAGTCAAATGTTCTGATTAAAAAGAAAAAGGGTATGGAGTAGAAAGAAACAAACAAAACTGCTTTAATTTGTCTATGACTTCTGATGAGAGACCCTACAGACATTATTAGAATATGAGAATCTGGCATGGTTATAAAATGTACATAAAAATCAATTTCAATCATTTAAATGAGCGACAAACTAAAAATGATCTATTATTTTGCTAACTGCAGTTATAAAAATCAACAAAACATGTAAGTGACATTTAGAAAAAACATATAAAAACTTAACTGAAAGACACTGAAGACCTAAATAAATGGAAAGATGTATCCACCAACAGGAACATTCATTGTCGTAAAGATGTCAATTCTCCCCAAATTAATCAACAGCATCAAGGTAATTCCAATTCCCAAAAGTTTTGGGTATAAAGGGAAGAAAAAGGTCTAATGGACAGTTTTAAAAAAGAACAAGGTGTGTGTGTTATCTGTGTTATCAAATATCAAATTACTAAAAAACTATAGATAATAATAAGTGGGATATTGGTGTAAGACTAGACAAATAAACCAGTGAAACAGAAGAGAGTGCCAAGAAACAAACTTACATTTAAGATGGAAAATTTAGGTACCTGTAAGATAGAATTGCAGGTCCTCGTGGAAGAAACTATTAAATAAATGGCACTAGGTTGAATGGTTGCCTACACAGATAATAAAGTTTCACCTGGATCTTTAACCTAGCATCCTACACAAGAACTAATTCCATGTGGATAAGAGACCTAACTGTGCAAAACAAACTTTAAATCTTTGTTAAGAAAATAAAAGGTTGGCTTACACTCTTATGTAGGAAATGATTTAAGACATAAAAGGTACAGATCATAAAAGATATTTAAAGTTCATTATCTTAGAATTAATCTCAAAAAAAAAAAAAAAGAGACAGGTTACAGATTGGCAGGAAATAAACGCAGTAAATGTAACCGACGAAAGTTAATAGTAAGAACATATAAAGACCTTACAGAAATCAGTAAGAAAAAATAATATGGTTTAAAAATGAATAAAAGATTTAAAGTGGGCCATTCACAAAAGAACTGTGATCAGTAAATATATTTGTAATTGGGGTAATGCAAAGTATAATCATGAGGAGACACTATTTCATATTCATCCAATTGGCAAAATTTCAAGTATGACAATAGTATGTGTTGGTGATGATGCAGAACAAGAGGAATTCATAAAACTTCTGTTTAGTAATACAGTCACTTTGAAGAACAATTTAGCAATATCTAATTAAATGAAGATACTCTAAGGAAGAGGTTCCATATAGCTGTAAAACTTTCACACATGTATAGAAGAGTACATGTTCTCATTGTATGTATAGTGGCACTTATAATTAAAAAAAAAAAAAAAAAAGTTAAAACATCCTGTATGTCCTTCAATGGGAAAATGGGTAAACTGTGGTATAGTGACTCCAAAGAATAGCATATAGTGGTACAAATGAATAAAGCTATCTTTATACCTATCAACATAAACAAATTTCCCAAATACACTGAGCAAAGTAAATCACAGAAGAGCCCTTTTATTATATCATTTATATAGTTCTGAACCATGTCAAAAGTGTTATACATTATATATATGAACTAATATATATGCACCAAATGAATAAAGAGATGCATGGAATGAAAACTACAAAACAGTACAGTGGTTACTATAATGGGGAGGGGAAGAGTCTGTTTTATTCTTTAAGCATAGACACCTGTATTATTCTTTTACTTCTGTGTATTTTGTATTACATAATAATTTAAAAATAAAAAACAACAGAAGGATCTGCTATGGACACTAGTCAATAACCACTGGATAAGAATTAAGTTTCAATGTTAACTACATTGGAATTAAAATTTAAAACTGAGTTAAGAAAAAACAACAAAAAAACCCTAAGTTTCATAGGTAAAATACAATACCTTGAAAACAAAAGTAAGTGGATTTTTGGTAAGCCACAATGTTATAATGGAGAACGTGCCTGAAAACATCATCAAGAAACTTTGTTACTATTCTTTTTACCTGTCTCTTATATGTCTCAAGTTGACTTCGAGCTGCATTGGCTTTTCTTAACTCTTCCTCTAGACTGACAGTGTTCTGCATATACATAGTATTCTTTTCTTCTAAGAGTTTAACCTGACGCCTCAAATCACCAAGATCTTCTAGCTTCTTTTTATATGATTCCACTTGGCCTTCTAGTTTAGACACTTTATCAGAAGAATGTCTAGAATGAGATGGGAAATCAGAAATCAGAAACATATCCAGAGCTGTAAAGCTGTTTTAATAGTGCTAACCCAAGAGGGACTGCCAGAAAAGAACACATGCTAATGAAATTATAAGACCCAAGGTGATTCCAGATTAATGTTTTGTTCAGGCTAAAAACAACGACTAAAATTACAGCAAAATGTGTAATGGAGAATGTTATGTAATTTAAGGAAAGCAAGTAGTGCTGGTGGTGTGTGTGTGGGAGGGGTAATGAGCAGTCACATGTAGCTCAAAAGCAAAATAAACTGTGCAGGGTCCAAATGATCTGGCAATTAGAATGTTATTAATATCCACAGGAACAGCTCTTTTCATGGAGTAGTGGGGGCAGGAGGTGGCAAATTTTAGGGAGTTAAGGAGACAATGTAGATTTCACCTTGTGTGATCTAGAATTTGTTTTGGAGGGAAGCAGAGAGTAGTAAGTCTTTCTGTCTAAGAGGAAAGAGACCTAAGGTGCTCTGCTAAGGTGGGAGATCCAGATGCTAAGAGAAATGATGACTGATGTACACAGTCCTTGTGTAAGCAAGAAGTGTTGAGATCCAGAGCACTTAAAAAGGAATTAGTACTAGACGTGAGAAAGAATAACAAGTCTACATTCTAAAAGCAAAAATGAAAAGACAGGTGGGAATGCAGGGCAGTTAGCTGCAGGAACTACAGGACATAGAGAGTCCCACAGTTCATGGCCCCTTTCCTTGATGCAGTAGGAGACAATGTCATCCACTGACACTACGGCATGGAGAAGTGTGGGGGGTGGGCATCCAGGTGAGAAGTTATGGAAATATGTACTAGCTATGAGAGGAATGGGAGACAGAACTATCTATGATGAGCAGCAGAATGGTGGACCACAGGTAAGAACCCAATGAAGAGTAAAGATCATGAATTTATAGCAGGACAGAACTATAGCACTATGTGATTTTCTCTATTCCTTCTCAGTATTCAAAGAGCAAAAGTTAAAATGGCTGGAATGATCCAATAGAGGATAGATTATACAAGTGGAATGGTCAGAAAATGAGGTGGCAGGGAGTGAAGGCGCTTAGTGAGGAACAGGCAAAGTGCAGATAAAATGGTCTAGCAAGGAAATGACTCCTCGTGGGTGTGACAGCATCCAAGGAAGAGGAAGACTGTGACCAGAGGACTTGAAATTAAAGAAAAGGAGTCGTAATAAGAAAAGCTCCAGAGCTACGCAAGTATGAAGCGATGGTTGGAGGTTAATTTCTTTTTAACATTTATATAGCACGTACTTGCTAGATACCGTCCCAGCTGTTTAGAAATATCAACTCCGTTCTGCATATCAATCTGAGGTGGGTATGTACATCACTTCCATTTTACAGATGAGAAAAGGGTTACATAGAGATTAAATAAATGGTAGCATTGGAATCTGAACTCAGGTAGTCCAGTAGGGTTAAGTTCTCTTAAACACCATGCTGTGTTCAGAGATCCTAGAGTTCGTCACATCATTGGTAGAGGTGTTCTGGGTGATGACAGGCCTGAGACTGTAACAAGATGGGAAGACTGTTTACCTAAGAACATCTATTTCATCTTTTAGAGACTGAGCTTCATCTGCCAAAGTGGTCAGTTCATCATTCTGCTGCCGAAGTTCAGAGATTTCCTTTTCTAACTCTTCACAGCGTATACGATAATCATCTTTGGCTGCTTCTAGTCTGTAACCAAAACAAAACAGACCAAGAAAGTACTATTTATTGTCTAGCAATTCTCCTTTGAACGATAAAAGGAAATAAAAACACGAGAATAAACTCTTGAATCTTCTGTGACCATAAACTCTCTAAGTTTTAACCGTCCTGAAAACAGATTCCACTGGTCCAAGGCTTGTGGAAACTTACAACTCATCACCACTCCTTTATTCAAAAAATTGAAGGTCAAGAAATATTTTTCAAAAGACTGCACATGTAATTCATTTAAAGATTTTTTTACTATGAAATTAACATATGTTTCTTGTTGAAAGTTTACAAAATATAGAAAAGCAAAGAAGATAAAAATCATGTATTGATCTAAATAGATCATACTGTTAATATTTTTGAGTGCATCCTCCAGGCCGGTTGCTATTCATAGCTCTTTTCCCTCTAAATATGGATAATACTATTCTTACTTCTTACTTTATTTTGCTTAACATAAAGCCTTCCTTTTGATTTACAAGACTGTCATGTCACAAATATTTTTGATTATTTACTTTCAATTTAATTTATATAATCCTTAATGTTAACAGAAATTTATATAATCCTTAATGTTAACAGAAACACGTAAGTTTTATGTAATTCTATTGATTAATTTTATACTTTATGGTTTCCACTTTAAGTGTATGATTAAAGATTTTTTCCTTTATTCTATATTTTCCATTAGGATTTACATACTTTCATTTTTAACACTGAAATTCTCATCTCCCCTTGAATTCATTATATTATATGATATAATGTAGAAATCTAACTTTTCCTGCCAAAATATCTACCCATGACCCCAAAATCATTTAACAAATAATTTAACCTTTACCTATTGATTTAAAAAAATGCTGCCTTGATTACACATTTTTATATACACTTGGGTTGGTTTCTGGATCTTTGCTTGTATTACTAATTTGTCTGTATTTTGCTGCACCAGTACCAAGCTTTTAAAATTAGTAGAGAAATAAACATTTCAACATTGGACATGGAAAGTACTCCTTTATTATACTTTGTGTGTAAATGTTCTGGGAACCTCTTGGTCATCAATACATCCAGGTGAAAAAAAAATTTAAATTGGAATCGAGTTCAAATTAATAATTTAAAAGAAAACAGCATTCTTACAATCTTTCATTAAAAACATGTAAACAAACAAGACATGTTAACATGTTATCTCTCTCCATATATTTAAGTAATTTCTATGTATAACAGAAGTTTCCATCATATAAGTCCTTCATATTTCTTTTGAATTTATTCTTTGAATACATTTGTATTTATAAATGCCAAATTTTTCCTGATGACAGCCAGTTATTGATAGAAAACCTTATGACCTATACAAATGTCTTATAGTTACCCTCTCCCATTAACTGTTTACTGGTTCTGAGAACTTTTCAGTTGATTCACTTAACATTTTCTAGGTGGATGAGCCCATTACTTTTAATGATTTTAATGATTACATTTAATGATCATTTGTTTTTGGTCTTTCCAAATTTTTTTTAAATTATTTTTTAAAAAAGATTTTTATTTATTTATTTGACAGAGAGAGATCACAAGTAGGCAGAGAGGCAGGCAGAGAGAGAGGAAGGGAAGCAGGCTCCCCGCTGAGCAGAGAGCCCGATGTGGGACTTGATCCCAGGACCCTGAGATCATGACCTGAGCCGAAGGCAGCGGCCCAACCCACTGAACCACCCAGGCGCCCGGACTTTCCAAAATTTTTATGTCATTTCTGTTTCATTTTCTAGAAAAGTAATAACTAAAATTATATGTGTCAGGCAATATTCTCAGCACTTTACATGTGTTAACTCACTTAATACTAAAAATTTCTACAAGGTAGGTAATTATTTTTTATTTTTATTTTTTAAAGATTTTATTTATTTATTTGACAGATAGAGATCACAAGTAGGCAGAGAGGCAGGCAGAGAGAGACAAGAGATGAGGAAGCAGGCTCCCTGCTGAGCCGAGAGGCCGATGCGGGGCTCGATCCCAGGACCCTGGGATCATGACCTGAGCCGAAGGAAGAGGCTTTAACCCACTGAGCCACCCAGATGCCCCCAAGGTAGGTAATTATTAAGACCATTTTATAGTGGATGAAATGGAGGCATGCCCAAGATTATAGAAATACTAAGTGGCAAAGCCAGGATTTATAGAATGTCTAAGAAAAATTCAAATATTAGATTAATACTCTTCCTCATCTTGTTCTTAACTTAACTGAGAATTTCATACACCAAGCTTATTTTATACTATTCTTTGTCCTTTAACTTATGGATTGAAGGAGCTAAAATAATAAATTTAATAGTCATTGTAATAGACTTAATATTTGACAGGTTAACACTTCTGGGATAAAGTTTATTTTAATATAGTACTGTATTGAATTTGCTATTGTTTTAGTTAGGATTATTTAAAAAAATTCATAAATGAGATGTCAGTACTCCTTTTTTTTGATGTTAGGATTTTTCTTTTCTTAAAATTATTTTTGCTGATGCTGATGTAAGGGAGGGAAAACTGGAAGCCAAAGCTTATGTGCCAGCTGTTACCACTGTCTGGAAAACCCTCCCCAACTCTTTATTTTTAAGTAACTGAAATCTATGACAATTGGAAAGGCAGATCAATGAAAATCTACATATCCTTTGCCAGATTCACCTACTATTAACATTTTGTTTCACGTACTTTCTCTCATTTGCTTAGAAAACAAATGCACATACATTTTTTAGAGAACTATTCAAAAGGAAGCTGCAGAGGTCATGACCCTTCACTCCTAATAAAGAAGGACAATCTTTCATACATCATCATAATACCATCTTTGTATCTAAGACAACTAATGTTAATTTAATAATATTATCTAATAGGTAGTCCATATTTAAATTTCACTAACTGCGGTAAAAATGTCTTATAGTTCCCTCTCCCCACCCTAATCCAGGATCCAATGATAATTTTCAGATTATCTTTAACAGTATTATCCCTTTGTCTTTCTCTTCTTTTGTTTTTTATAACTGACTTTTTCAAGTAGTCTTAGCCATCTTTAAGGATATTCCTTATTTGGATTATTTCTTTGTGATTACATTCAGGTTAAATATTTGGCACAAATACTACATAGCACTGGGTACAATGTGGGTGGTGCTAAGTTTGATGATTTGATTAAAATGGTAACTGCCAGATCTCACCAATTAAAAGGTATATTGTCCCTTTTGTAATTAAAAATAAACTATGAGACTACGGGAAGCCTGGGTGGCTCAGTGGGTTAAGCCGCTGCCTTCGGCTCAGGTCATGATCCCAGAGTCCTGGGATCGAGACCCGCATCGGGCTCTCTGCTCAGCAGGGAACCTGCTTCCTCCTCTCTCTCTCTCTGCTTACCTGTGATCTCTATCTGTCAAAAAAATAAATAAAAAAATTAAAAAAAAATTAATACATACTGAGATATACAAATATGTAGTACTGATACGGTATCTGAATTAAGTGCTTCAAAATATAAATTTCAGTATGTACTGCAATGATAAAAGCTTTAGACGCTATTTCCTTTACAATGAAGGACAGGATATTTCTAAATACCACTTCCCCAAACCATACTTTAAAAACCTAGCCACAATTTAGAAACAAAAGTGTGGGAAAAAAAAGAAACAAAAAGGTACAGTCATACTTAAATTTTACTATTTTCTGATTCTGTCTTAGAAAGTCAAGATGCAGGGCACCTGGGTGACTCAGTCGGTTAAGTGTCTGCCTTCAGCTCAGGTCACAATCCCAGGGTGCTGGGATCGAGTCCAGCGTTGGGCTCCCTGCTCAGTGGGGAGTCTGCTTCTCCCTCTGCCCCTTTCCCCAGCTTGTGCACGTGCGCGCTCTCTCTCTCTCTCTCTCAAAAATAAATAAAAATAAAATCTTAAAAAAAAAAAAAAGTCAAGATACAGATGAAGGGTACTCAAAACTTTTTGGCTTCCTTTGCATTCTTAAAATTATAGAAATTGCAAAGAACTTTTGTTTATATAAGTTTTACCTATTGATGTTTATCATATTGAAAAATTAAAAAAACATCTAAAAACATTGAAAATATCAGTAATATATCCACTATATTATTATAGACAACACAGTTTATGAAAAATAACTATATTATAAATCAAAAGGTGAGAAGAGTGGTAATATTTTATACTTTTATGATTCAAATAATCCAGTTTAACAGAAGATGGCTGGAAAAAAAAAGACGACAGCTGGATTGTCAGAGCTATTTCTATATTCATCTATAGTGATGACTTTCTGGCTGAACTATATGAAGGAAATCCACCATCGCACAGATATGTAGTTAGAAAAGAGAGGTCTGGAAGACTCTCTCAATCGGTCTCAGGGAACCTGAAGAGGTCCTTAGACCAAATCTTGAATTGGTGATGTAGATCATAGGGGGTGGACTATTTCTGAAGTTTTAGAGAAGACTTAAGAATCATTTTTATTCTTTTCCTGGGAATACAAAATATTCTATTTCTTACTGCTAAGTCCTTCAATTTTGTGGTTCTGTTTTGTCTGGCAGCACACCAAATTTTTCCTTTTCTTCTTTTCCCTTTCACCATCCAACTGCCAAACGGTCATACTTCCTTCCTTTTGCCCTTTTCCTCTCCAAGATGTGTTTAGAAGACTGTCCCTTTAAATCAGGCTGCCTTTTAAATAAGTCTGACTCTATAAATCAGGCACCTGGCATTTATATTGTGTCTCTTTAAAACAAGTGTCTGCAAAGGGCACCAATCTCTTTGAATTCAGTGCCTCTATGTTTTTATGGAGTCTGGTCCTTTAAGATGATATGCTTAATTATGGTATTTTCCCCCTGCAGTTTCTAATCCAATCTTTTTTTATTTTAAGAGTAGTTCAGTGAATTTAATCTTCTAATCTCTCCAACTCACCCTCAGGCCCCTTCACTAGTGTTTTTCTCTCTTCCTCTAATTTTTTTGTCAGTCTGCCTTTACTTGCCTCAAAGCACCGAGTAGGATGGGGTGGGACAGTGTGTGGGATGTATGGCTCATGTGTGTTTTCTTCAGTTATATTTCAGTTGAGGCATTCTGTATTCAGGTAATAATGAGCATGTAGTTTTTTTTTTTTTTTTTTAAGATTTATTTATTTATTTGAGGCAGGGAGTTGGGGGCAGAGGGAAAGGGAGAGAGGGAATCCCAAGCAGGCTCTATGCCCAGTGCAGCGCTTAACATGGGGCTCGATCTCACGACCCTGAGATCATGACTTGAGCTGGAACCAAGAACTGGACACTAAACCGACTGTGCCACCCTGGTGCCCCCAAGGGTGTAGCTTTGATAGAATTTTTCCTAGATGTGAAGTTATTGTGTGTCATGTGGTAAGATTTGGGGGAAGTTGTTTATTTCACATCCTCCTTGGTCTGCAGCTATCCGAAAGCCCTAACACTACATTTTTTAACATTAAAAGATAGTTAACCAAATCTTAAAAATTAGACTTTAGTGAGGTCTTTTACCTGAATGTTTCTTCCTGGAGTTGTTCCAGCTGAGTTTGGAGCTGCAGATGCCTTCTTCCTGCAGGACTGTTAGGATCTTCTATAGAATCAGATTGATTAAGTCTTTCCATTAATACCTGATTCTCTGCCAAGAGACTACTTTTCTCCTCTTGCAATGCTGCAACCTGTTAGCATATAGGAAGACAGCAATTATTTCTTCTAATTACACTATGATCGGCATAATCACTTGTGAATTACCATTAGAAAGCCTGTTTTATTTATTTAATTTTTTTAAAAAAGATTTTATTTATTTATTTGACAGACAGAGATCACAGGTAGGCAGAGAAGCAGGCAGATAGAGAGGAAGGGAAGCAGGCCCCATGCCGAGCAGACAGCCCGATGCGGGACTCAATCCCAGGACACTGAGATCATGACCCGAGCCGAAGGCAGCGGCTTAACCCACTGAGCCACCCAGGCGCCCTAGAAAGCTGTTTTAATTAACTTTCCCTTACAACTGTAACATTACTTTGGAATATTGCACAGGAAGAGCAATACTGTAAGAGTAAGCAAGAATTCAATCTTTATATCTGAAAAGGTAGTTCACGATATGTAAATGGCAACTAAGCACACAAAAGGATACTCATGATTAATCATTAAGGAATTGCAAATTAAAACCACAATGTTATACTCATACACTCCTACTGGAATGGCTCAAATAAAAAATATTGCTATACCAAGTGGTGAGAAGATGTAGAACTTTTTTGAAGTAGGCTCCACGTGGAGCCCAACATAGGGCTTGAACTCATGACCCTGAGATCATGCCCTGAGCTGGGATCAAGAGTCAGATGCTTAACGGACTGAGCCACCCAGGTGCCTCTGAAGATGTAGAACAAATGGAAATCTCATACATCTCTGGTGAGAATGTAAAATGTTTCAGGCACTTTGGAAAAACAGCTCTGCATTACCAAAAATAAAAAAATAAAAAAATAAAAAATTAAACATGCAACTACCACATGATCCAGTCAGTATTTACTAACTCAGGAGAAATAAAAGCACGGGGCCCATACAAAGACTTATAAAGAATGTTTAAAGAACGTTAACAGCAGTTTTGCTTGTGATAGAGAAAAACGAGAAATAATACAAATGTTCATAAACAGATGAATGGAAAAGTTCTAATATATTCATAATAGAACACTATTTGGCAATTAAAAAGAATTAACTATTGATACTGTCAAAAATAATGAACTCAGATGAAAAGTTAGTATAAATAATGTATGATTCTTTTTATATGCAATTCTAGAAGATATGAACTAATCTACAGTGACAAGGTAGAGCTGGGGACTGGAGGGGGAATACAAAGTCATGAGAAACTTTTGAGGGTGACGGGTTCATTATATTAATTGTGGTAATGTTTTTACACATTCATACATAAATCAACATGCATGAAAATTGTACATTTTAAATATGAACAGTTTATGTGTTAATTACAGCTCAATAAAGCTGTAAGAACAAAAGCCACCTGCCATTTCTAATTCTTACTTGCCACCCCCCACTTTTCCCTGAACTTGTTCTGGTTGGGCTACTAGCCCTACCATTCCACACAACTGCTCATCAGGATCACCATGGACACTTCCACGTCACTGCAAACAATCAACATATGCCACAACCCATTACATTCTCTTCCCTGAAACAGTTTCTTCACTTGGCTGCCAGGACACCTTACTCTTGGGCTTTCTGGACCCAATCTACCCGGCTTCACTTTCTCCATAGTTAATTACTCTCAATTTCTCTGCCATTAGAGTTCCCTACAACTTTCTTCTCTACATGCAGTAATGGCTTCCAGTTTCATGGCTATAAACATCATCTATTCAGTGACAACTCACACATTTCTATTTCTCAACTGGAACCCTAAACTGGGTATCATTTCCATGTGCATGTCTAAAAGGCATCTCAAACTTAAATTGTCCAATTAATTATTCCTCATTCCCCAGGTCTTCCAGTTTCTCCCATTTCGGTGAAAAGTTAACTCTACCCTTCCAGTTGCTCAGTCATAAGCCTTAACATCTTTAATCTCATATCCACAACCAATCTGTCAGCAAATACCACTTTTCACACACATTTTTACCACTTACCAGCCAGAATTCCGATCTAATCCAACATAATTTTTTTTTTGCCTGGATTGCAATGACTGCAATGACTTCTTAGTTAGTCTAGTAAATTTGGCCCTTGCCTCCTTTTAGTCTGTTCTCCATACAGCAGCCCCATAGTCCATCAAAACAAAATGCAGACCACATAACTACTTTGCTCAAATGTTCTACTGGATTCCCATTTACTCAAAGTTAAAATCATTATAAAGGCTTATAAGGCCTCTCCAGATTGATTTCCACTTCACATACTCTCTTCTATGGGTACTTAGTAATGTTTGTTGAATAAATGAAGCTAAAATGCCAGCTCTATAATTTGTCAGATTTCCATAAATGCATGGGTCTTTTCTCAGAAGGCAGCAGTGGCTCCACCCCGTGCCACTGGCCCATTTCATTTCTGCTCTTTAATCCTTTTTTCAAAAAAGAGGTATGCCTATATAATTAGCAGAAGTCTTTTTCACACACACAGAAAAAGGAGACCACAGGCATACCTCATTTTACTGCACATCTCAGTACTGCAATTTTTACAAACTGAAGGTTTGTGACAACCAAGTCTACAGGCACCATTTTTCCAATAGCATTTGTTCACTTCCTGTTTCTGTTACATTCTGATAATTCTTGCAATGTTTTAAACTCAAACCATCCCCATATAAGATGGTGAATTTAACTGATAACTTTGGGAGTATGTTCTCACTGCTTCACCAACCAGCTGTTCTTTCCCCACTGGCCTCTCTATAACCTGAGATACAATAATACTGAAATTAGGCCAATTAATAATCCTACAATGCACTGTTAAGTATTCAAGTAAAAAGTCATACATCTCTCATTTTAAATCAAAAGCTAGAAATGATTAAGCTTAGTGAGGAAGGCATGTTGAAAGCTGAGACAGGCTGAAAGCTAAGATAGCTGAAAGCTGAGACAGGCTCTTTGTATCAGTTTAGCCAACTTATGAATGCAAAGGAAAAGTTCTTGAAGGAAATGAAAAGTCTAAAGCTATTCCAGTGAACGTGCAAATGATAAAGACACACAGCCTTACTGCTGACACAGATAAAGTCTTAGTGGTCTGGATAGAGATCAAACCAGACACAACATTCCCTTCAGCAGTCCAAACCCACGATAACTCTGAGATATGCTTGTAACTGAAAAATAATACACAAACATGATTTAAGAAAAAAAAAATCAGACAAGAAAAAGGGGCTTAATAGTCAGTTTTCTGTTGAGTTTTTCTACTTCCAAGAGACAACTAATTTTAACTATTCCAAACTTTACTGTTTTTGGCTGTTATTTTATATCTCTAAATGTTTTACACCACAATTTCTTATACATTATCTAGTGACTCCTTTGACAGTTTAAACTATAGTTACTTGTGTCATCCTTCCTTTCCACAAATATAATAATATCACTATTCTTGTTTCCCTCACTGGTCATCTCTGCAACCTTTTTTTTTTTTAGATTTTATTTATTTGACACAAAGAGATCACAAGTAGGCTGAGAGGCAGGCAGAGAGAAAAGAGGAAGCAGCCTCCTTCCCTAACAGAGAGTCTGATGCGGGACTCGATCCCAGGACCTCGAGATCACGACCTGAGCTGAAGGCAGAGGCTTAACCCACTGAGTCACCTAGGCACCCCTCATCTCTGCAATCTTTTTTTTTTTTTAAAGATTTTATTTATTTGTCAGAGATAGAGGGAGAGAGAGCGAGCACAGGCAGACAGAGAGGCAGGCAGAGGCAGAGGGAGAAGCAGGCTCCCTGCCGAGCAAGGAGCCCGATGTGGGACTCGATCCCAGGACGCTGGGATCATGACCTGAGCCGAAGGCAGCTGCCCAACCAACTGAGCCACCCAGGCGTCCCTCATCTCTGCAATCTTAAACAAGTACTTACTCTTTTCACTCAATCCCCTACCCATTCATTCACTCACTCACATGTTCACTGTGTGCCTATTGTATGCAGCAGGGACTACATGATCACGGAAGGCCTTCCCAGGAGGCCTAATTCATCCTGGGTACATCTCAGTGTCCAGTAAGTATTTTATGACAAATAAGTTCAGTGATTTTGAGCTGAGACTGGATGTCCAGAGGGAACCAGCCATGTAATGGGTGTTGTGCCAACAGAAGTGGTTCCTGACTCCCTTTTGGCAAGAACATTAGTGACCCTATCTTTCCTTCATGTCTCCTGTCCTTGTCTACTGCTGTCACTTTGCTTTTACTTTGGCAATAACATTTCTCTATAGGACAATTCTAAATGTTGAAATGGGTTTATATTATTACTTTAGAGATCACATTATCAAGTGGGTCACTACTGTTTTCTGCAGAGCTAAGTGTATCATAGGGCTGTAGTTTGCCAAAGTTTATCAAAGATAATGTTTATATTCTAGTCATAAAAACCATCATCTCTTATTTATTATTATTATTAATCTTAGCATTTGTGTAAAGTTTTAAAATTTTGGAAAAGCAATTAATGGGACTTACACTTGACTAGATAAATATCATTTACTGTATGACCCAGCAAGTGTGCTCTGATTATACTTCTTCCTATGTGCATCCAAAGCGATGACCAACACCTCTGCCTTTCAACGTAAAATTCTTCTATTATAAAATATTATGAACTCTGTGTAGTCATAACCCAGCTTTAACAAGTATCAAAACATGGCCAAGTGGGCGCCTGGGTGGCTCAGTGGGTTAAGCCGCTGCCTTTGGCTCAGGTCATAATCTCAGAGTCCTGGGATGAAACCCCACATTGGGCTCTCTGCTCAGCAGGGAGCCTGCTTCCTCCTATCTCTCTGCCTGCCTCTGATCTCTGTCAAGTAAATAAATAAAATCTTAAAAAAAAAAAATATATATACACACACACACACAAAACATGGCCAATTATGTATTTGTACCTTTTTGTCCATGCCCTGATCTCTCTAATTTTGAGGTAAATCATAAATAATTTTTTACTCTTAATTGTGAGAGATTTCCTATACACTTTAACTATCCTGTTAAGTTTTTCACTTTAACAATTCTATTTTTAATTTACTTAAGTGTTTGTTTTCTGATTTTAGCATCATGTCCCAGATGGAATATCTTTACTAATTTCACTGAGAGTATTAAATAGATCTAAAAAGATTAATCTCTGCTACAATCCCAAATTTCTCTATTTCCTCTAGGACTATCTTCCTGTTTATCTTCCTCCTTTTCTCTTTTGTAATGCCGACTTTCCTTAATGAAGTAGTCAAAGCAAGGGTAACTGTTAGCTGTGCATTCATGAACTTCACATTAGGGCTTATCTACAAAAAGTTGGCCTTTCTGTGTATTATGAGTATCTACTATGGATACTGGCAAACACTACAAATGATCGCTTAAAAAAAAAAAATCTCCCCCACCCCTCCCTAAAGCTAGCACAGATAGCCCCCCTTTCTTTTCTTGTTATACCATTCATTCATTTATTCTAAATTTAATAAGGCTGCCGGAAGTAAAGAAAATTAATATATTTGATGAGTCTACTAACTTTAACCACAAATCTGTTTCCCCCCTTTTTTTTCCTTAATTAGGGTTGCATGGTAACCCAACAATACTGTATGGTAATACACAGCACGTTTGGTGTTGCTTATAGTGGTACATTTCAAACAGGTAACACACAGAAAACATCTCTTACCTGCATATCCAACTCATGGCACCTTTGAGCAATTTCTTCTTTTGCTGACAAAGCTTCATTTAGTTCCTCTGTAGTTTTCTTCAACTAGTTATAAACAAAAAGATGCAACAAACATTTCAATATGAATAGAAACAATTATTAGAACACTTTCCTCTCATTTCTTTCTGAGGGGCTGGGAAAAACTGAGAACTCTTGTGAAGAGTCAAAAACAGCCATTTCTAACTTTGAATATCTTCTAGTCGTTAAGTCTTGTCTTTTCTGTACTGAATCTGGTTCTTTCCGCTTATCAAGTTTTCTTACACAAGTTTTCTTCCTGTCTGGGCTACATGATTCTTGGTAATGTTAATTCTGTAATAACTGAAAAATTTTCCCTTAATAAAATATGTATGTGCTAGAGGATGGGGGTTTCAATTGTTGAAATATATAGCCAGAGGTATTTCAACACAAAATCTTCAAGCATATTATACCTTTATGTTAATTTGTATAACAAAGTTTTAAAAAATATTTTTATTATTCTGATTCTCAACACAAACTAAACATTTCTGAGTTGTGTCCCATAAACCCTAGGTTAGCAAAGCAAGAACAAATTAATTAAAATTGACTGATTTTAAAAAAGTGATTAAAAATTATATTAGCTTTTCCATTCATGTGACCACACCTGTGTAACATAGATTAAAAAAAAAAACCATAAAAGGCAACAACTTTAAAATCTAACATCACAAAGAGAAGCAAATTATAACTCGAGTTAAAATTATATCATGATTGATATATTTGATAAATTTGATATAAAATTATATCATGACCATGGGATAAAGCCTTTGCCTTCAGCTCAGGTCATGGTCCCAGGATCCGTGGAATCAAGCCCCGCACTGGGCTCTCTGCTCAGCGGGGAGCCTGCTTCCTCCTCTCTCTCTGCCTGCTTCTCTGCCTACTTGTGATCTTCAAATAAATAAATAAAATCTTAAAAAAATAATTGTATCATGACCAAAGATTTTCCTACAAAACATTTAGAAACCAATGGGAAGAAATGAGAGAAGATCACACTAAGATTTCTGTTTACATTGGAAAAGATGTCCCAGGACAGATGGAATACAGAAACTGACAATGTAAGTTGCAGTGTTTTATTGCAAAGCAGTAATTAAAATTACAAAATAACTTTTTGGCTAAAATTGCAAGAATATACTGCAGACAGAGTTCCTTTAAGAATACAGTAGGTTCCTTGGTGCATTTAAATATCTACTGACTATTCCCTCACAAAGATGGAAGGGTGTAGGAGACATCTGCCATGGAAGACTCATGTGAAATAAAAGGTATTTTGTATAATAAGTAAATCATAAGATTAAAACGCATGCCACTTGCCAAGAATGAATCTATTGTGCTCAATGTGGCATAAAGATATCACCAATGGGAAGAAAAAAATCATGACTAGAAAACATGAATTACCATGACTTAAATTTATTTTAAAGTGGATCATACAATATTTTAATTGTAAATTATAAATTTAATTACAAATGCATAATATCCACTAGTAAAACAGCTTAAGTCTTGAACTTAAGGAAAAAACAATAGTTAAATCAACATATTCTATAAGCAAATTCAACTGAAACATTCTTTTCATTAGTATCTAAATTTATTCTTTTCAATCGCTACATGGATAAAACAATGCAAAATTAGATACCTGGCGATCAAGGTCAACATAGGCATCGTTTCCAGCAGAGACAGGTGATTCCTTACTCATCAGCTGAAATTAAAATTTAAATGATTGTAACTATGAGGCAAAAATGACATCATATAAAATACACTTAGACAACAACATGAACACCAGGGCCACCAAGGATTATAAAAATTAAAATCAAGACGCAAATGTAAGAGGAACATTTTCCTATAGATTTTCAGTCTAAAATCTTTTTTATCCCAGGATAATGCCTCCATTTAAAATTATAGGTCTAAATTTTGGTGCTCATTTCACTGTAAGGGCAGTCATAAGAATTAAGACAAATCTTTAGGTTAAAAAAGCGGCTGAGTATTTAAAAACTGACTTCTCAGTAAAAAAACAGCAACACTGATGTAACTCTATCTAAAATATAAATATGGGCAATATCAGTATTAGCCAAAATGGCTGATGTTTATCTCACTCACACACACACACACACACACACACCCCTCTATTTCTTAGCCTCTCTCACCCTGGTGTTGCAGAGAGAGGAGCCATATAACATGTGAGGGTTTGGGGGTGAAGGGGATAAATTTCTGATTGTGACAAATGTCAGGGGCAGACTCAAATGGTCCCAATTTTCTACTCTTTCCTTCTTATGTTGAGGGACAAAAGAAAGGGGGACAATTAGAAATGTGGGGATGCACTGTTGAGAGAGATCTTGTAATATCAGCCTTCAGTAACACTCTTTGAGAGATCAGAAAATTGTTATGTTCAGCTGTACTTTTTTTCTCCTTATTAGTGGTTCTCAAACCATCTGTGTTGTCTGGAAACTCTTCAGAAATGCAAATTACTGGGTCCCAGACCAGGTCTACTGACTTAGAAACTGGGGAGGGAAGGGAAGCTGCTAGGGCTCAGCAACATATTTAATAAAGTCCTCTGAGTGACTCTAATACATACTGAAGTTTGAGAATCACTGCTCTATATTAATGGAATGAGAAGAGTTCAAAGTCCCTCAGCATAATTAGGAAAAATAAAATCTCAGGAAGAGTAAAAAACACGGGCTTCAGTGTTTATGCTTTCCTCATGACAGTATTAATCATAAGATTTTTGAGACTTCTTCCAACAAAAAATAGTCCCATTGTAAAGAATATACAATTCATAAAAATATAAAAAGGAAAATCATTATTCTACCATCCAGAACAATCACCTTTATAATTCTGAAATATTTAAGAAGCTACCATCCAAGGGTGTAGCACACATAGGTCAGGTGAGTAAGACAAGCATTATTAGAGTGTGATAACCAGCTGTGCCAGGCTCAGAGATGCCCTATCTAATCAGAGACCAGTAATAGAAGGACCAGAAGTGTTTCTTCGTCTTTTTCCTTTTCCCACTGTTATAGTTAAGTCCTCATCATAACACAGCAACAACTCTGAATAAAAACCCAAGTGTCCTACACTCTGAATTCAACCTTTTCTCAATCCTGGTCTCTCATTAAATTACGTTTAATTTATGTGCTCCTAAATCGGAGGTTTCCAAGCCCTATACCTCCCTCCTTTCTCCTGGGCTTCTAGTGAGACTCCATCATTCTGATATTCACTTTCTTTCTTACTCTGCTGAGACTTTATACTAAACATTATTGTTTTTGCCTGCTCACATTTACCCCTCCTTCTGTTAACAATATCATCTTATTTTTGGGAACTTCCCTCCCCTGCTTTAGGTTCCATGATTCACCATTTGTTTAACCAATTACCTTCTACTTTCTAGTTCAGATTTTTCAGTCTATTACGTTGATGACCTTTGTCAATATCTCAATTTTCTCATCTTCAAGTCTTTCTTCCTGGCAAAATCTCAGTATAATATTATTCTACCTACCTATCTCTTCTGGCCATACACCAGACTATTAAGTACTGAGAGTAAAAAAACAAACAAAAATTTAAATCAGAAAACACTATTAATACATAGTTTCTAATTTTCAACTGGGCCTTTAAAGTTGCTTCAAAAGTACAATTATGCTTCCACTGTCAGCAGTCTCTTTATTCCTTTTATAGATGATTCTAAACCTTTCTTACTTCTCAAATCTCTGCACTCTTCATCAGAAAACCTTGTCTCCGAATAAGAATGTCCCATGTCTTAATTTACAAAATTGGCAACGTTCATGACCACACTTTCCTTTTCAATTTTGTTTTAAGACAAGTGCTACTTTTCCCTTGAAAGCTAATCCCACGTGTGCTCCCTGGCCCAATCTCTTCTCAGCTTCTTTAGTAGGATGGCTATTATAAAAAAGGATGGGCAGAGGTGCCTAGGTGGCATAGTCAGTTCAGTGTCCGACTCTTGGTTCCTCAGCTCAGGCTGCTTTAGGGTCCTGGGGTCCTGGGATTGAGCCCTACGTCAGGCTCCACACTCAGGACAGAATCTGCCTGAGTTTCTCTCTCTCCCCCACCCTCTGCCCCTCCTGCTTGTGCAGGCTCTAAAATAAATGAACAGATCTTTAAAAAAAAAAAAAAAAAAAAAAAAAAAAGGAAAGGACATTCACAAGGTTGGAAAAAGGTGGAAAAAACAGAATCCCAGCACACTGCTGGTAGGAATGTAAAATGCTGCAGGATGTGTGGAAAACAAGTTGGTGCTTTCTCAAAAAAGTTAAACACATAATTACAATATGACCAAGAAACCCAATTTCAATATGTCCAGAAGAATTAAATTAATAGTGGATGTTTAAAAGAAAACCAAAACCCTTATATTAAATTCACAGCATTATTCACAATAGCCAAAAGGTAGGAACAACGCCAAATGTCCCTCAACTTAAGAATAAACAAAATGCTGCACATCCATACAATGGATTTTTCAGCCAAAAATAGAAGCAAGTATTAATACGTGCTACAAAATAACCTTGAAAGTATCATGCTAAATGAACAAAGACAGACACAAAAGGCCACATATCATATGATTCCATTTATATGAAATATCCGGAATATGGAAATTCATAGACAGAAAGCAGACTTCCAGTTGACATAGGCTGGAGAGAGGAAGAAATGAGAACAGCCTATGTAGTGAACGTAAAGGGTTTCCTTTTGTGGTGATGGAAAAAGGTGGAACAAAATAGTGACCATGTTTGCACAACATTATGAACACACTAAATGTCACTAACGGCAAATATCTGTTATGCATATTTCATCACAGTAAATAAATAAATGTCAGTAGTACCTGAATAAAGAAATATAAATAGAATATACCCTTAAAAAAAAAAAAAAAAGACTACCACTTTAAAGAAGCCCTTATTACTTCCATTATTCTATCCAGCTACTTCCCCCCACCTTCTTCCCCTTGGTCCCATCAGTTACCAATCCTATGGATTCAAGCTCCTATAATTTTCCAAATCTGTGCACCTGTCTCCACCCTGACTGCCATAACCTTGTTCAGGCTTCTATTATTCACTTTTGCTAATTAAATATTAATTACTAAGGTCTCTTAAGTGCTCTCCCTTTTTCTAGCCCAGTTTTCCTCCAAACCATTCTTCTCATCATATACATTTTCTTAAATAAAGAATATATTTTCTCCTTAAAATCTATTCACTGATTTCCAAAATTCCAATTCCCAAACAAAACTGCTCAATATTCTAATGACTTTAGGTCTCTTGTTTCATTTCTAAGCACGTGCTATACCTCACCATGGTCGCTTTGGGTAACCAACATTCCAGATAAGTCTTGCTTTCTCTTGCCTCCTGGACTTTACCACAATTTTTGCCCTTTCCTTACCTCATCTCCTCGTTCTATGCTCAGTCAAGATGCCACCTTCTTGGGGTGCCTGGGTGGCTCAGTGGGTTAAGGCCTCTGCCTTCAGCTCAGGTCATGATCCCAGCGTCCTGGGATCGAGCCCACACTGGCTTCCCAGCTCATCAAGGAGTCTGCTTCTCCCTCTCCTTCTGCCCCTCCCTGCCTTGACTCTGTCTCAAATAAATAAAATCTTAAAAAAAAAATTTTAAACAAATTACTATCAACTATACTTCCATGAAATCGAGGTAGCCTAATTTAAACACTTGCTTCCCAATGGGTGCACACTGTTGTCATATTTCTATTAAAATAAAATAGTTTAGGGATGCCTGAGTGGCTCAGTGGGTTAAGCCGCTGCCTTCAGCTCAGGTCATGATCCCAGGGTTCTGGGATCAAGTCCCACATCGGGCTCCTTGCTCGGCAGGGAGCCTGCTTCTCCCTCTGCCTCTGCCTGCCTCTCTGTCTGCCTGTGCTCACTCGCTCTCTCTCCCTCTGTCTCTGACAAATAAATAAATAAAATCTTTAAAAAAAATAAAATAAAATAAAATAGTTTGGAGGTGCTTAGGTGGCTCATTCGGAAGAGCATGTGATTCTTGATCCTGGGGTAGTGAGTTCAAGCCCCACACTGGGTCTAGTAGAGATGAACTTAGATAAACTTCAAAACATTATGTAAGACAGTTTGATAAACACTGCTGTGTTCAATCTTGGTCTGAATTTCTAAATAATTCCTTGGGCTAGATTCATAGAATTAAAAGTCATTTGGTGACATTTTATTTTTTTATTTTTAGCAATTTTTTTATGACTTTATTTATTTATTTTAAAAAGATTTTTATTTATTTATTTGACAGAGAGAGATCACAAGCAGGCAGAGAGGCAGGCAGAGAGAGAGGAGGAAGCAGGCTCCCTGCTGAGCAGAGAGCCCGACGCGGGCCTCGATCTCAGGACCCCGAGATCACGACCTGAGCCGAAGGCAGTGGCTTAACCCACTGAGCCACCCAGGTGCCACTTTTTTTTTTTTTTTTAAAGATTTTAAAAATTTATTTGACAGAGAGAGATCACAAGTAGGCAGAGAGGCAGGGAGAAAGAGAGCGGGAAGCAGGCTCTGAGGTGAGCAGAGAGCCAGATGTGGGGCTCAATCCCAGGACCCTGAGATCATGACCTGAGCCAAAGACAGAGGCTCAACCCTCTGAGCCACCCAGGTGCCCCAACATATTTTAATTTTAAAAATATTCCTATATATTACAATACAAACCTATAATTATAGAAAAATTAGCAAATACAGAAAAGAGCACACAATATCCAACCATTTGGAGATGGTTAACATTTTGTCATTTTTCACTCATCTTAATTTCTATTTTAAACAGAAATGGGATTTTATTGCTCATGTGCCCTGTTTCCCTAATAAGCCTGACCCATATTTTTATATATTTTCCAGAAATTCACTTTAACGCTACCTAATATGTCCATATATTATTCTACTGTAATTTAGGTGGTTAGGCTATTTCTGTTTCCGTACTAGAAAATAATGCGAAAAAAATCTTGACGCAATACAGCATAATGGTTCTAGGCGTGGGCTCTGAACTCAGACTGCTTAGATCTGAGTTCTAACTCTGCCTCTACTTCTTGTGTGAACTTGAGGTTACTCACAATGTCTATGCTTCAGTTTCCCCTTTAATAAACTGGGGACAATAACAGTGTATACCTCAAAATATTAATTTTTTATTTTAAAAAATTTTGATAAAATTAGGGCGCCTGAGTGGCTCAGTTGGTTAAAACCTCTGCCTTCGGCTCAAGTCATGATCCCAGGGTCCTGGGATCAAGCCCCACATAGGGCTCTCTGCTCAGCAGGGAGCCTGCTTCCCCCCCCCCCCCGCCTGCATCTCTGCCTACTTGTGATCTCTGTCATATAAATAAATAAAATGTTTTAAAAAATAAATAAAATAATATAAATAAAATAAAAATAAATAAAATAAAAAAATTTGCCAATTTAATAATTTTAAGTCTACATTTCAATAGCATTAATTATAATTATGAATTTTAAATGAGTTAATAGACACAATGTATTTATTAAGTACTAGCACTATCTAGCACATAGTAGGTTTGACATAATATCTGCTATTACTGTATCTCTGTATTTCAGATCTCCTTAGGATAAATTCCTAAAAACAGAATTATAGATCAATTACAGTTAGGCAGAACTGTTAGTGGCCCCTTATTCTTTTTCTTATTTTTGGAGTAACAGACTCCTCAGATTTTGGCTGGTTTTGTGACTATCTGTGTAGCTCAATGAATGATATCTGGCTAACACGGGTGAGAACTGCTGAGTTTATTTAGAAGAAGTGGATAACTCTTCCTTCAGTCCTTCCTGATGGCTGGAAATGGAATGTGATAGCTGGAACCTGAGAAGCCACAGCTGAACCACTAAGTCGGAAACATGTCTTAAGGAAATAAGAAAGCTGTGTCCCTGAGGACTACAGAGCAAAATCCAAGATGACTTAAGAGCAAAACAACTTCTATCTTGCTTGAGAGATCATCATTTTGATATTTTAACACTCACGACCTAATAGCTCATATAATACAAGAGTATAATATTTAAAAAAAAATGTACTAGTTCGATCTTCCTATCATCAGAGCTGACAGCTAAACTGATCGTCTTTTAAAAGCTTTGCTTTTTGGGGGTGCCTGGGTGGCTTAGTCGTTAAGCACCCGCCTTTGGCTCAGGTCACAATCCCAGGGTCCTGGGATAGAGCCCCACATCGGGTTCCCTGCTCCGTGGGAAACCTGCTTCTCCCTCTCCTACTCCCCCTGCTTGTGTTCCCTCTCTCGCTGTGTCTCTCTCTGTCAAATAAATAAATAAATAAAATCTTTAAAAAAATAAATGACTAAAACAAAAGCTTTGCTTTTTTGAAAGGTCCTGTAGTAAGGAATTTGGCTGGCCTTTGTCCTGTTACTGGCAAGCAGCCCCTCAATCTTTTATTTCCTTCCTAATAAGAGTAACTTTGTTATTTGTGGGTCCTAGGTAGTTAAAGCTAAAAAACTGGATGATCAAATTGGGGGCTGGCCATGCCAGAAAAACCAGTCATGTGTCAGAGGACTGTGCCTTTGAGCCACTTCATAATCAGTCTGACTTTTGGGGGGAGGAGCGCTGGAAACTGCCTTCAACCCAATGGTCACTGATACAATCAATCACACCTACATAATGAAACCCCAATAAAAACTTGGAAACATGAAAACTCAGGTGAGCCTCTCCAGTTGGCAGTACTTTGAAACTGTCACACAGTAATGTGCTGGGAGTGTGATAGATCTTGATTCCACAGAGAGGGAACAACAGAAACTTTGCATTTGGGACTTCCTAAACCTCACTATATGCATTTTTGGGGTGGGGGGAATTTGGTTCTGGTTTGTATTCACTTGCTATAATAAAACTGTCATCATTCCTGAGTTCTGTGAGTCAGAACCCTGGGGGGAGGTGGTGGGAACTCCTGGATTTATAGTCAGATGGTCAGATTTCTTAAAAAATACAACTTTACTTAACTGACATTTAGCATTTTTCATGCTGTTGTATTTTTTTCTTTGTCAGTTGCATGTTCAAGTCCTATACTGTTCTCTAGTACCCCAAGGGTTTATTCCATTGCCTTCATGATTAAAAACATTCTCACATCTGGAAATCAACTGGTTATTAACCTACATTTTGTTTTTACTTTTATGTCTCACTTTTGATGGAGCTCACAACACGCTACCCCAAAGTACGGCACCTTGGCACACTGAATACTTCAAGCTGAAGGAATTTGAGAAAGAGGAGGTACAGGATAGATTTTTCTACCTTCTCCTGAAGCAGGTCATAAAATCCTCATGTAAAAGGTGTCTTCCCTATACTCAAAGCAAAGGAAAGAAGCATCCATATCTCCAAAGATAGAGTTTTTCAAAGAATCTTGAATCAACAGGAATTGCTGTTTCCCCCAGGTTACTATCGTTAGCTCAAACCCTTGTATACCCTATGACATTTTTCCATGATTCTCCATTCTTCATCAAACTCAGCCCTAAAACCCTCAAATTTTAACACTTCTTTGAAAAAAATAAATAAAAAACAAATACTTTCTTCATTTTCATTTCCTTAAGAAGGTCTCTATGTCATGTAAAACTCAAATACATGTGTATCCTTATTAATCTGTCCTTTGATACAGAGATCTCAGCCGAAAACTTGGATGGGTAGAAGAAAAAGGTATTTTTCCTCCCCTACAGTAGCTTTGGATATGGTTGGAGTTGAAGACCCACCTTCTGCCAAATGAGAAACCAATAATTAAGCGTGAGGTAGACTGCTAGTTTAAGATATGTATTTACAATGGCTTTAGAAATTAGTCTACTATTTGTAGTTCATTGGGGCATTTTAAAAAATTAGGAGTAGTTACTGAATACCTATACCTACAAGACAAATGTAAGATTTAAATACAAATGAGAAATTCAAATGTATGATTTTTTTAAAAATAAAAATGAGGCACAGTATATCATAAGTGCAAGAAAAAAATTCTCAAAAAATAAGGAGAATCTTTTTAAAATTTCCACATCTACTATTCCAGTTTGCTCCTTTAATTTCTCACGAACAGTAAGCATAAAGCTCCGACATACCTCTTGAATGGCTGTCATGACAACATGTTGAACAGACTCCTCCATCATCATAATGGCTTGGATGTACTCTGAAAATAAGAACAATCTGGAATGTCACTGTTCAAGTTAAAGATACTCAAGGAATAAAGTCTCACACTTCATGAATTCTTTTAAGTAGTTTTCTGTATTTTCATTCTTCCTGGGAATTCTTCATGTTATATGCACCACAGGGAAGTAAAGGCTGAAAATCACAGTACTTTGGTTTTGTTAAGCCCACCACCACCATCACCATTACAACGTTGAGGCTACAGCTAAAGGTCACAGGAATATAGCTTCTTAGGGATATTAGACGATGAAACAGCAAAGCCTAAAGCCAGAATGGAAAGAATTCCTTATTACTATTCCTAAAATTTAAAAATTATGTCTCTGTTACATATATATACTTTGTTACAGGTTAAAAAAAACTCTGATGTCTGTGCTTTATTCTTGTGTGACATCAAAGCATTGCATCATGTAAAATTCCTACGTTAATACTTTCTATTACAGAATAATATTAATAAACTTGAGAGCTGCTTAGGACAAAGAATTAAAATGAAGATGGAAAGTGACATCATAATTAAATAAATACTGCATAACCCTGGACTTTAAAATACACACATCACTAATAAGCTAAAGTACCAACTTCATCAATCTTGCTCACTCTACTTTCACCACTACCAAAAAGAGAAGGATCTCTTGGCTGTCAGTAAAAAAAGATAGTTTCTTGTCTTATGAAAAAGCACTAGAAGTAATTTTCCTTGTTTGCAAATCCAACAATGAATGGAAAAAGTGGCATTAAACAAAAGAAAAATCAACAGGCCATCTGGGTTCTAACAAATCTGGTAAATATGTTTTAGTAAGTAACATTTAGAAGAGTAAAGTAATTAGGGAATTTTAGCCTCAACCTGCCTCTCTTCCCATACATCCAAAAAAACCTCTCCACACATATACCAGAAGCTTGTCTCAGCACTTCAAGTATTACATGACAGAGTCTCACTGTGAAACTGTTAAAGTGATCTTCTGGTAAGAGTCATCTATTTGGAATGTCAAGCTGTATAATGCTTTGCGTGATGGATCTCATTTAAAAAAACCAAAGTGTTTTGGCAGCACTACTAAATTCTGACATTCTGGTTGTTAACGCCAAAGCTTTTTATTAATCAAAAACATATTTTTAAGCAAGTGTTGTTCTAAGGATACTTCTACCCAATCAAATGTGTGGTGACATACAAATATACACAACACACTTAAATCACAGCCATTTCTTAGAATAAAAGTAAGAATGTATAAGAACAACTATTTGGAAAAAAAAATCCTTTATTCTGAGCTCAATTTTTTTTGTTGTTGTTGTTAACGATTTTATTTATTTATTTGTCAGAGAGAAAGCAGAAGCATGAAGAGCTACAGGCAGAACAGGCAGAGCAGACCAAGGGAGAAGCAGGCTCCCTGCTGAGCAGGGAGCCCGGTGTGGGACTCGATCCCAGGGCCCTGGAATCATGATCTGCCAAAGGCAGATGCTTAACCTACTGAGCCACCCAAGCGTCCCTCAGTTTTTTTTGTTAACAAGGAGCATCCTGTAAGTCTTGGAATAAAAAGGAGTACTTTTTGATATTCTGCTCAGAGGTAAGAAACAAAAAAATCACAAGATGCTGGAGAAAATGGTACAGCTAGGATGACTAACTAAACAGCTCTTGAAATAAAAGACTGTGAACATAGAAAAGAAAAAGCAGTGGCACTGATAACGGGGAAGGAAAATTTAATGACAGCCTACTGAAAGTGAAGAAAATAACAGCGGGAATAGGGAGGTTAGGAAGTTAGTTAGGTGTGAGAGGGGAAGCGTTAGTTAAGAAGCGGTGTTGCCACGTCAAGGCCCTTCCCCGCGAACACCGTAAAATGCTACATGGTAAAATGAGAACGAGAGCTATGTTAATGTACAATCTGTGAAAAGCAAAAAAAACAAAACAAAACAAAACCCAAAAAACAAAACAAAAAAATACCAACAAAAACCTTACAAATCTTTAGTGTCCAAAATACAAGTATATACGATTATTGGGTACAGATCTATGAGGCTGGATAATGAGGTATGCTAGGTCAGCAAATTATCTTGAAAACTTAGCTTTTAGGGCCAGAATTTATAGCAGATTAGTATAAAGAGTATGATGTTTAAACATGGAGAGACATCAGTTGTTGTCCTTGCCTAGCTTTTCACAAACCAGAAATCCTGGGCAAGTTATAGAATACTTAGTTTTCCTAATGTGTAAAAAGTATTTTTTGTTCTATTAGTACCTAGTAGAGTACTGGGCAGATGAGAGACATTCAGTAATTCAGTGTGTTTTCTACTACTTATCTTTGCTTTTTCAATTTTAGCATCATTTATTTCCCCCAATTTGAGAAGTCAGATGGCCAAGATAAAAGCATCCTAGGTCAATGTTCTGAGCAATCACTCCTTACCTCCAGTAATTGAAAACTCATCTAAACATAAGGCCTTTTTTATTTGTATCCTGCTTTACAGATTACAAAGCAAATACGCATACACAATTTCATTCATTCCTCATGACCACCAGGTTTTGCATCCTCATTCTGTAGATGAGGAAACAGGCTGAGTGCCTAGTCCAATGTCAGTCAGGTAGCAAATGGAAGATCTTTAGTAAGCCTCACATTATACATCAGAAATGTGCAGTAACAAGTAATACTGAACTCAGGAATTAATTTACTTTGATTCTTAGCTCTCAACTATGTTTCTGAAAACAGAATGCCCTCTGGATAAATATGATGTTAAAAATCCCATTCAAAGTTTTCATCATTTATAAACAATTTCAGGGGAGAAACCGAACCTAGGTGTTAGAGGAGAAACTTAGTCTGTGTGAGAAGCTGGATTGTCTGCTTTTCCACAGGACTACGGATATAGGTTAACATCCTTGTGTTCTCCTAGTTCTACCCTGTGGTAAATCCAATTAGCCAACTCTTAATAGCTCTTTGCTTCTAAGAGGTGATGACTCTCTTAACAGAATAAACATATAAGAGGTCATTATTTGAATTCAAGGGACCTTTATTAAATAAATTTTCATACACCTTTTAAAATCAAAGCATTTACTTAGAGATTTAATGTGTTTTAAATCTTATTTATATGAATCTTCTTTGACAAAAAAACGTTTAGATATTTTAGTAATATACAAAACTCACAAATGTAGAAAATTCTCTATTTTAATTCTTGAGTTGAGCTGAATAAGCAAATTAAAACCTACTTTAAGAGCATGCATGCTAAAAATCTAAAAAGAATGGGGAAAAAGAGAAATACATGGTTAGAAAAAACTCAGATCGTAGACCAAATACTAGTCATAGCTTCAAGAAAACAACGTTGACCATTATTAAACTTGTCACAAGAACACTTAAAATGTATAGACAAGTCAAATAAAAATCTATTTTACATCACCAGGAGTGAGGTAAAAGCAATAAGTAAAAAATCTTTGGGCTTAAAAAAAAAATCTGTCTCCTATGAAGGTCATAGGAGTTACTCTTCCCTTCCTCACTGTTCTCGAATTATATTTGTGGTTTTTTTTTTTAAACCTCTCAAAGGTAACCTAAGTCTTTCTGACACTCAGTTCATACTCTTCAGACTACTCTTAGTCTATCCTTCTCTCCAATTTTGTTTAAATAACTTCCCTGGCCCATGCCTGGACCGGCTTCCCCATTACACTTTACCTTCACAGCACTCATCACCACTTGGATCACACAGCTGTGTGTGGCATTGCTTACTGCCCTCCCCTCCACTCACCGAACAGTTCCACATGGGCAGGTGCGGTGTCTGTTCTGTCTGGCACTGTGCTCCTATCCCTGGCATAATGCATGAGTTCAGTAAATTCTGTGATATAAATCCTTCATACTTGTAATTTAAAGTATCCAATTTTAAGTGCCCAGAGCTGATTTGATCCAGTTTAACCTTCTCATTATTACTGATGTTAATTTAGATAGACCTTGTCCAATTAACAGTAAATTTCAACACATTCAGTGTCATTGAAAATAATCCAAAGAATTATGTAGTCTTGCTTAAAGGGAAAGAATATCATCACAATCAAGTTTATTCTAGATTGCAAAACTCTTCCACTTGCAAACAAAGTACCAGAAAAATTATAGAAAATGGCATTGTTTGGGGCACCTGGCTGGCCAGGTACAGTGGACAACTCCTGAGCTCTCAGAGTCATGAGTTGGAGCCCCATGTTGGGTGTGGAGCCTACTTTGCGGGGAGAAAAAGAAAATGGCATTGTTTGAGGATGGCCTTATGAAGATATAATTGTTTGTACTGGTGATTTATAAGTAATATATACAATATGTACTACTTTCCTTAATTATTTTATTTTATTTTTTAAAAGATTTTATTTATTTATTCGACAGAGATCACAAGCAGGCAGAGAGGCAGGCAGAGAGAGGGAGAGGCAGGCTCCCCGCTGAGCAGAGAGCCCGATGCGGGCCTTGATCCCAGGACCCTGAGATCATGACCTGAGCCGAAGGCAGAGGCTTTAACCCACTGAGCCACCCAGGCGCCCCTCCTTAATTATTTTAAATGCATACACTAACATATAGATTACCTTGCTTCTGTTCACAGTTCACAGCACAGCCCAAGATGAGTTGAAGCATTCTTCCGAGCTCTGCTGCATCAGAATGTTCTCCAATAAGATTCACATCAGGAAGGGTAAAGTCATTAATCTGCTGTCCTAAAATCTGAATGGAGACAACAGGATTAGAATTGCACTTATATTTTACGTCCAAATAAAATATTTGATACAGATTAGTTTGTCAGCCCCAGAAACTCATTGCTAACAACAGAGCTGTTATGTCAGTTTCAGGCCCAATTTCTGTTTTTATGTCCCATACCTAAGTTATAACAACCTCTATCACCACAACTTAGAGTCCAATCTGGTATGTATGTACACTGACCAAAGAAACTGAGTACTTTGAGCCCTTCACCACCCCAGAAAGACAATTTCTCTGAAGTTCAAAGTACAGCCTGAACAAGGGAGTACCAGAAAGAGGAGAGATTAAATATAGATTCATGCCCCAACAGTAAGATTCCCCCCAAACATGTTCACTCCATTTGACTCCAAAATGCTGACAGCCAAACACGTATATCAGGAAGGAGAATGGAGGATTCCTTCATGGGGAAATTGACCCCAAATGAAATGAAATATAAGCAAAGGGTAAGTTCCTATAAGCATAGAGTGAAAAAAGAAAATCCTAAAAACATAGAACCAGGGCGCCTGGTGGCTCAGTGGGTTAAGCCTCTGCCTTCGGCTCAGGTCATGATCTCAGGGTCCTGGGATCAAGGCCCGCATTGGGCTCTCTGCTCAGCGGGGAGCCTGCCTCTCCCTCTCTCTGCCTGCCTCTTTGCCTACTTGTGACCTCTCTCTGTCAAATAAATAAAGAAAATCTTTTTTAAACAACAACAACACTGAAGCAGAATGAATATGGCTCTAGCATTATGGGTAAACAGGTTAAAGAGGTCACACAGTGTCTGGTGGCTCATGTTAACAGGTAGGAATCTGATTCTTTTTTTTTTTTAAGATTTTATTTATTTATCAGAGAGAGAAGTGGGGAGAGAGCGAGCACAGGCAGACAGAATGGCAGGCAGAGGCAGAGGGAGAAGCAGGCTCCCCGCCAAGCAAGGAGCCCGACATGGGACTCGATCCCAGGACACCAGGATCACGACCCGAGCCGAAGGCAGCTGCTCAACCAACTGAGCCACCCAGGCGTCCCAGGAATCTGATTCTTAATACAACAGGAAACCATAAAAGATGCAAAAGTGGCATAATCAGACTTATATTTTTAAATATTATTCAGGCTTTTTGGGGGACTGGGTGGCTCGGTGGGTTAAAGCCTCTGCCTTCAGCTCAGGTCATGATCCCAGGTTCTAGGATTCAGTCCCGCATTGGGCTCTTTGCTTAGCAGGAAACCTGCTTCCCCTCCCCTCTTTCTTGCCTGCCTCTCTGCCTACTTGTGTTCTCTGTCAGTCAAATAAATAAAATAAAATCTTAAAAAAAGAAAAAAATTCAGGTTTTAGAGTGTAGAGTAAGAACAGACTGTAGAGGGGCAAGGGTCAAATCAGGATTACCAGTCAGACTACTCTAGAAATCGAAGGAAGAGCTAATGATGGCTTGGTAGAAGGTGGTAGCAGTTAGAGACAGAAAAAGCTGTTATTTTGGAGATTTAACTAGTAAGTCTTATGATGATATCAAAGAAGGACTACAGGATTATTTATAGGTTTTGGGCTTGAGTAATAGGGTGGACAGCAGGAGCACTTACTGAGTTGTGAAGATAAATGATTTATGTATGTATAGACGTAGGTATAAACGCAGATGAAATTGTGGGGCTTCCAGGGTACGTTGTGTCCATTTGACATCTGTGATCATGAAATTTAAAGTAAAACTAGTTCTACTGCCTGACTTTTTCCCCCAAGGTATGCCTTGACTGTTCTGATGTTAGATTCAGAGGATAAATTGAATTAATCTAGGGATGAGGGTCTGCCAAGAAATAAAACTAAAGTAAGCAAGGGAGTTGGCTATAATGATACCAGGATTCTAAACCACCTTCACAAGGGGAGAAAAGAAGAGTTAACAGATGGCAGAAAAGGAAATATAACAAATTAATAATCATCTACAAACTTTCCATATTACAGTGAAAAAGAGCATTTACCTACTACCTACCTAATAGGTAGCTGTCTGAACCAACATCCTAAAAACCATACAGTGGAAGATAAATGGTAAATTTTGGGTATATTTTCCTTTACTTGAAACTATTGAAAAATATTGTAAAATTAAATTATCCTATAATAATACTTCAAAGCAGAGTGAGAAAAAGTCCTTACCTCATGATTGTAATCCAGGATTCCCTTTAAAATTTTCTTTAAATTGCTTATCTGTTTAGAGAGAAATAAAACAACTGTGTAAAAGGCAAGCACATATCAACATATAATTTAACATAAAAAATTTCTGGGGGCAGCTGGGTAGCTTAGTCAGTTAAACATCTGCTTTTGGCTCAGGTCATGATCTCAGGGTATTAGGATCAAGCCCCACATCACTGAGTTCCCAGGTCAGTGGGGAGCCTACTTTTCTTCCTCTCTCTCTCCCTCTGCCCACCCCCCACATACTTGCTCACTCTCTCTGAAATAAAATCTTAAAAATTTCTGAACCAACTAATTATTCTATTAATCATAAATAAATACTAAAAAAAATTCAACAGTACATGTGAACTACCCTAATCATCAAAAAAGGACTATCAATTTATCAATGGCTCAATTTAAGTGATCTCAAGAGATTTATTAAAAAGATTTGTTTTCAGGGATGCCTGGGTGGCTCAGTCAGTTAAGTATCTGCCTTCAGCTCAGTTCATGATCCTAGGGTCCTGGATCGAATCCCAAGTCGGGTTCCTTGCTCCCCCTTTGCCTCTACCGCTCCCCGCTTGTGCTTGCTCTTGGTCTCTGACAAATAAATAAAATCTAAAAAAAAAAAAAAAAAAAAATTAATTAAAAAAATTGAAAAAAATTGTTTCCAGGGGTGCCGGGGTGGCTTAGTAGATTAAGCCTCTGCCTTCCGCTCAGGTCATGATCTCAGGGTCCTGGGATTGAGCCCCGAGTCAGGTTCTCTGCTCAGCAGGGAGCCAGCTTCCTCCTCTCTGTCGGCCTGCCTCTCTACCTACTTGCGATCTCAGTCTGTCAAATAAATAAATAAAATCTTTAAAAAAATTGTTTCCAATCATGTTAAATTTTCAGTGTTATAATTACACTGACAAAAACTGATAATCTCTTAAAGTAACCAAAGTATAATGTCTCCAAGTTCTCTCTACCGTCAGAAAAGATTATGAGGGGGTACAGCTCAGTGGCAGAGCATCTAACTGCAGAAAAGATTGTGGTTTCATTTATTTAAGCACCAAAGTAAATATTTAGGAGCCATATGGTTAAAGAAATACTATTATGTCTTGAAATGCTAGTATAAAGCACTGCAAGATACTTGTGGTATAAGAAGCATCCTGGGGCGCCTGGGTTGCTCAGCTGGTTGAGCATCCAACTCTTGATCTTAGCTCAGGTCTTGATCTCAGAGTCATGTGTTCGGGCCCCACCTTGGAGTCCACATTGGACATGCAGCCTACTTTGGGGAAAAAAAAAAAAAAAGGCAAAGAAAAAAGGCAAAGAAAAAAAAGCATCCTAGAAACAAGATAAGGGGATGGACCAACAACGTGTTTCCTCTCACTCAGCCACTCCAAAGCAAGAGTTCACTGGCCTATACGCTATCTGAGTGAAATGACAGGTAGCTATCACCTATACTATGTCACCGATACTACTTAAGCTATTATTTTTTCCCTTTTCTTTCTTGACCCAACGCATACAGTTAAGTTTGTGTTAAGTTAAATGTGTACACATTATGATTCTGTTGACCATCTACCTAAATGTCCCTACTCCATGTCAGTAGCTGAAGATGTCCTAGGACAGAAGACAGCAGAACCTGTGACTATCAAGTAAAAGTGGCGTGTGATCCAACGCAATCAGACATTATTTTAAGGGAAAAAATAAACTGAAACCTTTTTTTTTTTTTAAAGATTTATGCATACACACACTTTTTTTTTTGGAGAGAGAAAAACAGCACAAATGTTGCGGTGGTGGGGGCAGAAGCAGAGAAAAGGAGAAAAGTGACTCCCTACTGAGCACGGAGCCCAAAGTGAGGCTCAATCTTATGACCCTGAGATCATGACCAGAGCTGAAACCAACAGCTGGATGCTCAACCAACTGAGCCACCAAGGTGCCCTGAAAACTTACTTAAAAAAAAAAAAACAAAACAGCTCATAAAACTATCATGTTTATACTTCTAGAAAAAGTTGGAGACACGGAAAATATAAAAAACATTTTATTTCCTTTATTCTACGATGTTCATTTTTGTCATATTTTAACATTTAAAATTAAAATGTCTCAAAAATCAATGTTCATTGATGAAATGTGTTCATTTAGAATGGTAGTTTAGGGGTGCCTGGGTGGCTCAGTGGGTCAAAGCCTCTGCCTTCAGCTCAGGTCATGATCCCAGCGTCCTGAAATCGAGCCCCGCATCGGGCTCTTTGCTTGGCAGGGAGCCTGCTTCCTCCTCTCCCTCTCTCTCTACCTGCCTCTCTGCCTGATTGTGATCGCTGTCTGTCAAATAAATAAATTTTTAAAAAAGTCAAAATAAATAAATAAATAAATGGTAGTTTACTTCCCATTGAAAAGAGCTATATAATCAATGATACCTTAAAATTGAAGAAATATAATGTAGGATATAATACGGAGAATAGGAATGCAAATCAGAACTGACATTTCCAGTTCTGAATGTTAAGAATATAATGTTAAGAATATAAGTTTTCTCTATATTACTATTTCTCTATAGTAATATAGAGAACTATATTACTGTCCCTGCCACACTCATGACACTGAAGACAGTGTGCATTTTACATGTGTGCTGCACGCATGGAAGGTAGGATATGTAACTCTCTCTTTGGTCAAGACACCAAGCAAACACAAATTGATCAGTAGCATTATTTTAAATATCCAGAATTGCTTTACACGTTATAATATTAAAAAGTAATCATTTAGGCATGGCTGTGCGGCTTAGTTGAGTTGACTCTTGATTTTGGCTCAGGTCATGAACTCAGGGTTGTGAGATCAAGCCCCACAGTGGGCTCTGCACTGGTTGTGGAGCCTGCTTAGGATTCTCTCCCACTCTGTCCCTCCCTCCCTCACTCCTTGTCTAAAAAAAAAAAAAAATTTAAAAAAATGTATATACGTATATGTAAAATATTTTAACATGTTATATATAAAATATTATATATATGTCATTGAATTGTCTATTCTTGAAAGATTATTTAGAAATTAAAATAGTGGCTTAATCAGTGTCTATTCATTCACTCTAGCCCAGTAAACAAAATATTGGCAGACCCAATATTTATTTATTTTTTTTTTCAATTTATTTATTTTCAGAAAAACAGTATTCATTATTTTTTCACCACACCCAGTGCTCCATTCAAGCTGTGCCCTCTATAATACCCACCACCTGGTACCCCAACCTCCCACCCCCCCGCCACTTCAAACCCCTCAGATTGTTTTTCAGAGTCCATAGTCTCTCATGGTTCATCTCCCTTTCCAGTTTACCCAAAAGCACATACCCTCCCCAATGTCCATAACCCTATCCCCCTTCTCCCAACCCCCTCCCCCCAGCAACCCACAGTTTGTTTCGTGAGATTAAGAGTCACTTATGGTTTGTCTCCCTCCCTATCCCATCTTGTTTCATGGATTCTTCTCCTACCCACTTAAGCCCCCATGTTGCATCACCACTCCCTCATATCAGGGAGATCATATGATAGTTGTCTTTCTCCGCTTGACTTATTTCGCTAAGCATGATACGCTCTAGTTCCATCCATGTTGTCGCAAATGGCAAGATTTCGTTTCTTTTGATGGCTGCATAGTATTCCATTGTGTATATATACCACCTCTTCTTGATCCATTCATCTGTTGATGGACATCTAGGTTCTTTCCATAGTTTGGCTATTGTGGACATTGCTGCTATAAACATTCGGGTGCACGTGCCCCTTTGGATCACTACGTTTGTATCTTTAGGGTAAATACCCAGTAGTGCAATTGCTGGGTCATAGGGCAGTTCTATTTTCAACATTTTGAGGAACCTCCATGCTGTTTTCCAGAGTGGTTGCACCAGCTTGCATTCCCACCAACAGTGTAGGAGGGTTCCCCTTTCTCCGCATCCTCGCCAGCATCTGTCATTTCCTGACTTGTTGATTTTAGCCATTCTGACTGGTGTGAGGTGATATCTCATTGTGGTTTTGATTTGTATTTCCCTGATGCCGAGTGATATGGAGCACTTTTTCATGTGTCTGTTGGCCATCTGGATGTCTTCTTGGCAGAAACGGCAGACCCAATATTTAAACATTAAATGACCATTTTTTTTTTTTTTTAAATCAAGTATGTGTTTTATGGAAGAAATATAAAGACAAACCAAGCTTAACATTTCAAGTCCAGGGACCTCACATGCTTACGCATTTGCATTTCTGAGTCTATACCTTCTATATCAAAGAGAAATGGTTCTAGAACTTTCCAAACTGGCAGTCATAATCATCACTGGGTCATAAAAATCAATTTAGTGTAACAAAATTATAGAGACGGAGAACAAATTAATGGTTTCCAGTTAATAGGGTGGGGAGTATGTGGTGTGGATTTGGTCATGAAGGAAGCATGTGGAGTCTTGCAGAGATGTAATAGTTCTGTGTCTTCACTGTAGTGGGCATTACAGGAAACTACATTATTGCTAGAGCTACACAGAAGTGTACACACAAACACCAAATGGCATAGGTAAAACTGGTGAAACCTGAATGAACTGACTTGTACCAATGTTAGTTTCCTAGTTTTGATATTGGATTATAGTTATGCAAGATGTAACCCTGAGGGAACTGGGTGAAAGATACATAGAACTTCTCTACATTTTTTGGCAGCCCTCTGTGAATCTAGAATTATTTCAAAATATAAAACTAATTTAGTGGGTTGCAACTAATTTTTTAAAAATCAAAATGTCAGTGCCTAGAATAAGGGAAAACACTTGTTCAACTATGTTTGTGCATATGTTTAGGTGGATAGGAGGCTACAATGTAAACTGTATTTCTTTTCTTTTTTTTTTTTTTCCATTTTTTAAAAGATTTCATTTATTTGACAGAGTGAGACACAGTGAGAGCGCACAAGCTGGGGGAGTGGGAGAGGGAGAAGCAGGAAGCCAGATGCAGGGCTCAATACTAAGAGCCTGGGATCATGACCTGGGTTGAAGAAGATGCTTAACGACTGAGACACCCAGGCACCCCTCTTTTTATGGGTTTTGACTTTCTCAAAGAAGCCTGAGAAATACTAGAACTTAAGGCTACTAGGAAAGAAATAAAAATAATTCATTCTCTTAGTGTTCTGTGCTCAGTTAACATTGACCAATATTTTCTCATTATTAATAACAACTCTAGCAACTAACATTACATATGCACTATCCCAAATATGTTATATATACTAACTCATTTATTTCTGTGAGGTAGATCCTATTACAATCCTCATTTTACAAATGGGAAACTGAGGTACAGAATGATGACTTTCCCAGACACTGAATGGTAGAGCTGCGATACAAACACAGGCACCTTGGCTCTAGAGTCCATGCCCACTGTCACTGTGTCCCACTGACTTACACTATGTATGTATCTTGGTGAGAAACTTCAAGTTACCTCTAATCCTTAATTATGGATTATTTTACTACAGGCAATCTGGGTTTCTTTTTTTTTTTTTTTTAATTTTATTTATTTATTTATTTATTTATTTATTTATTTTGCAATCTGGGTTTCTGAAGTTCACTGAACACATCAGATGGAAGTTCAACAGATATTATATACAAACAACTGAAAGACTATTTAACAGATGGGAAAATAAAAAGAAAATACCTTTAGCCTCCAATTATCTCCTACTTCAGTTTTGATTCTGTTTAGCCAATTTTCATCAAAATATGAAGGATCTCTGCAAATAAGAAAAAGCCAGCATATTACTCATGCAACTATCAAGCTTAAAGAAAAAAAAAAAGAAAACAGAAACCTATCCCACAACCTCATGTAACTGCAATATAAAAGTGTATTTACCACATATTTGTCACTAAATAACTCAGTCTAGAGACTGGACACAATTATACCAGACTTCTCTAAAATCGACACAATTATACCAGACTTCTCTGTGCATCACAAAGCATATATATATTATCAAAAACTAAAAGGTGAAAAATGATTACAGTTGATACATTAAAAAAAAACTAATTATAGATGAATCAGCTGTACTAAAATTAACATAATTTTTAGATACAATAATATCTAAAACCAGTCAAAACTGATGACACATCGGATGCTTAACTGACTTCTCCACTCAAGTGATTCAAAATTTCAATTTCTATAAATAATATAGAATGAAAATAAATAATTAAATAAATAGTATAGACTGAAAACCCATTTTCTCACATGCAATACTAAGCATTAGACAAGTTGGACACTTTCTGCATAATGCTTAAAATCTAAATAATACTGGTGTGGTCAAATTAAAACACCTATGAATATACCTATACTTATTTTTCTTAGGAAAATCTCCCCAAACTACTATAGAAAGAAAAAAAAAATTTTAGCCCAGCATGATCCTCACTTTAAAATTTTGAAACCAATGCTCTAAGATGTTAAGTTGTTTATTCAAGACCACAGATTGAACACTTAATGTTTGTCCTGCTTTAGCAAGTGCTAAGCTCAGAGATCTTTTCAGAATGCCACAACTGTCTCCGTTCACCCCCAAAATATAATGGCAATGAGAGAAATGTTAGGGGAAAAAAAAAAATCTACATTTCAATTTAACTGTCACTCAAACTGATACAATCAGCACTAAATTGTGTTCATATTTTTATTTTTTTTTTTAAAGATTTTTTTTTTTTTTTATTTGAGAGAGAGAGACAGTGAGAGAGAGAATGAGCGAGGAGAAGGTCAGAGAGCGAAGCAGACTCCCCATGGAGCTGGGAGCCTGATGTGGGACTCGATCCCGGGACTCCAGGATCACGCCCTGAGCCGGAGGCAGTCGTCCAACCAACTGCGCCACCCAGGCGTCCCGTGTTCATATTTTTAAATGAAGTACCATGCGACCCACAATTTTCTATGTCATTATTAAAAAAGAAAAATGTATTTAGGTATGAAATTTATGAAGAAAAATGGTTACAACTAAACTCACCTCTGGAAATCTATTATTTTTTTATTACTAAAAATTTTATTTTTATTATTATTTCATAATTATTTCTGGAGCCTGTTTCATATGGCTTTTAACAATAGCTTTATTGAGATATAATTCATATACCATACAACTCATCTATTTAAAGTATATAATGCAATGAATTTTAGTATATTCACAAGAGTTGTAGGACCATAACCATGATCTAAATCTAATGTTAGGCCATCTCCATCTTCCCCCAAAATCCTTTATCTATTACCCATCACTGCCTATTACCCTTTCTCCAGTCCCTGGAAATTACTCATTGCCTTTCTGTCTCCATGGGTTTGCCTATTCTGGACATTTCATATAAATGAAATCATACACTTTGTGGTCTTTTGTGTCTGGCTTCTTTCATTTAGGTTGGTTTTAGGTTTCATTCATATTGCAGTTTATATTAACACTTCATTTCTTTTTATGACTCAACCATACTCCATTTATGGATATAATACATTTTGGTTATCCAAATGTATGATCTAATACATTTGGTTATCCATGCATCAGCTGATGTGCATTTGGGTTGTTTCTACTCTTTAGCTATTACAAATAATGATGCTTTAAACATTTGTTCACCAGTTCTGTGTGAACATGTTTCTGTGGGCATATGCCCAGGAGTGGAACTGCTGATCCCACGCTAACTGTGTTTGAAACAAGGCCAAACTGTTTTCCAAAGTATTTACACCACTTTACATTCCCACCAGCAATGTTATGTTGGTTCCAATTTCTCCACAGCCATGCCAACACTTGTTGTTTTCTATCCTTTTAATTATAGCCATTCCAGTGGATGTGAAGTGGTATGTCACTGTGGTCTTGATTTATATTTTTGATAACAAATCATGTTAAGCATTAGCCATTTGCATATTCTCTTTGGAGAAAAGTCTATTCAGTCTCTGCCTACTTAAAAATTGAGTTGTCCTTTTTATCACTGAGTTTTTTTTTTTTTCTTTTAAAGATTTTGTTTATTTATTTGACAGAGATCACAAGTAGGCAGAGAGGCAAGCAGAGAGAGGAGGAAGCAGGTTCCCTGCTGAGCAGAGAGCCCGATGTGGGGCTTGATCCCAGGATGCTGGGATCATGACCTGAGCCAAAAGGCAGAGACTACTGGTCTCGAGCCCCACATCGGGCTCTCTGCTTAGCAGGGAGCCTGCTTCCTCCTCTCTCTTTCTCTCTGCCTGCCTCTCTGCCTACTTGTGATCTCTGTCAAATCAATAAATAAATCTTAAAAAAAAAAAAAAAGAATAAAAATTAAGTAACAGAATTTTGAGCAGCCTTATACAAGAAAGGGAAACTTATTGGAAGATCACTGAAGTATGTTACGATATTGAAGAATAACTAGGACTCACAAAGCACTAGAATAAAGACCCAGGAAGCTGTTAGAAACCCAGATAGTAGTCTCCTTCTGACTTTAGTCTTTGTTTCTGCTCATCTATACCATTCTCTCTGCAGACTGACTTTTTCTTTTTCTCCGTGTACAGTGCTGAAGATAGCTGCAAACACGTTCCCAGTCTTCAACACTTTAGTTCACACAAGTAGTTTAAAGACTAGTCATCATTTGGTCCCACTTCTAAATACCCAGATCATTCCAAATAATCGAGCTAGAGTCTCTTTTTACTCCCTAATCCAATTTATATGTGACCAAAAGGATAAAAGGCTTGCAAGTAGGTCACACACAACTTTAGGAGGAAGAATGCCCACACCTGGCAGGATAAGGGTGAATTTTCAAAGAACTGACTGTTACAAAATGGGCAGACCACCCCAGAAAGTGTCCTTTTTCCTTAAAACCTCTTATAAAAATAGATATTGCAAAGAAAAGCAAGAACTGAGTGAATTCTACTAAAACACTGTAGAATCATTATAAAAATAATTCAGAAATTAGAAAATAATCAATATCGTTTGATACTTGAAAAATCTAAAAAACATAGTCATTGCCAACTAAGTGTCAGTGTTTCCAACCAAAAAAGACACATGCAGCCAGCAATCTGAGTTTGTTGCTTTGTGGCTGATGATTATTACTCAAAGCCGAAGGGACCGAACTTACTAGCTCAGTGGCAACTCAGGGTCACACAACTAAGATACTTAAACTTCACCAGCAAGCACATAAACTTATAAAAAAAAAAAAAAAGAGTGCTTTAAAATGTCTTAAGAAGGTGCACCTGGTTCATTCAGTCAGTAGGGCATGTAACTCCTGATCTTGAGGTCATGAGCTCAAGCCTCATGTTGGGGGCAGAGTTTACTTTCAAATTAATTCAAAAGGTGTCTAAGAAATGACATACTGCAAGAACTCCTAGGATACTTAATTTGCAACTTAGAGCAATAGCTGTAAGTAAAAGAACTCAGAAATACTGAATAAAATATTGCAAATCAAAACTATGATACAGCTTGCTTCTTCCTTAAAAGATCACCAAATCAAAATCTCAGAATCATGTCTGAGCCAGGAGAGGAAGACAACAAAAACCGCTGCTAAGCACCAATAATATACTAGGCACTGATCAGGCACTTACATTCACAATGACATTGCAAGGGAGAAATTACTATCCCTGTTACCATCTAAGGAGTATCAGACTCAGAAACCAAGTAATTTTCCCAAGTTCAATCACATAATTAAGTAGCAGAGTTGGCAGCTGAAGCATTTTTGTTAAAAACAGATCAGTAAAGTTCAACACAAAACTGATTCGAGCAAACAACACTAAGGTTCTGTGGCTCATTATGTCCTTCATGTTGAATAAACTGTGTCACAAGGAGAGAGGGACTAACATGGTTCAGGGCAGGTATCTGTTCTCATTCACTCATACCCAATACCTCATGTCTGACATATAGCAGGTTCTCAGTAACTGCAGACTGAAATACATTTGGAAAGTTAAAGTACTTTTTATCCATAAACTTCCAGTCAACTACTTGGGCGGAACACAGCAAGAACAGTAGTCTTACAATCTTCGTACATCCAGTGTGACTTTTCCTAGTAATAAACTTTGATTCAATATGTAGGCATCTAGCCATAACTGTTTCTATAAGGAGTTTACAATTTCAGCAATGTTTTCTAAGTACCCCCTAATCAATGCTCTCAGGCTATGACCAAACAACATAAAGGCATTTTTCTCCAAAATCTTAGTAACACAGACATGTAAATAACAACTGATAACCTTACTGGAGTGTTCTTCATGAGTAAGAAGCTATCTTTAGCTTCTTACTATGTCCTCACTCTTGCTAAGGAAAACGAACAAAAGAATCCATGAAACATACAAAGCCATTTTCTTAGATTTTTTCCAGTAAGACATCTATTTCACTATAACTTATGAACTGGTCCTAGTTTAAACTAAAAAAAAAAAAAAAAAAAAAGCCCATTAACTTTAATCTGTAACATAATTCCAGAAATATATTATCTGCCTGCACTTAATTGCCTTTACAAAAATAAACATATTAAATTGCATTTGCACTGCTAAAATTATTTAAGCACTATAATATTCTTATTGAACTCAGCCAAATTAAGATGGGTTCAAAACCAACACTAAATTTTGATTCCATCTCTTAATATGGCCATTTTTATTAGCAAACCTTAATACATTTTAGATATGTTGATTCTTAAGCCTGTTTTCTAATTATCTTTTAATTATCCAAAAACAATCATTTTGGTTCCTTGCCATTAAATGCATATTCAAGGGTTAGCTATAACTTTCAGATCTATAATAACAACAAAAATATAGTAAATTATGCTTAGCCCCTACTATGTCAAATTAAGCAATAAAGGCACATAAGGGATAGGCTTTAAGCCAAGACCCAGCAACTCGGGGTACTAAAAAAAGAAAAGTATTCATTTAAGAGGCTTTCTACCAGCGTCCCCAGCTTGACCTTCATTCTCTCTCTGTTGGTCTCATCTATTCCACCCCCCCCCTTCTTAAACTCTGAAAGCTAAGCCTAATGGCTCTTAGAGGCGTAACTTACTACTTTTGCTCTTAGTCTTTCAATCAATATGTGGTTGTGGTATAATAAAAAACGTATTTGGTCTTTGTCCATGGTTCCTGCACTGAGCTCCTAAAACCCTTAGAATTTCCCAAGTGACAGAAGTGTCCTCTGTAATTTATAATGAGTGTTTCTGACCATAACTGAGTTTATGCTAATGAGGTGATTCATCATGGATGAATCTAGACAGCTTCAGGACGGCGGCTGGTTCCAAAGGAACAAACCACAGGATTAGAGGACTGGGACTTTCAGCCCTACTTTGACCTCCAGAAAGGGGCTGGTGGTTGAGTTCATAATTTCAATCATAACTATAGAATGAATCCTCAAATAAAAATCCCAAACAACACGGTTCAGGGAGTTCTAAGTTGGTAAACACACTGATGTGCTGGGAGGGTAGCATGCCTAGAGAGAGCATGAAACTGTGAGCTCTCCGGTGCCTGCAGCCCCATACCTTGTACTATGCATCTCTTTCATCTGACTATTCTTCAGTTATATTCTTCATAATAAAACTATAATTGTAAGTATAAAGCTTTCCTGAGTTTTGGGTCACTCTTGAGAATTACAGAAAGGGTGGGGAGTGGAGGGGAGTTCACAGGAACTTCTGAATTGTAGTTGGCCAGGAAGAAGTGTGGTTGTGCAAAGGACTGCATGCACATGCACCTGGCATCTGAAGTTGGGGCAGTTTTGTGGGACTGAGGCCTTAACTTGTGGAGTTGGCACTAACTCAGAAGTTAGTGTCAGAATTGAACTGTAGGACATGCAGCTGGTATTGGGGAAATCACTGATGGAAAATGAGAGAGTGGTGGTGAACTATTCTTGGAGACAAAAGATAAAAGATAATAAAAGCTGCTTTCTTTTAATTTCAAAGTCAAAATAAGTCCATATTTATTCATTCAAAATAAGTTCATATTCATTCATTCAACAAACAGATACCAGAAAGATAACAAGTAGTCCAGATCACTTAGGACATACTACTGTGAGTACTTTGGTTTTTCACCCTGAGTGAAATGGGTTACCAATGTAGAGTGCTAAGCAGAAAACCTGACTTACTGAAAAATCACTCTGGCTGCTGGGTTCACATTAGACTGTGGGCATGCAAGTACAGAAACACCCTAATCAGGAAATTATTAATATGATAAAGTCAAGAGATGATGGTGCCCAATGTTGTAGCAGGAAAAGTAACAATTCTTATTATAAAACTTTTCTAGTGGTGCTTGGGTGGCTCAGTTGGTTAAGCATCCAACTCTTGGTTTCAGCTCATGTCATGATGTTAGAGTCCTGGAATCAAGCCCCATGTTGGGCTCTGCGCTCAGTACGGAGTCGGCTTGAGGATTCTGTCCACGTCCTTCTGCCTCCCCCTCTGCTAGTGCATTGTTCTCACTCTCAAGTAAATATATTTTTTAAAAGATCTTATTTATTTATTTGATAAAGAGAGACACAGCCAGAGAGAGAACACTAGTAAGGGAAGTGGGAGAGGGAGAAGCAGGCACCCCAATGTGGGCTCAATCCCAGGACACTGGGATGGATCATGACCTGTGCCAAAGGCAGATACTTAACAACTGAGCCACCCAGATGCCCCTCAAATAAATAAATCTTCATAAAAGGTTGTTTCCTCTCTGTATGTTTGGAAAAGATACAGACATACAGAGAGGGAAGTGTGCAAACATAGAGGGAAAACGTTAGAGGAAACAACCATATGACAGTCACAGAGATTTAACATTCTGCCATACTTGCTCCATATTATTTTTTTTCTTTGACATTTTACTCCTAAAAACTCTACTGTACATGTCTAATGAGGCACCTTCTTATAGTTCTGATTTACACCTAATACACAAATACTCCCCAAATACCATGTAATAGTTAACCTATTTTCAAATTTCCTACATTATCCTCTAAATGTCTGCTATAGTTGACCTGTTCAACTAGGATTCGAGAAAAATCATGCATCACATTTGTCTTTGAAATTGCGGAAAGAACACTTAACATGAGGTCTACCCTCAACAAAATTTTAAGTGCACAATACTATTAACTATAGTAACTGCTGTACAATGTTGTACAGCAGGACCCTAGACTTACTCATCTTGTGTAAGTGAAACTTTCAAACTTACTGAACCACAACTCGCCGTCATTTGCCCCAACTGCTAACTCCTGGCATTGACTTACTGAGGAGACCATAGGTCAACTGCCCTATAAAATAGCTCACTTTCTGGATTTGCCTGATTGTTTCTACATTATTTAGTGTAAATTGTTCCGCTAGCCTCTGTGCTCTTCTGTAAACTGGAAATCAGAGCTAAAGCCAGATTTAAATATACTTCATAGGTATATTTTAAAAGTATAGTTATCAAGATTTCCTGGCAGATTCGTTGTGGGATGGGGAAAGAAAGGAAGGTTTTATGGTTTGATCAACTGGAAGGAAATGCCAACAACGGAAATGAGAAGATTTCTGACCAACTGAGTTTTAGGTAGAAGATAGGAAGTTTAGTTTTAGGTATGACAGACTCTGAGAAGTCTTTGAGACTCACATGGGGACACTGAATAGATAATGATTTTAAGTCTGGAGGTCAAAGCAAAGATTCATGCTGGAGATATAAACTTTAGAGTCACCAGGATATGGATGCTGTTTAAATCCATGAGACCAGATGAAGTCATCAAGTAAGTGAACGCAAACAGAAAAGAGTAGAGGAACAAGTCCTTAAGCACTCCAGCATTAAGAAGTAGGACAGAAGAGGGGCACCTGGGTGGCTCAGTGGGTTAAAGCCTCTGCCTTCAGCTCAGGTCATGATCCCAGGGTCCTGGGATCGAGCCCCGCATCGGGCTCTCTGCTCAGCGGGGAGTCTGCTTCCTCCTCTCTCTCTCTCTCTCTCTCTCTGCCTGCCTCTCTGCCTACTTGTGATCTGTCTGTCAAATAAATAAATAAAAATCTTAAAAAAAAAAAAAAAAAGAAGTAGGACAGAAGAGAAAAAAAATGAGCAAAAAAAAAAAAAAAAATTACAGATCATCAGGTGAGACAGGAGAAAAACCAAGAGGCTAACGGTATCCTGGTAACCAAATTTTTAAGTGTTACAAGGAGGTAAAATCCTTTGAATGCTGCTGCTAGGTCCTGATAAGGGCTGAGAATCAGCCATTAGAATCAGCACTATGGGGGCACCTCGGTGGCTCAGTGGGTTAAGGCCTCTGCCTTCATCTTGGCTCATGGTCTTAGGGTCCTGGGATCAAGCCCCGCACCAAGCTCTCTGCTCAGCAGGGAGCCTGCTTCCTCCTCTCTCTCTCTCTGCCTGCCTCTCTGCCTACTTGTGACCTCTGTCAAATTAATAAATAAAATCTTAAAAAAAAAAAAAAACAAAGAATCAGCACTGTGTAGATAATTGGTGGTCCTAACAAGTGCAGTTTTAATAAAATGGTGGGGGAAAGTCCCCGAGTGAAAAGTGGATTTAAAAGAGCAGGAAGCTAGGAATCTGAAACAGCAGGATACAGACTATTCTTCTGAAGAAGTTTTTGTTACAAAGGGGAGGAGAAATTGACTGACAGAAGTGAGATCAGAAGTATTTTTACTTTTGGGCGCCTGGGTGGCTCAGTGGGTTAAGCCGCTGCCTTCAGCTCAGGTCATGATCTCAGGGTCCTGGGATCGAGTCCCGCATCGGGCTCTCTGCTCAGCGGGGAGCCTGCTTCCTCATCTCTCTCTCTCTGCCTGCCTCTCTGCCTACTTGTGATCTCTCTCTGTCAAATAAATAAATAAAATCTTAAAAAAAAAAAAAAGAAGTATTTTTACTTTTATTTTTTTATTTACTTGTCAGAAAGATAGAGAGAATTCACACAAGCACAGGCAGGGGGAACAGCAGGCTCTCTGTCACACAGAAGCCAGATGCAGGACTTGATTCTAGGACCCTGGGATCATGACCTGAGCTAAGGCAGACACTTAACCAACTAAGCCACACCAGCACCTTGAGATCATAAGTATTTTTAAAGATAAAAGAAGTAACCGTTTGCATGCTAGTAGATATGATCCAGCAGAAAAGGGAAAAGTGATGATATAGGAAAGAGGGCCAAATTGGTAAAGTGACAATCTTATAGGTAATAGGCAATGGGATGTAATATACAAAGTTTAAGTACTGACTTTAAGATAAAAACCTTCCCCACCAACCCTACAGCTCTATGGGTTTCCCCATAGAGCTCCCTCAAGTAATCATAACAGGTAGCAAGGCAAAGTCAAAATAATGCTGGCAGAGGGGTACATGTAGTCATGGAATTCTATGGAAATTGTTTCATTTGTTTTAACTTCCTTAGAAGTAGGATGCATCTACCTTGTAAGGTGATCAGATAAAAGAGACAGGAAAGGTGATACTGGAAGTTTGGAGAAAGAAAATATAAGATAATTGTCTGTCAAATAAATAAAATCTAAAAAAAAAAAAAAAAAAAGATAATTGTCTGGAAGAGTGGGCGAATGAAAACACTAGGGAAACACAGTATGACTGTGGGATTCCATAAGGTAACACTTGCAGTTTTGTGGTGAGAAACTGAAAATGAAATTCATCAGTATGTTTGCATTTTTTCCCCAGCTGTGTTCAGCTGCATAGGTAAGAAGCAGAAACGGCAGAGCATTAGATTTAACCAGAGTTGTGGTTTTGTGGAACAAATACAATATGAGAGGGGCAGGGGAGCTAAAAGTGTATGCAGGAAAGTAATTATGATTGACTATAAAGTTTCAGCTAAATAAGAGGAAGGAAAGAACAGTGAAGATGGACAGTGTTAAAATCCCACTGACATAAGAGAATTAAAGAATTATTGGAGACTTGATACAGAGAAAGGGAGATGGAAAGAAAGGGAACAATAATCAGACAGTGGTAAGGAGAAAACTGAGATCATGGGGGATTACACATTATCAGTAATTATACAGTAATCATGGGAAGGCGTGCCTGAAATCTACCGAAGACAAGGTAAATGGAGAGGAGTTCAAGAAAGTGGTAGCCAAGGATATGAAGGATCATCTGGGTATACACCCAAATCACCAAGAATGTATTTAAGTGCAGTATTGGAGAGAGCCGACAGTGTGCCAGGATCCAATACTGTTGAGAAACAACAAGCAATGACAACAACAATGAAGGGTAGTGGATAATGTCATAGGAATCAAAGCTAGAGGTTTAGGAAGATGAAGAATGGCGTGGAAGCAGCAATAAGGAGTACCACCTCTGGGCTAAGTGGTACTTGCTGACTGTGGGAGAAAAATATAGCCATCACTTGAAAAGCCTGCAGAAGAAGTATCAGGGGAGAAGCAGATTTCTTTCAGAGCCGAAGCTGGATCAGGCAAAGTGCTGACTGTTCTTTGGCACAAGTACTGCAGGTTAACCAAGAATCACAGGCTTAAGAGCATAAACAACCAATTCAAATTCTTGCTATCTCATATAAAACATCCCGTGCTCTCTAAAGTGGATTCTGCTTGTCATTTTTTTTTTTAACCAATATTAATTTTCTTCAAACCAAAAAGTTGAAAATAGAAAGTTCATTTAACAGTCACAGGGGTTCCTGGGGCTCCTGGGTAGCTCAGATCATGATCCCAGAGTCCTGGGATTGAGCTCCAACATCAGGCTCTCTGCTGTGGGGTAGAGGGGATGCTTCTCCTTCTTTATCTGCTCTGTACGCTCTACCAAATAAATGAGTAAAATCTTTAAAAAAAAAAAAAAAAACCAAAAAAACCCACAGTTCTCTCAAGACTCAAAGAAAAAAAAGGTTTTCATTTTATATCTATTAATGTACAGATGTAAAAGGAGAGAGTACATCTTAATGTTTTCAGTGACTGATCTATAGTAAAAATTAAACAAGAATCTAATCATCTATGGTTGATGTCTGGTCACTAGGCAAATCAACATAATCAAAAGTTCTGAAAAGATAGAAAAAATCTTTTTAATAAACAGTACACCCAAAACCCCACCACCACTGACCTTAGCAAGTGATGGTGATACTGGTGAAATAAGAACGTTCACACAGTGCTTGTGGAAGCAAAAACAGCATATCCACTTTGGAAACACTTTGGCAGTCTCCTAAATATTAAACACACACCTGACCATATGGTCTAACCATTCCACTTCTGGGTGGGATTTTATTAGAAGGAAATGAAAGGATACATCCATACAACCAATCTGTATGCTACTGTTCAGAGACGGCTTTATTTGTAATAGTCCCAAACTAAAATAACCCAGATGTCCATCCGCAGATGAATAAATATGTAACTAGATCACAGTATATCCACAGAGTATATATGAACTATTACAGGAAAGAACGTGAATTTCAAGATAGTTATGTTGCATGAAAGAAGCCATACCTTCTCCCTCAAGTAAGAAAATGTATTGTGCGAGTCCATTTACATAAATTTCTAGAGAATGCAAATTGATCTATAGTGGTTGCGTGGGCATAAGAAAGGATGGCAAAAAGGAAGGACTGGAACACTTCTTCTTTTTTTTTTTTTTAATTTATTTGTCAGAGAGAGAGAGGGAGAGTGAGCGAGCACAGGCAGACAGAATGGCAGGCAGAGGCAGAGGGAGAAGCAGGCTCCCTGCCGAGCAAGGAGCCCGATGTGGGACTTGATCCCAGAACGCTGCTTAACAAATTGAGCCACCCAGGCGTCCCGACTTCTTCTTCTTTTTTTCTTTTAAAGATTTTATTTATTTATTTGACAGACAGAGATCACAAGTAGGCAGAGAGGCAGGCAAAGAGCGAGGAAGGGAAGCAGGCTCCCTGCCTGCGGAGCAGAGAGCCAGATGCGGGGCTCGATCCCAGACCCCGGGATCATGACCTGAGCCAAAGGCAGAGGCTTTAACCCATTGAGCCACCCAGGTGCCCCATGGACTGAAACACTTCTTGAAGTGTTGATATGTTCGTTACCTTGCCTATAGTGATAGTTTCACAGGTATCTACATAGATAAAAATTTTATCAAATCCTATACTTTAAAAATGTACAATTTACTATAGAGGGAGCACTAAAAAGAAATGAACTATCAAGCTACATGGAGAAATCTTTTTTTTTTTTTTTAAAGATTTTATTCATTTATTTGAGAGAGAGAGACAGTGAGAGAGAACATGAGCGAGGAGAAGGTCAGAGAGAGAAGCAGACTCCCCGTGGAGCTGGAAGCCTGATGCGGGACACGATCCTGGGACTCCAGGATCATGACTGGAGTCCCAGGATCATGACCTGAGCCGAAGGCAGTCGTCCAACCAACTGAGCCACCCAGGCGTCCCAACATGGAGAAATCTTAAATGCAATACTGCTCAGTGAAAGAAGCCAATCTGAGAAGACTACATATGGGTATGATTTCAGTTATATGACATTCTGGGAAAGGCAAACTATGGAGATAGTAAAAAGATCAGGGGTTGCTGGAGGTCTGGGGTGGAGGGAAGGTTGACTAGATCAAAGGGGACTTTTAGGACAGCGAAACTACTCTGTGTGATACTACAATGGTAGATACATATTACATATTTGTCAAATCCATACAGAGAATGTAAAACACAGAGTGAACTTTAATGTAAATTAGGGACTTTAGGTAATGATGTTTTGGTGTAGGTTCATCAATTACAACAAATATACCTCTCTGGTGTATATGTTGATAGTGGGGGAAGGCACTGTGCAGTGGTGCACAGAGTGTGTGAAAATTTGCCATACTTTACATTCAATTTTTTTTTAAGTGTTTTCTTTCTTTTTTTTTTTTTTAAGATTTTATTTATTTATTTGACAGAGAGAGATCACAAGTAGGCAGAGAGGCAGGCAGAGAGAGAGAGGAGGAAGCAGGCTCCCTGCCGAGCAGAGAGCCTGATGTGGGACTCAATCCCAGGACCCTGAGATCATGACCTGAGCCGAAGGCAGCGGATTAACCCACTGAGCCACCCAGGCGCCCTACATTCAATTTTTAAAAACATTTTTTTCAAGTAGTAAAATATACACAGCATAAAATGTCATTTAAACTTAAGTGTGTGGTTCAGTGGCATTAAGCGCACTCACACCACTGTGCAACCATCAATCACTATCATCCACGCCCAGAACTTTGTTATCCCATAATCCAACTCCTTGCCATCACAATTTCGCTGTAAACTAAAACTGTTTAAAAAAAAAAAATCCACAAAGTCACATTAATTAAAAAATAAGAGAGGTGGCATGAACCTACATAGACAAAAAGAAAGACGACAATAGCAATAACATTTTGGATGGGAAGATGGATGGGAAATGACTAAAAAGCTGAAGAAAGAAAATCTTATACTAACAAGAAACATACTGGGGCACCTGGGTGGCTCAGTGGATTAAAGCCTCTGCCTTTGGCTTGGGTCATGATCCCGGGGTCCTGGGATCGAGCCCTACATCGGGCTCTCTGCTCTGCAGGGAGCGTGCTTCCTCCTCCCTCTCTCTCTGGCTGCCTCTCTGCCTACTTGTGATCTCTGTCTGTCAAATAAATGGATAAAATCTTTAAAAAAAAAACAAAAAACAAGAAACATACTTAAATTTCTACTAAAACCACAGAAAGATACAGTTTTTCACTTCTCAGCTCAGACAAAATGAAAAGATCTGCAATTTCCAATGAAACTCTCTGCTTAGCCCCCACATTCTTTTGGCTTTCCTCATACTTCTCTGGTACCTCTGTTGTTTGAGGTTCTAACCAGAATTAATTGTCAAAGTTCTTCAAGGCTCAGGCTACACGTATTTCCTCTTATGCTATACTATTCCCTAAGTTACTTAATCCACACTAATGCCTTCAATTAAGATACCCAAATTGATTCTGGATTTCTCTTCTGCACTTTAGACCTACATGATCTAATGCTAACTTGGCATTTTCTCTTGATGTCTCAATACCACTCAAATTCAACGTCCCCCAAACTAAACCCATGATATATCCAGTACTCCTCCACAGCAGATTCCTTTTCAGCATTCCCCTATCAGTGGTTTGTCCCCCTTTCTGTGTATCTGCTAAAGTTAGAAATTTAAAGTCAAATTTTTTTTTAAAGATTTTATTTATTTATTTGTCAGAGATAGAGGGAGAGAGAGCGAGTGAGCACAGGCAGACAGAGAGGCAGGCAGAGGCAGAAGCAGGCTCCCTGCCGAGCAAGGAGCCCAATATGGGACTCGATCCCAGGACGCTGGGATCATGACCTGAGCCGAAGGCAGCTGCTTAACCAACTGAGCCACCCAGGCGTCCCTTAAAGTAAATTTTGATATCTCCCTTTTGCTCACACCCTGTTATCATTCATCAACATTTGTTTTTCTCTATTACTTTTGGTCTATCCATTTGTCTCCACCTCCTTCACTACCTTCTAATCCAAAGTATCATAATTTCCTTTCTGATTTACTACAAATTTCTTTCCACTTGATCATTCCTTATCATTTATGGCATCTTCTAACTCATTTTTACCCCTGCAGCCAGAATATTTTCAAAATGTAAATGAACCTGGACTTTAAATTAAAAAAAAGAGAAAAAAAAGAAAACTGGTGCAGCCACTGCAGAAAACAGTAGGGAGGTTCCTCAAAAAGTTAAAAAAACAGAACTACCTGGAGTGCCTGGGTGGTTCAGTCTGTTAGGCATCTGCCTTTTGCTCAGGTCGTGATCTCAGGGTCCTGGGACTGAGCCCCACATCAGGCTCCCTGCTCGGCAGAGTCTGCTTCTCCCTCTCTGTGCCCTACTTGTTCTCTCCCTCCCTCCCCCACAATCAAACACAGACACAGACACACACTTCTCTACCCTATGACACAGCCACTGCACCACTCGGTATTTAATCCAAAGAACACAAAAATACTAATTTTGTGTACTCCAATGTTTAACAGCATTATCTATAATAGCCAAATTATGGAAACAACCCAAATGTCCATCAACAGATGAATGGATAAAGAAGATGTGGTAATTGGGTAAATTGGAAGGGGAGGTGAACCATGAGAGACTATGGACTCTGAAAAACAGTCTGAGGGGTTTGAAGTGGCGGGGGGGGGGGGGGGGGGGGGGGGAGGGGGGGGGGGGAGGTTGGGGTACCAGGTGGTGGGTATTATAGAGGGCACAGCTTGCATGGAGCACTGGGTGTGGTGAAAAAATAATGAATACTGTTTTTCTGAAAATAAATAAATTGGGGGAAAAAAAAAAGATGTGGTAATATATACAATGGAATGTTACTCAGTGATCAAAAAAGAATGAAATCTTAACATTTACAACAACATGGCTGAGGCTAGAGTATTATGCTAAACAAAATAAATTAGTCAGAGAAAGATAAATATCATATGATTTCAGTCATATGTGGAATTTAAGAAAAAAAGGGCAAAGGGATAAAAACAGAGAGGCAAAGGAAGAAACAGACTCTCAATTACAGTGCACTGATGGTTACAGTGAAGGTTTAAAAAGGTGATGGGAATTAAGGAGGGCACTTTTGTAATAAGCACCAGGTGATGCATGGAAGTGTTGACTCACTACATTGTACACCTGAAACTAATGTTGCACTGTATGTTAACTGGAATTTTAAATAAAAACTTAAAATGTAAATTTGATCCTGTCAACTCTTCCCTGCCTCCACACCACCCAAGTTGCTTCTCATATCCCTTGGAATAAAGATACAAGGCCCTCCATGGTCTGGCAACATCTCTCTTTCCACTCTCAGTCTATAACATGGTCCCTTCTCTCTTTTGGTGGTGGTGTTGACCATACTCCATCAGCTGGTATGGGCTCCTCTGTATACCATCTTCTGTATGCTAAGAAATTTGTTACCAATCATCTTTCAGATTTAAGATCTTTATTTTTTCAGGTAAATGTTTGTGACTTAAGCTAAATATATCTTTTTACAAACTTTCATAACATTGTGTATTTCTGCCCTGTAGCACCGGTTATAATAGCAATTTTGTTTGCATAGTTATTGAAATATCTGGTTTTCCCAAGGTTATAAACTCTCTGAAGGCCATTGGGTTGGGGCTTACCGCTGTATCACTAGTGCTGGACACAAAGTAGCCCTTCAATAAATATCAAAGAGACAAGGAGGAACTGAACTTCCTTGAATCTGTACATATTATACAGTTATTAAAATAGATAACATGCAACAGTATGAATCTCAGACATTACGTTGAGTGAAAGGAGTCTGACAAAAAAGAATACATACTGTATGATTCCCATTATAAGATGTCCAAAAACAGAAAAAAACCTAATTGCTGGTGTAGAAGTCAGAATCATGGCTATTACTGGGCAAGGGTTATTGATTAGAGAGGGTTGTGAGGGAACCATCTGGGCCTAGATAGGTTATATATTTTAATCTGGGTGGTGGTTACACAGATGTGTATACACAAATACATACACGATATACATACACATGCACATATTCATCACTTTTTTAAGTGTACTTTTCTGTATATGTTTTACCATAACAAAAGAAAAAAAGGAAGACATTTTTGGGAAAAAAAGGTAAAAAACTAAGTAAGAATGAAAAATATGCCCACAAGACCTTGGTAAATTAACTAGTTTGCAGAACATAATATATGCTATAATCTTGATTTGGTAAAACAATACATGCATACAGTTCTTCTGGTTTTTGCAAATGACAGAAATCCTACCCTAATTAACTTAAGCAAAAAATTCATTTACTGACACATACCTGGAAAGCTTACTTAGCTTCAGTGAAACTCTCTAGACCATTCAAAGGCTAAAAATTATTAGGGAACCACTCAGAGGTCACAGGATCACTGTTGTCAGAGTGCCAGAACCAAGCCTAACAGGTTTCAAATGAGACTTTTCAAGCTCCATCAAAAAGTCTATGTTCCTGTGTATCTGAAGAGATGTGCCATATAGTTACAGAAGAAAAGCGACAGCAAGCTAGTTTCCAAGCATCAGTCCCTTGTTCTAAAGACACACAGAGTCTCTGAATTGCAAGCATCTGAACTGCTTTTCAGATGGGCAACTCTATATAGCTCACCGCAAAGTGAACAAGAATTCATTTACTGTTGGTATGGATTCTTACCAAAACTTCAGGAAATCCCATCTACTCATACGCAAATCTTCCAATAACATAAGGCCTACAAGTGCTCAGTGCTTCAAAAGACAAAAGTATACCCCACGAGTCACACTGAGCCTTATGATTTCTTAAATTTACAAGTAATGTTTTATTAGAAAATTTCCTAGCTCAAGTTGGAGATAGCCATATATCAATTTTACAACCATTGCTTTTTCAAGTACTTAGAAGAATCAGGTATGTTTCATATATCCCACACATGAATGTTATTCTTTTAATCATTTGGTGACATGAGTATCTACGATGCAGGCTGAATCATGAAAAATTGATGGTATTTAACCACTTGTGACCTACAAAGGGCATTTTCATTATGATTCAGACAAAAACCAAACCTTGTGAACAAAACAAATTCCCTGCCTCTGTGTGGATCTCACATGAGTGGCGGGGGAGCATCGCAAAACAAATGAATATATGGTATATAAGATGGTGTTACATACCTCAAAGAAGAACATAAAAGGTTAAAAGGGATACAGCAGAGTATAGGGCAATGGCTGTCACTTATTTTATATGAATGGTCAGGGGAGGCTTCATAGATATAACAACATTTGAGCAAAATCCTAAGGAAAGAGAAAGCAAGCCTCTAGATTCTTCTACAATGAGAAAATATCATTAATGTGAAAATTTCTGCTAAGCTTATGCTAAAAAAATGAGAACAAATAATTCTGCTAAAACCAACTGAGTGTTTAAACAATTATGGCCCTAATTAAACTCTCAGCCAATTTATACCAAACAAGTACATGCCATCAAAATTAAAATGGACATTTATAAGCTCTTATTCTTCACGCAACACATTCATGTGAACACTTTTTTCATCCATGTTTTCAATCTAATAAATAGTCACATATAAGACTTTACAAAAACATAAAGCAATTCTTACATTTTCTGAAGAACCTGGGCCATCACAACCCCATTCGTTAAATCTTCCACAGTCTGGCATGGTGCATCCACATTAAATGTCTGGATCTAGGGAAAAAAAGGAAGGGGGTTGGGGGGGGAGATTCCCTGGTTAATTATACAGGAGATTTCTTAGGCTTCCTTTTGTGATTATCTCATCTTGAAAGTTGGAATACATTTTAAAAAGCAGTAGAGTTGGAAAATTTTTCCCTTATGGGAAATTTCCTGCAGGTTCTCATTGTCCCTTAGGTAGAAAAGAAATTGAGGTGGACACCTGGTGACACCCTAGCATCCCTTCTCCTCACAGATAACCAATCTAAGCAAGTCATGGTACTCCATCTCCTCTACCAGTGACTAACTTAGGATTCACGGGGCAAAGACAATTTGAACCAAAGGATTGGAGTGAGATGCTTAAACTTGAGTTTCTAGGAAAGAAGAGCTAATCTCCTCTTGCTGTGGTCAAGTATGTTGCCTCAACTGCCACCAGCAGTCATCTTAGGACTCCTAACAGAATATATTTTAGGATGAGGCTGATACACTCTATGACAGAGAAGAGGGATACAAAGAACTGGGTCCTTGAAAAAACTGAGCCACTGAATTAAAAAAAAAAAAAAAAAGTGAAGCCTATTTTGTGAGAAAGACGTGCTTAAGGCTGGCCAGACAGAAATTTCATTTATTCAAAACCAAAGTATCTTTATAAAGAATTCACATTCACGAAAGTTGAGGTTAGATATTCAATTTTGATTCTAAATGTACTGTGAATTAGATCTAAGTTTGCAAAAAACCAAAAAACTAACAACTAACTTTGCACTGGTCAGCATGACATGGCTGAGAAATAGAAATTATTTCCATAAGATAATACAGCTGAGCCAACAATGATTATACCCAGTAGTGCAACCAAGATTTAGAAGGAAATAAATCACTGAGAAAAGACAGATGCGGCCATGCTCTCCCAGTTTATAGATTAGCAAAATGAAAGAGTATGACAGGATGTGCAAACAGCAACACAAAGATTAGAAGTGAGTGGGATGCAGTCTAGGGATGAAAAACAGCTTAGCATGGGATGGGGGGGTGGGAATAGGAAGAGATGGAAGAGGGAAAAGAGTATAATGGTGAAAGATGGGGCATTTACTAGACAAAACCTCATAAGCCATGTTAGGACTTTATTCAAAGAGCAATGAGGTAGGTAGCAATGGCTAAGCAAAGGACTCCATGAGACTGAAGACATGAGATTTATGCTGTATAAAGATCATCCTGGCTGCAGTATGAAGAAAGGATTGGAGGGGAAGAGGCACAGAGACCTATTTTTGTAGGTTTATATTATTAACACAGAGGAGGTCAAACTAAGTAGAGACAATGGAAATACTGGGAAGAACACTCAAATCTTCTCACATTTTTATTTATTGGGTTACGTACTCAGAAGTGAAATTACTGGGGGTGCATGGGTGGCTCAGTTAATTACGCATCTGCCTTTGGCTCAGGTCATGATCCAGGAGTCCTGGGATGGAGCCCCCACATCATGCTCCCTGCTCAGTGGGGAGTCTGCTTCTCCCTCTCCCTCTGTCCCCCCATCCTGCCCCACTGGTGTGCTCATGCTCTCTCTCCCAAATAGATAAATAAAATAATTTAAAAACAAGATTCTTTAGAAGTGAAGTTACTGGGTCAAAGTGTATGCACATTTTAAGATTTTTGATAAATACAAACTGTCCTTAATTCTCATAATTGTTTTAGTCATTTTCTCACTTTGTAACAGTAGATGAGTAGCTACTTCTTTGTACTGTATCATTATCAAATCTCAAAAAAAAAAAAAAAGCTATAGACAAATGCAGTCAGTAGCTTCTTTATATTTCCTATATGGGAAAGTCTTATGAGTAGTGAGGATTACAGGGTGGAAACTAAAGGAATTATCTTAGAGATCACATAGTAAGTGGTTTTTATCTAGGTATCCATTTGGGAGAGTAATGAAAAGAAGCCATCCCCTGCCTCAACAGTAATGTGATAACAATGTAGTTTAAAATGAGATAAGCACCTGCTTTCATTTTACAGTTGATAAATTAATCTCTCACAGGTTTAAGAGGAAAAAGAGCAGTAAGAGCCACATCTCATTTATCTCTTTACCACTAATCTTAACACAATTCTGACACAGAATAAGCCCCAAATGAGCATGTTTTGAATGTAATGAACTAATTCTATCCCGGCTTTGCTCTTAATTTGCTATGTGAACCTGGATGTGCCACTTTACCTCTCTTAAGAGTTTTTTAATCTAGCAATTGGGAAAAGTATCTTATGGAGAGGTGTTTTGCTAAAGGCATAAATGAGAAAATGAATGTAAACTAGGTATTTTGAAAAGTTTAAAGCAGTGGTTCCCAAACCTGGTGCACATCAGAATCATCTGGCAAGTTGCAGAAGGCTGGGTATTGATTTTTAACATACTCATCAAATAATTCTTATGTGGTGGGACACTGGTTAGGCATTTGCAACCCTCTGATCCAAAGCAGATTAGAAAATGGTCTCTGACTAATTAAAAGGAAAAAACTCAATAAATCAGGTAATTCTTCAATAGTGTAAATAATTTAGTTCTAAAATTCTATCTCTCTCTTGGGACTTAGAAAAAATTAATATTCATTCTGATATTTAAAACATGGCTTCTAAACAATTACTTTCTCTATATTGGCTCTTAAGGTAAATAAATACTTGATCATGAAGCTACATGAGGTCCATCTGTGCTTGAAATAAAAGCAGGTGCCAAAGGAAATCTAGCTTTACGGAGTTTCCTTTTGGGATGATTAAAAAGTGTTTACTACAAACCACTGAATTGTACATCTTATTTTTTTTATTTTTTAAAGATTTTATTTATTTATTTGACAGATCCCAAGTAGGCAGAGAGGGAGGCAGAGAGAAGAGGAAGCAGGCTCCCCGCTGAGCAGAGAGTCTGATGTGGGGCTCGATCCCAGAACCCTGGGATCATGACCTGACCGAAGGCAGAGGCTTTAACCCACTGAGCCACCCAGGTGCCCTGAATTGTACATTTTAAAAGCATGTATTCTGGGGCTCCTGGGTGGCTCCGTCTGTTAAGCATCTGCCCTCAGTTCAGGTCATGATCCGGGGGTCCTGGGATCGAGTCCCCCATCGGGCACCCTACTCATCAGGGAGGCTCCCACTCACCCTGCTTGTGCACCCCTGTGCTCTGTCAAATAAAGAGAATCTTAAAAACACAATAAAGGAGGGGCACCTGGTTAAGCCTCCGCCTTTGGCTCAGGTAATGATCCCAGGGTCCTGGGATGGAGCCCCCATCGGACACTCTGCTCAATAGGGAGCCTGCTTCCCTTCCTCTCTCTCTGCCTGCCTCTCTGCCTACTTGGGATCTGTCAAATAAATAAATAAAATCTTTAAATAAATAAATGCATTTTTTAAAAATAATAAACGCATTAAAAAACACTCTAAAGGAAAAATTAAAAAGATAAGAACGAATTTTATGGTATATGAATTATATTTTAATTTTTAAAATATCTATCATCTACTAGTCTCATCAACTGAGTTTACATCTACAGGATGTGTCTGGAGATCAGCACAGTAAAATTTAAAGAGAATTACACCTAAGTGCATTAAGGTGTGAAATTCTACCTAAAAGATCATAACCTCTTTCAATTCCAAGAAGCTCTATTAACATCTCCCAACCTCCATCTCACCCTCCCCCACAAAAGCATGAGAAAAGTAATACAGGAGATCACCTGGAATTAGTATCTCCACAGCAGTTCTCAACCAGGTGTGGTTTTGCTCCCTAAGAGACATTTTTGCTTTTAACAAATAGGTGTGTGCTACTGGTATCTAGTAGGCAAAGGCCAGGGATGCTACTTTTAAATGTCCTACAATGCACAGGGCACTGCCACTGAATTCTCCAACCCCAAATGCCAATAATGCTAAAATAAAAAATCCCTGCTCTTAGAGCAGCAGTTCTCAAGGTATATGGTCCCCAGGCCACTAACAACAGCATCACCTGGAAACTTGTTAGAAATCAGAATCTGGGGCGCCTGGGTGGCTTGGTGGGTTAATGCCTTTGCCTTCGGCTTGGGTCATGATTCCAGAGTACTGGGATGGAGCCCCGCATCAGGCTCTCTGCTCAGCGGGGAACCTGCTTTCCCCCTCTCTCTAACTAAGTAATATGAAAATTTCAAGGATATGCTAATGTTGCTGGGTTTCACAGAAGAAATGTACTTAGCCTATGTGATGATTCTTTTCCCACTAAACTGGTAGCATTCCAGGTTCGTTCTGGTTTTTTAGTCTCTACACCTAGGAAAGAACAATCTTTTTACGTAAAGTTCAAGAAATTAGGCTTGACAGGTGCAACAGGCAGGGCAGATTTCTTTAACAGGTAAGAATACAATTTGACTCAGAGGGTGGGGAGAGGAGGTAGAGTGGAAATTTTCAAGCACATCCTGCTGAACTTGCTTGCTGCATAAACTCTAATTTGGAATTTAACCTTAAGGTGTTTTCCACTGGTAGAAGGATACTCTGTCTTTTCCTAACTATTCCTCTTTGAACAAAATTTTGGAACATTTGATTCTTGGGCTAGTAGGCACTCTGATACAACAACTATTTATCCAGCATTTAAGGCAATTTGATGTTCACATAAATGAATTCTGGACAACTAATACCCCTTTTTAAGTGCCTGAGTTTTCATTATTTTAACTATTTCTAGTGGAAGAATTTCTAAAGTGTACTATCTACCTCCTACCTAGTACTAAATTGCTAAGTTTAAGTGAAAATAAACTTTTGATATTCAAGATCCTAATTATGATCTTCAATAATTCAGCATGGAGGTTCTTGAATTCTGCAAGGCTGTCAGCTCAAAGAATCAATCACGTAGTACTGAGCTTTCAGTTTTTGGATCTTCTAGGTCACTGGCAGCTGCCTGTACCTTGCCAAGTGTTGCAGTTACCGCCCAATCTTCTGTGTGCACAGAACCCATGTGACCAACATGGCTGTAAGCTTATGTAGAGTAAATTAGTCCAAATGGGAGTCTTGTCTTTTCTTTTTTAAGCAGGTTCCATGCCAACTCTTGGGCCTGAACTCAGGACCTTGAGATTGAGAATCACAAGTTCTACTGACTCAGCCAGTCAAGTGTGCTAATGGGAGTCTTCTTTGGAGTGTATTGCATACTTTCCTCCCCCTTACACTTGGTTTCGGAATTGTTTTCAGCATAAACTGGCCTCCAGATATGAAGGGAATTGCTAGGCTAAATGTACACTTTTAGCTACCTCATTTTCTGCATAAACATTTATTCTTCTTTTTATAATGACAAAGGGAAGCCAGCATTTAAACTCAACTTTATTTTGAAAGATTTCAATGCACAAGGTTTTAAAATGTTTCCAAATCTTAGAATTGTACATCTTTGCAGAGACTCTGCCCCTCCAGTTTTTACTGAAAATCTCTAATCTTATTTTTTCATAAATTTTCCCTTTTGGGCCTTCCAGTGACAATTCAAAAATTCTTTTCTACAACACCATATTCCCTGGTTTTCAGGGAATCTGATAACTTAGGTTTTGTTTTCTTGACATTTACCGGATCCTAAATAGATGCTCTCATACTGTGTGTCTCCTCAAACTTCTCCAAGACTCTTCCTCTATATTTTTATTAGCATTTCTCACTCAAAAAACTGCAGTGATCACCATCTTCTTGCAGATGGCCTTCACATACACCGGTTTTCAAGACTTGTCTTTCTAGACTTTAAACCACGTAGCCCTACTTCAGATTCAGTTAGCTTCCTCATCTTTGCCCTACTGCCTTTTTCTAGCATTGAGGGAGGAACTTACTTGTACAGACTCAAAAAAGCACACCTTAAGATCCTCATCTTCTTTTTACAACCTCTGCCAAATCTATTCCTGCCACAGGATCAAAGAATGTGGGCATTCTTTTCCTTTATCTCTCCCATGCCTTGGCCATATTATGCAGCTTAACAGTTTCCCTCTTCTCTAAAATACAGTAATGAAACCCTTCTTGTCTGAAGTTGGAGCCTACTATATTTGTAAGCTATATGTTAACTATATATTTTTGCAAAAACCAAAAAACACGCTGAAATCCCAGTAATAGTGTAACGTAAAGTTACAGAACATATCAAACCCTAGTAGTGCATGTATTATTTCAGAACACATAATCTGATTCACAGAACACATTATGAAAATCTGAGTAGGGCACATGGGTGGCTCAGTCAGTTAAGCATCTGCCTTTAGCTCAGACCATGATCTCTAGGTTCTTGGGATCAAGTCCCAAGTCCAGCTCCCAACTCAGCACGGAAGTGTGCTTCTCCCTCTCCCTCTGCCCCTGCCCCTGCTACTGCGCGCGCGCTCTCTCTCTCTCAAATAAATAAATGAAATCTTAAAAGAAAGAAAAAAATCTCAGAGTATTTACACTACCTTTGTTACAACCTACCTAACGCAATGCTTCTTTAATCTTTCCATGAAGTGCCCCCACACAGGAAAGTGACACATACATTTCAGAGATCTGAAACGACTCAGATACCACTCAACAGAATTTCTTTTGACATCTGTATCTTATCTTTAACATTAACCCTAATGCTGTAGTTACCTCAATAAATATATTAGTGTCCTATTCTAGAAATGACATTTAACATTTTTAGCAGTGAGTAAAACTCCTGGAGAAAGCACTAGGTTTATCCCATGGCTCTGCGGACCCTATACATACAAACACACAAGCCAAGAACTGACACCTAGGTTTGTGAAACACAGCCTGGGTTATAGGTCCGGCTCTCGAAAAGGCTGCTAAAGACACAATAATCAGCACTAGAACGAAACATTTTTTTTCATCTTCATCCTTTTTTTCATCTTTAAAACGTGACATTTAAAATAAGTGTTCAATAATTCAAAATCAGAAGCCCACAACGTCGACCCAAAATGTCCAGTTCCATCACTGATTCCTACATAGCTTCCAGATTTGTTTTTATAGTTATCCCTTTAATAAGTATCTCCACGCGGCTGACTTTCTCATCTCTGAAGCGTATCTCGCATCTTAAATACCGTCTCTGGGTGCCCTTCCGCATTTTTCCTACCCTCCCTTCAAAGTACTTTTCTCTTTCAGGGCGCCCGGCTCATCCCGCAAGGGGCTCCCCTCTCAGTGCTCTGTGAACGCTACAACAAAGGCAAGGAACGTCGTAACCAGGGGTCCCGAGTGCCTCTACCGGCTGCGCGGGGCGCAGAGACAGCCAAGCTCCGGCGTCCCCGGCAGCGCAAGGGAAGCGCCTGCACCTCGTCAGCTGCAAACAACAACAATCCTAATCATAGTGCCGCCCGCACCCCATCATTAGCCTCCACCCGGCCGGTTTCCACTCGCAGAGCAGCCAACACCTCAAGCCCGACAAGTTTCCCTCGGACTCGGGGCCGAGTCCCCCCGCGCCCCCTGCCCAGTTCCCGGCCGCTCCCCGCCGCCCCCCGCACGGCCCGGACGCTGGGGTAGACGCGGCCCGCACCGGCGGCCCCCGGCTCCGCCCGCCCCAGGCCCCGGATGTGACGGCACCGCCGCCCTCGGCGCTCGCCCCCCGCCACAAGCGTGGGGGATCCCGGAAAGGAGGCCTGGGGGAGGGGGTCTTCCCCGACGCGCCCGTCACCACATACCCAAGTGAGAAGGCTCTCGCACAGCTCCACCCGCTCCACCGACTCCACGTTGAACATCTTCCCCAGCTGGGGCTTGGCAGCGCCTCCCCGCCTCACCAGAAACCGCTGCCGCTCGCTCTGGGGCTGCGTCCGAGGGTCGGGGCAGCTGACCTGGCCTCTGGCCCACCTTCTCCTCGGCCCCGGCCGCCGACGACCGCCCCGGCGCTGCCAGTGGCTCTCGCACCGTCACCCCCGCTGCCCCTCCTTCTCCTTTCACTCGGGACCGCGCGCCCGCCGCGCGCGCCCCCGGCCACGCCCGCAGCCTCGCGTCCCCGCCTCCGGAAAGCGCCGGCCCTGGCCAGAGCCGCGGCGGACGAGCCACTGCGCACAATCGTGCTCCAGCCGGCCCGCCTCCCCGCCGCCGCCGCCGCCGCCGCCGCGCGCGCCCCGACGCCGGCCCGCTGCGTGTCGCCGCGCGCACGCGCTCGGCCTTGGCGGCGGCGGCGGCGGTGGCGGCAGCAGCGGCGGGTCTTCCCCGCCTGGCCGCTAGCAGCTTCACGGAAGCTCGGCAGTGCGCGTGCGCCGGTGTCCGCACTCCTAATTAAAAAAGACCTAGTGGTTGCCTGGGAGGGGTGGCGGGGGCCGTGCCCGGAAGTAATCTCTAGTCTCAGTCACCGGGAATTGGCGAGGTATCCTCTGCGGTGGAGAGGTACGCGCCCCCTCCCCCTCCCAGCCGCCCGGGCCACGGCCAGCCACGCCCACCCGGATCCGGGGGCCGGCGCTCCGGCGTGGGCGGGACTGCCCCGGGGTCGCCTTCGGGCTTCGGGGCGGGGGGGAGTCACCGCCTCGGACCCCGGGGCTCCGCCTTCTTTCGGGAAGCCGGGGGGCTGAGCCCCAGAGCCGCCCGGCTCCCGCCCGGAGTTCCGGAGGCGGTGGAAGGGCCGACGTGGCGGGCGTCTCGTGGTTCCGGCCGCTGTGAGAAGAGCCGGCCGTCCCTTCCCGGGTCGCGGTGAGCGTCGACTCCCTGAAAACTTCGGCTGTTTAGTAGGGAGAGGGTATGCGCCAGTTGTGAGTCCGCGAGGACTTCGGCCGTTCTAGGGCCTGCTTCTCGTGCGGAGCTGGCAGGCGGCCTTCTCGTTGGATGGCTCGGCGGGTGGTCCGCCGCGAGCACCCACCTTTGTAGAGGCGTGGGTTTCTGCAGGGATATCAGTATATTTTTATGCGATACAACCTATGCAGAAAAGTGCATACAACGTACATGGTTAAAGAAAAATAATGATAGACACCCGGACAAAAGAACACTGCTCACCCCTCAGGAGTCCTGCCCACACCTAGCGTTCCTTCCTGAGAACAATTTCGTCCCTAGACTTGTATGATACTTTCCTGCTTTTCCTTCTAGCTCTACTGTCTGTATATGCATGCCTAAACAATAACAGTTTTACTTTGCTTGTTTTTGAACTTTTACGAATGGGATCAGTGTGTTTTGTGGCTTTGAATTTATAGTAAATTTGTATATATAGGTAATTTTTATTGCTGCCTAGTATTCCATTGTATGATTATAACAGCGTAACCGTTCTGTCAATGGACGTTTTGTTGTCCCAGTTTGGGGGTACTAAAAAGAATGCTGTAAGCATTCTTCTACCTGGATCCTAGTGCAAATCTGTAAGGGGTTTCTTTAGGATACATGCCTTGGAGTCCTAGGAGAATCATTGAGTCCTAGGGGTATACATAACTTTATCAGGTAATGCCAAAATTATTTGGAATGCAACAAACATAACTTCCTAGAGCACGTCTTTGGTTTGCAAGTTCTGGAGCCCCCCTTTTCCCATTAGGAGTAGGTTTTTGAACATTCATAATCAGGGTGAGTTTTTAATGATGCCTTACAGAGTCCCCGTTAACAATTCACATGTGATGAATTTATTTTGTAAATGTAAGAAAAATCTTACCTAGACTCTTCTCAATGGTCTTAAAAAAAAAAAAAAAGTATTCTTCCTTCCACCATCGGCAGGGAAATCTTTAGAAATGATAAATGTGTCCTACCGGCCTTGTTTCCTCTGTTGGTGCCTCTGGATCTCGGTCAAACCAGAGTTCCTACATTCCATGCTAGGTCGTTTCTGTAGAATTCCTAGCACTTAAATGACCTTTACCCTTGTTGGGCACATAAAATCAGTAAGTATATGTTACATTGACCTAAGCCTGACTCACCTGCAACTTGTCTTTGGAAGTGAAGAACACGATGCTAACCTTTTCTGGAGGGACTGGTATAGTGAACACCTTCACTCCAGCTGCTTAGGTTTCAAGACTTTGACACAAATGACCTAAGCCTCCTTTTTTCAGTCTTTACTGCTCACCCACAATACATTTATGAGGATACTGCAGTGTTCTTGAGATTTCATTTATGGTTCCAAATACCCTCAATATTAAAAGCTTCTTGGATGTAATTATCTATGGAAGTGATGTGATTATCATGTTTCTACATGAACTTGGGTAAAAAGACTGAGTTTCTTCTTTGGAAGTTAACGAAATTTCCTATATTTCCCTTATTCTTAATTATTTTTTTCTGAAAGTTTTGGAAAAGACCAAGAAGAGAGGTGAGTGCAACTTGTTTTAGCTGTCTCCTTAGTCTGGTTAGTTGGAGACTAGTTCTCATCTATTATAGCTGTGTGTCAGACTTAATTATTTTTATAGCTGCTTATCAGATTTAAATAAACACTGTAGTGTCCTGCGTGGCAATGCTTCCAAATTTATGGAGTATTCCCGGGGAGTACATATTTATAGCTTTGATTAAAGAGAATTTGAGGAGCGCCTGGGTGGTTCAGTGGGTTAAGCCTCTGCCTTCGACCCAGGTCAGGACCTCAGGATCCTGGAACAGAGCCCCACTTCCGGCTTTCTGCTTGGTGGGGAGCCTGCCCCCCCCCAACCGCCTGCTGCTCTGCCTACTTGTCATCCCTCTCACTCTGTCAAATAAATAAAACCTTAAAATTTTTGAATTTGAGATGCAACATAGTGCAGCTATGGGGAAGGCATGACTAAGTTTTATAATGGTTCTTGACAGTTGTTAATGATAGTAATCAAGGGTACCTAGCTAGCTCATATGGTTGGGTATGTGTCTCTTGATCTTGGGATTGTGAAGTTTGAGGTCCATATTGGGTGTAGAGATTACTTTAAAAATAAAATCTATAAAAAATTAGTAATCAAAATACTACAGCTTGAATTTACTGAGAGCCTATATGATGAGCCCAGCAATATGCTAAATACCTTCATTATCTTGTTATTAAAGTCCATAAAACAAAAAAAACAAGTGGGCATTTGGGGGGCACCTGGCTGGCTCAGTAGGTAGGGCATGCGACTCTTGATCTCAGTGTTGCCAGTTCAGGCCCATGATGGGCATGGAGATTACATAAAAGTGGGCATTTGGTGTGGTTAAAATTAATTTTATATATTTTACATATGAAGAAGCTGAGATGCAAACTTTACGTAAGTACATAGTTGTCTGACTCCAGAGCTTACGCTTTTCTGCCGTTAAGCTATTCCTCAGTAAGACTTAACTAGTTAATCAGTAGCAGACCAGGGGTGCCTGGGTGGCTCAGTCTTCAAGCACCTGCCTTTCGCTCAGGTTATGATCCCAGGGTCCTGGAATCCACCCCCACATCAGGCTCCCTGCTTGGCGGGAATCCTGCTTCTCTCTCACTCCCCCAGCTTGTATTCTCTCTGTCAAAGAAGTAAATAAAATCTTAAAAAATAAATAGCAAACCAAAGCTAGAAACCAGTTCTCTTCAGGCTTCTATCAATTATATCACACAGTTTCCAAGACCTATGGTGTTTTTTTCTGTGAATCTCAAATGGTAAAAATGAAGTCCTGGTAACTCTTATTTTCTTGTTTGTAATGGAGGAAGGAACTTAAGAAACCTCAAGCCCAGTTTTGCAGACAATGAAAGGTCTTTAGAGATTAAGTGGGAACACAGTTGTTAGTAGAACTGGAACTAAAATCTGGACTGTTAATGTCCAGGCAGGCTTGAGTTGAGGACCTGTGCTTTAGGGCAAAATCAGCCTCACAGTTCTGGTCTAGACAAGATCTAACCTTGTAAAGCATGAGTTGGAAAACTGAAGTTCAGATCAAAAAGACTGACTTTTCAAGATTGAGGTATTATGTAATCTCCTCAAGTAGAAAATTTTCTTTTTATCGTTTATGCTCTGTGTAAAGTTTTTTTCCGGCGAGATAAACACAACACCAGGCAAAGTGGGTGCAAGACTTATTAAAAACGCTCTCCAGCGAAGTTTCAGGGCTCAGGAGAAGGGGAGCCGAGAAAGTTGCACCGGGAGGAGGTGGGCACCCTCGGGCGAGGTTCCGCGACTCTGGAAAGCAGAGTGGCGGAAGTCGAGCCCAAGGCAGGGAGGAGGGGGCTTTTAAGGGGTCTTGGAGGAAGCTCAGTGGTCTTTTGGAAGTTTCCCTTATTTGGATATCTCGCCTGCTCGTCGGGATCCCATTGGTCCACAGGAGCCCGGGGCGGGGGTCTCAGATTCCTGCTTGGGCCTTTGTTCTCCTGTCCGAGCTCAGGTTCTGTGGCGGGAACTTTTCGCCATCTTTAGTAGCCTTTCCTGCCAGCCCAACATTCCGACCTTTTGCTTAATATAATGGTGTCAGGGGCGTCGACTGGGTTCTGGCTACTTCCTGCTGACAGGGGGCGTCGTTATAGGGGTAGTCAGAAGTGGGCAGGCGAGAGTAGGGCTGGAGGAGGAGTTGACAGATACTTGGGCAAGTTCTTGTAGGCGACCCTGCAAGTACCGGAAAAGACAGGGAGCAACTGAGATTAGAAGGAGGATTATGCATACAGGTCCCGCCAGAGGGAGCAGCCAGGTTACCCAGTTGTAGGGGTCCAGGCCCCAGGAGGACGTGTCTCGCTGCCGTGCTTGGATCCAATTCCTGAGTTCTTTGATCTTGGAAGTAACTATACCTGATTGGTTAACAAAGTAACAACATTCTTCATTTAAGAATAGGCCGGTCCCCCCTTTTTCGGCGGTCAGAAGGTCTAAGGCCTGTCGGTTCTGTAGAGCTAAGGCTGCCAGGCTGGTGATTTGCGTCTGTAGGGCTGTGAGGAAGTCAGCAACCTGTTCCGTGTCATCATTCAGGGCTTGGGAGAGTTCGTCAAGAAAGTCTATGGAAGTTCCTATACCCGCTGTTCCAGTTGCCACCCCTGTGGCTACTCCTGCCATTATGAATGGGAGGAAGGCAGCCCTTCCTGCACGGTGTTGGGAGAATAGGATGGATAGCAACTGGGATTCAGAGTAGATGGTGGTAGAAGGAGATAGGAGAAGGAATATACAGCCCAGGGAGTCATTAGTGGTCAGGCAGCGATAGGTTCCCTGAGGGCACGAGAGAAATATTCCCGAGGGAGTACAGTACAGGAGGGAGGAGTTATTGATATGGCAGCTGCTGTGGTAAGGGGGGAGGACACATTAGTAATAGGTATGTTTCCCCCATGCAGCCAATATGGACCGTATTATTTGTGGCCCTGAAGTTGGGAAGTGGCCAGTCAATAGGGAGGGGTATCCCTACAATGTAGAGTGAGGTAAGGTAGATAGGATAAAAGAGGCGGGGAAATGGCCGGAAGGCTATGATTTATAAGAAAGGGCTGGCCGTGTAGTAATTCAAATGGCCTTAAGCCCGAAGGCCCGCGGGGCGTAGCCAGGAGTCTGGTGAGAGCCCTAGGCAGAAGTGTAGGCCAGGAAAGATGGGTTTCTAGGGTAGGTTTGGTGAGTTGGGCTTTGAGCAGCCTGTTGGCCTTTTCTACCTTACCGATGACTGTGGGTGGTATGGGATGTGAAGTTTCCAGGTTATGTTGAGGCTCTCAGCTACCTGTTGGGTTACACTGGAGATGAAGGCGGGTCCGTTGTCCAACTGGAGAGTTCGGGGCAATCCGAACCTCGGGATGATGTGCTCGATGAGTATTGTAGCCACCAGGTCCGCTGTTTCCTGAGCCGGGGGGTATGCCTCGATCCAGCCTGTGAATGTATCAACCAACATTAATAGGTAGCGAAAGGTTTTATGGTGAGGCATGTGAGTGAAGTCCAGTTGCCAGTCTTCCCCCGGCTGATGGCCTCGGAGCTGATGGTTAGGCCCTGGTCTGCGGATTCACGGAGGAACAGGTTTTGCAAGCCCTGTGGACAACTTTAATTACCTTAGATAAGGAAGGATGATAGAACAATGGCTGAAGAAATTAGTGGAGTGCCTATGGACCACTATGGAGGGATCGGTGGATGTCAGTAATCAAGGTGTGCACCAGATTGCCTGCTAGGGCAATCCTGTCCTGAATGTAGATCCACCCCTTATCTGGCAAGGGTGTAGGCAGTAAAGTTGCAGGGTTTAAGCAGGGGGGAGGTAGAGAGAGATGCGAGTTTTCTAGGAATAGCAGATGGAATAGCTGGAGACGAGGAGGAGTCAGATGGGCCAGGGATCGGTGGCTAAGGTCTGTGAGTCGGCGGAGAGTAGACCATGATTTGATAGAGGGGGTGACTTGATATCCCTTGGCCCCCCAGAAAGTTAAGTAGGGTGGAGGTGTCGTCTTGGGAGACCAAGAGGGAGGGGCTACAGAGGAGGAGGTCATCCACATATTGCAGTAGAGTACTGGCCTTAAGGATGCACTGCTGTAAATCTGTAGTCAAGGCCTGGCCAAAAATGTGAGGGCTGTCCCTGAACCCCTGGGGTAGAACAGTCCAAGTTAGTTGTCCAGAAGCGTGCCTGTCGGGATCCTCCCAGGTGAAGGCAAAGAGAAAATAAGAATCAGGGTGCAGGGGGATAGTGAAAAAGGCGTCTTTTAGATCCAGTACAGTAAAGTGAGAGGTGTTTGGGGAATGCGAGACAATAGGGTGTAGGGGCACGGCCTCGTTGATAAGCCTAAGGTCTGATACCAGTTGATAAGCACCTGAGGGCTTGTGTACTGGGAGGATGGGGTGTTACAGGGGGAAATGATGGGGATCAGGAGTCCCTGACATTAAAGCTGTTCTATGATAGGTTTCAGGCCCCGGCGGTGGGCTAAGGAAATAGGAAACTGAGCTCGAGAGGGAAACTTAAAAGAGTTATCCTTAAGCTGTACTTTAACCTGGGTAAGGTGGGAAGCAATGATGGGCTCTGAGATGTCCCATACCTGAGGATCTACAGTAGGTAGGTCATTTGGAGTGAGGGTCGAGGGAGTGGAGAGGTGTAGGATGAGAGAGGTTGAGGTGGATAGAGGGGAGAAAGGGGGGAAGCAGATAGTTGCCCTTAGTTTCTGGAGAATTGTCCCTACCCAGTAGAGGGACCAGGCAGGAAGGAATCATAGGAACGAGTGGGGGAAGGGGAACCCATCCAGGCTACAGGTAAGGGGAAGGGTCACCCTAGGATTGGAGGAGGTCCCATCGATCCCCATAACAGTAATTGGTGAGGTTCGAGTAAGTACCGAGTAGGAAGGCAGAACAGAGTAGGTAGCCCCCATGTCCAGCAAAAAGGAGATGGACTTACCCACTACCTGGAGCGTAACCCTGGGCTTCGTCAGTCGTCCTCCAATCCAAGCAGTTGAAAGGCCGGACTTACTGTCTCGGGGGTCCCCCACGTTGAGGCGCCGAAGATACCCGAGGTTAGGGCAGTCGGATTTCCAGTGTCCCATCAAATGGCATTGAGGGCAAGGTCGAGTTGGCGGCTTTGGATTGGGGCACTGGCGAGCCCAATGTCCCTCGGCCCCGCATTTGAAACAGGCCCCCGGGGGGGGGGTGCGGTTGGTTGCCCCTCTCTGCTGGCTCCCGGAGCCGGCCGGCCACAGGGCTGCTACCAAGGCTTGGGTCTGCAACTGAACCTTTTGCTGGAGTCTGGCTTGTCGTTTAAGCTCAGCCGCCTCCTCACGGGAATTAAAAACCTTAAATGCCATTTTCACCAAGTCAGAAATGGGGGTCTGAGGGCCCTCCTCAGCCTTCTTTAACTTTCTCTGTATATCCGGTGCCAATTGAGAGATAAAATGAGTAGCCAGTACTGTGGCCCCTGCAGGAGAGGCAGGGTCCAAGCGAGTGTACTGGGTTAAGGCCTCAGTCAATCGGTTAAGAAACATAGCGGGATTTTCATCAGGGGCCTGGACAATCTCCCTAATCTTGTCGTAATTAACGGCCTTATTAGAGGCTGCCTGCATGCCGGATATGAGACATTAGACCGTGCGGTTGCGGCGCCGGCGGCCATCTTGGCCATCCTGATAATCCCAACCTGGTTCTACAGCGGGGACCGCCTGGGCTCCAACTGGCATGGCAGCATCAGTGAGCTGGACCTGATCATCGTGCTCCCGGGCAGCAGCCTGGATGCCTTCCCTCTCCTCTGTGGTGAGGGTGGTGGTCTGGACCACATGTAAATCATGCCAGGTGAGGTCATAGGCTTGGGCCAGATACTCTGTAGTCTCAGATCTGCATCACCCCATTTTTGAACTATTGAACTCCTACAGTTGCATTTTAAAACTATGATTATAAGAAAAACTACTAGTGGAAATTGAGCTATTGGAAGCCCCCAACAAGGTCAGTCATTAATAGTTCTCTTCTCCCAGTGAGAGTGCTGGCTTTAGCTGGGGTTTCCATGTGACAGGAAAACATAGCTGACCACCCTGTTCCTCTCAGGAATTTATCAGTGGCCTTTTCCCCTCCTCCCCTCTCTCTGCCCACTTTCTTTCCCCTCCCTTCTCTCTGCCCAGACACTTTCTTTGCAATACCAGAATTTGTGGAAGTAAAAAATAACTCTTCATTTCAATAACATCGGGAGCTTCTGCAGTAAAATGATGCAAATAACATTATGTGGCTCTGTAATACTTAGAGCATCCTGGGATCTCTGAGCTCTTGGAACTGTGCTTGAAGCAATATCATAAGCAATATCTTATTTACAAAGAAGTTAAATATACAGCAGAGTGAAAAAACATAATTTGTGCAGTGTAATTTACTCACATTATCCTTGATTATACTTGGAAGGACACCGAAACAAATGTAACCCATTTAAAAAAATACAAAGGAGTCTGGGGAAGAAAAAACTATCCCTCTACCCTATTAGGTTCTTGGCCGAGACTCCCCTCTAATAAAAGACATTAACAAGAAAAAAACAGAAGCTTAATTTATAAACTTCCTGTGTACATGGGCGGTACCTAGGAAAACTGAGTAAACTCCAAAATGGCCCAAGCAGTCATATTAAATACCGCCTTCAGCTAAAGACAAAGGTGTTGGGGGGTGGGGGGGAGACACAGTTGCGGGAGGTTACCAGGAAAAGAACAGTAAACAAGGGTAAAGTTGTTATGCAGATTTAAGTCAGTGCTTTCTCCAAAACAGTCTGTAGGGATTTCTCCTCTTCAGGTATTGAGAGGGAGATACCTTTACAAATGGAGATTTCCCTTGTAAATGTCTCTTTCATGGAAGGATACCTTCATTTGGGGGTGACAAATTCTGCTCCCCTTCAGTAGTAGTAAACTTCCCAAAGTTAATACCATTGGGAAAAGTCGTTACAACTCTGTGAAGTAATTAGATTCAGAAGAGACTGGAAATCTTGACACAAAGGGATAACATTTTGGTTATCTTTTGTACAGCTGCAAGTAGTTCTCACTGCCCATAGGACTTTTGACACAGCTGTAGAAAGCATTTATAATTTTAAAAGAGAAACCTGGGCTCCTGGCTGGCTTAGTCATTGGAGCCTAAAACTTTTGATCTTGGGGTTATGGGGTTGACCCCTACGTTGGGTTTAGGGATTGCTTAAAAATAAGATATTTTTAAAAAAATGAAAAGGAAACCTGGCAAAATAAACACCTAAATTTATTGCGTGACCCACCCCTAGATTATTTGAGGCTGTTTATTCAGTTTCAGTTGGCAGTTCGTTTGATTATTCTTTTGAATGGAAATAATGAAATTAGAGCTGCTTCTGAGTTTCCTGGTGTGTGGCCTTCATAATGGTTGTTTGAAACCCATCATTAGAAAGTTCCTGATACATTGGCTCTTACTATGTGTAAAGATGGAATTTGGCTTTGATCTGTTTGTTTGCTTAGGTTTCTTCCATAAGGTACTTTCCTCATTTCAGCAGCCAATTCAGATTCTTTCAAGAGTAGTAGACTTTCGCAGTTTCCTCTTAACAGAGTCACTAGGTTGATGACAAACTTTTCAGTGCAATGTTACATAGATACAGAATTTTATTTTAGTTATAACAGTCATATATGTTTATGTTTTCCTTTAAGGGTCTTAAGAGACTAAATTTTTCTGTTTTGCAATATAAAATGTGAATTACCTGTGATACTTGGATTCTGATACTTGGGTTATTTCCCTTCATACCTATAGGAATTGGGTATTACCATTTTTCTGAAGCTTAGTGTGTGGGAAGGAGAGTTTCATATCCTCCCTTTTCTCTTCATAAGGAAATGCAGCCTGAGAGTGATTCCATATTCCAGGCAGTTCAAAGAATTCTCAACCATAAGCTGAGCTTAGTTCCAGGTGAGGCTAATAGTTTTTCAAGCCCTCAAATTTTCATTAATTCAACTAATCTTAGTATAGATAACAAATGTCCTATAGCCTAAATGTCATTTACTTTTCAAATTACTAACAATAAGTAAGGTAAGTCACTCATATTTAAACATATATTTATTAGGTCCTACTGTGTGCAGAGCACTATGCGAGATAATACAGGAATATTTACAGAAGAAGAAAATACATTGTCTTCCCTATCCATCCATGGTACATTCTAGGACCCACTCAGTGCTGTGAGGGTGAAGAGGGATCTGATTTACTGGGAGAATTGATTTGGTATACAAGAATGAGAAGAGCAGTTGGCCATGAGGAATGTCTTTTCCTTAAGATTAAAGGAACAGAGCTTGAAAAAGAAAGGGTGTTTTTAAAAGATTTTGTTTTAAAAAAAAAGTGAATAGATGATAAATTAGAGTAATTGTAATCTTAAAGGAAATAAAATTTTGTAGTTCTCAAAATAATGTGTCTGGCAAATTTTAAAGAACTCTCACGGGAGAATCTCCACTAGAGTTGTACTTAATGCAACTTTCCTTAAGTGGGCGCTTTAAAAAATTATATACATTAGAAGTCAGTTATATTTGTGGGGTTCTGATTAGTATATGTTATTTTCACTGTGTCATTTGTAACTTTTTTTTATTTATCTTTTAGACTTGGAATGGCCAAATATCAAGGTGAAGTTCAAAGTTTGAAATTGGATGATGATTCAGTCATAGAAGGAGTAAGTGACCAAGTACTTGTAGCAGTTGTGGTCAGTTTCGCTTTGATTGCTACCCTGGTATATGCACTTTTCAGGTGAGACTAAAGGACAAAAGAATTGAAATAATGTATATTTGCAAGGGCCACTGCTTTCTGATTGCTTCCAGTAATTTTTAATACTTCATTTAAACAACTAGTAATAGAGCTCGGTAATTGTGATGTGGAAATGGAGTTTGGAGCCAACAACCAAGAAAGAATTGTAGAGATGTCTTCAGTGCAAAACGGAGATTTTGTTTGTTTGTTTTTGTTTTTTTAAAAAACTTTATTTATTTGACAGAGGGGGAGAGAGAGAAAGAGATCACTAGTAGGCAGGGAGGCAGACAGAGAGAGAAGGGGAAGCAGGCTCCCCGCTGAGCAAATAGATCACTATGGGGCTCCATCCTAGGACCCTGAGATCATGACCTGAGTCACAGGCAGAGGCCCAACCACTAAGCCACCCAGGCACCCCTAAAAAGAAGGTTTTATTAAAGAATGAGGACAGGATCTGTGGGCAGAAAGAGCTGCACTGGGGTTGACGGGTGACTGATGATGTATTTTCAAGTTGGGAGGGGGTTATAGGTAGCATCAGTCTCTAAACAATTTATTTATTTAGATTTATTTATTTTAGAGAAGGGGGTCAGGGGGACAGAGGGAGGAGAGAAGCAGAATCCCTGCTGAGTACAGAGCCTTACACAGGGCTCAATCTCAGGATCCTGAGGTCCTAACCTGAACGGATATCAAGAGTGGGACGTTTAACTGACTGAGCCACCCAGGCACTCCTCTGAATAATTTTGGAAGCAAGATTTCCAGGACCTTCAGGGGGCTCGCTATTGTTAGGAAAAGGTCATTTATTACTTTCTAATTAAATGTTAGTCGTGAGACCCTTCAGATGTGTATCAGTGGGCCATATGCATGGAGGATGATTGATAACATATATCTTGTGGTGGGAGGGGTAGAGATAAAGGAAGTTTCGAAAGGAATTAAGGTAGATTTACAGGACCCTGCGGGGTCAGCATAGTGTTAAGCTAAGTTTGCCTTTTGCCCTTAGCAAGGGGTCAATATTGAGGCAGCTGAGTTCCTAGAGGAAGGTCACCCTGTTTCAAGGGCTTGTCAATGAGCTGTGGGCAATAAGGGCACTTAATTTTTTCTTTTGCTTTTATTTTTCTCATCACTTGTATTTTTGCTAATGTATTTTATTTTTCACTAGGCTCTAAATGCTACCGTATATTGTTCCTGTTGTTGGCTGTCTCATGAGATAAAATTTAAATACCATATTTTGAAAAAAATATTATTTTCCATGGAAATATCACAGTTTTAAAATGTAATTTTCATAATTGAATCCTTCAATTTTTAGGTACTAGAGATAGTAAGTACAAGATATTTTAATTCTTGGGGCGCCTGGGTTCAGTCGTTAAGTGCCTGCCTTCTGCTCAGGTCATTACCCCAGCATTCTGGGATCAAGTCCCACTTGGACCCCCTGCTCTGCAGGGAACCTGCTTCTCCCTCTCCTACTCCCCCTGCTTGTGTTCCCTCTCTGACTGTGTCTCTCTATGTCAAAGAAATAAATAAAAATCTTTAAAAAAAGAAAAGTACTTTTAGTCTTTAAATAGAAAAACAGGCAAAAGAACAAAGTTGGACAGTATGGAGGGAATTAAGATTAAAGTTAAAATTACTGTTATAGAATCAGGAATAAAACTTAGAGGCTTCAGGTGTTTATATATCATTAAGTAGACACTGGGATATAAACTAGAAATTTAAGTGTTAACACATGGAGATAAATAAAATTTTATGTATAAGTATGTGTCATTGAAAACAGAAATAGAAAAAAATACAAAATAGAAAAAATAATTTCTAAAATTACAAATCAGTGAATTTGTTCTAAAATTATAGAAAAGATTTTAAACATCAAGATTCTTAGACATGACACAAATTATGAGCGACGAAAAAAAAGAAATAGATAAATTAGACGTCATCAAAATTCCCAACTTGCGTGCTTCAAAGGATATCATCAAAAAAATGAAAAGGCAGGGACACCTGGGTGGCTCTGTTGATTAAGCATCAGCCTTGCACTCAGTTCATGATCCCAGGGCCTTGAATCAAGGTCTGCCTCAGGCTCCCTGCTTCTCCCTCTCCCCTTATCCCTTCCCTCTGCTTGTGTTCCATGTCTGTCTATAGTCTCTCTGTCAAATAAATAAATAAAATCTTAAAAAAACAAAAAAATAATAAGAAGAATGAGATGCAGATATAACTTTATCATGTGGAAGTATCCATGAAATTTTTGAGTGAGAACTGATGATTGAAAGACATCACAAAACCAAAGGGCAAGTAAACTATACTGTTTAAAAATTATTTTTGATAAGATTAATTTTAAAATATTTTGTTTTTTCCTTATTCTAATTTTCCTGCTATGGGACTTATTACTTATATAATAAAAGTTTTCCCCACAGACTGGAAAGATACAAAATTGCAAACCAAAAGTTTTTATTTTTTTTTTTTAATTTAATTTAATTAATTTATTTGACAGAGAGAACACAAGTAGGGGGAGCAGCAGGCAGAGGGAGAGAAGCAGGCTCTTTGCTGAGCAGTGAGCCTGATGCGGGGCTTGATCCCAGAACCCTGGGATCATGACCTGAGTCGAAGGCAGATGCTTAATGACTTAGCCACGCAGGTATCCCCAAACCAATAGTTTTATATTTAAAAAGGCAATTGTATGTAGTAGATGTGAAAATCTTAGCAGTATTATGCTGCATTAGTCAAAATAACCATATAAAGTTCACATTTGGGTGATTTACAGTTTGGGTGAATAATTTTAAACTGGTAAACATTTAGGGGAAGTTATCAGAGTGGGTAAAGCTATAAAAATCATATAAAATGCTTGAAGGGACTGGGGATATAGAGCTTAGCGGAAAAGTCTGTTGGACACAAGAGCTGTCTTTAAATATGATCAGGGCTTATTTTATTGGAAGAATTAGATTTATTAGATTTATTTTATGTGGCTTCATGGACAGAACCAAGGCCAATAGGTAAAGATAAATAATAGATTTTGGATCTACCTTAGAAGTAACTTTTCAAAATATATAAGGTACTTCATATTATACTTAGAATCTTCAGTCTGTCATATGATTGGGCAGGAGGTCAGTTTAAGTTCCTGTCCAACTCTTCAGATTCAAATTCAGTTGGCAGTTGTAATCCTGTTACTTCTACTGAAGTTACCAATTAGTAATGAGTTGGGAGAGGGGAGCATGTGTAGTTTACAATTTAGATAAAACTTTTGTCTCTTTTCAGTAATTTCTTTGAGGTTTTGAGCCATTATAAGTATTTTTTTGTATTGTGGTGAGGTAAACACAGCATAAAATTTACCACTTCAGGAACACAGTTCATTGGCATTAAGTACATTGACAATGTTGTCTAGCCGTCACTACTCCCTTGCCAGAACTTTATCATTCCAAATAGAAACTGTACCAGTTAAACAATAACTTCCCATTCTCCTTCCTTCCAGCCCTTGGAAACCTCTATTCTACCATTTATCTAAATGAATTACTCAATTCTGGGTACCTCATAAAGCGGAATCATACAATATTTGTTCATTTGTGTCTGGCTTACTTCACTTAGCATAACGCTTTCAAGGTCCAGCTACATTCTGGCACATATCAGAATAGCATTCCTTCTTATAGCTGAATAATACTCCATTGTATGTATATACCACATTTTGTTTATCCATTTGTTTTTGGTGGACATTTGAGTTGCTCCCACCTTTTGGCTATTAGTTCGACAACTACTGATACAACATTAAACATTAGTGTACAAGTACCTGCTTTCAACTGAAATTGCTGGATCATACGGTAATCTATTTTTAACTTTTTAAGGAAAGTGTTTTTCACAGTAGCTGGCCCATTTTACATTCGCAGCATCAGCAGTGAACAGTGGTTCCAATTTTTCTGTATCTTTGCCAACACTTGCTACCTTCTATTCTTTTTATAATTGTCATCCAAATGGGTGTAAAGTAGTATCTCATTGGAGGGTTTTTTTTTTTAAGATTTATTTATTATTTATTTGAGAGAGAGGAAGTGTGCGTGCATGCACGTGCGCTAGTGGGCGGAAGAGGGGCAGAAGAGAGGAGAACCCAGAAGCAGACTCCCCACTGAGTGCAGGCCAAATCCTAGGACTCCAAGATCATGACCTGAATGGAAATCAAGAGTCCACTGCCTAATAGGCTGAGACACCCAGGTGCCCCTCTGGTTGGAGTTTTGATTTGCATTTCACTTACATGGATGATGTTGATCATTTTATATGCTTATTAGCAATATATTTGTCTTCTTTGAAGAAGTCTACTCAAGGTATTTGCCAATCTTTGAATTGGGTTGTTTGCTTTTTATTTTCAGGTTATGAGAGTTTTTGTTTGATTGTTTTTGTAGACACCCAAATGGGGCTTGAACTCAAGACACTGAAATCAAAAGTCTCATGCTCTACCAACTGGGCCAGCCAGGTGTCCCTATGAGAGTTTTTTTCCCACTGAAGTATAGTTGACACAAAAGTTATGAGAATTCTTTATATATTCTGGTATTACTTATCAACAGTATGATTTATAGATGTTTTCTTCTATTCTGTGAGTTGTCTTTTTACACTATAGTGTCCTTTAATGCACAAAGTTGCTAACATTGATAAAGTCCAATTTATTTTTTCTTTTGTTTCCTATGTTGTTGGTGCCATACTTAAGAAATCATTGCCAAATCTAAAGTCACGAAGATTTTCTTCTATGTTTTTTTCTAAGATTTTTGTAGCTTTAGCTCTTAAGTATAGTTCTTTGATTCATTTTGAGCTCATTTTTGTATGTGATAGGAAGTAAGGGTCCTTCTTCATTCTTTTGCATGTGTATATTCAGTTTTCCCAATAACATTTGTTGAAAAGACCACCCTTCTTTCTTGAAGGGTCTTGGTATCCTTTTTTTTTTTTTTTTTTAAAGATTTTATTATTTGACAAAGAGAGACACAGTGAGAGAGGGAACACAAGCAGGGGGAGTGGGAGAGGGAGAAGCAGGCTTCCCAATGAGCAGGAATCCCAGATGCGGGGCGGGCTCGATCCCAGGACCCTGGGATCATGCCCTGTGGTGAAGGCAGACACTTAACCATTGAGCCACCCAGGTGTCCCTGGTCTTGGTATCCTTATCAAAAATAACTTGACCATTTATATGATTTTATTTCTGGACTCTGTGTTCTATTCCATTGGTACATATGTTTGTCCTTAGGTCAGTACCATACCATTTTGATTACTATAGATTTGTAGTAAATTTTTGAAATCAGAATGTATGTGTCCTACAACATTGCTCTTTTTCAAGATTGTTTTAGCTAATTGGGGTCCATTGACATAACATAAATTTTAATTTGGGTCTTTATTTCTTTCTTTTTAAAGATTTTATTTGTTTATTTGACAGAGATTACAAGTAGGCAGAGAGACAGGCAGGGGGCGGGGAAGCAGACTCCCCGCTGAGCAGAGAGCCCGATGTGGGGCTTGATCCCAGAACCCTGGGATCATGACCTGAGCTGAAGACAGAGGTTTAACCCACTGAGCCACCCAGGCACCCCAGTTTGGGTCTTTCTTTCTTTCTTTTAGAGTAGATGATTTTTTTCCCCTAGTTTTTATTTTTTAATTATAGTTGACATACAATACTAGTTTTAGGTGTATAACATGGTAATTCAACAGCTTTATGCATTATCAGATGCTCACCACAGTGAGTGAGTTTAGTTGCCGTCTGTCAATGTATTAAATTACAGTATTATTCTCTGTATTTCCTATGCTGTACTTAACATATTTGTGATTTATTTACTTTACATTGGAGAGTTTATACCTCTTAATCCCTTTCACCTATTTTGCCCATCCCCTTTCCCTCTTACAGCCATCAGTTTGTTTTCTGTATTTAGGAGTCTGCTTCAGTTTTTTATTTTGTTTGCTCATTTGTTTTGTTTTTTAGATTACAGATATAAGTAAAGTCATATGGTGTTTTGTCTTTTCTCTGACTTGTTTCACTTAGAGTAATACCAGCTAGGTCCATCTGTGTTGTCATGAATGGCAGGATTTCATTTTCTACCCCTCCTAGATTTCATTATTTCTTATGTTGAGTAATATTGTGTTGTGTACATGTATCACATCTTCTTCATCAATTCATCTATCAAAGGACACTTAGGTTTTTTCCATATCTTGGCTGTTGTCGATAATGCTACAACAAATATCGGGGTACATATATCTTTTTGCATTGGTGTTTTTATTTTCTTTGGGTGACTCCCCAGAAGAGGGATTATTAGATTATATGATATTTCTATTTTTAATTTTTTTTAAGTGTGAGGGTTTCTCTTATTTTTTTTTTTAAAGATTTTATTTATTTATTTGACAGAGATCACAAGTAGGCAGAGAGGCAGGCAGAGAAAGGAGGAAGCAGGCTCCCTGCTTAGCAGAGAGCCAGATGTGGGACTCAATCCCAGGACCCTGGGATCATGACCCGAGCCCAAGGCAGAGGCTTTAACCCACTGAGCCACCCAGGTGCCCCTATTTTTAATTTTTTAAAATTAAAACTGCCATTTGATTTTCCACAGTGGCTGCACCAATATACATCCCTACCAGTAGTGCACAAAATTTGCCTTTCTCCACATTCTGGCCAACACTTGGTTATTTCTTATCTTTTTGATAATAGTCATTCAGACAGGCGTGAGGTAATGCCTCCTTGTTGTTTTGATTTGCAAAATCAAAAGATTCACTGAGCATCTTTTCAAATGTCTGTTGGCCATCTGGATGTTTTCTTTGGTAAAATGTCTATTTGGGTCCTTTTACCATTTATTAATCAGATTATTTGGGGGTGTTATAGTGCTAAGTTGTATGAGTTCCTTATATATTTTGGATATCAACCCCTTAGTGGATATAAAATTTGCAAATATCTTCTATTCAATAGATTGCCTTATTACTTTGTTGATAGTAACCTTTAGTGTGCAAAAAGCTTTTTAGTTTGATGCAGTCTCAATAGTTTATTTTTGCTTTTGTCTCCCTTGCTTGAGGAGACAGATCCAGAAAAATATTGTTAAGGCTGATGTCAATATATAAAATATGTACATACTTTGTTTTCCTCTAGGAGCCTTTTGGTTTTAGGTCCTAATTTAGGTCTTTAATCCATTTTGAATTTACTTTTGTGTATGGTATACAAAAGTGGACTAGTTTCAGTCATTCGCATGTAGCTATCCAGTTTTCCCAAGACCCTTAATGAAGAGACTTTTTTCCCCATTGTATATTCTTGGTTCTTTTGTTGTACATTAATTGGCCATAAAAGCATGGGGTTATTTCTGGACTCTATTCTGTTCCATTGATGTTTGTATCTACTTTTGTGTCATACCATATCCATACTGTTCTGATGACTATAGCTTTATAGTATATTTTGAAAACTGGATTTGTGATACTTCCAGCTTTGTTCCTTTTTTTTTTTTAGTTTTATTTATTTGACAGAGAGAGATCACAAATAGGCACAAAGGCAGGCAGAGAGAGGGGGAAGCAGGCTCCCTGCCAAGCAGAGAGCCTGATGTGGGGCTCGATCCTAGGACCCCGAGATCATGACCTGAGCCGAAACCAGAGGCGTAAACCACTGAGCCACCCAGGCACCCCTCTAGCTTTGTTCTTTTTTCTCAAGTGTGTTTTGGCCATTGGAGCTCTTTTATGGTTCTATACAGATTTTAAGATTATTTGTTCTAGTTTGTGAGAAATACTGTTGGTATTTTCTTTTCTTTTTTTTTCAAAGATTATTTATGGTGGAGAGGGGCAGAAGGAGAGAATCTTCAAACAGACTCCCCACTGAGTGTGGAGCCTGATGCAGGGCTTGATCTAGTGACCTATGAGACTATGACCTGAGCCAAAACCAAGAGTCAGATGCTTAACTGACTGAGCCACCCAGGTGCACCAAAAAATGCTGTTGGTATCTTTGTAGAGATTGCATTGAGTCTGTGGATTGCTTTGGGTAGTATAGACATTTTAACTATGTTAATTCTTCTAGTTTATGAGTGTGCTATGTCTTTCCACTTGTTTTTGTTGTTTTCAGTTTATTTCATTGGTGTTTTACAGTTTTCAACGTACAGGTCTTTAATCTCCTGTTAATATATCCCTAGGTATTTTATTCTTTTTGAGGCAGTTGCAAATGGGACTGTTTTTTAAATTTTTCTTTCTGCTGTTTCTTTGTTAATATATAGAAATGGAGCAGATTTTTGTATATTAATTTGGTATACTGCAACTTTCCTGAATTCATTTATTCTAATAATTTTTGATGGAGACTGTAAGGTTTTCAGTGTATACTATCATGTCATCTGCAAATCATGACCATTGTACTTTTTCACCAATTTGGATGCATTTCATTTCTTGTTTGATTGCAGTGACTAGGACTTGAGTAGTGTGTTATATAAGTAATGTGGGGAGGATGGACATCCTCGTTTTGTTCTTGCTCTTAGAGGAAAGCTTTCCACTTTTGACCATTGACTATGGCATCACCTGTGGGTTTTTCATATATGTCCTTTATTATGTTGAGGTATCTACCCTCTAAAACCCGTTTTATTGAAAGTTTTTATCATGAATGGATGTTGAATTTTATCAAATGTTTTTCTGTATCTATTGAGATGATCATATGATTTTTATCCTTTATTTAGTTAATGTGGTGTAACATGTTGATTGAATTATGGGTATTGAACCTTTCTTATTATTGTGAAATGACTCCCACTTGATCATAGTGAATGAATCATTTAATGTATTGTTAAATATGGTTTGCTAATATTTTGTTGAGTATTTCTGCATCTGTGTTCATCAGAGACATTGGTCTGTAATTTCCTTTTTTTAAATTGTGTCTTTGTTTAGTTTTGGTATCAGAACAATAATGGCTTCTTAGAATACATTTGGAAGCATTTCTTCTTTTCTATAGTTTTAAAATTATTTGAGAAGGGTAAGTATTACCTCTTCTTTAAGTGTTTGGTAGAATTTACCTGTGAAGCCATCTAGTCCTGGATTTTCTTCCTTAGTTGTGTTTTGATTATTGATTCAGTTTCATTGTATTCACTGGTTTGTTCAGATTTCCTAGATCTTCTTGATTCAATTTTGGAAAATTATATATTTCTAGCAATTTATCCACTTCAAGGTCATCCACTTTGTTGGCATATAATTTTTTTGTAGTAGTTTCTTAAAATCTTTTTTATTTCTATAATGTTGGTTGTAACTTCTATTTCATTTCTGATTTTCTTTATTTGAGTTCTGTCTTTTTTTCTTGCTGAGTTTGGCTTAAGGTTTATCAATTTTGTTTATCTTTCCAAGAACTCTTAGTTTCACTGATCTTTTCTTTCTGTTTCTTTTTTTTTCTTGTCTCTATTTCATGCATTTCTACTCTAATCTTTATTATTTCCTTCCTTCTTCTAACTCTGAGCCTTATTTATTCTTTTTCTAGTTTCTGTAGGTATAACATTTGTTTATGAGAATATTCTTGTTTCCTGAGGCAGGTCTCTATTGCTATTAACATCTCTCTTAAAACAATTTTTGCCAGATACCAAAGATTTTGAAACTTGTGTTTCTATTTTCATTTGTCTCCAGGTATTCTTTTTTATTTCCTCTTTGATTTCTTTGTTAACCCGTTGGTTATTTAGTAGCATGTTATTTTCCATCTACATGCTTGTATTTTTTCCAGTTTTTTTTTCTTGTAATTGATTTTGTTTCATGTAATTATGATTGGAAACAATGCTCAATAGGATTTCAGTCTTCTTAAATCTATTGAGACTTGTTTTGTGCCCTAATGTGTGATTTGTCCTGAAGAATGTTCCATGTGCACTTTAAAAGAATATGTATTCTGCTCTTTTTGGATGGAATGTTCTGTACTTAACTGTTAAGTCCATCTGGTCTAATGTGTCATTCTAAACTATTGTTTCTTTATTGATTTTCTGCCTGGATGACCTATTCATTAATGTAAGTGGGGTGTTAAAGTCCTCTCCTATTATTGTATTGCTATCAATTTCTCCTTTGAGTCTGTTAGTCATTGCTTTGTGTATTTAGGTGGTCCTATGTTGGGCACATAGATACTTAAAATTGTTATATCTTGTTCCTGGATTTATCCTTTTCATTATGTAATGTCTTTCTTTATCACCTGCTAAAATTACTGTTTTATTACTAAAGTCTATTTAAGTAGTGCTATCCCAACTTTTTTTTTTTCTCTTGCAAGATGTGTCTTTTCCCATCCCTTCACTTTTGGTTTAGGTCTGAAGTTAATTAACATTTGATGCGTCTTTTTTGGGGAAAGGGGAAGGAGGTTTCAGGAGTAGAATTCAGTGATTCATCACTTATGTATAACACCCAGTGTTCATCCCAAGTGTCTGCCTTAATGCCCATCACCCATTTAGTGCATCCCTGTACCCTCCTCCCCTGCAGCAATCCTCAGTTTGTTCTCTACAGTTAAAAGATTTCCCTCCCTCTCTGTTTTATCTTAGTTTATTTTTCCTTCTTTTCTCCTATGTTCATCTGTTTTGTTTCTTAAATTCCACATATGGGGGAAATCATAATGATATTTGTCTTTCTCTGACTGACTTATTTCACTTAGCATAATACACTCTAGTTCTATCCACATTGTTGGAAATGGCAACATTTTAATCTATTTTTTTAAGATTTTATTTATTTATTAGAGAGTGCATGAGCATTGGGGAAAGGCAGAGGAAGTGGGAGAACCAGACTCCCCACTGAGCAGGGAGCCTGATGCAGTGTTCCTTCACAGGACTCTGAGCTCATGACCTGAGCCAGAAGCAGATGCTTAACTGACTAAGCCACCCAAATGCCATAAGATTTCATTCTTTTTGATGGCTGAGTAATACTCTGTTTTATATATACATGTATACATACATATATATATATAAATTCACACAGACACACATATATGCATATACACAAACACACATATATACACATATTGCTGCATGCAATATATATGTATATATATAGTCTGTTGAAGGGCATCCTGACTCTTTCCACAGTTTGGTGATTGTGGCCATTGCTGCTATGAACATTGGGGCTCTTTTTCATAATTTGGCTATTTTTTTTTAAAGATTTTATTTATTTATTTGAGAGAGAGCAAGAGAGAGCACAAGCAGGGGTGAGGGGGAGAGAGAGAGAGGGAGAAGCAGATTACCCAGTCATGAGGGAGCCTGATGTGGGACTTGATCCAAGAGTCCTGGGATCATGACCTGAGCTGAAGGCAGATGTTTAACTGACTGAGTCACCCACATGCCCCTTGGCTATTGTTGATAGTGCTGCTGTAAACACTGGGGTGCATGTGACCCCTTTGAATAAACATTTTTGTATCCTTTGGATAAATACCTAGTAGTGCAATTGCTGGGTCATAGGGTAGGCATTTTCCTTTTTTTTTTTTTAAAAATTTTATTTATTTATTTGAGGGAGAGAGAAAGCATGAATAGAGGGGAGGGGCAGAGGGAGAAGGAGAAGCAGACACCCTGCTGAGTAGGGAGCCCAATGCAGGGCTTGATCCCAGAACCCTGAGATCATGATCTGAGCCAAAGGTAGATGCTTAACCAACTTAACCATCTAGGTGCCCCAAGAATTCAGTTTATTTACATTTAAAGTGATTATTGAATGCACCCAACATGCATAAAACAGTTAATACATAAAATACATAAAACAGTTAATAACAAATGTAAAATAATTGATAGTAATAGAATACTCCACTTGTATCAATGGACAGATCATCTGTATAGAAATTCAACAAGGAAACTGGCTTTGAATGACCTACTAGCCCAGAGTGATTTAACAGACATGTTCAGAACATTCCATCTTAAAACAGCAGTATACACATTATTTTCAAGTATATATGGAACATTCTCCAGAATAGATCACATATTAGGCCACAAAACAAGTCACTCAACACATTAAAAAAAAATCTAAGTCATATAATTTATCTTTTCTGGTCACAATGCTATGAAACTAAAAATCAACCACAAGAAAAAATCTGGGAAAAACACAAATACATGGAGGTTAAATAATATGCTCCTAAATAATGAGTGGGTCAACCAAGAAATCAAAACTTATATGGAAACAAATGAAAATGAAAACAGTAGTTCAAAATCTTTGGAATGCAGCAAAAGTGGTTCAAGAAGGAAGTTTATAGCAATAGAGACCTACCTCAAGAAGCAAGGAAAACCTCAACTAAACGACTTAACCTTATACCTAAAGGAGCTGGAAAAAGAGGAACAAACAAAGATCTAAACCCAGCAAAAGGAAGGAAATAATAAAAATTAGAGTAGATATAAGTGATATAGAAAGTAACAACAACAACAAACCCACTAGAACATATCAATGAAACCAGGAGCTGGTTCTTTGAAAATATACAACTAATAAGCCTGTGGCAAGACTCATTTTAAAAAAGAGAGGGAGAAAGAGAGAGAGGATCCAAATAAACAAAATCACTAAAGAGAAGTAATAACCGATACCATAGAAATACAAGCAATTAAAATAGTATTACAATAGTGTGAAAACCTATATGCCAACAAATTGGACAACGTAGAAAAAAATGGATAAATTCCTAGAAACATATGACCTACCAACACTAAAGCAGGAAGAAGTAGAAAATTTGAATAGGCTGATTACCAGCAATGAGATGAATCAGTAATCAGAAAACTACCAGGAAACAAACATCTAGGAACAGACAGCTTCGCAGGAGAATTCTACTGTACATTTAAAGAAATTATATCTATTTTTCTCAAACTATTACAAAAAATACAGAGGAAGGAAAACTTCCAATTTTATTCTGTGAGGCCTGTTATCACCCTGATACCAAAACTAGAGAAAGATACCATAAAAAAAGAATAGTATACGCTAATATTGCTCATGAATGTGGGTGCAAAGATCCTCAACAAAATATTATTGAACTGAATCCAACAATACATTAAAAAAAATCATACACCATGATCAACTGGGATTTATTCCCAGTATGTAAATGTGGTTCAGTATTCACAAAACAGTCATTGTGGAAAAAAAAAAAAACAAAAAAGAAAAACAAAAAAAAACCAGTCACTGTGAAACACATCAATAAGAGGAAGGATAAAAACCATATGATCATTTAAACAGCCCTTAGAGCCTCCTTCCCTGGCCTGGTCCTGGGAAACTCTTAAGTCTTAGGGCCATAAAAACTGGAGTGCCCTTTCCTTTTTTTTTTTTTTTTTAAATTTAACTTTTTTCAGTGTTCCAAGATTCATTGTTTATGTGCCACATCTAGTGCTGCATGCAATATGTTCCCTCCTTAATACCCACCACCAGGCTCATCCATTCCCCCACTCCCCTCCCTTCCAACCCTCAGTTTGGTTCTCAGAGTCCATAGTCTTTCATGTTTCGTCTCCCCCTTGGATTTCCCCAAATTCACTTTTCCTTTTCTTCTCCTAATGTCCTCCATGTTATTCCTTATGCTCCACAAGTAAGTGAAACCATATGACAATTGACTTTCTCTGCTTGACTTATTTCACTCAGCATAATCTCCTCCTGTCCATGTCCATGGACAGTTCTGTCCATGTCGATACAAAAGTTGGGTATTCATCCTTTCTGATGGAGGCATAGTACTCCATTGTATATATGGACCATATCTTCTTTATCCGTTCGTCTGTTGAAAAGCATCTTGGCTCCTTCCACATTTTGGCAACTGTGGCCATTGCTGCTATGAACATTGGTGTACAGCTGGCCCTTCTTTTCACAACATCTGTATCTTTGGGGCAAATACCCAGTAGTGCAATTGCAGGGTCATAGGGTAGCTCTATTTTTAATTTCTTAAGGAATCCTCACACTGTTTTCCGTGGTTGCACCAACTTGCATTCCCACCAACAATGTAGGAGGGTTCCCCTTTATCCACATCCTCTTCAATACTTGTTTCTTGTCTTGTTAATTTTAGCCATTCTAACCTGTGTAAGGTGGTATCTCAGTGTGGTTTTAATTTGAATCTCCCTGTTGGCTAATGATGATGAACATTTTTTCATGTGTCTGTTAGCCATTTTTATGTCTTCTTTGAGTGCCCTTTCCTATTCTGACCCATTCCCAGGTTTATGGGTTGCTGTTTAGCAAAACAGAAGAGCCTCTAGTACATTAGTACATTTAGTAACAGAGGGGTAGGGGAAGGTGTTGGTGCAAACATAAGGGCACAGGTTCAGAAAAGAACATTTCAGCATCACAAGAAAGGATAAAGACCATACAGTCATTTCAGTAGATGCAGAAAAAACATTTTACAAAGTACAACATCCATTCATGACAATAACCTTCAACAAGGTAACTTAGATGGAACATACCAGAGCATAAGAAAGGCCGTATATGAAAAACCCATAGCTAATATCATACTCAGTGGTGAAAAGCTGAGAGCTTTCCCCTAAGGTCTAGAATAAGACAAGGATGTCCACTCTTATCATTTTTATTCAACATGTACTGGAGGTCCAACAATCAGATAAGAAAAAGGTATAAAAGGAATCTAGATTTGTAAGGAAGAAGCAAAACTGTCATTATTTGCAGATGACATGAAACTATTCATAGAAAACCCTAAAGACTGTCAAACAACTACTAGAACTAATAAATGAATTCAGTAAAGTTTAAGGTTACAAAATCAGTGGACAAAAATCTGTTGCATTCCTATACAGTAATAAAGTAGTGGCAGAAAGAGAAATTAAGAGAACAGTCTCATTTACAGTTGCACCAAAAACAAATATTTAGGAATAAATTTAACCAAAGAGGTGAAAGATGTATACTTTGAAAATTACAAAACACTAAAGAAAGAAATTTAAGGCAATGCAAAGAAAGGGAAAGACAATGCTCAAGCAATCTTGAAAAACAATACTGGAGGTATCACAATGCCAGACTTAAAGTTATATTATAAAGCAGTAACTGGCATAAACACAAGACACATAGAGTAGTGCTTGGGTGGATCAGTTGGTTGAGTCTGACTCTTGATTTTAGCTCAAGCCTGGGGCTCAGGGTCATGAGTTGAAGCCCCAAGTTGGGCTCCACGTTGGGTCTGGAGCCTTGTTAAAAGAGAAAAAAGGGCGCCTGGGTGGCTCCCTTTTTAAAAAAAAAAAAAAAAGAAAAAAAATACACACATAGATCAATGGAACAGAATGGAAAACCCAGAAATAAACCCATACTTATATGGCTGATCGTCGTCGTCTTCTTCTTTTTTTTTTTTTTTAAAGATTTTATTTATTCATTTGACAGATCACAAGTAGGCAGAGAGGCAGACAGAGAGAGAGAGGATGGGAAGCAGGCTCCCTGCTGAGCAGAGAGCCCGACCAGGGTCTCGATCCCAGGACCCTGAGATCATGACCTGAGCCGAAGGCAGAGGCTTTAACCCACTGAGCCACCCAGGCGCCCCACATGGCCAATCTTCAGCAAAGGAGGCAAGAATATATAAAGATAGTTTCTTTAATAATGGTGTTGATAAATCTGTACAGCTGCATGCAAAAGAATGAAAATGGACCACTTTCTGTCACCACACACAAAAATAAATTCAAAATGAATTAAAGACCTGAATGTGAGACCTGAAACCATAAAAATTCCAGAAGAGAGCATAGGTAGTGATTTCTTGGACATCAGCCATAGTAACATTTTTCTAAATTTGTTTCTTGAAGTAAGGGAAATAATAACAAAAATAAACTGTTGGGACAACCTCAAAATAAAAAGCTTCTGCACAACAAAGGAAACAGGCAGCAAAACAGAAAGACAACCTACTGAATGGGAGAAGATGCTTGGAAATGATATATCCAGTGAGAGGCTAGTATCCAAAATATATGAAGAACTTCTACAACTCAATACCAAAATACCCAAATAATACAATTTTAAAAACGGGCAGAGGGAGTGAATAGATGTTTCTTCAAAGAAGACATCTGGATGGCCAACAGACACATGAAAAGATGCTCAACATCACTCATCATCAAGGAAATGCAAATGAAAACTGATGAGATACCACCTCAGAGCTGTCGAAATGGCTAAAATCAAAAACACACGAACAAACACGTGCTGACAAGGATGTGGAGAAAAAGGAACCCTTGTGCACTGTTGATGGGAATGGAAACTGGTGCAGCTGCTGTGGAAGCAGTATGGAGGTTCCTCAAAAAATTTAAAATAGAGTGATTCAGTAATCACTCTACTGGGTATTTACCCAAAAAAATACAAAGCCACTAATGAACAGGATACATGTACCCCTGTGTTTACTGCAGCATTATTTATGGTAGCCAAAGTATAGAAGCAGCCCAGGTGTCCACTGATAGATGAATAAAGAAGATGTGGTATACATATACAATGGTATATTATTCAGCCATAAAAAAAGGAATGAAATCTTGTCATTTACAACAATATGGATAGAGCTACAGAGTGTAATGCTAAGTGAAATAGTTGGAGAAAGACAAATACCTTATGATGTCACTCATATATGGAATTTAAAACAAAGCAGATGAGCAAAGGGAAAAAAAAGTGAGGAAGATAAACCAAGAAACAGAGCCTTAATTATAAAGAACAAACTCATGGTGGTTACCAGAGGGGAAGTTGTTTAGAGGATGAGTAAAATAGGTGATAGACAGTAAAGACTACACTTAAAATGGTGAAAAAATAAAAAATAAAAAGTGATTATTGATAAGTTTGTAGTTACTGACATTTTGTCAGCTGTTCTCTGGTTGTTTTTGTTCTTCTCTTATCCTTTCTTTGGCTCTCTTGCCTTGTAATTTGAGGATTTTTTTTTTAAGTGTTTGCTTGGATTCTGTTCTCCTTATGTTTTGTGTATCTATTATGGGCTTTTGGTTTGTGGTTACCATGAGATTCATATATAACGTCCTACATATATTTAGCTGTCTGTGTATACTGATTAAGTTGAAGGTGCTTAAGTTCAAACACATTGTAAAAGCAATACATTTTTGCTCCTTCCCCTGCATGTTTTATGTACATGATGTCATATTTTGCATGTATTTATGTATGTCTTTTTTTTTTTTAAGTTAGCTCTGCACGTAACATGGGGGCTTGAACTCATGACTCTGAGTTCAAGATTGATATGTTCTCTTTTGTGCATGTGTGTGTATCTCAACTAGTTTCTATAGATATGGTTGATTTTACTACTTTTGTATTTTAACCTTCATACTAATTTTATGAATGAATGATGTACTGCCTTTATTGTACGATTGCTTTACCAGTGAAATTTTTTCCTTTCATAATTTTGTTGCTTAAAGTTTTGGCATTCTCTTTCTTGCTTAAAGAAGTCAACTTAACATTTCTTGTAAGGCTGGTTTAGCCTTAACTTTAACTTTTGTTTATCTGAGAAACTTTATATCTCCTTCAATTCTGAATGACAACTCTAGCAGACAGAGTATTCTTGGTTAAAGGCTTTTACTTTAGGAGTTTGAATATATCATACCAGTTATTTTTGGCCAGCAAAATGTCTGTGAAAAGTCAGCTGATAACCTATATCTTAGAAATATTGCCTTCAGTGTGTTAACACAAGATGTCTTTCCATTTTTTGTGTGTCTTCTTTAATTTCCTTCAGCAATATATTATAGTTATAATAAATTTCTTTGTCGTAAGCTGTTGTGAATAGTTGCCATTTGTTGACATATCAAAAGCCAGTCCAAAGGGTTTGGTAAAGCAGTTTAACGTATAAACCACAGACTTGTGCATTTGTAAACTTTGATTCAGACTTTGTTTCTTGACCCAGGGTTTAGGCATCATTTCCTTCTTTGTATTAAAGCTTCCTGGCTTCTTTCCAGGGCCACATAACTTAACTGGTTAATTTTGGTTTCTCCTTTCAAAGAATAACGAAGGACCATTAATCATTAGTAAATGATGTACTTTGTTTCTGTATTAGAGCCACTGTTTTCCTGGCATCTTACTTTATTTAGACCTACTTAGTGTCATTTCTCATAGCTGAGATGATCACATTTTTTAAAAGATTTATTTATTTATTTTAGAGAGTGAGAACATGAGTTAGGGGAGAGGGAGAGAGAGAATCTCAAGCAGACTTCCCCCTGAGCGCAGAGCTTGACGTGGGGCTTGATTGCATAACCCTGAGATCGTTACCTAAGTAGAAACCAAGAGTCATATTTTTCTTTTTTAAAGATTTTACTTATATATTTGACGGAGAGAGAAAGGGAGCACAAGCAGGGGGAGCAGCAAAGGGAGAGAGAAGCAGGGAGCCCAATGTGGGGCTCGATCCTAGGACTGTGGGATCATGACCTGAGCTGAAGGCAGATGCCCAACCCCCTGGTCCACCAGGGGATTTTTTTTTTTTTTTTTTTAAGATTTAAAAAATTTCTTTGAGAAAGAGAGAGAGAGAGAGAGAGAGAGAGAGCGCACAAGCAGGGGAGTGGCGGGCAGAGGGAGAGGCAGGCTCCTCCCTGAGCAGGGAGCCTGCTGTGGGACTTGATCTCAGGACTCTAGGATCATGACCTGAGTGGAATGCAGCTGCTTAACCAGCTGAAGCACCCAGGCGCCCCTAGATAATCATATTTTGAAGACTGTCTAATCCAGCTTTCAGTCTGTCTTAATTATCCCATTATTTTCTAGATTTTTGGTTCTGTGCTCATAGTTGCTAATCACACTTAACTTCCGAGCTACAGGCCATGTCAGCATCTCAGGCTGTTTGTTCTTGTTCTCTGACTATATTTTGACTTTTCTAACATTCTACTACCAGATTTTACAGTCTTTTACCTTCTCCTTTATGGAAAGAAACCAAAAGAAAGACCTTCCAATTACATGGTTTATATCTATACTCTGAAAAATAGTAACTATCTTTTTCCAATGAGAAGGGAATGGTTTTCAAGTGTCATAGAGAAATGTTGTTTAGTTAGGTGTGTACTGGTACTCAAATGAGATGGTTCATGTGCTGTTCCCTGATAGAGTGTTTCCACCAGAGAATAGCTTTCTTCTGGAGATGTTTACTCAGTCACGAGAAGGTCCTATTTAAAATAAATAATCTGGGGTGCCTGGGTAGCTGATTACTGGTTGAGCATCTGCCTTCGGTTCAAGTCATGATCTTAGGGTCCTGGGATTGAGCCCCACATTGGGCTCCTTGCTCTGTGGGGAGCCTGATTCTCCTTCTTTCTCTCTCTGCCTGCCTTTCTGCCTAGTTGAGATCTCTCTCTCTGTGTCAAATAAATAAATAAAATCTTAAAAAAAAATAAAATAATCTACCGAAATTTAAGATATTTAAACAGTTCAAGTAGCTTTATTACATTCATGGTTTATGTTATATTATGTTGTGTTATGTTGTGTTGTGTTATTTGAGGCGGGAGAGGAGCAGAGGGAGAGGGAGAAGCAGGCTCTTTTCCTCCACCGAGCAGGAAGCAGTATGTGGGGCTTAATCCAGGACCCTGGGATCATGATCTGAGCCAAAGGCGGACACTTAACTGACTGAGCCACCCAGGTACCCTTATGTTTAGTTTCCGATTAGATATTTGACTTTTTTTTTTTAATGCTCTGTCAGAACTAATGGTCATGTTTTGTCAGCTTTTTACCTACAATTTGAATTTTTTACTAAAAGTTGAATAATAATAAGATGTATTTAAAAATTTTTTCCCTGTCTCATTAGGATATTGATGTAGAGGGGGGTGTTTTTTGTTTTGTTTTGTTTTTGTGTGTGTTTTGTTTTAGTTTTAAAGATTTATCCATTCATCTTGGTGGGGGGAGGGAAGAGGAAGTGAGAGAACCTCAAGCAGAATTCCCACTGAACAGAACCGGATATGAGACTCCATCCCATGACCCTGAGATCATGACTGGAACCAAAATCAAAAGTCAGAAGCCCAACTGACTGAGCCCTCCAAGTAGCCCTGATTTAGAGCTTTTATCACTGTTGACTATTAGCTCACCCGGAGGATAAAGGCTCTTATATAATAGAGTAATGCTGGGATTTTGTGAACTTAAAATATTGCTCTTAAAAGTGTTAATATTTAGAGCGTGGATGGCTCAGTTGTTTAAGCCCAGGTCATGATCCTGGAGTCCCAAGATTGAGTCCCATATCATGTCCTACATGAGTCTTCCTGCTCAGCGGGTGTCTGCTTCTCCCTCTGACCCTCCCCCCAACTCGTGAGCTCTCTCCCTCATTCCTTCTCTCTTTCAAATAAATAAAATCTTTTAAAAAAATGTTTAAGTTTAAGGGCACCTGGGTGGCCAAATGGAATTAAGCTGTGAATCAGATGGAGATTTTCACCCTCACCCTGCCAGCCTAACCACGAGTTCTGATTTCCAGTCACCCGCATGTCTTATCTCATCCTTTATTTCAGCCTCTAAATTCTTGCCTTTGAGTCTCTGAATTGTTAATGTTAAGATATTAGTGGTATGTTAGGTTTGGGCTTTTCTATATGATACAGTGTTATTTTCTGCTACACTCCTCCCCTTATAGGTGGAAAGATCTAATTAGATATGGATAAATGTTCAAATGCATAATAATATAATTATATAGTTGCTTTTTTTGGAAGGAATTTTACAGAAGAAATAAATGTATTAGTTATTCTTCATATGATTTGTAAGCCTGCAGTTACATCAAATCAAATACAAGGTCCTAGGCCTCTGGATTTCATCATTTGCCAGTTGAACCTGAAATCAGCCCATACTCAGTGATCCTAGAATTCCTCACAGAGTAACCTGGAATGTTCAGTCCTGGAATTGGAGACAGTTATATGCCATCATTTGCATTTATGAAGTTACCAGTAGTTCTTGGTTAAAATTTAGACCCATAAAGAAAACTGATTTGAGGTGCCTGGCTGGCTTAGTCAGTAGACCATGTGACTCTTAATCTCGGGGTCCTGACCCACGTTGGATGTAGAGATTACTTAAAAAAAAAAAAAAAAAAAAAATCTTCTTTTGCTGCCATCTTGGAGCCTGTGGAGGCCTGCTAGGAACAGGACATCTAAAATGCCAAAGCATATCTGGACGGCTGTGGTCCAAGGCCATTTTTGCTATAAGCTGGGTCTTCGGAGTCATGGGGAGCACATAGTTCTTCAAATCGAAGGTGTTTATGCTTAAGATGAAACAGAATTCTATCTAGGCAAGAGGTGTGCTTCTGTGTATAAGCAAGGAACAATACAGTGACTCCTGGTGGCCAACCAAACAAAACCAGAGTAACCTGGGGAAAAGTAGCTTGTTCTCATGGAAACAGTGGCATGGTTTGTGCCAAATTCCAAAGCAAACTTCCTGCTAAAGCCACAGAATCCATGTGATGCTGTACCCTTTAAGGATTTAAACTAAATGAAAAGTAAATAAATAAAGGTGTAAAAAAAAATCTTACAAAAAGAAAACTGATTCATCTAACAATATTTTATATTCAAACTTACTGTATTTTACTCAACAGAAATGCACATCAGAACATTCACCCAGAAAACCAAGAGTTAGTAAGGGTACTTCGGGAGCAACTTCAAACAGAACAGGTACTGTTGTTACTTGGATATGTGCATTTATATAAGGTGTAATGTTATTATTCCCCTTGCATATGAAGTTGTGATGAAAGAGCAAATAACTTTTTGGAAACATGAACTGATTTCCTGCTTTGTTATTTAAACTATTCTATTATTGTAGATTTTCAAATTAAGTAAATGACTAGTCTTAACTACTCAGATATTTTCATGGGGGGGGGTGTGTGTTTAACTTGCTTTAAAAACAGCAGTTTCCTGTTATTTGTGAGGAAATAACCACCATCTAATTGGCTTTAATAAAATGTAGTAGAAAAACTATTTTTTTTACCCGATGACCTACATATTGCTTGGAAACCTACAAAGAGATGACTACAAGGGGTGGCTTTTTTTCCCTCTTCTTTTTCTTCCATGGTCAAAGTTAGCAAAACTAATTAGGCAAAGAAGAAAACTTTTCTTTCCCTTCTGTGCTTTTCACCAGATGGACTCTAAGAGCAGAAATGTAATATATTTCATGAAGGCTGGAGTGAGTAGGATATTGTACATCTTCATGCCAAAATAGCTAATGTCACAAAATAAAAATTGATTTCCCACTCACCAATCAAAATTTAATTCCAAAGAGTGTTTCACAATTTATTCATTCACCAGATATTTATTAAACATCTACCATATGCCAGACACTGTTCTAGGCATTAAGGATTCAGCTGTGAGCTAAACAAATAAGAATTCCTGCCTTCATAAAACTTAAATTCACTGATGCAGAAGTAGTTTAAGCATGTTAGTAGTACTCTGTTCCAGAGCTGCTGTTAGTAATAATTCATGCTAGGATAGTGTTTTGTAATTTACAGAGTGTTTGCACATAGAACTGTTTTATTTAAGCTGCAAACATGGTCAGTAAGTCAGTAAGTATCATTCCCATCTAACATGTTAGATCACTAAGATGGACTTAAATTCCTGCTGGAGTTACATGAATGGGTCTGGCTATCCAGAAGTCCCACACCGAGTGGCATCTTCCAGATGCCTTTGCGTCACTGTGCAGTTCACCTCCCCCACACCTTCCTCGGACATGGCATTTAGCTCTAGTTAGAATAAAGCTAGTGACTTAGCCCTTTTTGCACTGTCCTATATGGTAGCCACTACCCATATGTAGCTATTTAATTTTAAATTCACTAAAATTAAATTTAAAATTCAGTACTTTTTTGTTAAACTAGTCACCTTTCAAGTACTCAATACCTGCAGGTAAAGATTTCCATTACTGCATGAAGTTCTGTTGGACAGCAACCGGTAATTGGTTTTGGTTTTTGTTTTGTTTTAGTTAATTTCCAAATAATAATAATGAAGACAAAAGATAGAGGAGAGACATTAAGAGCTGTATGTTTTCCTTTTTTGCACCATTAAAAATGATATAAAAGACAATAACATCAACGTGTCACCATGGCTTATAAACTATTATAGTATTTTAGGACTAATTTAAGGAAGAGGTTTTAGTTACGTTCTTAGTTTTAGGTGACAGAAATCTTTGATTCAGTTTACAATGAATAGTTCATATATAGCAAATTTGGTAATTTGATGTTTTTAATGCTGGCTAATTTGTTTATAAGAGTTGTGCTAGATGTGATAAAAATCGGTTTTTATATGTCTTTTTTTTTTTTTAAAGATTTTATTTATTTATTTGACAGAGAGAGATCACAAGCAGGCAGAGAGGCAGGCAGAGAGAGAGAGGAGGAAGCAGACTCTCCAAAGATACATATTACACACTACTGCTAGATACTTTTCTAGTTCCTGGGCCACCACAGTGAATCCTATAGATAATGTCCTTATCCTCATATCACTTACATTCTGGTAGGTTCTTTGATATGTGGTTGCTTCTTACAGTAGTGATTCTACTCTACATTCCTGTACAATCACAACAGTGCCATAACTGAGAAACATTAAATTTTATTAATCTGACCATGTGAATGATTAAGCCCAAGTTACCAATATATTAAATTTTCCTTCTTCCAAAATGACCGCTATTCTTCTTTGAAAGTTTAATTTTGGACCCTTGTGAGGTACAGCACACATGCAACACTTATCAGGAACGTATGAATGAAAAAGATGGTAAAAATGGTTAAAGCAGGGAGGTGGGGTTGGGAAGGATGGGGTAACATGGTGATGGACATTAAGGAGGGCATACGATGTCATGGGCACTGGGTGTTATATAAGTCTGATGAGTCACTGACCTCTACCTATGAAATTAATAATACACTATGTTAATTAATTTTATTTAAGTTAAAAAATGATTAAAAGCTAATACTTGGGAAAGAGTTGGACATTTCTTGAGCTTTTGCATTAGCTCAGCCTTGTGCTTCTCAGAATAACTTACTCATTCCAACAGAGTGAAAGAGAAACTCCGGAGTTAATACAGGTTTTTGTCTTTATGTCATGTTCAGGAAGGAAGGTAGAGAGACCATGCAGCTTAAATAAAACAATGATACAGCCTCATAACTTTATCAAACTTATAAGACTTTACTGCACATCTAAGATTGGATGAGGCTTATGCGCTCTGGCTGTGTTCTTGGGTATGATGGTACTCCTAGAGATAATCATGTATAATCATGAATACATATTTTCTCATCAGGATGCCCCTGCTGCTGCTCGACAGCAGTTCTACACTGACATGTACTGTCCAATCTGTTTACACCAAGCCTCCTTCCCTGTGGAAACAAACTGTGGACATCTTTTCTGTGGTAAGCAAACAATGCTATATTTGGGGAAAGTGAATCTTTTAGACCAAGACCCATATGTTTACATGGGCTGGATTCTTAATTTTGTCACATTTTGTATTACATGAATGGGGTAGGTGTCTTCTGATATCCTGCTGTACTTATTAGCCACTTTCATTTAGTGTCTGTGAGCTCAACTATTAAAAAGCACGAGTTGTTCAACTTCTCAATAAACAGAAATGTGTTTCTTTGAATGGTAATTCAAGTATATGAATACCAAGAGGAATACAGTAAATCCCTCATGGTTTATCACTTTTTGGTAGTCTCATTTATTATTCATCCTTCCCAAGGCAGGGAAGTTCTGTTAAGGACCCTGCCCATGACCTTCCCTTTAGCCCTCTTCCCTCCTTTTTACCCTGCATCAGCACAAAAGTTATTAGATGTTTTTGTTTTTTTTTTTTTTGTCATGACCTCAGAGGGTTGGTTAGAGAGAATGTTGAATGTAGAGCATACAGGAGGACAGGAAGGGAACATAGATTGCACACTTGGCTTAGTATCAGTAATGGGTCCTTTCTACCTCTGGGGTGTGAATGAGATACCGTATAGTCAGTTCTTACTACAGTCATATGAGTTTGAGCAAATCAGTTTATTGCATGCCTACTGTGTGCTGGGCACTTAACATACTTCATCTCCTTGAGTCCCACATATGAGGGAACTGCAGCTGAGTTAAGAAATTCTACAAAAGGTAACCCAGCTGCTAGGAGAAAGCCAGATTTTAAATGTAGGCCTTACTTCAGACCCTGTGGTCAGTTCTGCTATGTGATTAGTAGCTTCTACGACTACTCTCTACTTACATTTATCCATTCACTAAATCTGTTGTTTTATTTGTAGTATTTCTTTCTGTTGCAGTGATGTGTTCTAGATAGGGTTCTAATTGCTCCCAAAATGTACCCATTTTCCATTTTAAGACAGTTTAAAGTGTAGCATACAATGATCCTTTAAGTTTCTTTTTCGCCCTTGTTGTGTGAGTTTATATGGAATTACTAGGTATATAGTGCTATTATTTACACTTTGGGGTGACATAAATAATTTGAAATCCATATCATGCACTGCAGGGTTTTCCCTACCTGTGCTCCTTTAGTAAACACCAACCAGTATCATTATTGCATCATCCATTAATTTCCTCCTCTTCCCTAAGGTTTTTCCCTAAGATAGCTAACAAGCTATAAAACACTCATTTCAATGTCTGTCTTGGTCTGTTGGGAATGCTAATGAGCTGCAAAATCATGAAATACTAGATAGAATTAAATGGCCATCAGAGAAAGCAGATACTTTTCCCCTTCTCAAACCTCTGGTAGATATTCTTAATCAATTGGACATTCTTTCCGAGTCTGGATACAGCTTCAGCCATCCTTTAACACAGTACTCGAGGCATGTGTTAAGAATCAATGAGGTTTGGCAGGCTAGATGAACTCCATTTGCCAACCCAGGCTTAGGTAATTCACTGAGTGGATAAAAGATGGCAGTATTGTGTTCTTGGTTTCTGGGTCTGAGGTAATTGGGTACATTGCTTCTGATAGCCTGCTGTACTTGTTAGATACTTTATATACTGTCTCTAGGTTCAAAGATTTAGAAAACTAGTCATTCAGCTTCTCAAGAAACAAATGTGTTTCTTTGAATAGTAGTTCAAGTATATTGATACTACATATATATAAAAGGCACCTTAGTTTAGTTCCTATATATGGAATTACAGTTCTTTACAGTGAGCTAAGAAAAATAGCCACAACAGACTTCATCTCACTTACATTTTTAACCCACACTGTTTCACTTAATTCTTTAGCAGTCTTATGAAGTGTTATTCCCATTTTACAAATAAACAGACTCTGGGAGATTATGACCCAGATTAAAGTCAATGAGTCTTCTTCTCCCACCATCTTATTTAGGTGGATCTCTCTTTTTATAGGGGGGAAAGTTGAAGAAAAGGGAAAACCTTGAGCAATATCATAGCAGATGTGTGTGAACTGGAGCATTTGATTTGTTGGACGGTAGTTTTTCTGTGCAGTTAGTGGCCTTACATAATTTACAAAGCAAGGACACCATATTCCAATTTGTAGCAAAGAGATATGGAATTAAATAAGTGAATATATGTCAAGACACATTGAATTTTGGAGTGAACAAGTAGTAGATAGAGCTGAGCCATCACTACAGATGTTAATAATACTAAAAAGGTTTAGAAGTTTTGTTTTCATATAGTTTCTGTGTGAAATTAGGTTGTTCAGATTAATAAATATTATCTAACAGCACTCTGAGAGTAGGAAAAGATACCAGATATTGTTTGGCTTTTAAATTCATCTTTTAAATCATCATACCTCTTTTTCCCCATAGTCACTGTAATGTCCAATGTGGATAGCCTTTGCTTAGCCCCTTGGTTTGCTCACCGTTCTCCTCAGATGTCATTTATTTCTACTTCTGGCATTTGCTCCTTTCTATTCATAATACTGGGAGCATGCTCCTTTCTGTTTTCTGTATCTAAATCTTAACTAACCTACAAAGTTCAGTTCAAATCCTTTCTCACCTACAGATTACTCTGCTGCATCCCAGAGTTCTCCCTCCCTATATTCCCTTTGTACTTAAAGTTAATAGTAAACGGTTTGCGATTTAACTATCTCCTCATTGATTTCACCATGTCATCTTGGTCTTCTCAGTTTGACTGTCATCACTCATCCTAAATTCTGGACATTAATTTGATCTGGAAGAATCAGAATAAGGAATTCAGGAGGGCTAAGCTAGGTTGCTAAGACAAGAGTAAGAAAACAGAAAAGATCCTAGAGGCTGGAAGCACTTAATTCAGATTCACAGAGGGACCTGGATTGTCTGAGAAATAGGTGTTCTGCAGAGAAGAAATGAATTGACCCCTCAAACATCAGACAGTGTTTTTTTGTTTGTTTGTTTGTTTTAAAGATTTCTTTCTTTGTTTATTTGACAGACAGAAATCACAAGTAGGCAGAGAGGCAGGCAAAGAGAGAGAGAGAGAGGGAAGCAGGTTCTGCCAAGCAGAGAGCCCAATGCGGGACTTGATCCCAGGACCCTGAGATCATGACCTAAGCCGAAGGCAGAGGCTTAACCCACTGAGCCACCCAGATGCCCCTGGACAGTGTTTTAAAATATTCCTTCTTGGGATACTTGGGTGGCTCAGGTCATGATCCCAGGGTCCTGGGGTCAAGTGTAATGTTGAGCTCCCTGCTCAGCAGGGAGCCTGCTTCTCCCTCTCGCCCTCCCCGCTTGTGCTCATTCTCTCTGTGTCAAATAAATAAATAAAATCTTTAAAAAATAAAATAAAATATTTCTTCTTCATTTGTTAGTGACCTGAACTTTAGTGCTTCTGCGTTTAGCTTACCTGCTACTTTTTGAGGCCTATAAACTCTACCTTAAAGCTGTTCTGCTGCTCATGAACACCTTCTAGCAGAAAAATCAAATATATCCACTACAAAATTTGGTTTAATTATTGAACTGGATTATAAACTTTATTAGGTCAAACAGCATGTAATCTTCGTATCCTATGGTTCTTAATTACTATTGATGCCACTGTAACTTGGCTTTCTAAATTCTTAAAAAAATAGTGAAGAAGTAGTGTTTTTGTAACATATATACCAAATTTGGAACAGAAAACTTATTTATACTGTGATTTGTTGGTTGTTATATTTGCAATGATGTTTACTTATTCTACATAGGAAATGCAATATTTCTATTAAGGCTCAGCATTGAAGCAGTTAATATATGCTTGCTTTGGATTATATAAAAATGTCTATATCTTAACTAGTAGTTTAAATAAAAATATTTTCAGTGGCTGGGAATTATTATGAGATTTAAATTTGCCTAAAGAGTTGGTTGGATGAAATAAAAAATATTTTAAAATAAGATGATACTATAAAAACATTTCAAATATTTGAAACTTTCTGAGGATTTATGGGCCTTAAAATTTAAAACATCAGTATTAATGGTTTTTTTTTCCCTCATTAGGTACCTGCATTATTGCATACTGGCGATACGGTTCATGGCTTGGGGCAATCAGTTGTCCAATCTGTCGACAAACGGTAATGTTTGTATCCAGAAAGCATCATTTATGCTAGTTCATATTATAAATTTTAATAATTTCTGTATCTACTTTTGAATTGTTTTGATTTTTTTAAAGTTTTTATTTAAATTTCAGTTAGTTAACATATAGGGTAATAGAAGTTCCTGGTGTACAATACAGTGAATCAACACTTCCATACAAGTGCTCATCACAAGGGCACTCCTGAATACCCGTCACCTAATTCACCCGTTCCCCACCCACCTCTCCTCTGGTAACCATCACTTGGTTCTCTTTAATTAAGATTCTGTTTCTTTCTTTGCCTTTCTTTTTTTCCCCCTTTTCTTGTTTTGTTTCTTAAATTCCAAGTGTGAGTGAGATTCTAGGGTCAGAGATCCTTTCTCTGACTTATTTCGCTCAGTATAATACTCTGGCTCCATCCATTCATTGCAAATGGCAAGATTGCCTTCTTTCTGATGGCTCAGTAATATTCCACTATATATACGTGCCACATCTTCTTTTTTTTTTTTTTCTCCAATTTATTTATTTACATGCCACATCTTCTTTATCCATTCATCAGTCAGTGGACACCAGGGCTCTTCCATAAGTTGGCTATTGTAAATAATGCTGCTAAACACTGGGATGCATGTATCCCTTTGAATTATTATTTTTGTATTCTTTGGGTAAACACCTACTAGTGCAATTGCTAGATTGTAGGAAGTTCTGTTTAATCAAAGCTTCTGTAATGTTACTCCATTATTATTTTTTTTTATTTAAAGATTTTATTTATTTATATGACAGAGTGAGAGAGAGAGATCACGAGTAGGCGGAGAGGCAGGCAGAGAGAGAGAGAGAGAGAGAGAGAAGCAGGCCCCCCGCTGAGCAGAGAGCCTGATGCGGGGCTCGATCCCAGGACCCTGAGATCATGACCCGAGCTGAAGGCAGAGGCTTAACCCACTGAGCCGCCCAGGCGCCCCCACTCCATTATTTTGTTAATGTCTTAAAGACAGCACAAAAGGGAAATACCTTTCTAAATCTTTCAATTATAGTAAAAAACTGGTAAATGAATCCTCCCCCAAATTCTAGTAAGTCTTTGTTGTAATATGAACAGAGGAGTAATTGAACTGGCTAATCAAGCTTAACAAGATATTTCCCCTACATATAAAAAAATGTTTTCCCCTTTCAGTTTACTTTAAAGCTGCCCTTCTCTAGTGAGGGTCAAGATAGCTTTATATGATGAACAATAGTTTTTTAAAATGTGTCTTTTGGAGACATATCTATATTACATGATCCAGAACAGATTAGACTATTTTAGTTAGTATAGGAATTAATTCAGGGGGGAGATGATAAGTTTTTATAAACATATACTGAAGACTGATATGTCAGCATAGATTTTTCTCAATTTCTTTGACAAACTGGAAAAGCAAAATAATGAAAAATTGGAGAAAATGAAGTTCTTAGTTTTTTAATTAGTAAATATAATGAAGTAGAACATTCTATCAGTTGTATGCAGTTTTTTCATAATTTTCTATATACTTATTTTATCTTTCATCTAAAATAAATACCTACCTTTCTACTAATGAGTTATGAACACGTAAAAAGATAGCAGCTCTTTAGGAAGTCTTCCACTGTGCAAAGTGACGTCCCGAAGGGATAGAGCGCTTTCAAGTAAAGATGTTAAATTGAATACATGTATTTACTTTTGCTCTTGGCCAACCCATTAAAAGAACAGGACATTTTGTAAAGGCATAAACTCATGGAGGCCAAAAAATGAAACAAAATGGTAGAAAAGGCAACAATTTTTCTAAAATTTTTTGTAAACTATAACAGACATACAGAAAAGCACACAAAACATAGAAATATTGCTCATTGAATTATCACAAAGCAACACTTCAATAATCACCACTCAGATAAAGAAATAGGAACTGGCCGGGACGCCTGGGTGGCTCAGTTGGTTAAGCAGCTGCCTTCAGCTCAGGTCATGATCCCAGCGTCCTGGGATCGAGTCCCACATCGGGCTCCTTGCTCGGCAGGGAGCCTGCTTCTCTCTCTGCCTCTGCCTGCCGTTCTGTCTGCCTGTGCTCGCTCTCGCTCCCTGTCTCTCTCTGACAAATAAATAAAATCTTAAAAAAAAAAAAAAAAAAAAAGAAGTAGGAACTGGCCAATAGCCTCCAGAAGCCTTCTCAGGACCAAATCTCCAATCCCTCCTTCTTCTCCTAGAGGCAACTACTATTTGACTTTTATGATAAGCATTTCCTTGACTTTCTTTTTTTTTTTTTTTTAATATTTTATTTATTTATTTATTTGACAGATCAGAAGAAGGCAGAGAGGCAGGCAGAGAGAAAGAGTGGGGGAAGCAGGCTCCCTGCTGAGCAGAGAGACCGATGCGGGGCTTGATCCCAGGACCCTGGGATCATGACTTGAGTCGAAGGCAGAGGCTTTAACCCCCTGAGCCACCCAGGCGCCCCCCTTGACTTTCTTTATAGGTTTATGACCTTAGCATGCATCTCTAAGATTATTGTCTAGTTTTGTCTGATTTTTGGACTTTATATGAAAAAAAACCATAAACCATATAGCATATAGCATGTATTGGCACACACAGACACACACACCCTTTCAGCCTTCTTCTGGCTATCCACTCACCCCTTTCACTGCCTCATCTTGTGGCGTGGAGAGGGAAGTTCAGGGCTTTATCTTCTTTCCCCCTAGTTTCTACATTCCCAAATTCTGCCTCTTTCACATTTGACTTTGTATCACACGGCAGGAGGAAAATTGGTGGAGTTTTTGTTGTTGTTGTTGATGTTGTTTGTACTGCTTCTCTGGCTGATTTGATTATATGAAAAAAGTCTGTCACCAGTGAAATTTATTTGCTAATACCACTTCTCATAATCGTTAGCCATCTGCCAGCAATGCTGAGACTAAGCCATAGGTCTGACATTAAAGAATTAGTTCCACCACCTGTCCCCTCTTCTTGGCTCTATCCATGGCTTTTCATAGGGTATATATGTGATATATATATACAGGCGATATCCTTTTGACCACCTATAAATTGCTGGAGTCCAGAAGGGTAGAGATAAAATTGTTTCTGTATAATAGCTTTTGGTTCCGTAATTAGAGAAGAATACATCCTGGAAGTTGGACAGGTGGCAGGTACCCCGTCCCCACCCTGTTCCGCTGATGCGGTGCACGGGCAGCTGCACCTGACTGCACCATGCTCACCACTTCTCTTCCCGAATGCATACGCCGAGACACCAGTGGCCCGAGCTGCACTTCAAGGGCCAGCTTAGGTTTCCAGCTTTCTGGGCACCCCAGGCAGAAGTCCTTATTCTCAAGCAATACTCTCAAGCGCCTTGTAACAGGTCTGCCTCCCTTTCCATCTTGGGTGTTGTGGTTGGCAAGGGGCAGGGCTGTGTTTTGGTTTTGGGGTCCATGTAGCTTGTAGTACAGTGCCTGGCCCACAGTAAGCGCTCACTTACTATTCATTGCAAGATGATTTTTATTAGCAAATTTGTGAAGAGAGGCTGTGTACCTGCTTTCCTACCACCTTTCCCTTCATCACTCCTTTGCTTGGCTGTTTGGAAAGCATCTGAGTCGTGGGAAGGCCTGGTTTTACAGATGAACTGAGGAAGGATAAAAACAGCTAGATGATTTAAACCTAAATCTTCCCATTTTTATCTCCTCACACAGTGACCATTTCTATAGGCATTGATATATTTTAAAATGTACTTGTTTTTCAAGATACTGTCCTCTTCAGATTACCTCAGTATGGTCCTGGGATGCTTGTGTATCTTTACCTCTGCCATGGAGGAAACCAGGTTAAAAGTATTACGTTACATATTAGTATCAAGAATTACCTTTTTTGGGGGACGCCTGGGTGGCGCAGTTGGTTGAACGACTGCCTCCGGCTCAGGGCGTGATCCTGGAGTCCCGGAATCGAGTCCCACATCAGGCTCCCAGCTCCACGGGGAGTCTGCTTCGCTCTCTGACCTTCTCCTCGCTCATTCTCTCTCTCACTGTCTCTCTCTCTCAAATAAATAAAATAAAATCTTTAAAAAAAAAAAAAAAAAAAAAGAATTACCTTTTTTGGGGCGTCTGGGTGGCTCAGTGGGTTAAAGCCTCTGCCTTCAGCTCAGGTCATGGTCCCAGGGTCCTGGGATCAAGCCCCGAATCGGGCTCTCTGCTCAGCAGGGAGCCTGTTTCCACCTCTCTCTCTGCCTGCCTCTGCCTACTTGTGATCTCTGTCTGTCAAATAAATAAATAAAATCTTTAAAAATAATTACCTTTTTTGATGATAGTAGGGATGGATGCTTCAGAGTGGGCTCCTGCAATATAACTTAATCTCTGCATTATGTTTGGTAGCATTCAAAGATACTTCACATACCGGTGAGGTTGAAGAATAATGATTGTAATCACAAAACACATCCCTAATTTTTCACTCCCACAATAATAAACATATTTTTATATTACTTTGCTCCTGAATATTTTCTCATCATTTGTTAGCCCAGAGCATTACTGACTTTATCCCTGGTGTCACCTGGAAGATAATTAGAACCAGTGTTTGCTTGAGGTACCCATTTGATTTTATGGGAATTCAAATTACATTTTACATTAGATTTTATTATAAGTCAATGGTACCTTACTTTCCTCCCATGTTTCTTTTATTTAAAGAAATAACTGAAAAAAAATAAAATGAGTGAAATATAAATTTAGAAGCTTTTCTCATTCTATTGAATAATAACACAAAATGAAAAAAATTAATGCTACAGAAAAGTCTAACAGTGTTTTTTTGTAACATACAGGTGACTTTGCTGCTAACAGTATTTGGTGAAAATGACCAATCTCAGGAGGTTGTATCATTGCGTCAAGATATTAATGATTATAACCGGAGATTCTCAGGGCAGCCCAGATCTGTGAGTATTGTTATAGCAGGTGCGAAATTAGAGTATAATGATACTTCTCTTTGGTAAGGTGAGATTTACCAACATGTATTCTCTGACTATAAAAAGTCTCATTGTTTATGTGTGTTGGGTAAAGTTTTAACCTTCCTTGTTGTCAATCACTGAGTTACAGCTTTCCCAAGGACTATAGTTTTCTATCTTTAAAAAAAAAAAAAATAATGGCATTATAAAAGTCTTTATGAAGGAGATTACAGAAAAAAAAATTGGAGGGAAATGTGAAATTACGGACTCGTGCAAATCTAAAATAGGGATTATCTAATGAGAAGCTTAGAACTAAGAACTTCTGGAGAGTTTTACAATTGTGTTTTCCACTTTTTTACTTACCCTGGGCCTCCTCTTTGAAATGTTTCCCTAACTAACTCTAGGTGTTGGGGAGGTTTTTTGTTATGTCATTTTAGTTACTCAAAAACATTTGATTTTTAAAAAACAATTTAATTTTATGATTGACCTCCTACCCCCCAAAAAAGGCATTTGATAGATTAAAAACTCTATCACATTTTACTAGCTTATTCCAGTTTTTTCCACAATCTAACAAAGAATTCCAGAAGTGTGTGCACGACTAAGTATGTACTTCAAAAATCAGAATATTCTAAGTACAGATTTATATGGAAAGCCTAGATCCCTCCTCTGAGATCAAAGCATATGTCTGAGCGTTTGGCTTACGTCTCCACTCGGGTGTTGCATCGGCATCTCAAACGTGATACGTGCGATATTAAATTGCTTCCCTCCTCAGCTCGGTGTTTTCTTTTCTCAGTCTACTTAGCTGTTTTGATTTCTTCCTTTCCCTCATTTGCCTCATCTGGTATGTACATGAGTTGTATCATTTCTTTTCTCATTTGGGGAGATCCTCTCATGTTTAGCTCATAAAAATGTCCTATGTCTGTAGCCATCATTCTAGCCTAAGCTACCATTATCTCTTACTTAGGATAATTGCAAGTAGCCTCTCACTGCGATTTTTTTCTCTGCGCAGGAGCCCGAGTAATATTTTGAAAACATAAGAACATGATGTTCTTGTATTTTAAAACTTCCAGTGGGGGCGCCTGGGTGGCTCAGTGGGTTAAGGCGTCTGTCTTCGGCTCGGGTCATGATCCCAGGGTCCTGGGTTCAAGCCCCACATCGAGCTCTCTGCTCAACAGGGAGTCTGCTTCCCCCTCTCTCTCTGCCTGCCTCTCTGCCTACTTGTGATCTCTCTGTGTCAAATAAATAAATAAAATCTTGGAAAAGAAGACGAAGAAGGAAAAAAAAAAACTTTCAGTGTTTTGGAATAATGTTCCAACTCCTTCCTGTACTAAAAGGCCCCCTGCATGACCTGGTTTCCCGCCTCCCAAGCTTCACCCAAAATGCCTCACCTCCACCAGCCTCCTTTCAGCTCTTGAAGTGCACTCCCAAGTCTTCCCATCTTAATGCCTTCACACATGACCCCTCAGTCGGGAATGCTTGTCTCTTCTGCTCTTCTCGTGACTGACTTCTCATCCTTTAGGTCGTTCTTAAATAGACCTTCCTAAGAGAGGGTTTCTCTGATCAACTAAGGTATCCTTTATCACTGTCTTCTGCACCATTCCTTTGTAGCATTTGTCACAAACTCTACTCAAATCTTGTTCATTATCTTTCTCTCAGTAGACTAAAAGCTTCATGAGGGCAAGGACTGTATGTATATATTCACTGCTATATTCCCATCGCCAGTTTCAGTGCCTGGCATACAGTAGGCCCTTAATATTTGTTGAATAAATTAGTGAGTTATCTTTAAGAGTTGATACTACTACTGTCAGCCAAGAATATTGGCTATTAAAGTGCTTCAGTACTAAACACTTGTGTGCTCTCGTGCATCCTCGCACGTATTTCTGATACGTAATGTGGTGTACATTGAAGGGCATACAGTTTCAGCTGTTGTGGATAAAGGTAAATTTTCTAGATGTCTAAACAAAAAGAAAACTTAATCCAGTCACTGGTGTCCCCCATAGATATCCAGGGACCTCTTCTTTTTCACCCAGCAACTTTTTTTTTTTTTTAAACATATCCTCCAGTGACATCTAGAGGGTGATTCTTTGAAAATAAGCATGTTCCAAATTCAAGAACTACCACTGAACTTAAAAAAAAATCATTTTAAGATATTCATTCCTGTTATTTTTTTTTTTTAAGATTATTTATTTATTTATTTGAGAGAGAGACAGTGAGAGAGAGCATGAGCAAGGGAGAAGGTCAGAGAGAGAAGCAGACTCCCCATGGAGCTGGGAGCCCGATGCGGGACTCGATCACGGTCCTGGGATCATGACCTGAGCCGAAGGCAGTTGTCCAACCAACTGAGCCACCCAGGCGTCCCTCATTCCTGTTTTTAAGTGTGAAAGCATATCGTTGCTCAATTACTAATTTTTGGTGGGTGTCAGATATTTAATGAGTAAGAAGTAGGTGATGAAATTACAGTATGATAGAGACTTTTAGCTCTTTGATATTTCCTCATCCAAAGTTGGAGCAAGATTGTGATTAATACACAGATATTTCTTAATAACCCATTTCATACTTCTTGTCTACTTATTACAGGTTTTATATATAAGTGATACCATATGAGAAGTGAATGAACAGTTCTGATAAAGGACAGAAAAGTATTCAAAAGTTATACTGGCTGGTCACTAGAATATTTAAAATAATTTACCATAGACTTGTGAAAGTTGTGCAGCTGTTTTGCTTTAAATGTGCATTTCTCCCATAAAGAATAGAAAGTTAACATAGGAGCTCATTCTAAAAGACCATTTTGGTTTTTTTGTGACCAGTTTTCCAAAAAGGATTTACAGGAATTTCTGGTGGAGTTTATAGAACTGCTTCCTTATCACTTGCTCAGTTCTTCCCATTTTTGTCTCCACTTCCCTCTCTACTTACTTGGCACTCATGAAACAAACAAAATGTATACTTGCACATACTGTAATTATATGGATTGTTAATTAGAACTGAGCTCTGCCCAATGGAATTACCAAAGGAAGTGACTTTCTTCGTCTGGTCAGTTTCTCTGTATCTACCAACCCCTGAGAAATGAGATAGTGAAAGAAGTTATGTTGAGAAGTCATATAGTCCAAACAGACTACACAAAGGACCATATAGTCCAAACAGACTACACAAAGAAAATGCAAAGTTTGCAGACAGAGGGTAAACTAACTTGCTCAAGATCATACAAATAGATACTAGTACTCGTTTGTTAACAGCTTTATTTAGATGCATTTTACACAGCATGAAGTGCAACCTGTTTAAAATATATAATTCAATGCTCCTTAGTGTATTCAGAGTAAATATAATCTAGTTATTGTCATAATCTAATTTTATAGTATTTTCATCATCCCAAAAGCTTTAGCATCCCTTCCCATTCTCCCCTTTCCTGTCCCCTTTCCCCAGTCCTTGGTAACTACTAATTTACTTTCTGCCTCTATAGATTGGGCTAGTCTGGATATTTCATTTCATTAAAATGGGATCATATAATATATGGCCTTTTGTCTCAGGCTTATTTCCCTTAGCATAGTGTTTTCAAGGTTCATCCATGTGGTGATATATAAACCAGAACTTCATTGCTTTTTATGGCCAAGTGATACATATTATTTTGTGTATCCATTCATCAGTTGATTGACGTTGGAATTGTTTACACTTTTTGGCTATTATGAATAATGCTTCCATTCATATTTGTGTACCAGTTTTTGTGTGGACCTCTGTTTTCATTCCTCTGGGGTATATGCCTTACTGCTGGATATTATAATAATTCTGTTTAACATTTTGAAGAACTGCCAAACTGTTTCCAAAGAGGTGGTTTAGTCTTCCCACCAGGAGTGTGTGAGGGTCCAATTTCTCTGAATGCCTCAATTTTTAAAAATTTATGCAATTTGTTAAATTTCAGCTGTGAAAATTATGCTCACTTATGTAGAAACCTGGTAATTGATGTTTTTATACATATTCAAAGCTTAATTATTTTCATAAAGATAGGGTCTGGCACTCCAAAAATCTTTGTGGCAATTAATAATTCACTTAAACTCAAGCTAAGCCAAATAAACATCCTGGGAAGGAATCTGTTTCATTGCTATTCTTAGGCTGTCAAAGCCATCCAAGTTATTGTGTCTTCAAAGTATACCACTTTTATATTGTCTGGCAATTTATAAATGTCTTTTGTATACTGTATCTCTTTTAGTTCTTAATAGTCCTTGTGATACATGCTTGGTTAGTTATTGTCGGATCTCAATTTGGTTAAACCAGTTTCCCCCAGATCACCTGTCTACCAAAAAGATTTACGTTGAGTTTAAACCCAGACCCTGCACAAGCCTCAGTCTCTAATCCTATATACACTAAGTGCTTCATTTGGTTTATTTTACTAATTCAAATTAGAGAGGACTTGATTTACCTCACTATATCCTATATTTTCAGTTTGTTGACATTTTAGTTGCTTTCCAGTTATCTGCAGTAGGATCGATCGTATAAGAACCTAGTTATCAAAGAGCTGTTTTCAAATAAAATGTGTAACTAGAAAATACATGAAACTCCTTAATTCGTGTTAACTGAGTTTGCACATTGTAAGAAAATTATATTATTCTGATACTGACATATTAGATGACTAGTCATATTTTGTTCTTCTCCCTGCCAGATTATGGAAAGAATTATGGATCTACCCACTTTACTGAGGCATGCATTCAGGGAAATGTTTTCAGTCGGGGGCCTTTTCTGGATGTTCCGCATCAGGATTATACTTTGTTTAATGGGAGCTTTTTTCTATCTTATATCACCTCTAGATTTTGTACCTGAAGCCTTGTTTGGAATTCTAGGCTTTCTAGATGATTTCTTTGTCATCTTTCTGTTGCTCATCTATATCTCTATTATGTATCGAGAAGTGATAACACAGAGACTAAACAGGTGAAAAAATGTGAGTTTACTAATATTTCAGCCAGTGTGTGAAATTAGACAGAAGGGCCGATGGCAGTATACAGCATTTGACTATTATTGTACAAACTTAAAACCACTGTATGACAAACATTTGATTTCATTTGGCAAATGCCTAGCAAGATATGACTGGAATTTTTACATTACAGGTTCTAATATTAAGGTTAGAATTATAATTTACGATTATATCTTGATTCTGTGTTGTCTATAAAGCCTCTGGAAAAACTATAGAATTATATAAAAAGGGATGATTTTATATGTTTTTCTTTTTCCAAAAATTAGATTAATTGGATGTATAGTAAGATATTGTTTTATAGTTTATCCAATTTATCCTTCTCAGTGTGTATCTATATGATAATATATTGCTATGAAATGCATCTAATTATTTTTGTTACAATAAAATGTTGTACAATATTGGGGGAAAGTCACTGTGTCTTTTAGTACTAGCTACGTTTTATGCACTTAACAGCAGTTAGGCTTTGTCATCCTGATAGAGTTCTTTGCTCTCAGCTAAAAGTGAAAGAATGAACTTGAAATTTATAATTTGATTTCATGTTCTGGTTTATAAGACACTTCTTAATCAATAGAAGTATTAACACACAAGATATTATCTGCAGTCAGCACACATGATTTTCTCAGTTCTGAAATTTAAATAAGAATTTGATACTTTTATAGGAGTAATACATAAAAGTAACTTGTAAAGGGAAATTTTTTTCAGGAACTTCTGTGAAACTTCAAACACATAGAAGTTTGATGCATTTCTGAGGAAAGTGGCAATGAGCATCAAAGACCTTGGGAGGGGTATAGGAACACTGTTTAAATTTGACAAGAGAAATTACTGGTGAGCTATGTCCAACAGAATGGACAAGTTTGGTTTTCTCGTCAAAAAACTTTTGTAATACCATCCCTAGATGGCAGCATATAGCCCAAATTCCTCAGGTCTAACACAGAATGAGCAAATGTTGTCTGAGGCAATTCAGTAAGAAAGTTATCTTGCTTTTTTTTTTTTGATGGCTACAACCTAAGTACCTAATGCTCTCATCTGCAGTTTTTTGTTTCAGAAGAATCAAAACCACAAGTGGTATCAAATCCTAACTCCCTCAGCTGGCACTGCTCATCTGTGGAGTGGACAGTAGGGTCATCCATGCCAAGGAGTGAGTGTTGGCTCTGTCACCTTGCAGTCACCGATAGTCATACTGTCCATTCATGTATTAGCGAGCTTCATTATGTATTGATATGGAGGGAAAACCCAAATCTGTTATGTTCTCTCAAGTTCATCAGGTTAGTCATCAATTAATAAGATGCTGAGTGAATATCCAGGACAGTATTTTCTAATTTGGGTGGAGGACAAAGCTGTTGCTTGTCATAGAGAAAACAGTAATGCCTAATTATAGCACATTATAATTAAAGGATTTCTCGCATACTTGACATCTTATCCTTAGGACACTTGTGTGAAAAAGGCAGGGCATCGCTTTCCTTTTCATAGATGAAATCCATATGTCACAGGTGAAAGTTTGGTCCGAAGCCATTCAGAAACAAGTGACTAAGCAGGTATTAGACTCTTAGTGGACTTGTTAGTATGGATTCAAATAGATGTGAAGGTTATGAATAGGGGAAGCAGGAGAGAAACTGGAATCCTTGGGAAGTCTCCAGAACACACTGGAGTAGCATCACTTAGGTGATTCTAAGAGGAAAGGTCTAGAAAGGTTACATATCAAGATTTCATGAATCTTAATTCTACACTTCCAAATCAAATGTCCAGTATGGTGGCATGCTTCAGAGAGAACATTTCAGCTGCAGTCACCAAGTAGAAAAGCTAATGAGTTGACTTTGTTATGCCACCATTTACCAGATTAGAAATGGATTTTTTGCCAATTACAAATTTGGTGTGGGGCGGGCTACAGCAAGCAATGTCATTTTTTTTTTAAAGGATTTAATTTCCTGCATGTATTCTGCTTCAAGTGTCGCATTTCTAGTTACAATTTTACTGTAATAATGGGAATTCCATCTAAGGCTTTCCCAGTAGAGGTGTACTGTACCAACTTTTGTAACGTACAAAAACGCTATATAATGTGAAGTCTTACTAAACTGAAAAGGAAACATATGGACATCTCAGAGTTTTTGGCCTGCTTATTATGTCATCCTTACTGATCACTGAAAATAAACGTGAAAGAGATCTGAGAAAGTATTTAAAGCAAGTAGAGTCGATCAGTGTGTTCTAAACATCGTAGTAATACTTCTATGATTCAGTTAGATAATATAAATCAAAGCAACAATTTGGATTTTTATAAATTGCGATATTGTAACTTTCACAAAAACAGATGGTCCAGCCCCAGGGGCAGAAGATAACTTCAGGCAGCTGTGTGGGGAACAAGATGGTGGAAACAGTTATTCTAACTGTCCACCAGAACAGTGGTTTCAGCTTACGACAATTCTCAGCATTTGAGAGCAACAAGGGACTAAAGGACTTTGTCAGCCCCTGTGGCTGTGCGGATACAAACAGGGCTGTTTCGGTGAACTGGTGGTTTGGTTCAAACTTTGTGACGTAGGTTGTCAAGCAATTACTCTTTTGAATAAAAACAACATATCTAAAATGAAAGATTTGTGTTATATTCCTGTTTAATATTGTTTGCTTTAAAATTCAGAACTCCTGAAATAGTGTTCAATATATGATTGTTGCAATGACTTTGTTTTTCACTAATGGACATTCAGTGTCTCATCACATTTCTAATTAATTATGCTTAGATATTTTAAATTGAAAAAGAAATGTTTTTGTTTTTGAGGAAAATTATTTAATCTGGGCAGTCTATTCTGGGAATAAAGGTGGAACTGGAATTAGAATTTAGGCTTGTACCCTGATTCCCCACCCCTGTTTCTTTCGAGTATATATTTGATAACTGAAATGTTACCCTTTTTTAAACTTATTTTTTTAAAAATTTAAATTCCAGTATAGTTAATATACAGTGTTACATTAGTTTCAGGTATACAGTATAGCGATACACAATTCTGTGCATTACTCTGTGCTCATCATGATAAGTGTGCTCTTACTCCCCTCGCCCATTTCACCCATCCCCCCACCCATCTCCTCACCCATCATGAGTTCTTTTTATTTAAGAGTCTGGTTTCTTATCTTTTTTCTGTGTTTTATTTCTTAAATTCCATATATGAATGAAATCGTGGTATTTTTCTTTCTCTATCTTAACTCCACTTAATATACGTTCTAGATCCATCCATGTTTTTGCAAATGGCAAGATTTCATTCTTTTTTATGGCTAGTAATATTCCATTATATATCTATACCATATCATCTTTATCCATTCATCTATCAACGGACACTTGGGCTGCTTCCGTATCTTAGCCATTGTAAATAATGCTGCAGTAAACATAGGGGTGCCTGTATCTTTTCGAATCAGTATTTTCATTTTCTTTGGGTAAATACCAGTTGTGGAATTACTGGGTCACATGGTAATTCCATACTGTTTTTCACAGTGGCTGCACCAGTTTGCTTGTCCACCAGCAGTACAAGGGGGTTTGTTTTTCTCTACTTCCTCAGCAACACTTGTTTCTTGGACTTCTGATTTTAGCCATTCTGACAGGTGTGAGGTGATAACATCTCATTGTAGTTTTGATTTGCATTTTCTTGATGATCAGTGATGTTTGAGCATCTTTTCATTCTGTTGGCTACCTGAATGTCTTCTTTGGAGAAATGCCTCTTGATATCTTATGCCCATTTTGTAATTAGACTATTTGCTTTTTTGGTGTTCAGTTGTAGAAGTTCTTTTTTTTTTTTTTTTTTTTTTTAGAAGTTCTTTATGTATCTTTGGTAGTAACTCCTTATTGGATATGTCATTTGCAAATATCTTCTATTCAGTAGGTTTTTTTTGTTTTATTGTTTGCTGCATAGAAGCTTTTTATTTTTATGGAGTTCCAAAAGTTGTTTTTTTTTTTTTTTTCCTTGCCCTAGGAGACCTGTCTACACAAATGTTGCTACAACTGCTGTCAGAGAGATTCCCGCCTGCTTATTCTCTTCTAGGGTTTTTATGGTTTTAGGTCTCATGTTTAGGTTTGAATCATTTTGAATTTTTGTGTACGGTGACAGAAAGTAGTCTATTTTCATTCTTTTGCACATAGTTGTCCAGTTTTCCCAACACTATTGAAGAGACTATCTTTTTCCCATTGCATATTCTTGCCTCCTTTGTTGAAGATTAATTGATCATATAATCGTGGGTTTATTTCTTGGCTCTCTACTCCATTAATCTGTGAGTCTATTTTCATGCCAGTATCATACTGTTTGATTACTATAGCTTTGCAGTATATTTTTTAAGTCTGGAATTATGATACCTCCAGTTTTGTCTTTTTCAAGATTGCTTTGGCTCTTTGGGGTGTTGTTTGGTTCCATACAACTTTCAAGATTATTTGTTCTAGTTCTTTAAAAATGCTGTTGGTATTTTCATAGGGATTGCATTGAATCTGAAGATTACTTTGGGCAGTATTATTTTAAAAATATTTGCTCTTCTGGGGCGCCTGGGTGGCTCAGTGAGTTAAGCCTCTGCCTTTGGCTCAGGCCATGATCCCAGGGTTCTGGGATCGAGCCCCACATTGGGCTTTCTGCTCAGCGGGGAGCCTGCTTCCACCACCACCACCCCCCCCCCCGCCTGTCTCTCTGCCTACTTGTGTTGTGATCTCTATCAAATAAATAAATAAAATCTTTAAAAAAAAATTTGCTCTTCTAATCCATGACATGGAATATCTTTCCATTTGTGTTGTCTTCAGTTTGTTTCATCAATGTTTCATAGTTTTCAAAGTATAGATTTTTCACCTCCTTGGTTAAATTTATTCCTAGGCATTTCATTCTTTTTGATGCAAATATAGATTTATTTCCTTAATTTCTCTTTCTGCTACTTCATTATTAGTACTTAGAAATGCTATGGATTTCTGTATACTGATTTTGTATCTTACAACCTTACTGAATTCATTTATCAGTTCTAGTAGTATTTTGGTGGAGTCTTTAAGTTTTCTGCATATTATGTCATCTGCAAAGAGTGGAAGTTTTCCTTCTTCCTTACCGATCTGGATGCCTTTTATTTTTCTTGTCTGATCTCTGTGGGTAGCAGTACTATGTTGAATGAAAGTGAAGAGTAGACATCTTTGTCTTGTTCCAGACTGTAGGGGGAAAGCTCTCAGCTTTTCAGCATTGAGTAGGATGTTAGTTATGGGTTTTTCATATATGGCCTTTATTATGTTGAGATATGTTCCCTCAAGTCTACTCTGGTTAGGGTTTTTATCATGAATGGATATTGTACTTTGTCAAATACTTTTACTGCATCTATTGAAATGATCAGATGGTTTTTATCCGTTCTTGGGATGCTGAAATGTTCTTTTCTGAATCGGTGCCCTTATGTTTGCACCAACACCTTCCCTCATTCCTCTTGGAAGCATTAAATGTACTAATGTACATTAGTAATGTACAGGCCCTTTTTGCTAAGCAGCAATGAATAAACTTGGGAATGGGTCAGAAAGGAAAGGGCACTCAAGTTTTTATGGCCTTAAGTCTTAGTTTCCCAGGACCAGGCCAGTGGGCTGAAAGAGCTGTTGATAGGAGGTGATACTATTAAAGAAATAGACAAACACTGAGTTTTTGTTATTCTCTCAGAACCTGACCATCTTCATGGGATCAGTATTTGTTTTAAGCATTGCCTACTAGCAAATTTGAGGTGTTACCAGTCAGTCGTCTTTACCCTCCTGCATCCTCTGATTTGTTCCATGTCCCAGAAGGGTGCACAAGAGGAGTAAACAGTTGGAAAGTTTCCAGTTGGAAACACTGAATATGTTTGGATACTGCCCTTATTCTAATACCACTAGTCTTGAGACTAGTGGTATTTAGCTGTAGGCCTTTCGAGGGCAGTATAACATGTGATATAAGAGAGGGCTAAAGGCTAATAATGTTTAAAACCGGTATCTAACAGTTTGGATTTTGTTTAAAAACAAAATTTTGAAAAGGTGTTTAAAAATGCGGGACATTCATGGGGCGCCTGGGTGACTCAATCAGTTAAGTGACCAACTCTTGGTTGTGGCTTAGGTTATGATCTCAGGGTTGTGACATTGAGCCCTGTGTCAGGCTTCATGCTAGGTGAGGAACCTGCTTAAGATTCTCTCTCTCTTCCCCTCTCTCTCTAAAATAAGTAAATAAATCTTGGGGGGGGGGACAAGAAAATAATACCTGACATTCAGATTAAAATACTAATCCTTTTAACCAATCTTAGAGAAAACCTTTAATTTATATCTACATGAAAATTAATCTTTGTTTCACTAATCCTAGAATATTAGACTGAAAGGGACCTTAGGAAACCAGATGAAAGCTATAGATAGCTCCCCAGAAAAAATGCACATATACACATGTATGTATAATTTTCTTTCATTTTCAGATGATTCAAAGACCTGGCCATTCAGGAATTCCAAATTAAGAATTCTTCATTTAGTCCCATAGCTTTACTCTATAGATAAGGGTAATGAGGGCCAGAGAGAATGAATGCTAGGATATTTTTAATAAAAGTTGTTTATAAAAAAAAGAGTATAGTTGGATAGAAATTAAAATCTGAGCTATTAGATATTAGTGAGTTTAAAACATCTTTAGTTCTTATCCCTCTCCTACATCAAAACAAGTAGCTTGTTTTTTCCAGTTTATCCAACAAGACAGTTTACCCTTCTTGAATAATTGACAGAAGTTACTCTTTCAAGGGTTACATTTTCTTTTTTTTCCCTTAAAACCTGTATTAATCTATTTCCTTACAAAATCTGTTAGTTAGTAAATTAGCTCTTGGCCTCTTAAGACTTTGAAAAACATCAGACTTCTAATCAGCCTTCCTCAATTTACCCCTATTTATTCTCATTCCCTTAGATGGGCATATAAAGCTAAGAGATATTTTCGTTTTTGACACTTTATGTAAGGGACCAAATGAAGAGATCAAATGAGTTCATAAACATCTTTCCGGTTTTGTAAAAGAAAGGCAATTTTGCCTATCTTGTATAGCCCTTGTTTGCGTAGTAAACTATCAAAGTAGAATAAACACCAGGGATTTTTTAAAATTTTTTTATTTAAATTCAGTTTAACAGATAGTATATTAATGGTTTCGGACACAGAATTTAGTGATTCATCAGTTGCATATAACACCCAGTGCTCATTATATCAGGTGATCTCCTTAATGCCTGTCTCCCAATTACCCTATCCCTCCACCTACCTCCCCTCCGGCAATCCTCAGTGTACTTACACCAGAGATTTTCTAAATCATCAGGGTCAGATGATGAATTATCATAAAGTGAACATAGTGTTTAACTCTCACCTCTGTCAAAAGACACATTACCACTATCCTGTAAGCCCCCTTTCATTGCCTCTCTACCCCAAAGTATCTTCTGACTTTTACTTCCTTTTTTACTCTTTAAAAAAATAGGATCCTATATTTGCTTTTGCGTGACTTCTTCGATATTAGGTAGGAACCATCCATATTGTTGTGGGTCACAGTTTCTTTACTTTGATTGCTGTATAGTATTCCTTGGTATGACTATACCATAATGGACATTTGGATTATTAAAAAGGCAGATTATTATCTTTGAAAGTAAATGTTCCTGGCAGTCACCCCTTGACAAGTAGAGAGCAGTTCTTGGAGCCTTATGAATGTTGAGAAGAAATAGGCAAGGGAGAGAAGAAAAACAGACAATGAGTGTAAATTTGTTTAGAGAAAGTGGAAATTATTCTTCTATTAAGAAATTTCAATTCTAACTTAATTTCTATTAAGAAATTAATTTGTAGACCACACAAAGTGAAAATTTAATTTGGGGGGGTGTTTTAGAAAGAAAAATGCAACATTCAGTTCAAGTAACATTTTTAAAATTATAGGCAATTTACTTGATCAGTAAATTTACCATTTCAGAGTAAGGAAACATTAGGATTATTTTCAATAATCCTTTCACTTCCAAGTTACGGATAGCTGGAAGAAAGAAAACAGAAAAAAGGGGAGTGAAGAAGAGAATTTCACTGAGGGAAATCCAACCAAATAAGGAAATTGACTAGTTCCACTCTAAACGGATTAAAAATGATCAGAGACCTCAAAAGGGTGCTCTGCACTGGTTGGTGATCCTTGCATGTTTCTTTAGTGGCTTGCATTACCAACCTCTGCACACTTTCATACATTCTTTCCCTTCCAACATTTCCCAGTCCTACACTCCCAGAGCTTATGACCCCACTTCATAAACTGCTCCCATCCTGCAAGTCCTCTGTTTGGTGGGGGGTATATAGCTCTCTTCTTTTTTAAAGGCCATCTGCATTTCGGTAAAAGTCAAGTACAAATCAACCTTAATACCTTGATTCCTCTCTCTTCATTCTCACATTCATCTGTCAGCACCAAGCCTTGACATTTCTACCTCCAACTACTCTCATATCCTGGTCATTCCATCTCCACTGCCACTACCTTAGTCCAAATTACTACCCTGTATTACTTGCCTGCAGTGGCCTCTTAAATGGTTTGCAACTCACGTGCACTGCTGCACCTCTGATAAACTCTTCAGCTAATAGCCAGAATGATGCTTAAAAATGTCACGTCTCTCCACTGCCTAAAAAGGTTCATTGGCTTCCTTCTGCATTTAAAATCACCTACTTCAACCTCACTTCATGTCCTTTTCCCCCTGGCTCCCTAGGTCTACACCCCAGCCTCCATTCAGTTCCCAGAAAATACGAAACTCACTACTGCCACAGGGCCTTAGTACACACTCCCTGTATGGAGAATGTTCCTCCTGGCCTCCCCATTTTCATTCTTTTATTACTAGATTTTTTCCATTCTTTGGTCCTCAGCAAAATGTTCACGTCTCTGACGACCTAACTACCCAAACGACCTAACTACCCAAACTAAAGTAAGTTAGTTAGCCCTCCTCTAACCTCATTAACCCTTATAACATTCTAATGTATTCAGGCATCTCAGCACAATACTATTATTATTTTTTAAAGATTTTATTTATTTGACCGAGAGAGACCCCGCAAGAGAGGGAATTCAAGCAGCAGGAGAGGGAGAAGCTTGCTTCCTGCTGAGCAGGGAGCCTGAAGGTGGGCTTGATCCTAGGACCCTGGGATCATGACCTGAGCTGAAGGCAGATGGTTAAACAACTGAGCCACCCAGGTGCCCAGGCACAATGTGATTTTATTCACATTTTTTTGTCTGTCTTCCCTCACTAGGATAAGCTCTGTGAAGAGAGGTACTGTTAACCTTACTCACCAAGAACAAGACCTAGCATAATGTCTGCCATCTGCTCAATAAAGGTTAATAAAGAAATGGAAGGGGGAAAAGGGAGAAGACAAGATCACTTCTTACTCCTTCATTGTTACCACCCAGGTGTAAGCCATCATCTCTCACGCGCATTGTCACAGAAGCCTGCCTACCAGTCAGTCTCCCTGCCTCTAAGATGCCCCTGCTATCTATATTCAACACAGCAGAGTGATTGCTTTAAAACACTGGATCACTACTCTGCTTAAAGCATGTTGTCCATCTCAGAGTCAAAGTCAGAAGTCCTTACACTAGCTTACAAGTCCCTGCATGACCTCATCCTGTTTACCCTGGCTATTTATTTGTCGTCTTCATCTCCCAGCCCAGCCCGGCTCAGTCTGCTCCAGCTATACAGGCCCCTTTACTGTTCTTTGTATAGGCTGGGGACACTGAGCCTCAGGAGTTTTGCCTTAGCCATTTCCTCTGCCTGCAAGGCACTTCCCACAGATATCCTCCTAGCTAACTCTTGCCTATTCCAAATCTTAGCTCAAGTCACTTCCTCTATTAGGCATATCCTAACCATCGTATTTAAAATTGCAATCCCCTCACAAACACAAGACTCTTTTCACCTTTTAATATGACATATGGTGGTATGTTCTCTGTCTGCCTTCTCTAACCTCCACTAGAACATTAGCTCTGTGAGGGCAGAAATTTTTAAAAAAATTTTTATTAACATATAATGTATTATTAGCCCCAGAGGTACAGGTCTGTGAATTGCCAGGTTTACGCATGTCACAGCACTCACCATAGCACATACCTTCCCCAGTGTCCATAACCCAATCACCCTCTCCCTACTCCCCTCCCCCAGCAACCCTCAGTTTGTTTTGTGAGATTAAGAGTCTCTTTTGGTTTGTCTCCCTCCCGATCCATTCTTACTTCATTTTTTCCTTCCCTACTCCCCAAACCCCCCACTTTGGTCGGCAGAAATTTTGGTCTTATTCACATGCATCCCAAGCCCCTAGAACCTAGCAAACGTTTAGTAAATATTTAGTAAATATTTGCTGAATCTATTGATGAGTAAAGAATTTCAGTGAACTCTTAAAATATACTTTTCAGTTCACAAGCAATTATCACATTCTGATCCTTACTGACAGCAAACCACGGAGGAATTTACTGCCTGTCTATCCCTAGAAATGCTAATAAAATAAATTATTTTAGTATTTGGTAAAGGGATATGGCTCTGAAATTATTTTAGGCACAAGGTTTCTGGGCCCAGTTGATTTAACAGACGTTTTCTAGATACTTAATTTTTGCCAGACACTGCAAGCTGATAGGGTTACAAGGCTAAGTAAGACAAAGTCCTCCTCCTCAACAGGATCTTAGTTCATGAAGTGAGACAAGCGTATGGTTCAAAATCATAGAGAGAGGTTAAGTGCAAGTTTTCACTGAAGCAAGAGAGATGCCCAAGTTGGGCAGCTTAAGAAAAAGAGGATAAGGAAAGCTTGTTGGGAAACATAAACACTGAGGTCACATTGTGAAGGTGGCAAGGCCAGAGAAAGGCATTTTAAGCTAAGGGAAAACAGCCTATTGTAAGCCAGGAGAATGCCTGTCCTGTGTAAAATAGAATACTAGGAAAGAGTTAAGTTAAAGACAAGTGGGTGGAGATGATGGTGAAAAGGTAGAGGTAGCTGGTCCTCAAGGACTTTATGACTCACCATTAGAAGTCTGGATTTTATCCAGTAGAGGAGATAGCTTCTGAATGATGTGAACAGGTGTATGACAATTACTTAATATGGAGGAAAGACTGGAGAGGCAAAACTGGAGATGGTCAGGGGTGGTTGGTTCATCTGAGGGCCTGATCAAGAACAATTAAAAGACAGATGGAGAGGGGTGGATTTAATAAGTATTTACTTATTCTATACAATTAACCTGGCCATCAAACGCATGTAGAGGGTAAGAAAGAAAACTAAGGTTTCCGGTTTAAGCAAATGAATAGATAATTCACGGATGATAATCCGAAGGCAGGAAAATTTACATAAGAAATAGAAGATTTAGGAAATCATAGCATTTTATTGAATTCAAGCAGCAGGGTGTTTAGAGTCAGAGGAGGGCAGAGGATGGAACCCTGGGGAAACATCAGGATTTAAGGGGTGTTGGGGGCTGGGGGAGGATCAGGAAAAGTGTAATAGAGCCATGGAGTTTGTCAACAGCCTTCTATCCAGATTTCCAGGCTCTGATCTACACAGAGGGGAGGGGCACGCACCAGGAGGCAGATGGTGGGAAAACAGCCGCAGCAGTTCATGATTTTCAACAGCACGTGCAGAACACTACAACGATGGGAGCCTTCAGAGGGACTGGGTGTCTTCTTTCATTGCCAAAATTCTGGCGCCTGAGCTCTCAAGAGCCTTTGTTATACCTGCAGCGACAGGTAATGGGATGAAAACTGGCGATGTGGGAAAGGGATCCACGAAGTTTCACTGATAAATCATACACCATCCGTGGCTGCCCTTTTAAATCAAAAGGAAGATTACCCAACGACCTCAGCTTTAACACCTGTCCTCCTTCAGGCCACCCGACCCAAAGATCGCGCTGCTCTCCACCCTAAACCGTCCGGGATAAAATAACACAAGGATGTCACACAGGTTGCTAAGCCTTGCCCTACGCTCACGCCCGCTCCCCTCCCCTCGCCTCTCCTCCCAAACACCCCTTTCTCCCTTCCGGAAGCTCGAGGCCCCACCTACTTCCGCAACGCCCGGCCTTAGCCAATGGGCTGCTTCCCAAGGAACGTTACCTCTGACCTCGGGGCTAATCGGAGACAGTGAGACACACTCCTCGCGAGAGGTGAGGTTGAAGCTGCCTCCGCCATCTTGGAGATGGGAGACGGGCGATGGCTGTGCTCCTTCCGCTAATGCAAACAACAAAACGGGTACAATAGTCAACCCTAGTGAGCTTATCATCACTCTTACTGCTGACCAAAGCTACAGAAGAAGCGAGGGCGTCAAAGCCCAGCGCGGCGACACTGATAGCAGCTTCGCCTGCCTGCTGGAGCGGCCGAAGTGAAGTGACTGAAGACCGGAAGGATGGTGCAGTCCTGTTCCGCCTACGGCTGCAAGAACCGATATGATAAGGATAAGCCCGTTTCTTTCCACAAGTAGGTACCCTGCGCGTCTCGCGGGCTGGCCCCATCTCGGGCTAGGGGCGCGCGGCCGGTTAGGCTCGGGGGCGGAGCCAGGCGCGTGTCCGCGCGAGACCTAATGGGAGGGGCGGGGCAGGGGCGGAGTCAAGGGCGGGGCACGATCGGGCCCTCCTCACGGTCTGTCCGGCCGCGCGCGGTGGGCGTGCCCGCCCCCGGGTTGGAGCTCGCGCCCCATTGCCCAGGGCTGCGCGTCCTCGGCGCGCGTCGCCGCGGTGACCGTTTCTCGCGCTCGAGGGTCGGAACCTGTGTGCAGGGTTCGCTCGTGGCCTCGGGTTGGCGTGTTCGCGACCCAGGAGCGATGTCCGACGACCCCCGCGCGGGCCGTGAGGTTCTCAAAGCCGAGAGGCACCTGGATCTCGCCTTGGGGTAGTAGAGAAGCCAGGTGGCAACGGCGCCTTGGAAGTGAGTCTGGAATCGAGGCACAGACCTTTAAAATGACGAAGCCACTTTTTGCCATCCTTGCTGTGGATGGGAGACATTGGTTTCGGGCCAGGATTTCAGGGAGGACGTGCTTACCCCATTTCTAGGAACTAACCTTTAAGGACCTCCAAGTTTAGAGAAGCTCCTGGTCCAGCCCAGATGAACACTTAGGTTTTCCGCGCTCGGCAGCAATAACGTGGACAATAACGACACCGGCCAAAGTCCGGTGTCCTGATAGGACTCAGGGTGACCTGTCACGGGCGCCTGGGGGAAGCCCTGGGAAAAGCACCTGCCCCACGACTTCCAGGTCTGTTTCATCCAGAAAGTGTGCAGTTAGAGTCCTGGAGGGAGACATGTTCTCTTGAAAATGGGGAGAGAAAACTGCCAAATGAAAACAATTTAATGATCATTGGAAGTCTGCAGAACGGGACACGGCAGCGTTTTTATTCAGCCAAATGCAGTATTTGCTCAGTATTTGCAGATTTTTCTGCATTTCCATTAACTTGTTTTGCAAGAATTCCCGACTGTAAATAGAGGACAGCTAAGAAATGAAACCCTGTGGTAAATTATAGCAATTACTCATAGGTAAATAATTACCAGGGCAAAAATTCAGTATTTCTTCAGTTCTCTTGATGGGGTCGTTTGTGTTTAACAGGGGATGTAGATGCACTCAATGTTTGATTTGAGAGGAACCCAATAGAAACGAGTGCCTTACAACATAGATCTTGAGTATTGATTGATGTCCCACCACCTCCACCCCCTGCCCTTAAACTTACTTCAGGATCTACTGGTATTACTTCTTTAATTTACTGGAATTCCTTAAAGCTGATGAGTTCCAGTTCTTTGAAAGTGTGGAAATCAATCAGAAGATGGTGACACAGTTGCATACAGTCTGCTCCCCACAAACCCCATTTCTAATGATATCGCAGAAAGAATCTAAAAATGTGGAAAATCTCTCACCGGTTCTGGAAACTAAGGCTGGCATTCACACATCAGAAATAGTTTCTGCTGGGGGAAAAAAAAAAAAAAATAGTTTCTGCTGGCTGTTAAATGAATCACAGGAAGAGCTGGTCTGCCTCTCATTTTTAGCTATAAAGAACCGTTTTGGGGGGACTAGATGGGAAACATCTTGACAGACCTCCATAAACAGCCTGAGCATTTTGTAGTGCTTGACACAGGAGGTGTAAGGAGCTGAATTTTACCAGTGATTGCTACCACAGTTTGTATTTCTGGAGGCCATTTCCAGCAGGGATCTTCTAGGGATACTTTTACCTGTACTAGTTTCTACATGGTGGCCCTGTAGCATCAGCTGTTCTGGGCAAAGGAAAGAACTGTCCCAAAGATTGGTCAGTTCTTCATGATAGCAGAATTAGGCTCTAGCATGCCTTACATGGAAGAGAAACTGGAACAGGGGGTTGAAACATCCTTTGGCTTCTTTCTAGTCTCCCCAGTTCACTAAATACTTGACCTGGAAAAGTAAAATCACAATAAATTTAAACTCTTCCCAAGCCCCCTTATCTGTGCCTGATGGACATATTCCAGTTGATTTTGAGGTAAATTAAGAAAAGTAATATTCTTATGCTGGAATTAAAAATAAATTGGAAGACTAAAATAAATAAATAAACATTTTAAAAATTAAAAAATAAATAAGACCTTCACAAACCTGGGGAGAGACTTGGACATCCCAGTTCATGAAACTAATAGACCACTCCCTTTCAATTCGTCTTCTCCAGACATATTATATAAACAAATAAATGAGTGAAATTTTAAATTTATCATTGATTATCATTTGATTAATTCATATTTGTCAGACTGATCCTAAGAGAACTAGAACCTTGTTTTTTGCAGTATGAAGATATAAACATGCAATTTTGTTTTCATTGGTTAAAAAAAAAATCAGTAGAGATTCAGCCTTTTGTAAGTATTTTACTGAAACTCTTAGTGTCTTTGACATAAAAAGTTAAACATTAATAACTGAGATAGAGGAGATACACCACTTACCTTTGTATATTTAGATGTGTGTGTAATACCAACCTGTATCAGTTAGTGAAATTTATTTACTGTAATAGAGGAAGACAAGCAATATTACTGCATATGTCCCTTGACTTCCCACCTCCATTTCCTATTGCATGCATCTGTCTGCATGGCTGACTTTTAATATGTGTATTTTTACATTTC